>NC_067248.2:39750000-40375000 GCF_019359855.2 Lolium perenne | reverse complement strand
CTAAGGTGCCTAAGCCAAAAAACTATTATAGGCCTAAAATTGACAAAGCTCTTAATACCACTATAGATAATGGAGCATCCAATGCTTCATCTCTTGATAATACTTGATACACACTTTCTGCGCCTAGCTGAAAGGCGTTAAAGAAAAGCGCTTATGGGAGACAACCCATGATTTTACTACAATACTTTTGTTTTATATTTGAGTCTTGGAAGTTCTTATTACTGTAGCAACCTCTCCTTATCTTTATTTTATTGCATTGTTGTGCCAAGTAAAGTCTTTGATAGTAGAGTTGATACTAGATTTGGATTGCTGCGCAGTAACAGATTTCTTACTGTCACGAATTTGAGTCGCCCCATCTGTAGGTAACTCAGAAAATTATCCCAATTTACGTGCGTGATCCACAGATATGTACGCAACTTTCATTAAATTTGAGCATTTTCATCTGAGCAAGTTTAGTGCCCCAGAAAAATACGTCTTTACGTACTGTTCTGTTTTGACAGATTCTGCCTTTTATTTCGCATTGCCTGTTTTGCTATGTTTGATGGATTTCTTTATTCCATTAACTTTCAATAGCTTTGTGCAATGTCCAGAAGTGTTAAGAATGATTATGTCACCTCTGAACATGTGAATTTTTGATTATGCACTAACCCTCTAATGAGTTGTTTTGAGTTTGGTGTGGAGGAAGTTTTCAAGGATCAAGAGAGGAGGATGATACAATATGATCAAGGAGAGTGAAAGCTCTAAGCTTGGGGATGCCCCGTGGTTCACCCCTGCATATTTCAAGAAGATTCAAGCGTCTAAACTTGGGGATGCCCAAGGCATTCCCTTCTTCATTGACAACATTATCAGGTTCCTCTAGTGAAACTATATTTTTATTCCGTCACATCTTATGTGCTTTACTTGGAGCGTCTGTATGTTTTTGTTTTTGTTTTGTTTGAATAAAGTTGGATCCTAGCATTCATTGTGTGGGAGAGAGACACGCTCCGCTATTGCATATGGACAAATATGTCCTTAGGCTTTACTCATAATATTCATGGCGAATGTTGAACTGCTTCGTTAAATTGTTATATGGTTGGAAACGGGAAATGCTACATGTGGTAATTGGTATAATATCTTGAATAATGTGATACTTGGCAATTGTTGTGCTCATGTTTAAGCTCTTGCATCATATATCTTGCACCTATTAATGAAGAAATACATAGAGCTTGCTAAAATTTGCTTTGCATAATTGGTCTCTCTAAGGTCTAGATATTTTCTAGTAAGGGTCGAACAACAAGGAAGACGGTATAGAGTCTTATAATGCTTACAATATGTCTTCTATGTGAGTTTTGCTGTACCGGTTCATACTTGTGTTTGCTTTAAACAACCTTGCTAGCCTAAACCTTGTATCGAGAGGGATTACTTCTCATGCATCCAAAATCCTTGAGCCAAACACTATGCCACTTGTGTCCACCATACCTACCTACTACATGGTATTTCTCCGCCATTTCAAAGTAAATTGCTTGAGTGCTACCTTTAAAATTTCTATTCTTTATCTTTGCAATATATAGCTCATGGGACAAATAGCCTAAAAACTATTGTGGTATTGAATATGTACTTATGCATCTTATCTCTTATAAGTTGCTTGTTGAGCGATAACCATGTTCCTGGGGACGCCATCAACTATTTCTTTGTTGAATATCATGTGAGTTGCTATGCATGTTCGTCTTGTCTGAAGTAAGGGTGATTTATCATGATCAAATGGTTTGAGTATGCATATTGTTAGAGAAGAACATTGGGCCGCTAACTAAAGCCATGATCCATGGTGAAAGTTTCAGTTTGGACAACAAACCTCAATCTCTTATGAGAATATTATCTGTTGTTGAATGCTTATGCATTAAAGAGGAGTCCATTATCTGTTGTCTATGTTGTCCCGGTATGGATGTCTAAGTTGAGAATAATCAAAAGCGAGAAATCCAATGCGAGCTTTCTCCTTAGACCTTTGTACAGGCGGCATAGAGGTACCCCTTTGTGACACTTGGTTGAAACATATGCTATGCAATGATAATCCATGTAAATCCAAGCTAATTAGGACGAGGTGCGGGCACTATTGGTATACTGTGCATGAGGCTTGCAACTTGTAGGATATAATTTACATGATACATATGCTTTATTACTACCGTTGACAAAATTGTTTCTTGTTTTCAAAATAAAAGCTCTAGCACAAACATAGCAATCAATGCTTCCCTCTGCGAAGGGCCTTTCTTCTACTTTTATGTTGAGTCGGTTTACCCATTTCCTTCTATCTCAAGAAGCAAACACTTGTGTTAACTGTGCATTGATTCCTACATACTTGGATATTGCACTTGTTATATTACTTTATGCTGACAATATCCATGAGATATACATGTTACAAGTTGAAAGCAACCGCTGAAACTTAATCTTCCTCTGTGTTGCTTCAATTCCTTTACTTTGAATTTATTGCTTTATGAGTTAACTCTTATGCAAGACTTATTGATGCTTGTCTTGAAAGTGAAGGAGATATGCCCTAGAGGCAATAATAAAATGGTTATTATTTATATCTTTATGATTATGATAAATGTTTATATATCATGCTAGAATTGTATTAACCGAAACATTAGTACATGTGTGATATGTAGACAAACAAGAAGTCCCTAGTATGCCTCTTAAACTAGCTTGTTGATTAATGGATGATTAGTTTCATAGTCATGAACATTGGATGTTATTAATAACAAGGTTATGTCATTATATGAATGATGTAATGGACACACCCAATTAAGTGTAGCATAAGATCTCGTCATTAAGTTATTTGCTATAAGCTTTCGATACATAGTTACCTAGTCCTTATGACCATGAGATCATGTAAATCACTTATACCGGAAAGGTACTTTGATTACACCAAACACCACTGCGTAAATGGGTGGCTATAAAGGTGGGATTAAGTATCCGGAAAGTATGAGTTGAGGCATATGGATCAACAGTGGGATTTGTCCATCCCGATGACGGATAGATATACTCTGGGCCCTCTCGGTGGAATGTCGTCTAATGTCTTGCAAGCATATGAATGAGTTCATAAGAGACCACATACCACGGTACGAGTAAAGAGTACTTGTCAGGAGACGAGGTTGAACAAGGTATAGAGTGATACCGAAGATCAAACCTCGGACAAGTAAAATATCGCGAGACAAAGGGAATTGGTATTATATGTAAATGGTTCATTCGATCACTAAAGTCATCATTGAATATGTGGGAGCCATTATGGATCTCCAGATCCCGCTATTGGTTATTGGTCGGAGTGAGTACTCAACCATGTCCGCATAGTTCACGAACCGTAGGGTGACACACTTAAAGTTGGATGTTGAAATGGTAGTACTTGAATATGGAATAGAGTTCGAATATTTGTTCGGAGTCCCGGATGAGATCCCGGACATCACGAGGAGTTCCGGAATGGTCCGGAGAATAAGATTCATATATAGGATGTCATTTTATGTGAATTAAAATGTCGCGGAAGGTTCTATGGAAGGTTCTAGAAGGTTCTAGAAAAGTCCGGAAGAAACCACCAAGGAAGGTGGAGTCCACATGGGACTCCACCTCCATGGCCGGCCAAGCCTAGTGGGGGAGGAGTCCCAAGTGGACTCCCCCTTAGGGGGCCGGCCAACCCCCCACATGGGAGGTGGAACTCCCACCTTTGGTGGGAGTCCTAGTTGGGCTAGGTTTCCCCCTCTTATGGAAGGTTTTTGGTTCAGGTCTTATTCGAAGACTTGGACACCAACACTTGAGGATCCACCTATATAATGAGGGGCCAAGGGAGGGGGCCGGCCACCCGAAGACCACAAGCTGGCCGCCCCCCTTGAAGTGGCCGGCCACCCCCTCCCAAACCCTAGCCGCCCCCTCTCCTCCATATAGCCCGCATAGCTTAGCGAAGCTCCGCCGGACTTCTCCACAGCCACCGACACCACGCCGTCGTGTTGTCGGATTCAAGAGGAGCTACTACTTCCGCTGCCCGCTGGAACGGGAGGTGGACGTTGATGGCGTGTATTTCACACGTTCGTTGGGCAACCCCAAGAGGAAGGTATGATGCGCACAGCAGCAAGTTTTCCCTCAGAAAGAAACCAAGGTTTATCGAACCAGGAGGAGCCAAGAAGCACGTTGAAGGTTGATGGCAGCGGGATGTAGTGCGGCGCAACACCAGGGATTCCGGCGCCAACGTGGAACCTGCACAACACAACCAAAGTACTTTGCCCCAACGAAACTGTGAGGTTGTCAATCTCACCGGCTTGCTGTAACAAAGGATTAACCGTATTGTGTGGAAGATGATTGTTTGCAGAAAACAGTAGAACAAGTATTGCAGTAGATTGTATTTCAGTAAAGAGAATTGGACCGGGGTCCACAGTTCACTAGAGGTGTCTCTCCCATAAGACGAACAGCATGTTGGGTGAACAAATTACAGTTGGGCAATTGACAAATAAAGAGAGCATGACCATGCACATACATATCATGATGAGTATAGTGAGATTTAATTGGGCATTACGACAAAGTACATAGACCGTCATCCAACTGCATCTATGCCTAAAAAGTCCACCTTCAGGTTATCATCCGAACCCTCCGCATTAAGTTGCAAACAACAGACAATTGCATTAAGTATGGTGCGTAATGTAACTAGTGACTACATCCTTGAACATAGCACTAATGTTTTATCCCTAGTGGCAACAGCACAACACAACCTTAGAACTTTCTCACATCGTCCAGGTGTCAATGCAGCATGAACCCACTATCGAGCATAAGTACTCCTCTTGGAGTTACAAGCATCTACTTGGCCAGAGCATCTACTAGTAACGGAGAGCATGCAAGATCATAAACAACACATAAGCATAACTTTGATAATCAACATAACAAGTATTCTCTATTCATCGGATCCCAACAAACGCAACATATAGAATTACAGATAGATGATCTTGATCATGTTAGGCAGCTCACAAGATCCGACAATGATAGCACAATGGGGAGAAGACAACCATCTAGCTACTGCTATGGACCCATAGTCCAGGGGTAGACTACTCACACATCACACCGGAGGCGACCATGGCGGCGTAGAGTCCTCCGGGAGATGATTCCCCTCTCCGGCAGGGTGCCGGAGGCGATCTCCTGGATCCCCCGAGATGGGATCGGCGGCGGCGGCGTCTCCGGGAAGGTTTTCCGTATCGTGGCTCTCGCATCGGGGGTTTCGTCACGGAGACTTTTTGTAGGCGGAAGGGCAGGTCAAGAGGCGGCACGGGGCCCCACACTACAGGCCAGCGCGGCCAAGGGGGCCGCGCCGCCTATGGTGTGGCCCCTCCGTGGCCCCTCTTCGTCTCTCCTTCGGACTTCTGGAAGCTTCGTGAGAAAATAGGCCCCCGGGCTTTGATTTCGTCCAATTCCGAGAATATTTCCTTACTAGGATTTCTGAAACCAAAAACAGCAGAAAACAAAGAATCGGCACTTCGGCATCTTGTTAATAGGTTAGTTCCAGAAAATGCACGAATATGACATAAAGTGTGCATAAAACATTTAAATAACATCAATAATGTCGCATGAAACATAATAAATTATCGATACGTCGGAGACGTATCAGCATCCCTGCTTAGTTCTGCTCGTCCCGAGCAGGTAAAACGATAACACGTATAATTTCTGGAGTGACATGCCATCATAATCTTGATCATACTATTTGTAAAGCATATGTAGTGAATGCAGCGATCAAAACAATGTATATGACATGAGTAAACAAGTGAATCATATAGCAAAGACTTTTCATGAATAGCACTTCAAGACAAGCATCAATAAGTCTTGCATAAGAGTTAACTCATAAAGCAATAATTCATAGTAGAGATATTGAAGCAACACAAAAGAAGATTAAGTTTCAGCGGTTGCTTTCAACTTGTAACATGTATATCTCATGGATATTGTCAACATAGAGTAATATAATAAGTGCAATAAGCAAGTATGTAGGAATCAATGCACAGTTCACACAAGTGTTTGCTTCTTGAGGTGGAGAGAAATAGGTGAACTGACTCAACATTGAAAGTAAAAGAATAGTCCTCCATAGAGGAAAAGCATCGATTGCTATATTTGTGCTAGAGCTTTGATTTTGAAAACATGAAACAATTTTGTCAACGGTAGTAATAAAGCATATGCATCATGTAAATTATATCTTATAAGTTGCAAGCCTCATGCATAGTGTACTAATAGTGCCCGCACCTTGTCCTAATTAGCTTGGACTACCGGGTCATCACAATGCATTGTTTTTACCAAGTGTCACAAAGGGGTACCTCTATGCCGCCTGTACAAAGGTCTAAGGAGAAAGCTCGCATTGGATTTCTCGCTATTGATTATTCTTCAACTTAGACATCCATACCGGGACAACATAGACAACAGATAATGGACTCCTCTTTTATGCATAAGCATATACCAACAATTAATAATTTTCTCATATGAGATTTGAGGATTGTTGTCCAAAACTGAAACTTCCACCATGGAACATGGCTTTAGTTAGCGGCCCAATGTTCTTCTCTAACATATGCATGCTTGACCATATGGTGGTAGATCTCTCTTGCTTCAGACAAGACGAACATGCATAGCAACTCACATGAAATTCAACAATGAAAAGTTGATGGCGTCCCCAGTGAACATGGTTATCGCACAACAAGCAACTTAATAAGAGATAAAGTGCATAATTACATATTCAATACCACAATAGTTTTTAAGCTATTTGTCCCATGAGCTATATATTGCAAAGGTGAATGATGGAATTTTAAAGGTAGCACTCAAGCAATTTACTTTGGAATGGCGGAAAATACCATGTAGTATAGGTAGGTATGGTGGACACAAATGGCATAGTGGTTGGCTCAAGTATTTTGGATGCATGAGAAGTATTCCCTCTCGATACAAGGTTTAGGCTAGCAAGGCTTATTTGAAACAAACACAAGGATGAACCGGTGCAGCAAAACTCACATAAAAGACATATTGAAAACATTATAAGACTCTACACCGTCTTCCTTGTTGTTCAAACTCAATACTAGAAATTATCTAGACCTTAGAGAAACCAAATATGCAAACCAAATTTTAGCATGCTCTATGTATTTCTTCATTAATGGGTGCAAAGCATATGATGCAAGAGCTTAATCATGAGCACAACAATTGCCAAGTATCACATTACCCAAGACATTTATAGCAATTACTACATGTATCATTTTCCAATTTCAACCATATAACAATTTAACGAAGGAGAAACTTCGCCATGAATACTATGAGTAGAAACCAAGGACATACTTGTCCATATGCTACAGCGGAGCGTGTCTCTCTCCCATAAAGTGAATGCTAGGATCCATTTTATTCAAACAAAACAAAAACAAAAACAAACCGACGCTCCAAGAAAAAGCACATAAGATGTGATGAAATAAAAATATAGTTTCAGGGGAGGAACCTGATAATGTTGTCGATGAAGAAGGGGATGCCTTGGGCATCCCCAAGCTTAGACGCTTGAGTCTTCTTGATATATGCAGGGGTGAACCACCGGGTGCATCCCCAAGCTTAGAGCTTTCACTCTCCTTGATCATGTTGCATCATACTCCTCTCTTGATCCTTGAAAACTTCCTCCACACCAAACTCGAAACAACTCATTAGAGGGTTAGTGCACAATATAAATTGACATATTCAGAGGTGACACAATCATTCTTAACACTTCTGGACATTGCATAATGCTACTGGACATTAATGGATCAAAGAAATTCATCCAACATAGCGAAAGAGGCAATGCGAAATAAAAGGCAGAATCTGTCAAAACAGAACAGTTCGTATTGACGAATTTTAAAATGGCACCAGCCTTGCTCAAATGAAAATGCTCAAATTGAATGAAAGTTGCGTACATATCTGGGGATCATGCACGTAAATTGGCTTAATTTTCTGAGTTACCTACAGGGAGGTGGACCCAGATTCGTGACAGCAAAGAAATCTGGAACTGTGCAGTAATCCAAATCTAGTACTTACTTTTCTATCAACGGCTTAACTTGGCACAACAAAACACAAAACTAAGATAAGGAGAGGTTGCTACAGTAGTAAACAACTTCCAAGACACAAAATAAAAACAAAGTACTGTAGGTAAAAACATGGGTTGTCTCCCATAAGCGCTTTTCTTTAACGCCTTTCAGCTAGGCGCAGAAAGTGTGTATCAAGTATTATCAAGAGACGAAGTGTCAACATCATAATTTGTTATCATAATAGAATCAAAAGGTACCTTCATTCTCTTTCTAGGGAAGTGTTCCATACCTTTCTTGAGAGGAAATTGATATTTTATATTACCTTCCTTCATATCAATAATAGCACCAACAGTTCGAAGAAAAGGTCTTCCCAATATAATGGGACAAGATGCATTGCATTCAATATCCAAGACAACAAAATCAACGGGAACAAGGTTATTGTTAACGGTAATGCGAACATTATCAACTTTCCCCAAAGGTTTCTTTGTAGAATGATCAGCAAGATTAACATCCAAATAACAATTTTTCAAATGGTGGCAAGTCAAGCATATTATAAATTTTCTTAGGCATAACAGAAATACTTGCACCAAGATCACATAAAGCATTACAATCAAAATCTTTAATCTTCATCTTAATGATGGGCTCCCAACCATCCTCTAGCTTTTTAGGAATAGAGGCTTCGCGCTCCAGTTTCTCTTCTCTAGCTTTTATAAGAGCATTTGTAATATGATGTGTAAAAGCCAAATTTATAGCACTAGCATTAGGACTTTTAGCAAGTTTTTGCAAGAACTTTATAACTTCAGAGATGTGGCAATCATCAAAATTCAAGCCATTATAATCTAAAGCAATGGGATCATCATCCCCAATGTTGGAAAAAATTTCAGCAGCCTTTATCACAAAGTTTCAAAGTAGCTTTTAGCAAGTTTCTGTGCAGTTTTTCGCGCTTTGCATTAGAAGTGGAAACATTGCTAACACCAATTCTTTTATTAGTATGAGTAGGAGGTGCAGCAACATGTGTAGCATTAGCATTACTAGTGGTGGTAATAGTCCAAACTTTAGCTATATTCTTTTCTTTAGCTAGTTTTTCATTTTCTTCTCTATCCCACCTAGCACGCAGTTCAGCCATTAATCTTATATTCTCATTAATTCTAACTTGAATGGCATTTGCTGTAGTAGTAATTTTATTATGATGATTCTCATTAGGCAAAACTTTTGATTTCAAAAGATCAACATCAGCAGCAAGACTATCGACTTTAGAAGCAAGTATATCAATTTTCCCAAGCTTTTCTTCAACAGATTTGTTAAAAGCAGTTTGTGTACTAATAAATTCTTTAAGCATGGCTTCAAGTCCAGGGGGTGAACTCCTATTATTGTTGTAAGAATTCCCATAAGAATTACCATAGCCGTTGCCATTATTATAAGGATATGGCCTATAGTTGTTACTAGAATTGTTCCGGTAAGCATTGTTGTTGAAATTATTATTTTTAATGAAGTTTACATCAACATGTTCTTCTTGTGCAACCAATGAAGCTAACGGAACATTATTAGGATCAATATTAGTCCTATCATTCACAAGCATAGACATAATAGCATCAATCTTATCACTCAAGGAAGAGGTTTCTTCGACAGAATTTACCTTCTTACCTTGTGGAGCTCTTTCCGTGTGCCATTCAGAGTAGTTGATCATCATATTATCAAGAAGCTTTGTTGCTTCACCAAGAGTGATGGACATAAAGGTACCTCCAGCAGCTGAATCCAATAAATTCCGTGAAGAAAAATTTAGTCCTGCATAGAAGGTTTGGATGATCATCCAAGTAGTCACCCATGGGTTGGGCAATTTTTAACCAAAGATTTCATTCTTTCCCAAGCTTGAGCAACATGTTCAGTATCTAATTGTTTAAAATTCATTATGCTACTCCTCAAAGATATAATTTTAGCAGGGGGATAATATCTACCAATAAAAGCATCCTTGCATTTAGTCCATGAATCAATACTATTCTTAGGCAGAGATAGCAACCAATCTTTAGCTCTTCCTCTTAATGAGAAAGGAAACAATTTTAGTTTAATAATATCACCATCTACATCTTTATATTTTTGCATTTCACATAATTCAACAAAATTATTAAGATGGGCAGCAACATCATCAGAACTAACACCAGAAAATTGCTCTCGCATAACAAGATTCAAGAAATGTGTTTAATTTCAAAGAATTCTGCTGTAGTAGCAGGTGGAGCAATAGGTGTGCATAAGAAATCATTATTATTTGTGGTTGTGAAGTCACACAACTTAGTATTTTCAGCGTTGGCCATTTTAGCAACAGTAAATAAAGCAAACTAGATAAAGTAAATGCAAGTAAACTAATTTTTTTGTATTTTTGATATAGCAAACAAGATAGCAAATAAAGTAAAACTAGCAACTAATTTTTTTGTATTTTGATTTAGTGCAGCAAACAAAGTAGTAAATAAAACTAAGCAAGACAAAAACAAAGTAAAGAGATTGAGAAGTGGAGACTCCCTTGCAGCGTGTCTTGATCTCCACGGCAACGGCGCCTAAAAATGTGCTTGATGGCGTGTATTTCACACGTTCGTTGGGCAACCCCAAGAGGAAGGTATGATGCGCACAGTAGCAAGTTTTCCCTCAGAAAGAAACCAAGGTTTATCGAACCAGGAGGAGCCAAGAAGCACGTTGAAGGTTGATGGCGGCGGGATGTAGTGCGGCGCAACACCAGGGATTCCGGCGCCAACATGGAACCTGCACAACACAACCAAAGTACTTTGCCCCAACGAAACAGTGAGGTTGTCAATCTCACCGGCTTGCTGTAACAAAGGATTAACCGTATTGTGTGGAAGATGATTGTTTGCAGAAAACAGTAGAACAAGTATTGCAGTAGATTGTATTTCAGTAAAGAGAATTGGACCGGGGTCCACAGTTCACTAGAGGTGTCTCTCCCATAAGACGAACAAAGATGTTGGGTGAACAAATTACAGTTGGGCAATTGACAAATAAAGAGAGCATGACCATGCACATACATATCATGATGAGTATAGTGAGATTTAATTGGGCATTACGACAAAGTACATAGACCGTCATCCAACTGCATCTATGCCTAAAAAGTCCACCTTCAGGTTATCATCCGAACCCCCTCCAGTATTAAGTTGCAAACAACAGACAATTGCATTAAGTATGGTGCGTAATGTAACTAGTGACTACATCCTTGAACATAGCACTAATGTTTTATCCCTAGTGGCAACAGCACAACACAACCTTAGAACTTTCTGACCGTCCTGTGTCAATGCAGCATGAACCCACTATCGAGCATAAGTACTCCCTCTTGGAGTTACAAGCATCTACTTGGCCAGAGCATCTACTAGTAACGGAGAGCATGCAAGATCATAAACAACACATAAGCATAACTTTGATAATCAACATAACAAGTATTCTCTATTCATCGGATCCCAACAAACGCAACATATAGAATTACAGATAGATGATCTTGATCATGTTAGGCAGCTCACAAGATCCGACAATGATAGCACAATGGGGAGAAGACAACCATCTAGCTACTGCTATGGACCCATAGTCCAGGGGTAGACTACTCACACATCACACCGGAGGCGACCATGGCGGCGTAGTGTCCTCCGGGAGATGATTCCCCTCTCCGGCAGGGTGCCGGAGGCGATCTCCTGGATCCCCCGAGATGGGATCGGCGGCGGCGGCGTCTCTGGAAGGTTTTCCGTATCGTGGCTCTCGGTACTGGGGGTTTCGTCACGGAGACTTTTTGTAGGCGGAAGGGCAGGTCAAGAGGCGGCACGGGGGCCCCACACTACAGGCCGACGCGGCCAAGGGGGGGCCGCGCCGCCCTATGGTGTGGCCCCTCCGTGGCCCCTCTTCGTCTCTCCTTCGGACTTCTGGAAGCTTCGTGAGAAAATAGGCCCCTGGGCTTTGATTTCGTCCAATTCCGAGAATATTTCCTTACTAGGATTTCTGAAACCAAAAACAGCAAAACAAAGAATCGGCACTTCGGCATCTTGTTAATAGGTTAGTTCCAGAAAATGCACGAATATGACATAAAGTGTGCATAAAACATGTAGATAACATCAATAATGTGGCATGGAACATAAGAAATTATCGATACGTCGGAGACGTATCAGACGTCGTCTTCATCAACAACCGAACGTGTGACCGAGTACGGAGGTGCTGCCCGTTCGTGGCGCCGGAACCGATCGTGATCAAGATCTTCTACGCGCTTTTGCAAGCGGCAAGTGATCGTCTACCGCAGCAACAAGAGCCTCCTCTTGTAGGCTTTGGAATCTCTTCAAGGGTGAGACTTGATACCCCCTCGTTGCTACCATCTTCTAGATTGCATCTTGGCTTGGATTGCGTGTTCGCCGTAGGAAATTTTTTGTTTTCTATGCAACGTTATCCTACAGTGGTATCAGAGCCGTGTCTATGCATAGATGGTTGCACGAGTAGAACACAATGGTTTGTAGGCGTTGATGCTCTTGTTATCTTTAGTTTGTGTACTTTGCATCTTTGTGGCATAGTGGGATGAAGCGGCTCGGACTAACTTTACATGACCGCGTTCATGAGACTTGTTCCTCGTTCGACATGCAACTTGTATTGCATAAGAGGCTTTATGGTGTCTGTCTCTCCTACTATAGTGAAGATTCAATTTACTCTTCTATTGAAAACATTAGTATCAACGTTGTGGTTCATGTTCGTAGGTAGATTAGATCTCTTGAAAACCCTAAACCACGTAAAATATGCAAACCAAATTAGAGACGTCTAACTTGTTTTTGCAGGGTTTGGTGATGTGATATGGCCATAATGTGATGATGAATATGTATGAGATGATCATTATTGTATTGTGGCAACCGGCAGGAGCCTTATGGTTGTCTTTAAATTTCATGTTGAGTAGTATTTCAAAGTAGTTGTAATAGTTGCTACATGGAGGACGATCATGAAGACGGCGCCATTGACCTTGACGCTACGCCGACGATGATGGAGATCATGCCCGAAGATGATGGAGATCATGTCCGTGCTTTGGAGATGAAGATCAAAGGCGCAAAGACAAAAGGGCCATATCATATCACATATGAACTGCATGTGATGTTAATCCTTTTATGCATCTTATTTTGCTTAGATCGCGACGGTAGCATTATAAGATGATCCCTCACTAAAATCTCAAGATAATAAAGTGTTCATCCTTAGTAGCACCGTTGCCAAGACTTGTCGTTTCGAAGCATCTCGTGATGATCGGGTGTGATAGAATCAACAAGTGCATACAACGGGTGCAAGACAGTTTTGCACATGCGGATACTAAGGTGGCCTTGACGAGCCTAGCATGTACAGACATGGTCTCGGAACACGTGATACCGAAAGGTAGAGCATGAATCATATGGTTGATATGATGAACACTTTGAGTGTTCGCCATTGAAGTCACACCTTTTCTCGTGATGATCGGGTTTAGGTGCGGTGGATTTGGTTCGTGTGATCACTAAGACAATGCGAGGGATATTGTTTTGAGTGGGAGTTCACCTAGATTTTTAATTATGTTGAATTAAAATTTGAACTCAATTTGTCATAAACTTAGTCTAAACTATTGCAAATATATGTTGTAGAGATGGCGTCCCCAATCAATTTTAATCAGTTCCTAGAGAAAGAGAAACTTAAGAGCAACGGTAGCAACTTCACCGATCGGTTCCGTCATGTGAGGATCTTCCTCTCGGCGGAAATCTGCAATTTGTGCTTGATGCACCGCTAGGTGACCCTCCTGCAGAAGATGAAACCGATGAAGTAAAAGCTGTTTACGCGACTGAAAACTCGGTACTCTCAAGTTCAGTGTGCCATCCTGTGCAGCCTGGAATCCGATCTTCAAAAACGTGTTGAGCACCATGATCCTCATGAGTTGATGAATGAGCTGAAAGCTATATTCGAGACTCATGCGGCCGTGGAATGCTATGAAGCATCGAAACATTTCTTCAGCTGTATGATGGAAGAAGGCAGCTCCGTTAGTGAGCACATGCTCGCCATGACCGGGCATGCGAAGAAACTCATTGACTTGGGAATAGTGATTCCTAATAGATCGGGGATTAATCGTGTCCTTCAATCACCGCCACCAAGTTACAAGAACTTTGTGATGAACTACAATATGCAGAACATGAACAAGGAGTTACCTGAACTCTTTGGCATGCTAAAAGCTGCTGAGATTGAGATCAAGAAAGAGCACCAAGTGTTGATGGTCAACAAGACCACCAGTTTCAAGAAACAGGGCAAGTCTAAGGGAAAATTCAAGAAGGGTGGCAAGAAAGCTGCCACGCCTCCTATGAAACCTAAGAACGGCCCTAAGCCCGATGCCGAGTGCTATTATCGCAAGGAGAAGGGACACCGGAAGCGTAATTGCTCCAAGTATCCGGCTGATCTCGAAGAGCGGCCTTGTCAAGAAGAAGAAAGAAGGTATATCCGATATACATGTTATAGATGTTTATCTCACTCGGTTCTCGTTCTAGTACACTGGTATTTGATACCGGTTCGGTTGCTCATATCTCGTAACTCAAACAGAACTAAAGAATAAACGAAGACTACTGAAAGATGAAGTGACGATGCGCGTTGGAAATGGATCCAAAGTCGATGTGATCGCTGTCGGCACACTTCCTCTACTTCTACCTTCGGGATTAGTTTTAAGCCTAAATAATTGTTATTTTGTACCCGCGTTGAGCATGAACATTATATCTAGATCTTGTTTAATGCAAGACGGTTATTCATTCAAGTCTGAGAATAATGGTTGTTCTATTTTTATGAATAATATCTTTTATGGTCGAGCACCACAAAAGAATGGCTTATTTCTGTTAGATCTCGATAGTAGTGATACGCATATACATAACATTGATGCTAAGCGAATTAAATTGAATGATAATTCTACTTATATGTGGCAATCGCTGCCTTGGTCATATTGGAGTGAAACGCATGAAGAAACTCCATACTGATGGATTACTTGAATCACTTGACTTTGAGTCACTTGATAGATGCGAAGCATGTCTAATGGGAAAAATGACAAAGACTCCACCTTCCTAGTATGATGGAGCGAGCTACTGACTTATTGGAAATCATACATACCGATGTATGCGGACCAATGAGCGTAGCATCGCGCGGTGGTTATCGTTATGTTCTAACCTTCACAGATGATCTGAGTAGATATGGGTATATCTATTTCATGAAACATAAATCCGAAACTTTTGAGAAGTTTAAGGAATTTCAAAGTGAAGTAGAAAATCAACGTAACAAGAAGATCAAATTTCTACGATCTGATCATGGAGGTGAATATCTGAGTTATGAGTTTGGCATGCATTTAAAGAAATGCAGAATACTTTCACAATTGACACCGCCGGGAACACCTCAACGAAACGGTGTGTCCGAACGTCGTAATCGAACTCTCTTAGATATGGTTCGTAGTATGATGTCTCTTACTGATTTGCCGTTATCATTTTGGAGTTATGCATTAGAGACAGCCGCATTCACTTTAAATAGAGCACCATCAAAATCCGTAGAAACGACACCGTATGAATTATGGTTTAATAAGAAACCTAAGCTGTCGTTCCTGAAAGTTTGGGGTTGCGAAGCCTATGTAAAGAAGTTACAACCGGACAAGCTAGAACCCAAAGCGGAGAAATGCGTCTTCATAGGATACCCTAAGGAAACTATAGGGTACACTTTCTATCACAGATCCGAAGGCAAAATCTTTGTTGCTAAGAACGGAACCTTTCTTGAGAAAGAATTTCTCACTAAAGAAGTGACTGGAAGAAAAGTAGAACTCGATGAGATTGATGAATCTATACTCATTGATCAGAGTAGCGCAGTACCGGAAGTTGTACCTGTACCGCCTACACCGGCAACAGAGGAAGCTAATGATAATGATCATGAAACTTCGAACGAGGAAACTACTGAACCTCGCAGATTGACAAGGGAACGTGCCACTCCTGATTGGTATGATCCTTGTCTAAATGTCATGATTGTGGATAACAATGATGAGGACCCTGCGACGTATGAAGAAGCGATGATGAGCCCAGATTCCAACAAATGGCAAGAAGCCATGAAATCCGAAATGGGATCCATGTATGATAACAAAGTATGGACTTTGGTAGACTTACCTGATAGCCGAAAGGCTGTCGAAAATAAATGGATCTTCAAGAGAAAAACAGATGCTGATGGTAATATTACTGTCTATAAAGCTCGACTTGTCGCAAAGGGTTTCCGACAAATTCAAGGAGTTGACTACGATGAGACTTTCTCACCTGTAGCAAAGCTAAAATCTGTGAGGATTTTGTTAGCAATAGCTGCATTTTTCGATTATGAGATTTGGCAGATGGATGTCAAAACGGCGTTCCTTAATGGAGACATTGAGGAAGAGTTGTATATGGTACAACCCAAAGGTTTTGTCGATCCTAAAAATGCTGACAAAGTATGCAAACTTCAGCGTTCAATCTATGGACTGAAGCAAGCATCAAGAAGTTGGAACCGACGCTTTGATAAGGTGATCAAAGACTTCGGGTTTATACAAAGGTCATGGAGAGGCCTGTATTTACAAGAAAGTGAGTGGGAGCTCTGTAGCATTCCTGATATTATATGTAGATGACATATTATTGATTGGGAATGATATAGAACTATTAAGCAGTGTTAAAGTTTATTTGAATAATAGTTTTTCAATGAAAGACCTTGGTGAAGCATCGTATATATTAGGCATCAAGATTTATAGAGATAGATCAAGACGCCTAATAGGGCTATCACAGAGTACATATCTGGACAAGATTCTAAAGAAGTTTAGAATGGACGAAAGTAAGAAAGGGTTCTTACCTATGTTACTGTGCAAGGTATTGAGTAAGACTCAAGGACCGGCTACGGCAGAAGAAAGAGAAAGGATGAGTAATATCCCCTATGCCTCGGCAGTAGGATCTATCATGTATGCCATGCTATGTACTAGACCGGATATAGCATATGCTGTTAGTTTGACTAGCAGATATCAAAGTGATCCAGGAATGGAACGCTGGACAGCGGTCAAGAATATCCTGAAGTACTTGAAAAGAACTAAGGATATGTTTCTTTGTTATGGAGGTGACCAAGAGCTCGTTGTAAACGGTTACACCGATGCAAGTTGGAACACTGATCCTGATGACTCTAAGTCACAATCTGGGTACGTGTTTATATTGAATGGTGCTGCAAAGAAGCTGGGCAAGCTCAAGCAAAGGTGCACGGTGGCGAAGTCTTCAACAGAATCGTAGTACATAGCGGCTTCAGAGGCTTCATCGTAAGCGGTATGGATGAAGAGGTTCATTGTAGAGCTCGGTGTGGTTCCTAGTGCATTGGACCCATTAATCATTTACTGTGATAACATGGGTGCCATCGCCAATGCACAAGAGCCAAGGTCACACAAGAGGCTGAAGCATATCAAGCTGCGTTACCACTCGATTCGCGAGTACATCGAAGATGGAGAAGTAAAGATTTGCAAAGTACATACTGATCTGAATGTAGCAGATCCGTTGACTAAAGCTCTCCCTAGGGCAAAGCATGACCAACACCAGAATGCCATGGGTGTTAGGTATATTACAATGTAATCTAGATTATTGACTCTAGTGCAAGTGGGAGACTGAAGGAGATATGCCCTAGAGGCAATAATAAAATGGTTATTATTTATATCTTTATGATTATGATAAATGTTTATATATCATGCTAGAATTGTATTAACCGAAACATTAGTACATGTGTGATATGTAGACAAACAAGAAGTCCCTAGTATGCCTCTTAAACTAGCTTGTTGATTAATGGATGATTAGTTTCATAGTCATGAACATTGGATGTTATTAATAACAAGGTTATGTCATTATATGAATGATGTAATGGACACACCCAATTAAGTGTAGCATAAGATCTCGTCATTAAGTTATTTGCTATAAGCTTTCGATACATAGTTACCTAGTCCTTATGACCATGAGATCATGTAAATCACTTATACCGAAAAGGTACTTTGATTACACCAAACACCACTGCGTAAATGGGTGGCTATAAAGGTGGGATTAAGTATCCGGAAAGTATGAGTTGAGGCATATGGATCAACAATGGGATTTGTCCATCCTGATGACGGATAGATATACTCTGGGCCCTCTCGGTGGAATGTCGTCTAATGTCTTGCAAGCATATGAATGAGTTCATAAGAGACCACATACCACGGTACGAGTAAAGAGTACTTGTCAGGAGACGAGGTTGAACAAGGTATAGAGTGATACCGAAGATCAAACCTCGGACAAGTAAAATATCGCGAGACAAAGGGAATTGGTATTATATGTAAATGGTTCATTCGATCACTAAAGTCATCGTTGAATATGTGGGAGCCATTATGGATCTCCAGATCCCGCTATTGGTTATTGGTCGGAGTGAGTACTCAACCATGTCCGCATAGTTCACGAACCGTAGGGTGACACACTTAAAGTTGGATGTTGAAATGGTAGTACTTGAATATGGAATGGAGTTCGAATATTTGTTCGGAGTCCCGGATGAGATCCCGGACATCACGAGGAGTTCCGGAATGGTCCGGAGAATAAGATTCATATATAGGATGTCATTTTATGTGAATTAAAATGTCGCGGAAGGTTCTATGGAAGGTTCTAGAAGGTTCTAGAAAAGTCCGGAAGAAACCACCAAGGAAGGTGGAGTCCACATGGGACTCCACCTCCATGGCCGGCCAAGCCTAGTGGGGGAGGAGTCCCAAGTGGACTCCCCCTTAGGGGGCCGGCCAACCCCCCACATGGGAGGTGGAACTCCCACCTTTGGTGGGAGTCCTAGTTGGGCTAGGTTTCCCCCTCTTATGGAAGGTTTTTGGTTCAGGTCTTATTCGAAGACTTGGACACCAACACTTGGGGATCCACCTATATAATGAGGGGCCAAGGGAGGGGGCCGGCCACCCGAAGACCACAAGCTGGCCGCCCCCCTTGAAGTGGCCGGCCACCCCCTCCCAAACCCTAGCCGCCCCCTCTCCTCCATATAGCCCGCATAGCTTAGCGAAGCTCCGCCGGACTTCTCCACCACCACCGACACCACGCCGTCATGCTGTCGGATTCAAGAGGAGCTACTACTTCCGCTGCCCGCTGGAACGGGAGGTGGACGTCGTCTTCATCAACAACCGAACGTGTGACCGAGTACGGAGGTGCTGCCCGTTCGTGGCGCCGGAACCGATCGTGATCAAGATCTTCTACGCGCGTTTGCAAGTGGCAAGTGATCGTCTACCGCAGCAACAAGAGCCTCCTCTTGTAGGCTTTGGAATCTCTTCAAGGGTGAGACTCGATACCCCCTCGTTGCTACCATCTTCTAGATTGCATCTTGGCTTGGATTGCGTGTTCGCCGTAGGAAAATTTTTGTTTTCTATGCAACGTTATCCTACAGAAAGTACTATTCATGAAAAGTCTTTGCTATATGATTCAATTGTTTACTCATTGTATTTACCATTGCTTCGAATCGCTGCATTCATTACATGTGCTTACAATAGTATTGATCAAGATTATGATAGCATGTCACTTAAGAAATTATCTTTGTTATCGTTTACCTACTCAGGACGAGTAGGAACTAAGCTTGGGGATGCTTGATACGTCTCAAACGTATCTATAATTTCTTATGTTCCATGCTACTTTTATGATGATACTCACATGTTTTATACACATTATATGTCATTATTATGCATTTTCCGGCACTAACCTATTAACGAGATGCCGAAGAGCAGTTGTTGTTTTCTGCTGTTTTTGGTTTCAGAAATCCTAGTAAGGAAATATTCTCGGAATTGGACGAAATCAACGCCCAGGATCTTATTTTTCCATGAAGCTTCCAGAAGACCGAGGGACATACGAAGTAGGGCCACGGGGCGCCGCCACACTAGGGCGGCGCGGCCTACAGGGGGCCCGCGCGGCCCTAGCGTGTGGGGCCCCCGTGACGCCCCCTGACCTACCCTTCCGCCTACTTAAGCCTTCATCGATAATAGTTCCAGTACCGAAAGCCACGATACGAAAAACCTTCTAGAGACGCCGCCGCCGCCAATCCCATCTCGGGGGATTCAGGAGATCGCCTCCGGCACCCTGCCGGAGAGGGGAATCATCTCCCGGAGGACTCTTCACCGCCATGGTCGCCTCCGGATTGATGTGTGAGTAGTTCACCCCTGGACTATGGGTCCATAGCAGTAGCTAGATGGTTGTCTTCTCCTCTTGTGCTATCATTGTTAGATCTTGTGAGCTGCCTAACATGATCAAGATCATCTATTTGTAATGCTACATGTTGCGTTTGTTGGGATCCGATGAATATGGAATACTATGCTATGTTGATTATCAATCTATCTATGTGTTGTTTATGATCTTGCATGGTCTCCGTTATTAGTAGAGGCTCTGGCCAAGTCGTTACTTGTAACTCCAAGAGGGAGTATTTATGCTCGATAGTGGGTTCATGCCTCCATTAAATTTGGGATAGTGACAGAAAGTTCTAAGGTTGTGGATGTGCTGTTGCCACTAGGGATAAAACATCAATGCTATGTCTAAGGATGTATTTGTTGATTACATTATGCACCATACTTAATGCAATTGTCTGTTGTTTGCAACTTAATACTGGAGGGGGTTCGGATGATAACCTGAAGGTGGACTTTTTAGGCATAGATGCATGCTGGATAGCGGTCTATGTACTTTGTCGTAATGCCCAATTGAATTTCACAATACTCATCATAACATGTATGTGCATGGTCATGCCCTCTTTATTTGTCAATTGCCCAACTTTAATTTGTTCACCCAACATGCTATTTATCTTATGGGAGAGACACCACTAGTGAACTGTGGACCCCGGTCCATTCTTTACATCGAATACAATCAACTGCAATACTTATTCTACTGTTTTCTGCAAACATCATCATCCATACTATACATCTAATCCTTTGTTACAGCAAGCCGGTGAGATTGACAACCTCACTGTCACGTTGGGACAAAGTAATTTGGTTGTGTTGTGCAGGTTCCACGTTGGCGCCGGAATCCCTGGTGTTGCGCCGCACTACACTCCGTCACCAACAACCTTCAACGTGCTTCTTGGCTCCTACTGGTTCGATAAACCTTTGTTTCTTACCGAGGGAAAACTTGCTGCTGTACGCATCACACCTTCCTCTTGATGTTCCCAACGGACGCGTGCTGTACGCGTATCACTATAGCTAGTGCATGATACACCTACTTCTATTATTGAACTTGCTGAGTATGCTCGTACTCATCCGTTCCCTCTTGAACCCCCTGCTTAGATCTGGAGGCATCAAAGTAGAAGATACCTTGAAGTTCAAAGACGGAGGAGTCAACCAATACAAGGGCATGAGTCAGTTAATAAAATTGATGAAGTCGGCATCTATATATTTCATTGTGGAAACCTAGTCTAGAAGTAGAAGGGAACCTATTCCCTAAACATAATACCTAAGTAGCTAGGATTCTAGCAAAGTTCTCTAGCAAGCCAGTATCTCTAGATCTAGAGTTAGTAATAAATTAGTCTACGAGTTCTTCTTTTGGAGTTTCATTTGCAGTGCTATCTCAATGTAAAAGTAGGAGGTTGTGTTGATTTTCTGTAAACAGTTCATGTGTACTTCTATAGACATGCCTTGGACTCGCATATGTTTTTGTTGTACCACTCTGAGGGATGTAATACTAGTGGAACGGTGTTTCACTGGTGTTATTACTTGTGACGGTAAAGCACACGTCCGTTGGGAACCCCAAGAGGAAGGTGTGATGCGTACAGCAACAAGTTTTCCCTCAGTAAGAAACCGAGGTTATCGAACCAGTAGGAGTCAAGAAGCACGTTGAAGGTTGTTGGTGACGGAGTGTAGTGCGGCGCAACACCAGGGATTCCGGTGCCAACGTGGAACCTGCACAACACAATCAAAATACTTCGCCCCAACTTAACAGTGAGGTTATCAATCTCACCGGCTTGTTGTAAACAAAGGATTAAATGTATGGTGTGGAAAATGATGTTTGCGAAGAACAGTAAGAACAAGTATTGCAGTAGATTGTATTCAGATGTAAAAGAATGGACCGGGGTCCACAGTTCACTAGAGGTGTCTCTCCGATAAGAAATAGCATGTTGGGTGAACAAATTACAGTTGGGCAATTGACAAATAAAGAGGGCATAACAATGCACATACATATCATGATGAGTAGTGTGAAATTCAATTGGGCATTACGACAAAGTACATAGACCGCTATCCAGCATGCATCTATGCCTAAAAAGTCCACCTTCGGGTTAGCATCCGCACCCCTTCCAGTATTAAGTTGCAAACAGCAGACAATTGAATTAAGTATGGTGCGTAATGTAATCAACACAAATATCCTTAGACAAAGCATTGATGTTTTATCCCTAGTGGCAACAGCACATCCACAACCTTAGAACTTTCTCACATCGTCCTGCATTTAATGGAGGCATGAACCCACTATCGAGCATAATTACTCCCTCTTGGAGTTACAAGTATGAACTTGGCCAGAGCCTCTACTAGCAACGGAGAGCATGCAAGATCGTAAACAACACATAGATGATAGATTGATAATCAACATAATATAGTATTCCATATTCATCGGATCCCAACAAACGCAACATGTAGCATTACAAATAGATGATCTTGATCATGATAGGCAGCTCACAAGATCCAACAATGATAGCACAATGAGGAGAAGACAACCATCTAGCTACTGCTATGGACCCATAGTCCAGGGGTGAAATACTCACACATCGATCCGGAGGCGATCATGGCGATGAAGAGCCCTCCGGGAGATGATTCCCCTCTCCGGCAGGGTGCCGGAGGCGATCTCCTGAATCCCCCGAGATGGGATTGGCGGTGGCGGCGTCTCTGGAAGGTTTTCCGTATCGTGGCTCTCGGTACTAGGATATTCGCGACGAAGGCTTTAAGTAGGCGGAAGGGTAGGTCAGGGGGCGACGCGAGGGCCCCACACGCTAGGGTCGCGCGGCCAGGGCCTGGGCCGCGCCGCCCTAGTGTGGCGGCGCCTCGTGGCCCCACTTCGTTTCCCTTTCGGACTTCTGGAAGCTTCGTGGAAAAATAAGACCCTGGGCGTTGATTTCGTCCAATTCCGAGAATATTTCCTTACTAGGATTTCTGAAACCAAAAACAGCAGAAAACAGCAACTGGCTCTTCGGCATCTTGTCAATAGGTTAGTGCCGGAAAATGCATGACATCAAGTGTGTATAAAACATGTGAGTATCATCATAAAAGTAGCATGGAACATAAGAAATTATAGATACGTTTGAGACGTATCAAGCATCCCCAAGCTTAGTTCCTACTTGTCCTCGAGTAGGTAAACGATAACAAAGATAATTTCTTAAGTGACATGCTATCATGATCTTGATCAATACTATTGTAAGCATATGTAATGAATGAAGTGATTCGAAGCAATGGTAAAGACAATGATTAAACAACTGAATCATATAGCAAAGACTTTTCATGAATAGTACTTTCAAGACAAGTATCAATAAGTCTTGCATAGAAGTTAACTCATAAAGCAATAGATTCTTAGTAGAAAGGTTTGAAGCAACACAAAGGAAGATATAAGTTTCAGCAGTTGCTTTCAACTTCAACATGTTTATCTCATGGATAATTGTCAACACAAAGTAATATGATGAATGCAAATAAGCAAGTATGTAGGAATCAATGCACACAATTGACACAAGTGTTTGCTTCTAAGATAGAAAGAAATAGGTAAACTGACTCAACATAAAAGTAAAAGAATGGTCCCTTCGCAGAGGGAAGCATGGATTGCTGTATTTGTGCTAGAGCTTTTATTTTGAAAACAAGAAACAATTTTGTCAATGGTAGTAATAATTCATATGTGTTATGCATAAGACATCTTATAAGTTGCAAGCCTCATGCATAGTATACCAATAGTGCCCGCACCTTGTCCTAATTAGCTTGGATTTACATGGATTATCATAGCATAACATATGTTTTAACCAAGTGTCACAAAGGGGTACCTCTATGTCGCCTGTACAAAGGTCTAAGGAGAAAGTTCGCATTGGATTTCTCGCTTTTGATTATTCTCAACTTAGACATCCATACCGGGACAACATAGACAACAGATAATGGACTCCTCTTTAATGCATAAGCATTCAACAACAGATAAAATTCTCATATGAGATTGAGGATTCTTGTCCAAACTAAAACTTCCACCATGGATCATGGCTTTAGTTAGCGGCCCAATGTTCTTCTCTAACAATATGCATACTCAAACCATTTGATCATGATAAATCACCCTTACTTCATACAAGACGAACATGCATAGCAACTCACATGATATTCAACAAAGGAATAGTTGATGGCGTCCCCAGGAACATGGTTATCGCTCAACAAGCAACTTATTAAGAAATAATATACATAAGTACATATTCAATACCACAATAGTTTTTAAGGCTATTTTTCCCATGAGCTATATATTGCAAAGACAAAGAATGGAATTTTAAAGGTAGCACTCAAGCAATTTACTTTGGAATGGCAAAAAAATACAATGCAGTAGGTAGGTATGGTGGACATAAATGGCATAGTTTTTGGCTCAAGGATTTATTGGACTAACCTTTTAACAAGATGCCACAGTGCCAGTTTCTGTTTATTATGTCTGTTTATTGCAGAAAAGGCCCGAAAACCAAAGTGCTCGGAAAAATCCAGAAAAATCACAGAAATTCTATTTCGCCAGAAGACTCATGGAGCTAGAAGGGCCATGCCAGAGGAGGCCCAGGGCCTCCTCCCTATTTATTCCCCCACGACGCGAAAACCCTGGATATATCGACGATACTCCAGAAAGACTCCCGGGGCGCCGCGCCATCGCGAAACCTAGTTTCGGGGGACAGAAGTCTCTGTTCCGGCACCCTGCCGGGACGGGGAATTGCCCCGGAGCCATCTCCATCGACTCCATCGCCATCTTAATCGCCGTTGCTGTCTCCCATGATGAGGAGGGAGTAGTTCTCCCCCGAGGCTGAGGGCTCTACCGGTAGCTATGTGGTTCATCTCTCTCTCCCATGGTGTGATCTTTATGTGATCCTGAGCTTTGTATCACTATTAATCTATGTGCTACTCTAGTGATGTTATTAAAGTAGTCTATTCCTCCTCCATGATGTAAAGTTGACAGTGTGTGCATCATGTAGTACTTGGCGTAGGTTATGATTGTAATCTTTTGTAGATTATGAAGTTAACTATTACTATGATAGTATTGATGTGATCTATTCCCCCTTTCATAGCTATTGGTGACAGTGTGTATGCTATGTTAGTACTCGGTCTAAATTGCAACGGTCTATTATGCACTCTAGAGGTTACTTTAATATGAACTCCGGATTCACTCTCCACGGTGTGATGGTGACAGTGCGCGCATCGTGTATGATTCCTTTATGAAGTTGTGGAGCTTGTTTACTCCGGCTTGAGGTGTGCTTTGTAGCCCTACACAATGAATGGTGTTTGTTATCCAACAAGAGAGTGTTTAAGAGTAGCATTTATTTATTCAGTTATGTGATCATTGTTGAGAGTATCCACTAGTGAAAGTATGATCCCTAGGCCTTGTTTCTAAGCATTGAAACACCGTTTCCAACAACTTCTGTTACATGTTCGCTTGCTTCCATATTTATTTCAGATTACAGTTACTATTTACAATCATCCATATTACTTGTATTTCACTATCTCTTCGCCGAACTAGTTCACCTATACATCTGACTAGTGTATTAGGTGTGTTGGGGACACAAGAGACTTCTTGTATCTTAATTGCAGGGTTGCTTGAGAGGGATATCTTTGACCTCTACCTCCCTGAGTTCGATAAACCTTGGGTGATTCACTTAAGGGAAACTTGCTGCTGTTCTACAAACCTCTGCTCTTGGAGGCCCAACACTATCTACAGGAATAGAAGCGTGCGTAGACATCAAGCTATTTTCTGGCGCCGTTGCCGGGGAGGTAAGGTAAAAGGTATTCACATCCTCCGACTACTAAGCTATTTCCTAGAACTATTGCCGGTGTGCGAGTGCTCAAAGCTATTTCCGTTAGATCCTGCAATTGCATCTTTTTGTTTCTTGTTTTTTATTTTTCACTAGTTAGGCATAATGGAAAACAACAAAAATTTTAGTGAGCTTTTTAATCTTTTTACTGAGTTAAGACTTGGATTGTTTGATGCGAAAATTAAAAAACCTATGGAACCTTATTTGCATGCTAGTAGCAATGTTATTAGTATGAACGCAATTACTGCTAATGCTATGGAAAAGTCTAAGCTTGGGGACGCTAGTTTATATAAAAATAATCTTTTTTGCTCCTCAGCTTTGGAAGAAATATTTTGCCCTGATAATGCTTTGTCTCCAATATGTGGTGATTCGAATGATGCTTGTGATATTCCAAATCCACCCACTGAAAGTATTCCCTTCAAGATACCTATGAAAATTGTTGAACTTGCTATGAACAATTGCTATTTTGGAGATGGGACTGTCCATCCTAGTGATCATTTACTCTTTATACATGAATTATGCGAGTTGTTCGAGAGTGCAGGTATTTCAAAGGACCAAGTTAAGAGGAAGCTATTCTCTATATCTCTGAAGGGCAGAGCTGCGGAATGGTATAAGATGTTGAAGAATGGTCGATCTATTGGTTGGGAGGAAATTGTACCTCTCTTTTATTCTAAATTTTATCCTCCTCATGAAGTGCATATTGATAGGAATTACATTTATAACTTTTATCCTCATGATGGAGAGAGTATTTCCCAAGCATAGGGGAGATTGAAGTCACTAATGCTCAAATGTCCCATTCATGAGCTCCCCTGTAATGTTATTATTAATAATTTTTATGCAAGGCTTTCAGGACACCACAAGGACTATCTAGATGCCTGTTTGGAGGGATCTTTCACAAGCAAGGAGGTTGAAACTAGATGGGATCTTCTTAAAAGAATTCAAAGCAATACTGAAGATTGGGAGAATGACAAAGGTAAAGAATCAGGTATAAACTACGAGTATGATTGCATTAAGTCTTTCGCTCAAACTGCTGATTTTCAAGAGCTTAGTGCTAAATATGGTCTTGATCCTCAAATTATGGTCGATTGTTATAGAGCCTTTGCTTCTCATATTAATGTTCCTAAAGAAAATTGGTACATGTATCATGAACCTTTTAAAGACACTTGCATGGAAAATGAAATTGTTGTTAATGATTGCAATAAACATGCCCAAACTTCTGAAAATGCTATTTCCTATAAGCATGTTAATTTTTGTGGAATTCATAGACCTTGTGAAAAGAATAAAATTGAAGAAGAATATTGTATCCATCACAGGAATGAAAAAACTAGAAAGTGGTCTAGGGCTCTAGATGATCTTGGTGAAAAAGTTTGTGCCCTCTATCCTTTTATTTGTGAAATTTTCCATAGAGTGGGTCATTTTAATTTTCAATGCTCCTCCAATGATAATTCGAACCTCATGAGTGCTGCAAATTTGTATTGTGATGATGAAATCACTTCTAATCAGTATGATGAACTTACATTATTTTTGGAGTGTGAAGAGTTATTGAGAAAAACTTCTTTGGTGGATATGAGTGCTCTTGATATTAATAGTGTCCTGCATGGGTGTCTTTCTTATTGCATTGATAATTGCCACACAAATACTTGCATACAAAATATTTTAGAAGATGACACTTTGCCAAAATATGATAGGACCGCTGTGTGTTTTGAACTTATTAATGAAAAGGAGGAATCCTCCCAAGTTTCTTCTATTGTTTCTGGAAATAAATCAGGTTATGTGGAGAAGCCTCCCTTCAAGCCTCTTCCTCCTAAAGAAGGGAACGAGGAGAAGGAAAAGAAGAAGAAGAAGGGAACGAAGAAGAAGAAAAAGAAGAGGGGGAATAAAAAGAAAGAGGTAACAGCATATCCCCGCGTGTATGAGATAACGATAGGTAATCGTAAGTATGTTGCTCCTAATGATTATTATGATAATGAATCTGAGTACAATGATCTTCCTATGCCCTTTACCTATATTAGTGATCATGATTTGGAAGAGCACACTACTTTTGATATTGAAGATCTCTGGGACACTAATTCTGAAAATGATGATGTTAATAATTTTCATAGTATTAGTACTATCCATGTTTCTTTCCATAATGATATAGAAAGTTCTAAGCTTGGGGAAGCTGGTTTTGATGAGCATGATATTTTTAGTCCCACAAGCATGGAGGAGAAATTTTACTTTGGTGATACTTTACCTCCTATATATGATGATTACAATGATGACTATCATATTTTTGGTCCACCTACTATTGAGGAGAAGATTAATTATGATTACAATATGCCTCCTATATATGATGATTATGGTGATGAGAATAATAATGATAGCTATTTTATTGAATTTGCTCCCACTACAATTAATAGTAATGACTATGCTTATGTGGAGAGTAATAATTTTATGCATGTAGCTCATGATAAGAATGTTTCATGTGATAGTTATATTGTTGAGTTTGTTCATGATGCTACTGAAAGTTATTATGAGAGAGGGAAACATAGTTATATGCATCTTAATAATATTAAGTTTCCCCTCTTTATGTTGAGAATCTTGAAGTTGTGTTTGTGTTGCCTTTCTATGCTTATTGCATTATGCTTACATGACTTGTTTATTTACAAGATTCCTTTTCATAGGAAGTGGGTTAGACTTAAAAGTGTTTCTTATTTTCTTTTGATGCTCTCTTTTGCTTCAACTCTTATTTCTTGCGCGAGCATCATTAAAATTACTGAGCCCATCTTAATGGCTATAAATAAAGCACTTCTTGGGAGATAACCCATGTTTTTATTTTGCTACTATTTTGTTGTGTCTTGGAAGTTGTTACTACTGTAGCAACATCTCCTTATCTTTATTTTATTGCATTGTTGTGCCAAGTAAAGTCTTTGATAGAAGGTTGATACTAGATTTGGATTTCTGCGCAGAAACAGATTTTTAGATGTCACGAATTTGAGTTGATCTCTCTGTAGGAGAATCTTAAAAATCTGCAAAAATTCATGAGTAATCCTCAGATATGTACGCAACTTTCATTCAATTTGAGCTTCTTCATCTGAGTATGTTAAGTGCCTCGAAAAAAATCGTCTTTACGGACTGCTGTGTTTTGACAGATTCTGCCTTTTATTTCACATTGCCTCTTTTACTGTATTTGAGTGGATTACTTTGCTCCATTAAATTTCAGTAGCCTTGGGTAATGTCCAGAAGTGTTAGGAATGATTGTGTCCACTCTGAACATGTGAATTTTTGATTATGCACTAACCCTCTAATGAGATTGTTTTGAGTTTGGTGTGGATGAAGTTTTCAAGGGTCAAGAGAGGAGGATGATATAATATGATCAAGAAGAGTGAAAAGTCTAAGCTTGGGGATGCCCCCATGGTTCATCCCTGCATGTTTCAAGAAGACTCAAACATCTAAGCTTGGGGATGCCCAAGGCATCCCCTTCTACATCAACAACTTATCAGGTCACCTCTAGTGAAACTATATTTTTATTCAGTCACATCTTATGTGCTTTACTTGGAGTGTCTGTATGCTTTTATTTTCGTTTTGTTATCTTAGTTCTCTGAATAAATTGGATCCTATCATGCTTGTGTGGGAGAGAGACACGCTCCGCTTTTTCATTTGAACACTTGTGTTCTTCGTTTTACTTTTAATGTTCATGGCAAAAGTTGAAAGCTGCTACATTTATTGCTATTTTGTTGGAAACAGAAAATGCTTCATGTGGTAATTGGTATGTTGTTTTGAATAATTTGATACTTGGCAATTGTTTTGAGCTCTCAAGTAGATCATGTTTAAGCTCTTGCATCATGTGGTTTAAACCTATTAGTGGAGAACTACCGTAGAGCTTGTTCAAATTTGGTTTGCATGATTGGTCTCTCTAAAGTCTAGATATTTTCTGGTAAAAGTGTTTGAACAACAAGGAAGACAGTGTAGAGTCTTATAATGCTTGCAATATGTTCTTATGTAAGTTTTGCTGTACCGGTTCATACTTGTGTTTGCTTCAAACAACCTTGCTAGCCAAAGCCTTGTACTGAGAGGGAATGCTTCTCGTGCGTCCAAAACCTTGAGCCAAAACCTATGCCATTTGTGTCCACCACAACTACCTACTATGTGGTATTTCTCTGCCATTCCAAGTAAATTGCTTGCGTGCTACCTTTAAAATTTCATTCCTTGTCTTTGCAATATATAGCTCATGGGAAAGTAGCTTAAAAACTATTGTGGTAAAGAATATGTCGCTTATGTATCTTATTTCTTATAAGTTGCTTATTGAGCGGTAACCATGTTTCTGGGGACGCCATCTACTTTTACACTCTTGTTGAATATCATGTGAGTTGCTATGCATGTTCGTCTTGTCTGAAGTAAGGGTGATTTGTCATGATTAAATGGTTTGAGTATGCATATTGTTAGAGAAGAACATTGGGCCGCCAACCAAAGTCATGTATCATGGTGGAAGTTTCAGCTTGGACATTAATCCTCAATCTCTTATGAGAATATTATCTGTTGCAATGCTTAAGCATTAAAGAGTATTCCATTATCTATTTTCTATGTTGTCCCGGTATGGATGTCCTCAAGTTGAGATCTATCAAAATTGGGAGATCAAATGCGATCTATCTCCTTGGACCTTTGTACAGGTGGCATAGAGGTACCCCTTTGTGACACTTGGTTGAAACATATGTAATGAAATGATAATCCATGGAAATCCGAGCTAATTAGGACAAGGAGCGGGCACTATTAGTATTCGATGCATGAGGCTTGCAACTTATAGAAGGTTTTATGCATAACACATATGAATTATTACTACCGTTGACAAAATTGTTTCCATGTTTTCAAAATAAAAAGCTCTAGCACATGAGTAATCACTGCTTCCCTCTGCGAAGGGCCTTTCTTTTACTTTATGTTGAGTCAGTTTACCTACTTCTTTCTATCTTAGAAGCAAACACTTGTGTCAACTGTGTGCATTGATTTTTACATACTTGCTTATTTGCACTCATCATATTACTTTGTGTTGACAATTATCCATGAGATATACATGTTGAAAGTTGGAAGCAATTGCTGAAACTTAAATCTTACTTTGTGTTGTTTCAAAACCTTCTATTAAGAATCTATTGCTTTATGAGTTAACTCTTATGCAAGACTTATTGATGCTTGTCTTGAAAGTACTATTCATGAAAAGTTTTTGCTATATGATTCAGTTGTTTAGTCATTATATTTTTGTTAGCAAACTATAGACCATTGCTTTGAGTCACTTCATTCATCTCATATGCTTTATTTTGATCAAGATTATGTTGGTAGCATGTCTCTTGAGAAATTATCCTTGTTATCGTTTACCTACTCGAGGGCGAGTAGGAACTAAGCTTGGGGATGCTTGATACGTCTCAAACGTATCTATAATTTCTGATGTTCCATGCTTATATTATACCAATTGCTACATGTTTTATATGCACTTTATATCATATTATGGCATTTATTGGACTAACCTATTAACAAGATTCCACAAAGGTGCCGCTCGTTTATTATGTCTGTTTATTGCAGAAAAGCCCAAAAACCAAAGTGCTCGGAAAAATCCAGAAAAATCACAGAAATTCTATTTCGCCAGAAGACTCACGGAGCCAGAAGGGCCAGGCCAGAGGAGGCCTAGGGCCTCCTCCCATAAGCCGGCGCGGCCAGGAGGGGGGCCGCCCCACCCTATGGGGTGGGCTCCTCGTTCACCCCCTCGCTCTGCCCCTTCACCTATTTATTCCCCCACGACGCGAAAACCCTGGATATATCGACGATACTCCAGAAAGACTCCCGGGGCGCCGCGCCATCGCGAAACCTAGTTTCGGGGGACAGAAGTCTCTGTTCCGGCACCCTGCCGGGACGGGGAATTGCCCCGGAGCCATCTCCATCGACTCCATCGCCATCTTCATCGCCGTTGCTGTCTCCCATGATGAGGAGGGAGTAGTTCTCCCCCGAGGCTGAGGGCTCTACCGGTAGCTATGTGGTTCATCTCTCTCTCCCATGGTGTGATCTTTATGTGATCATGAGCTTTGTATCACTATTAATATATGTGCTACTCTAGTGATGTTATTAAAGTAGTCTATTCCTCCTCCATGATGTAAAGTTGACAGTGTGTGCATCATGTAGTACTTGGCGTAGGTTATGATTGTAATCTCTTGTAGATTATGAAGTTAACTATTACTATGATAGTATTGATGTGATCTATTCCCCCTTTCATAGCTATTGGTGACAATGTGTATGCTATGTTAGTACTCGGTCTAAATTGCAACGGTCTATTATGCACTCTAGAGGTTACTTTAATATGAACTCCGGATTCACTCTGTGTGATGGTGACAGTGTGCGCATCGTGTGTGATTCCTTTATGAAGTTGTGGAGCTTGTTTACTCCGGCTTGAGGTGTGCTTTGTAGCCCTACACAATGAATGGTGTTTGTTATCCAACAAGAGAGTGTTTAAGAGTAGCATTTATTTATTCAGTTATGTGATCATTGTTGAGAGTGTCCACTAGTGAAAGTATGATCCCTAAGCCTTGTTTCTAAGCATTGAAACACCGTTTCCAACAAGTTCTGTTACATGTTCGCTTGCTGCCATATTTATTTCAGATTATAGTTACTATTTACAATCATCCATATTACTTGTATTTCACTATCTCTTCGCCGAACTAGTGCACCTATACATCTGACTAGTGTATTAGGTGTGTTGGGGACACAAGAGACTTCTTGTATCTTAATTGCAGGGTTGCTTGAGAGGGATATCTTTGACCTCTACCTCCCTGAGTTCGATAAACCTTGGGTGATTCACTTAAGGGAAACTTGCTGCTGTTCTACAAACCTCTGCTCTTGTAGGTCCAACACTATCTACAGGAATAGAAGCGTGCGTAGACATCACGGCCTCCTCCCCACCGTGTTGGTTTGCTGGGGTAGCTCAACCGAGCGATTTTTCTCAAGGTCCTTAGTGGACACCGCCCGCTGGAATTGGAGGCTCAACTGAAGATCAAACCTATAACGGATTGTTTGTCATAGATCTTATTTAGCATATGTTTGTTATTTGCTTATGAATCAGCTTGCCTGTATACCTTGATGGCGTGAATGGCATAATGGCTACGAGGGTGCACTTCACAATGGATCACAACAGATGGTATATGCATGCAATCATTAAATACTTTAATTTTTAATATATCCATCATAACAGTCAACCTACTATACGGATGTGGCTTTAAGCTGCCGGTTAGCTGACATGGCATGGCCATATAGCCAGCAGCCGGCTCCTCTATTGCCCTTGCTCTTAATAGGTTCATCCTAGGTGCTCCAACGTGGAAATGAAAGGATTGAGTTATTAAGTGGCCAGTGGACAGTGGTGCATGTGATTGCAGTAACGAGCAAAACAAGTGTGTATGCCTTGTTGATGAACTGCCAAGGGTTAATCCCCTGGTTTAAAATCCATCCGAGGATTTCTATTATATCTAATATTCCATCCTAAGAGATTTAACTATAAAACTTTGTAGACTAAGCAGAGTGTATTGCTTGTTGTTGATGAACAACCAATTGCATCCTTGCTTGCCCTTCTCCTCCAGCTCTCCTCGCTTTATCTTGCTCTCGGATCTCTCTCTACTATGTCTATGTGAGTTTCCAGCCTAAGAGTGCAGTGTGAATTGTGACCACATAGGGTGTGAGAGCTCAACTATTTATAGGTTGAGTTGTGTGATGTATCAGTGACATGTGTGCCATACAAGTAGTGACTCATTAGTTGAAACCGCATCTCTAAGTTATTTTATGTGCCAGGAGAGATGGACTTAGTTGTCAATTGACTCACGACTTGAAATTCTATTGACCTGCCAAGTTAACCATGTCGGTTTGGTTGATTGGTTTCCTATTCTTATGCCAATTTGGATAGTGCCAATGGTTAATTTGAGAAATAATTTAATGGATGGATTAAGTTGGTCGTTTTGGAAAATATTGGTTATGTTGTTATGGGTTAAGGGATTGTCTGGCTACCCTCCCATGCTTGTCTAGGCATTTATTGTATTAACATATTATGATATTTGTTTGTGCCATCAACAATTCATGTTCGTTGCTGCTCTTAAGTTTTTTTTTTTGCATTTCCTGAATCCAATTAAAGTTTTGGGGAGTTTTTCTTATTTTTTTGCCTTAACTATTTGAGAGGGAAATGGATTTAGCTATACTATTGTTGCATAGAGATTGTTGCGTAGAGACTTGTTTCCTACAAATTTAGTTTTGTCCTTGTTGCCTCTCTTGCCTAAGATACTATTCCCGTGTTGCCTAAGAAAGATTTAACTAAGATGTTAGTTCATATATGACTTTGATATTTATGAGAATGCTATGATGAAAAGGTTGCCTCTATTTGAATTTGGAAGATCCCATGATAAATTTTAGCTTGTGCACCCAGGAGTTCTTCTTGGGAGTACTACCTTTGGATTCTAAATAAAAGAGATTCACAATTTGGTGGATCCTACATTTTTAACATCACACAAAAAAAATTTCATTTTGTGTATGTGTGCAGGTTTCGAAAACGATCATGGGAATGAGATGTTGATCAAGGAAATGATGTTCTTGTGAGGGTGCTTCGGTGGAGATCAAATGGAGATGGTGGTGATAGTGGTGCTGGTGCTAGTGTAGATAGACAGGCTAGATTAGGGTTTCGATTTTTTCTATTCTTTTGTTTTCTAGATGATTCATCATGTAAATGACTTTGTGATAGTTTGGAGATCGGAAGGGAATTTGATTATGGGAATTTGGATACTAAGTTTGTATTTTTCTAATTTTTAATTATTTAGTTATGAATATTTGAATCTTGCCTACTTACTATTTCAATTCAAAATTTTAATTTTGAATTCTGTTATGAATATCTTTATATGATTATGATTGGGCTTGAGATTGCGAGTATTGAGTATTTTTTTGAGATATTTATTAGGAGTATTTGGATCAAAGACTTAGTTTTTTATTTAAATTATGTGAATTCAAGTTTGACAAAAGTCAAAGCTCAATTTCGAATTCAAAAACTTAGAAATGTGTTTATTTATCTTAAAGGTATTATCACACAAGGTTTAACACTTCAAAGCAAACAATGTAGGTTTTCAAATTTTTGTTGGCCCCACATTTTTAAAATGTTGAAAGTTCATGTCAAAATTTGAATTTAAAATTCAAGCGTTTGACTTAGTTCAACTTCACCATCGGAGTTCAAATTTGTTCACTTTGATTCTTTAAATATAAAATTTCAGAAACTTCCCATATTTTAGAGATGCATGCTATGCAAATACATATATTTGACATCTACCCTTCCCGAGATCTTATTCTTCAAGGTGTTACAACTTTTGTGTCGTACCCATCTGAAATCATCTCAACATCGCTCCCCTCGCCAAGCCCGCCGCCGCGGCGACGAAGCCGAAGTCCTCCGCCGCCGGCCCCTCCCACCCGCCCTACTTCGAGGTGACCGTCCGAACCTCTTATGTATTCCTGTTCAGTCATTGCGTTCGATCGGAATTGGGGCTGATTGGTTTCTCAATTTGATCTTCGCAGATGATCAAGGAGGCGATCGCGGCGCTCAAGGACAGGACCGGCTCCAGCTCGGTCGCCATCGCCAAGTACAACCACGAGAAGCACGGCAAGTCCCTGCCGGCCAACTTCAAGAAGATGCTCTCCGTCCAGCTCCGCGGCTCCGCCGCCAAGGGCAAGCTCGTCAAGGTCAAGGCCTCCTACAAGCTGTCTGAAGCCGCCAAGAAGGACTCGCCCAAGGTGAAGGCCGTGGCAAAGCCGGCCAAAGACGCTGCCAAGCCCAAGAAGAAGGACGCTGCCAAGACCAAGAAGAACGACGCCGCCAAGCCCAAGAAAGCGGTGGCCGCTGGCACCAAGCGCAAGGCGCCGGAGAAGAAGCTGATTGCCAAGGCCAAGAAGTCCCCTGCGGCCAAGGCAAAGGCCAAGCCGAAGACTGTCAAGTCACCGGCTGCCAAGAAGGCCCGCAAGGTCGCTGCAGCTTGATCTGATCTGATAGCTTTAGGTTTGCTTGGTGTGGCGTTCAGGGTCTGTACAAAAGGATTCCTCATCCTCCCTGTATCGTGGCTTGTCTTCAGTTCATGCAAATGGTTCAGGAGTTGTTTGCAGCTAAGCTATGTGAGATGAACTTGCAGTTTGCTCCAAAATTATTGCAATCACTCCAATTTCTTTTGCAGTAAATTATTTACTGGTCAGTAGTGTGGATGTTATTTTTTCATGTTCTCTAGCAAGTATCAGCTGCAACCTTAGAGCATGTCTAACAGGCCCGTATTTTTTCGCCCCGTAAAACGCGAGTAGAGGGCCCTGTATCCGGTTTTCACCGGCCGAAAACTCGGACGAGCTAGCAGAACCCGTATCCCCACCCCGTAAAACAGAATATTCTTGGCAGCCGGCGGCGCTTCGCCCGGTGAATCGGCGGCCGCCGCAGGTGCTTCGAAAAATTGCTTCGGGATCCTCTTCCTCTTCGACGGGATGGTGGAGGCGATCATGGCCGACACGACGCCGGCGGTCGGCGGACCTCCGACGGGGACATCAACCACCGCGCCCGAAGGAGGTGTACCGCCGGCGGTAGGCGGCTCTTGCGGACGGTCCATGGCGGCCGGATCCGGCCGGGAAGGGCGGGGCGGAGGAGATCGGGCAGCGGCGGCGGCGGTTGGCTTCAGCGAAACCCTTCGCGCGCAGTGGACTGGACGATACCGGTTTCGCCCACTATCCCCGCTCCCACCGCGCACAAGTAGGGGGCGACGACCCGCCCCGTACTCGAAAACAGCAAAAAACGATGCGGGGGCCGTTTTTACGGGGCGTGCTAGACGGCCGGGTAGAGCCGAAACCCTCAAATCGGCGGTTATTATACGGGTTTGCCCCTTTTACGGGGTCTGTTAGACCTGCTCTTAGTGTGTAGAATGCTCTTCTCTGCGACTTGTACTCCATCAGTGCTGTTTGTGGGAGTAACCAAAATCAAGTCCAAACTGATAGAGAGATGGTCGTTATACTCCAACAAGATTCTTTCCTGAAAAACAATGGTTTCGCTTCTTGAACTGGGGTGAGGGAGAAAATCCCTGCTACTTAAAAAGAGAAGTCCAATTTATCCTCCTAAACTTCTCTTAAAGTTTAGATTATAACCCTCAAGTCAACTTAAAAAGTAAAATTAAGAGTAATCATGAAGCACTACAAGTGCAAACTGTGTCCATTACTGCAGTTGGCCACAGAATGCAAAGCTGAGGGCTTAGCTACAAAATCGCCTTAGACCATCTCCAGCAGCGCGTCTCATAGAGGTCCCAATAGCGATTTGGGGGTCCAACACTGTTTTGGGCCTACACTGGCGCGCCTCAAAAGTAGTCAGCCAGTTTTGGAGCCCAATAGAATCGACGGTAACCCCGTGCCAACCTCTACGCGTGGGGTACCAAACGGACGCGCCGCCACTCCCGTCCACATAGGATTTTGCCCCGTGATAACCCACAAGTATAGGGGATCACGATAGTCTTCGCGGGAAGTAAAACCCAATTTATTGATTCGACACAATGGGAGACAAAGAATAATTGAAAGCCTTAACAGCGGAGTTGTCAATTCAGCTGCACCTGGAAACAAACTTGCTCGCAAGAGTTTATCAGTAGTAACAATTTTATAGCAGTAGCAGTAGTGAAATAACAGCAGCAGAGTAACACAGACAGCAGTAGTGATTATAATAAACAGCAGGATTAAAATACTATAGGCACAGGGATGGATGACGGGCGTTGCATGGATGAGAGAAACTCATGTAACAATCAAAGCAGGGCATTTGCAGATAATAATAAAACGGTGTCCAAGTACAAAGCAATCCATAGGCATGTGTACCATATGTAGTCGTACGTGCTCGCAATGAGAAACTTGCACAACATCTTTTGTCCTACCAGCCGGTGGCAGTCGGGCCTCTAGAGAATCTACTGGATATTAAGGTACTCCTTTTAATAGAGTACCGGAGCAAAGCATTAACACTCCGTGAACACATGTGATCCTCACATCACTGCCATCCCCTCCGGTTGTCCCGATTTCTGTCACTTCGGGGCTTTGGTTCCGGACAGCGACATGTGTATACAACTTGCAGGTAAGATCATAAAACAATGCATATCATGATGAAATAATAACATGTTCAGATCTGAGATCATGGCACTCGGGCCCTAGTGATACGCGTACAGCACGCGACCGTTGGGAACCCCAAGAGGAAGGTGTGATGCGTACAGCGGCAAGTTTTCCCTCAGTAAGAAACCAAGGTTTATCGAACCAGTAGGAGCCAAGAAGCACGTTGAAGGTTGATGGCGGCGGAGTGTAGTGCGGCGCAACACCAGGGATTCCGGCACCAACGTGGAACCTGCACAACACAACCAAACTACTTTGTCCCAACGTAACAGTGAGGTTGTCAATCTCACCGGCTTGCTGTAACAAAGGATTAGATGTATAGTGTGGATGATGATTGTTTGCAGAAAACAGTAGAACAAGTATTGCAGTTGATTGTATTCGATTAAAAGAATGGACCGGGGTCCACAGTTCACTAGAGGCGTCTCTCCGATAAGAATAAGCATGTTGGGTGAACAAATTACAGTTGGGCAATTCACAAATAAAGAGGGCATGACCATGCACATACATGATATGATGAGTATAGTGAGATTTAATTGGGCATTACGATAAAGTACATAGACCGCTATCCAGCATGCATCTATGCCTAAAAAGTCCACCTTCAGGTTATTATCCGAACCCCTTCCAGTATTAAGTTGCAAACAACAGACAATTGCATTAAGTATGGTGCGTAATGTAATCAACAACTACATCCTTAGACATAGCATCGATGTTTTATCCCTAGTGGCAACAGCACATCCACAACCTTAGAACTTTCTGTCATTTGTCCTGCATTTAATGGAGGCATGAACCCACTATCGAGCATAAATACTCCCTCTTGGAGTTACTAGCAAAAACTTGGCCAGAGCTTCTACTAATAACGGAGAGCATGCAAGATCATAAACAACACATAGGTAATAGATTGATAATCAACATAACATAGTATTCTCTATCCATCGGATCCCAACAAACACAACATATAGCATTACAGATAGATGATCTTGATCATGTTAGGCAGCTCACAAGACCCGACAATGAAGCACAATTAGGAGAAGACGACCATCTAGCTACTGCTATGGACCCATAGTCCAGGGGTGAACTACTCACTCATCACTCCGAAGGTGACCATGGCGGTGAAGAGTCCTCCGGGAGATGATTCCCCTCTCCGGCAGGGTGCCGGAGGCGATCTTGTTGGGGGGATGACCCCCAGTATGCCAAAGGCATGCCAAACCGGATGGTTTGGTCTATCAAGATACCGGTTTAATGTTTATACCGGAGCATAAAGATAAGAGTTTGATTAAGTAAAGCCATGCCGGTATCCCCAGAGGGGTATACCGGAACCGGATGAAGAAGACACCGGGCTACCGGAAAGAAGAGCATGTCGGCAAGACTGGTCAAAGATTCTCTTCAGAGCTAGAGGACAACGCTGAGGTAAGCAAAGTGGCTTTAATCGAAGCCCGGGCGCCAAAGAGAGGGGTGACGATGAAAGAAGCCGGAGGACGTCAGCCTCCCTGATTAAAGAAGACCCCGACGTCATCCATGATTAAAGTTACTTTGTAAAGTAGTTTGTCCAGTCAAAGATGCCATTATGGTTTCTTGTTCTGTAAGCCACCCTCTCCCCTATACAAGGAGAGGGGGCATCCCTGTATCCGGGGGGGATGATGCTCAGTCTCTAGAGAAATCTTGTAACCAGAAACCTGTAACCATGTTGAGATCAATGAAGATAGTGATCTAGAGCAGAGTTCTTCCTCTTGTGTTTCTTCTTGCATCCCTGTCTTTGGCCGTGTTCTTGAGGAAACCATCCGGAAGTTCGTCCCATCTAGTCACAAACCCTCCCCCGAATCCTCTTGCGTCCATCCGGCCCCAACTCAAGCCATCCTATGGCATCTGCTTGTTCGCCACGATGACAGTTGGCGCCCACCGTGGGGCATGAAGTGGCGCTTGCTGGAGTTCACATTCGGGCGGGCATCCTCGATGTCGCCGGCCAGCGTACGGTGTCCGCGCTGGTGCAGCGCATCTACGCCATGGACTTCATCAACGACAACGCGGGCTGCTTCGCCAATGGCGGCATCTTCCCCAAGAACGGTCGCATCATCGAGTTCGGCAGCCACCGCATCTACTTCGGCACCGTCCCTGTGCGCCAGTGCCCCTCGCCGGTGCTGGTGGCTCCGGATCCGCCAAGATGGCTACATGCTGGCCGCGCTCCTGGCAGCGTGGAGGTGATGATGGCAGGCGCGGTCGACGCCGGCAAAGGAGTTGTAGAAGAAGGTGCTGGGCGTGCGGCTTCGACCCGTGCGGCCAAGCCACCGCTGGAGCGTGACGCAGGGGCTGCGGGAGCATCATCCGCACCACCGGAAACACCACTCCAAGCGGCGATGAACGTTCTCGCCACCCCCATCGCGCAGAACATCGACCCGGCAGCGGCTCAGGCGGAGCTGGAGGCGCATCGCCAGAAGGTGCTCGAGAGCGGCAAGGACATCCTAAAGGCGCAGCGCGAGCTGAACCTAACCATACGTGAGTACAACGCTGCCCATGGCTTTCCTTCTGTTAGCGCACATGCTGGTAGGGTACCGGAGAACCGGCTTAAGGCTCGCAATCTAGATCAGGATCTGCGCAAGGAAATTGTTGCCGGCAAGAGTATCTCTGCATCTGTGAGCATTGTAGAGAAACCTAAGTACAGTAGCCCGGATAAAACCATGAAAGCTGCTAAAGCCGCGGTAGCGTTGTGTGAATCGCTTTCCGGGGACGCTCTGGTAAAACAACAAGAGCGCGTCCGGGAGCTGCTTGAGACTATCGAGCAGCAGCATGCTGAGCAGCTTGTTAAGCTAAACAAGGCTCTGGCTTCAAAATCCGCGCGTTCAACAAAGAATGCCGGTAGCAAGTCCCATGGGCAGGCTTCGTCCCCCCATCCGGACAGAAGAAGAGAAAAAGAGATGAATGCGCAGCAGATGACTGTGTATGATCCGGTTCTTGCCGGAAAACAACAAGCCGGGCAACACGATGCCGGTAGAAAAAGCCAAGGGGCAGACAGAGGCTACGCCAAAGGAGGCTACACCGGAAACAATCATGCCGGTAGACACGAAACCGGGCAAAATTATCGAGCTGCAAGGGCAGCGTACGATGAGGAGGAGATAGATCCTCCAAGGTACCGGCAGGCAAGGGCCGCGGTACCGGAATATGAAGACGAGGTTGATTCAGCAAGACCGGCAGCATACCGGAACCCATTGGCAGAACGCTTGGGAGAAAGGTACCTGCCAGAACGGGATGCGAGGCACCGTCTGGACAGAGTGTACTTGTCAGAAATGATCGAGGCAGAAGGACCTCCAGGCCCAAAATGCTTTGGTCCAAGGATCATGAAAGAAGGACCACCGGTTCGCAACTTCCAGTTGCCCCGTGACACAAAAATGTATGATGGCACAACTAAGCCGGAAGACTGGCTCGCGGATTACGTGACCGCGGTATACGTTGCTGGCGGCGGAGGAACCGTAGCTGGAGGAGGAAACCGGCGTTGGGCCGTGAGAATCATACCATCATTCTTGGTAGGGCCGGCAAGAATCTGGTTAAACAACTTTCCGGCAGGAAGCATAAATGGCTGGTTGGACTTTGAGGAGGCTTTCGTGAGTAACTTCAGCAGCACATACCGGAGGCCAAACAGGCCACAGCAGCTCGCTCTGTGCGTGCAGCGCCCAAATGAAACATACCGGGATTATCTGGCCCGGTGGAACACTACAAGGAACTCCTGTGAAGGGGTGATAGAGGCACAAGCCATTGCTTGGTTTAGCAGTGGGTGCAGAAGAGGTTCACCGTTGTGGCAAAAGCTGCAGCGGAACATGCCGACAACGTTGGCAGAGATGATACGCGTGGCGGATAGCTATGCGTTGGGAGACCCAACGCAGCCGGCAGTACAACCTGAGCCAGAACAGCAGCGCCAAGAGCAAAACCGGGATAACCGGAACAACAAAAGAAGGGAAGATTTTCCGGATCGAAGGTACGGTCCGCAGCAAGTTGCTGCTGTACAAGAAAACTCCGAGGCCAGCGGCAGTCAGAGACAGAGAACTGGATCGCAGCCATGGGCAGGTCCTAAGAAACAGTGGGTAGAAAAGAAACCCTGGGGCCAGAAAAAGAACTGGCAGGAACCTGTAAAGTACACCATGGAAGCCGCCATGGATCAACATTGCCGGTGGCACACACCGAATCCGGCACACCCGTCAAACCATCTGACGAGGGATTGTACCTGGACCAAGTACTTGATGCAAAAGGGAGCGGTAAAAGATGCACAACCACCGCAAGACATGCCGCGACAACAACAGCTACCACCACCACCACCGCTTACCGGAGCAAATGCTTTACCGGTACAGCCTCAGCCAAACCGGCAGCAGTACCAGCAAGTGAACCAGGTGGGAGAAGGCAATGGCCAAGCGCCTCCACCGGCACCCTTGGGCAGGAATGTTTACCATGACCCAGATATGTGCTGCGTTATGTTCGTTACTGAGCCAACCGACAGACAGAGCCTGCATCGCCGTTCTATGGAAGTGAACGCGGTGATGCCGGCAGTGCCAAAATACATGCTGTGGTCTGATCAGGAGATCTCTTGGTCGTTCAAGGATCACCCCAAGATAATGCCTAACCCGGGTGGCTATGCTCTTGTCTTGGACCCAATCATGCAAGGGCCAAACGCTCGAGTCAAATTCATGCAAGGTGCTGATAGACAATGGGAGCAGCATAAACATCATGTACCGGCATACCATGAACATGCTGGGCATAACAGAAAACATGCTTCAGCCAACGCGTACAACGTTCCACGGAATTGTTCCGGGCCTGTCCTGCGCGCCGGTAGGAAAAGTCCGGGTAGATGTGTCGTTTGGAGGACGTGACAATTGCCGGGTTGAAAACCTTGAGTTTGAGGTGGTGGACTTAGATAGTCCTTACCATGCGCTGCTGGGAAGACCGGCGCTGGCTGCTTTCATGGCCTCAACTCACACGGCGTATCTCAAGATGAAGATGCCGGCACCTCATGGACCCTTAACTGTGGTGGGAAACTACAAAGTCTCACTGGAAACAGCTTCCGCCGGATCAAACCTGGCAGAATCCCTGGTGATCGCAGAGGAAAAGAAGAGGATGCAAACTGCGGTTGCGCTGGCTCAGTCCTCACAGCTGAGCTTAGCGGCAATGAGTGCAAACCTGGGCGCACCAACATTCAAGCCGACAAAAGAAACAAAGGACATTGTGCTGGATCCGGCTTACCCTGAGCGCACCGTTCGTATCGGTGCCAGCATGAATGAGGCATAGGAAAGCGCGCTCGTCAGCTTCCTCCGTGAGAATCGGAATATCTTTGCCTGGTCTACTGATGACTTGGTAGGTGTTCCGAGGGAGCTGGCTGAGCACTCATTAAATGTCCGGAAAGATGCAAAGCCGGTAAGGCAGCCGCTGCGCCGGTTTGCTGAAGACAGGAGAAAGATCATTGGAGAAGAGGTGACAAAGTTGCTGGTTGCCGGTTTCATCGTGGAAGTACTGCACACTGAGTGGCTAGCCAATCCGTTGCTGGTCGAGAAGAAGAAAGAAGAGAACCTGGAAGCAAAAGCTCCAAAGGTGTGGCGCATGTGCATCGACTACACCAACCTGAACAAAGCTTGCCCGAAAGACCCTTTCCCGTTACCCCAGATCGATCAGGTGATTGATTCTACTGCTGGTTGTGAACTGTTGTCTTTCTTGGATGCTTATTCCGGTTTCCACCAAATCCCCTTGAAAAAGGAAGATCAAATAAAAACTGCGTTCATTACCCTGCACGGGGCTTATTGCTATGTCACTATGCCTTTCGGTCTGCGCAACGCTGGTGCAACGTACCAGCGCTGTATGAAAAAATGCTTGTTTAACCAAATTGGAAAAAATGTGCAAGTCTATGTGGACGATGTCGTGGTAAAAACTAAGGTAAAAGAAACCTTAATCGATGACCTCCGGCAAAAATTTGATAACTTGAGAAGATTCCGGATGAAACTCAATCCGGCAAAATGTACCTTTGGTGTACCTGCCGGCAAGCTGGTTGGCTTTCTCGTGTCAAGCCGGGGCATTGAGGTCAATCCGGTAAAAATCCGGGCAATCGAAAGAATGACAATACCGCGCGATCTCAAAGACGTGCAAAAGTTTACCGGAAGCTTGGCATCGCTAAGCCGGTTCATAAGCAGGTTGGGAGAAAAAGCTCTGCCACTCTATGCTCTCATGAAAAAATCTTACACGTTCGTCTGGACCCCTCAGGCAGACGCAACGTTTAAAGAGCTAAAAACAATGTTGGCCACAGCGCCTATACTGGCTTCACCTCTAGAAAGAGAGCCTATGCTATTATACATAGCAGCAACAAACCGGGTTGTGAGCATAGTAGTTGTGGTTGAAAGAGAAGAGGAAGGAAAAACCGTCCAGAGGCCGGTATACTACCTGAGCGAGGTGCTCTCCCTCTCAAAACAAAAATACCCTCACTTCCAAAAGATGACTTATGGCGTGTACATGGCCGCCACCAAGCTCAAGCACTACTTTGAAGAGCACCCCATGAAAGTGGTGAGTGAAGCACCCATTTCCGATATCATGTGCAACAAAGATGCTAGCGGTAGGATTGCAAAGTGGGCAATCCAGATATCATCGTATGTGCCGGTGTATGAAAGAAGAGATGCCATAAAATCGCAAGCTTTGGCTGATTTCCTTGTTGATTGGGCGGAAATGCAATACAAGCCGCCGGATCACAAGATAGAATACTGGAAGATGCACTTTGACGGATCCAAACTGAAAGAGGGTCTAGGTGCTGGTGTGGTGCTTACCTCGCCTAAGGGAGATCATCTCCGGTATGTTCTGCAAGTACATTTCAGGGCATCAAACAATGTCGCTGAGTACGAGGCTTTGATCCATGGGCTAAAGGTCGCAAAGGAAATCGGTGTGCACCGGATCATTTGCTATGGAGATTCAGATCTTGTGGTGCAACAATCTTCTGGAGATTGGGATGCAAAAGATGCTAACATGGCTTTGTACCGGTTTCACGTGCAAAAGATTGCCGGCTTCTTTGAGGGTTGTGAGTTTCACCATGTGCCGCGAGCGGAAAATGAAGCCGCGGATGCTTTGTCCAAACTGGGCTCGTCTAGGCAAGAAATTCCTCCCGGAATAGCCTTGGCACACCTAAGAGAACCATCGATTAAACCAAGCCCGGAATTGGAATCAATTTTTGTACCGGAATCACATGTAGTGCCCATGGATATCGATGAAGGAAACCCGGGGACTCTTCCGGCAAGCTCGGGGACTGTTCCGGAAAGCTCGGGGACTGTCGCAGCCATACCGGAAGAAACAGTGCTGGTAGATAACATGGAGATAGACGTACCGGTGTTTCTGGTTCGAGAGACACCATCGTGGGTTAAACCTATTAAGGAATTCCTGATCAACGGCACCTTGCCGGATGACGAAAACGAATCCAGAAGGATCCAGAGGAGGTCCAAAGCATATACATTCAACAATGGCGAGGTGTACAAGAGAAGTGTTACCGGCGTCCTTCAAAGATGTGTGGAGCCGGAAGAGGGAAAAGAAATGCTGGAAGAAATTCACCAAGGGGTATGTGGGCACCACGCTTCATCAAGGGCGCTGGTAGCAAAGGTATTCCGGCATGGGTTCTATTGGCCCACTGCTTTGGAAAATGCTGAAGATTTGGTAAGAAAATGCAATGGGTGCCAGAGGTACGCCAAGCAAAATCATACCCCAGCGTCCGGTTTAAAAACCATACCACTAACATGGCCATTCGCTGTTTGGTGCCTTGATATGGTTGGCCCGTTCAAGACTGCAAGGAGCAGCATGACTCACATTTTGGTCATGGTAGATAAGTTCACCAAATGGCTAGAAGTAAAGCCTATCGCAAAATGTGATGGGCATACAGCGGTGAAATTCTTAAAGGATGTTATCTTGTGGTATGGCTACCCGCATAGCATCATCACAGACAATGGAACCAATTTTGCTCAAGGTGAGTTCAAAAGATTTTGCGAGGATAACAACATCTGGTTGGATTTGTGCTCGGTAGCACACCCACAAGGCAATGGCCAAGTGGAAAGAACAAACGCATTGATACTTTCCGGTATCAAACCAAGACTCATCGAAGCGGTGGAAAAGTCACCAGGGTGTTGGCTTGATGAGCTACCATCAGTGTTGTGGAGCATAAGAACAACTCCAAACCGGTCCACCGGGTACACTCCATTCTTCATGGTTTACGGAGCAGAAGCGGTCATACCGACCGACATTATCCATGACTCACCAAGAGTGCAGCTCTGTACCGAGCAAGAGGTAAAAGAGGCCAGAGAAAATGATGTCGACTTGCTAGAAGAAGCAAGAGAATTGGCATTGGCAAGAACAGCCATTTACCAGCAAAACCTGAGACGCTATCATAGCCGGAAGGTTAACCCGAGAGTATTCCGGGAAGGAGATCTAGTGCTACGCCTGGTGCAGCGCACTGAAGGCCGGCATAAGCTTTCACCACCATGGGAAGGTCCCTTCATTGTGAGCAAAGCTCTCCACAATGATGCCTATTACTTGATCGATGCACAGGAATGGAAGAAAGGAAAGGCGGACAGGTCTGGAGAAGAGAGCAAGCGTCCATGGAACGTAGCTCTGTTGCGTCCCTTCTACTCTTGAAGTTGCGGTGTAAGAAGTTCCTTTTTGTACCTTATGTGCTATGAAAAAAAGATGTCGGAACCTCGAATGAATCTCGGGGACTACCCCTACCTAAGCTGCATGCAACATGTTTATTTTTTCAGTTCACCGGTTGCTTAGTGAACATTTTTTCTTTCCGGTTTAGTAGCGTGCTAAACCTACCGGAGTCTTCGACTCTGCTGCTGTCCGCAACCCGGCTTCATGGCAAGCGAGATAAACCGGTAGCAATTAAGCACGCGAACTGCGAAAAGAGAGAGTAGGAACAAACAATCTGGAAAAGTTTAACTAACCCCGGCTAAGCCGGTTTTTTGCAAAATTTCGAAGTTATTTCTAAGTTCAAGAAAATGCTTGTTTGGTAAAAGAACCTTGTGCTCATACGCCAAAGAACGCCCAGAGAAGGCAGGCAGAGCCAAGGCAAAAGAGCCAAGTATGCATCGAATTGGATGCGGAAGCAATTCCGAAATCTTTGTAGTGCAGGATAAAAGCAAAACCATAAGCAAATATGTTAAGACAAACATAAGGTAATTAACTAACGGTATAGCATACCGGCATAGAACTGTTGTGCCACAACCAAAAGGGAGATTAAAGTTTTACATCACGGACCCCGGCATACCGGGGTGGAATTTAACGGACAATGTTTTGAGTCAGGCAGGACCAACAAGCATTTCATCAACAAACAGGTAACACCAGATATTCAAGCAGCAGGAGCTTCGGGGGGAGCATCGCCAGCGCCAGGACCATCCAGAGGCTCGTCGTCGGCTCCGGCCTCCTCGTCGTCTTCACCTTCCTCCTCATCGCTCAGATAGTCCTTGACGTCTGGAGGAGGGGGGATGAAGGTGTGCATGTCAGCGTACTCCGCGATGTGATACGCACGGTCCTGCCGCTTCGCGGTAAGGACCGGGACCAAATCGGTTTCAGCTCCTTCGCGCACTCCGACGAGGGAGTCCAGGTTCAGCTCCGGGTACCAGGAACAGGCAACGCGAAGCGCGGAGTCTGCTCCGGCACGGGCAGCAGAGCACTGCCACTCCTGGATCCTTTTGCCGGCACCCTTCAGGCGGTCGCTGATGAGGGAGAAGGTGTCTGGCACCACTTCTCCAGGCCAGAGAGTGCGGAAGAGCTGCGTGGCCACATCAGGGATGTCGGAAAGGTTCCGATCTATGGCGTGCATATGGGAAACCCGCACGTTCAGCGCAACCAGATGGTCATAGGGGTCCCACGGTGCACCAAGATTCTCATAGGCCTGGACAATCCGGTGCTCTTCAACCCTCTTCATGGCAAACGCCTGGGAGTCCGGGAAAAGCCCTACAACATGAAGGAAAGAAGTTAAGCAAATGCTACCGGAAGAGATAAGCTTGTAAACAGAAACCGGAAAGAAAAAGGAAGAAGCTTACGGAAGGCAAGCGCATCAGTCTGCGTGACCAGAAGGTCATGCTGCTTCCGCTCCACCTCCAGCTGCGCGGCCTTGTCCTCAGCAGCCTTCCACGCCTTGGCAAGCTCCTCCAGCTCAGCCTGCAACACTGCGTTGGCATTGCCGGCATCCTCTAGCGCTTCGTGCAGCTTGGTCGCCGCATCGGCTTCGGCAGCCTTCAGCGCCTTGTGGTGGTCAAGGCCAAGCTGGATAAGCTGGTCCTTGAGCTCCTTGGAAGTGGCTCGCTGGGCGCTCAGCTCTTCCTGGTGCTGCTGGATAAGCTGGTCATTCTCCTCTGGAACCCGGAAAGGAAATATTAACAAAGTTGTACTGATAAAATGAAGAAAGAGTAAGTCAACCGGAAAAAAGGAAGCGGTACCTTTGGCGGCAGCAAGCTGAGCCTTGAGGGCCTCGATAGAAGCTTCCGGGATAGCTGTTAAACAAAAATCATAAGTGTTAAGACAAAGAAATATTTCCGGTAAGAAGATGCCGAAGGTACAAAAAATTTACCTTGGCACTTGTCGTGTGCCTCAGCAAGATCCCGGTGCTCCCAAAGAAGCTCCTCAAAGAGGACCTTCCGAGCGTCAGCCGTGGTCTGTTCAAGAAAAAGAGATTAGTTAAAGTTTCGCGCTAAGAACAAAGATCTTAACCCGAAACTCGAGGACTGGCTATGCCAGTTTCGCGCGTTTCTAAGTTAAGTTTCACGCTAAGAGCAAAGATCTTAACCCGAAACTCGGGGACTGGCTATGCCGGTTTCGCGCGTTTCTAAGTTAAGTTTCGCGCTAAGAGCAAAGATCTTAACCCGAAACTCGGGGACTGGCTATGCCGGTTTTGCGCGTTTTTACCTAAGTTTCGCGCTAAGAGCTACGCTCTCAACACGAAACTCGGGGACTGGGAAGATAGACAAGATCCGGAAGAAGAGAAACCGGCAAGAGTTGAAAAAAGTTGGTGGAACTTACCATCAGGTTGTTCGTGGCGTCATACCACGCGTTGTCCAGCTCTTTAACGGCCCGACGCAGCCGCATCAAGTGTTCCTCGGAGGACCGGTCTCCAACAGGATCAGGAGCCGGTAGCCTGTCCTTGGCCATGCCACGGGTCGCCGGGGACATGTCCGCGGCATTCCACTTCTGCGCGTAGGGCAGCAAGTGCCCCAGCTCCCGGCCTTCGCGCTGGAACTCGGTGATCCGGCCGAGCAGGCCGGTGGCCTTCTCGCCAGCAGCACTAGCGGCGCGGGAAACGTGCAGCACCAAGGGCTGCTGACCGCCGGAGGGGGCGTTGGACGCCGTTGCCTTTCCCTTGACAAGCTTCAAAGTCTTGGGCAGCGGCTGAGTTGGAGTGGCGCCGGCTGGCTCGGTGCGAGGAGCTTCCGGCGGTGGCGTTGGAGCAGTTTTTGGAGAAGGGGGAGCGCTAGGCGCGTCACCCAAGTTGGAGCTTTCCGGCACGGAAGTTTCCTGCACGGAAGTCTTCTTCTTCTTCTTTTCTAGGACGGGAGGAACCAGAGGTTCCGCCCGCCCGGCAGCTTCTTCTTCGGCGCCGATGTGGCTGGCGCCGGTGTCTTGGTTCTCGGGAGGGGAGACAAGGTCCTCCTCCGCGCGGTGTTCTGGCGGTGTAGGGGCCGCGCGCCCCGAACTTGAAGTGCCTCCCAGAGGGGAGGCAGAGATGTTGCCGGAACCAGAAGGTGCCGGGCTTGAGTGAGAAGGAGGGGTTGAGGTTCTCGCGGTACCCTCAGAGCCCTCAGGCCTTGGGCCAAGCTTGAGCGCAGGGCTGAACAAAAGAAAAAGAGACAGTTGGAAAAAAGAAACCGGAAAAAAGAAACAAGCAGGGAATCAGGAGCTTACCCAGAGGAGGTCGGCATCTGCTTGCGCTTATAGCGCCTCACGCCTGCTTCCTTCCCCGCCAAAGGCTCCGTCTGGAAGCGCTTCGGCGGAGGGGCCTGACTGGAATCGGCATCGGATGCCGGAACCTTGTTCTTCTGGCCCTGGGCCATCAGCTTCTCCACAAATTCAGAACCGGCCTCGGCCTGCAGCGGAGGCACGTGCTCGTGGATCTGTGAGTTCAAGATAGCTGAGGAAAGATCTGCAGAGGGGCGATAATGAAAAAGTATAAGAGATTAAAAAGAAAGCTACCTCGAGCAAGGTCAGGTCATCCGAGGAACCGGTTGGTTCCGGCACGGACTTGCCAAGGCGCGAGGCTTTGGTCCGGCCCATCTTCAGGTCCTGCTAACGGATGAAAGGGTCCGGGTCAACAGAATCTAAGGCACGCTTCACGCAGGGGCCTCGTCGGTCCGCGTCGATGCGGGGGAAGCGTTCCTTGGCCTGAAACAAGTAAAAAGAAGGTTAACAACAGCATAAAAGTTACCGGTAAGCCGACCCGAGTTGTATAATCTCTTACTTCTTGGGTCGGAGGGTTAGTAGAACTGAGAGGCTGGAGGCCCCATTCCCAATCATCCGGCATGGCAGTCTGGCAGATCTTCCTAGCCTTGCGGACGATGTCCTTCTTGCTGAGAGGAAGGCCGGTGATCTTGGTGGGATCACCGGGACCATACATCTCGCTCATCTTGTGCTGCCGGCGCTTAAGAGGAAGCACCCGGCGCGAGATGAAGGTGCGGATAATATCATCGGAGCAGATGTTAGTCTCCTTCATCAGGTTCGCCATGAAGCGTACCACCCGGTTGGTTTCGGCATGATCCGACTTCGGGTTGTAGCTCCAGTTGGTTTTACTGGGCGGCGCCGGATTGAAAGGCGGTAGATCGATGAGATTTGCGGCGCCGTTGTTCTTCACGTAGAAGAAGGTCCCTTGCCATAACCGGCATGACTCGAGACCGGAAAACTTGAAGAAAGGGCTCCCTTGGCGGGAGCCGATGATACAAGACCCGCACAGCACGGGGGGTTTGGGTTTAGGGATATCCTTGCCCTGAACGGAATTGATCCGTAGAGCAAAGAAACGGGCAAACGTCTCGCGAGTGGGACGAATGCCGATATAAGCCTCCATGAAGGTGGCAAAGCAAGAAAGGTAAAAAACGGCATTGCCGGGAAGGTGGTGAGGTTGAAGTTCGTAAAAATCTAAGAATCTCCGGAAGAACTCGGAGACAGGAAGGCCGAAGCTGCGCTCGAAGTGAGCAAGAAAAACAACATGTTCACCGGGCTGAAGCACCGGTTCAATCTCGTCGCCAGGAAGCCGGCAGGTTACCCCTTCCGGAATCCTTCGGGACCGGTAAAGCCAACCAATCTCGTATTGGCTGATGTTGGAGCCCATCCAAGCCCCGCGTGTGACACCGGCAGGACCTACGCCGGAAGCTTGGCTAGAGCTACCGGATTCTTGGTGGCTACCGGAGTCGGTGTTCATCTGGACCGAATCGGCGGTTGATCCGTCAGAGGATTGACTACGCCGATTATCAGAGGAAGAGGCAGAGGAAGATGAAGCGGAAGAGGACTCTTCGCTAGACATGAATACAGATGCGGAAAAACAAGAATCCCAAGATCTACCCCCGCGCGAAGATCTACGAGTAAGAGAAAATAGGGGCAAACTCAGATTAAGCCTAACCTGAGGCGGCGCAGTCGCTGTAGAAGGGGTTCGCCGGTGAAGTAGCGAGCCTGCGGTTGACGAGGAGTTCCGTCGACGGCGGGGCGGAGAAGAGCTCGAAGAAGCGTGAATGCAGCGGTCGCGAGAGGAGCACCGCGAAGAATCTCCGCACGGTGAAGTCCGACGAAGCAACGGCGTAGGTTCGCCGGGCGGAGAAGCTCGAGCGAAGCACGGAGAGCGGCGGAGGCGCAAGAGCAAATGGCACTGTGCGCGAGGAAGCGGAGAATGCGAGAAGAGGAAGAAGAGGGGACGGTTCTGCCTTATAAAGGAAGAGAGAGAGGTGGGTCGAAAACCGTCGGGCCACAGCGGTTCGCTCTGCGGGCCACGATGGTTCGCTCCACAGGCCGCCACGTGGTGCGGCGATACACGCGTGGAAAGGGAAAGCCACAGGAAGGTACACATGGATCCGGAATGGCGACTGGGATCCGCTGTGAGGCAGTTAATACGCACGCGGAAGTCGAAGGGAAGTGACCCCTGACACTGGCGTGTCAGTTACAGTGCGCATGTCACTGACAGGCGCGGGGCCTGTGAAATTCTCGACTTCGCCGAGGAGAGAGTTAATAGCCAGGATACCAGAGAAAAAGATACCGGAAGGTACCTTGCAAAGAGAGAAGACGTAAGTCCGGGCAAAGATGCCGGATCCAAGCTCAGCGCCGGAAAGATTAAACCGGTATCCTAAAAACAAGAGAACCTGGCATCGTCTGTAGGATAGAATCCGCCAGACTATACCAGCTTCGGGGACTAATGTTGGGGGGATGACCCCCAGTATGCCAAAGGCATGCCAAACCGGATGGTTTGGTCTATCAAGATACCGGTTTAATGTTTATACCGGAGCATAAAGATAAGAGTTTGATTAAGTAAAGCCATGCCGGTATCCCTAGAGGGGTATACCGGAACTGGATGAAGAAGACACCGGGCTACCGGAAAGAAGAGCATGTCGGCAAGACTGGTCAAAGATTCTCTTCAGAGCTAGAGGACAACGCTGAGGTAAGCAAAGTGGCTTTAATCGAAGCCCTGGCGCCAAAGAGAGGGGTGACGATGAAAGAAGCCGGAGGACGTCAGCCTCCCTGATTAAAGAAGACCCCGGCGTCATCCATGATTAAAGTTACTTTGTAAAGTAGTTTGTCCAGTCAAAGATGCCATTAGGGTTTCTTGTTCTGTAAGCCACCCTCTCCCCTATACAAGGAGAGGGGGCATCCCTGTATCCGGGGGGGGGGGATGATGCTCAGTCTCTAGAGAAATCTTGTAACCAGAAACCTGTAACCATGTTGAGATCAATGAAGATAGTGATCTAGAGCAGAGTTCTTCCTCTTGTGTTTCTTCTTGCATCCCTGTCTTTGGCCGTGTTCTTGAGGAAACCATCCGGAAGTTCGTCCCATATAGTCACAAACCCTCCCCCGAATCCTCTTGCGTCCATCCGGCCCCAACTCAAGCCATCCTATGGCATCTGCTCGTTCGCCACGACGACAGATCTCCTGAATCCCCCGAGATGGGATTGGCGGCGGTGGCGTCTCTGGAAGGTTTTCTGTATCGTGGCTATCGGTACTGGGGGTTTCGCGACGAAGGCTTTAAGTAGGCGGAGGAGATAGGTCAGGGGGCCTGACAGGGGGGCCACACACTAGGGTGGCGCGGCCCCCCCTTGGCCGCGCCGCCTTAGCGTGTCGGTGCCCCGTGGCCCCACTTCGTGACTCCTTCGGTCTTCTGGAAGCTTCGTGTGAAAATAGGCCCCTGGGCGTTGATTTCGTCCAATTCCGAGAATATTTCCTTACTAGGATTTCTGAAACCAAAAATAGCAGAAAACAGCAACTGGCTCTTCGGCACCTCGTTAATAGGTTAGTGCCGGAAAATGCATAAATATGACATAAAGTATGTATAAAACATGTAGATATCATCAATAATGTGGCATGGAACATAAGAAATTATCGATACGTCGGAGACGTATCAGCATCCCCAAGCTTAGTTCCTGCTCGTCCCAAGTAGGTAAACGATAACAAAGATAATTTCTGGAGTGACATGCCATCATAACCTTGATCATACTATTGTAAGCACATGTAATGAATGCAGCGATCAAAGCAATGGTAAATGACATGAGTAAACAAATGAATCATATAGCAAAGACTTTTCATGAATAGTACTTTCAAGACAAGCATCAATAAGTCTTGCATAAGAGTTAACTCATAAAGCAATAATTCAAAGTAAAGGTATTGAAGCAACACAAAGGAAGATGAAGTTTCAGCGGTTGCTTTCAACTTATAACATGTATATCTCATGGATATTGTCAATGTAAAGTAATATAACAAGTGCAATATGCAAGTATGTAGGAATCAATGCACAGTTCACACAAGTGTTTGCTTCTTGAGGTGGAGAGAAATAGGTGAACTGACTCAACATAAAAGTAAAAGAAAGGCCCTTCGCAGAGGGAAGCATTGATTGCTATATTTGTGCTAGAGCTTTGGTTTTGAAAACAAGAAACAATTTTGTCAACGGTAGTAATAAAGCATATGTATCATGTAAATTATATCCTACAAGTTGCAAGCCTCATGCATAGTATACTAATAGTGCCCGCACCTTGTCCTAATTAGCTCGGATTACCTGGATTATCATCGCAATACATATGTTTTAACCAAGTGTCACAAAGGGGTACCTCTATGCCGCCTGTACAAAGGTCTAAGGAGAAAGCTCGCATTGGATTTCTCGCTTTTGATTATTCTCAACTTAGACATCCATACCGGGACAACATAGACAACAGATAATGGACTCCTCTTTAATGCTTAAGCATTCAACAACAATTAATTTTCTCATATGAGATTGAGGATATTTGTCCAAAACTGAAACTTCCACCATGATTCATGGTTTTAGTTAGCGGCCCAATGTTCTTCTCTAACAGTATGCATGCTCTAACCATTCAACTAGTGGTAAATCTCCCTTACTTCAGACAAGACGGACATGCATAGCAACTCACATGATATTCAACAAAGAGTAGTTGATGGCGTCCCCAGGAACATGGTTATCGCACAACAGGCAACTTAATAAGAGATAAAATGCATAAGTACATATTCATTACCACAATAGTTTTTAGGCTATTTGTCCCATGAGCTATATATTGCAAAGATTCAGAATGGAAATTTTAAAGGTAGCACTCAAGCAATTTACTTTGGAATGGCGGAGAAATACCATGTAGCAGGTAGGTATGGTGGACACAAATGTCATAGTGGTTGGCTCAAGGATTTTGGATGCATGAGAAGTATTCCCTCTCGATACAAGGTTTAGTCTAGCAAGGTTATTTGAAACAAACACAAGTATGAAGTGGTGCAGCAAAACTCACATAAAAGACATATTGTAAACATTATAAGACTCTACACCGTCTTCCTTGTTGTTCAATCCTTACTAGAAATTATCTAGACCTTAGAGAGACCAATTATGCAAACCAAATTTTAGCAAGCTCTATGTATTTCTTCATTAATAGGTGCAAAGTATATGATGCAAGAGCTTAAACATGAGCACAACAATTGCCAAGTATCAAATTATTCAAGACATTCTACCAATTAGTACATGTAGCATTTCCCGTTTCCAACCATATAACAATTTAACGAAGAAGATTCAACCTTCGCCATGAATACTATGAGTAAAGCCTAAGGACATATTTGTCCATATGCAACAGCGGAGCGTGTCTCTCTCCCACACAATGAATGCTAGGATCCAACTTTATTTCAACAAAACAAAAACAAAAACAAACAGACGCTCCAAGCAAAGTACATAAGATGTGATGGAATAAAAATATAGTTTCACTAGAGGAACCTGATAATGTTGTCGATGAAGAAGGGGATGCCTTGGGCATCCCCAAGCTTAGACGCTTGAGTCTTCTTGAAATATGCAGGGATGAACCACCGGGGCATCCCCAAGCTTAGAGCTTTCACTCTCCTTGATCGTATTGTATCATCCTCCTCTCTTGATCCTTGAAAACTTCCTCCACACCAAACTCAAAACAACTCATTAGAGGGTTAGTGCACAATTAAAATTCACATGTTCAGAGGTGACATAATCATTCTTAACACTTCTGGACATTGCACAAAGCTACTGAAAGTTAATGGAATCGAAAAATCCATCAAGCATAGCAAAACAGGCAATGCGAAATAAAAGGCAGAATCTGTCAAAACAGAACAGTTCGTAAAGACGAATTTTATTGAGGCACCAGACTTGCTCAAATGAAAATTCTCAAATTGGCATAATTTTCTGAGTTACCTACAGGGAATTAGGCCCAGATTCGTGACAGCAAAGAAATCTGTTTCTGCGCAGTAATCCAAATCTAGTATGAACCTTACTATCAACGACTTTACTTGGCACAACAATGCAACAAAATAAGATAAGGAGAGGTTGCTACAGTAGTAACAACTTCCAAGACTCAAATATAAAATAGAAGTGCAGTAGTAAAATCATGGGTTGTCTCCCATAGGCGCTTTTCTTTAACGCCTTTCAGCTAGGCGCAGAAAGTGTGTATCAAGTATTATCAAGAGACGAAGCATCAACATCATAATTTGTTCTAATGATAGAATCAAAAGGTAACTTCATTCTCTTTCTAGGGAAGTGTTCCATACCTTTCTTGAGAGGAAATTGATATTTAATATTACCTTCCTTCATATCAATGATAGCACCAACAGTTCGAAGAAAAGGTCTTCCCAATATAATGGGACAAGATGCATTGCATTCAATATCCAAGACAACAAAATCAACGGGGACAAGGTTATTGTTAATGGTAATGCGAACATTATCAACTCTCCCCAAAGGTTTCTTTGTAGAGTTATCAGCAAGATTAACATCCAAATAACAATTTTTCAATGGTGGCAAGTCAAGCATATTATAGATTTTCTTAGGCATAACGGAAATACTTGCACCAAGATCACATAAAGCATTACAATCAAAGTCATTGACCTTCATCTTAATGATGGGCTCCCAACCATCCTCTAGCTTCCTAGGAATAGAAGCTTCATGATTTAATTTCTCTTCTCTAGCTTTTATGAGAGCATTTGTAATATGTTTCGTGAAAGCCAAATTTATAGCACTAGCATTAGGACTCTTAGCAAGTTTTTGTAAGAACTTTATAACTTCAGAGATGTGGCAATCATCAAAATCCAAACCATTATAATCTAAAGCAATCGGATCATTATCCCCAATGTTGGAAAAAATTTCAGCAGTTTTATCACAGGCAGTTTCAGCAGTTTTAGCAGTTTCAGGCAATTTTTCGCGCTTTGCATTACAGTGGAAACATTGCCAACACCAATTCTTTTACCATTAATAGTAGGAGGTGCAGCAACATGTGGAGCATTAGCATTGCTAGTGGTGGTAATAGTCCAAACTTTAGCTATATTATCTTCTTTAGCATTTTCTTCTTTTTCCCACCTAGCACGCAATTCGGCCATCAATCTTATATTCTCATTAATTCTAACTTGGATGGCATTTGCTGTAGTAACAATTTTATTATCTATATCCTCAGGTTTAGCAGCCATTTTATTAACTAAAGAAGATTGTGATGCAGACATGTATGAGATTCGATTTTCAGCATTTGCAAGTTTAGTTTGCAACCCAGAGATCTCCATATTCAGATTTTCAAGTTGATTTCCTATATTCTTCAACAAGGTAGATTATTCATTCATAGTTTTAGTAAACAATTTATTTTGCTCATATTGTGATTGCATAAAGCTCTTGGTGGATCTTTCAATTTCTAACATCTTTTCCTCATTAGGTGAAGCATATCTACCATAAGAGTTACCATTAGCAGGATATGGCCTAGAATTATTATAATTGTTATTTTTAATGAAATTCACATCAACATGTTCTTTTTGAGCAACCAATGAAGCTAACAGAACATTATTAGAATCAACATTAGTCCTACCATTCACAAGCATAGACATAATAGCATCAATCTTATCACTCAAGGAAGAGGTTTCTTCGACAGAATTTACCTTCTTACCTTGTGGAGCTCTTTCTGTGTGCCATTCAGAGTAATTAATCATCATATTATCAAGAAGCTTTGTTGCTTCGCCTAGAGTGATGGACATAAAGGTACCTCCAGCAGCTGAATCCAATAGGTTCCGCGAAGAAAAATTCAGTCCTGCATAAAAGGTTTGGATGATCATCCAAGTAGTCAGTCCATGGGTTGGGAAATTTTTAACCAAAGATTTCATTCTTTCCCATGCTTGTGCAACATGCTCATTATCCAATTGTTTAAAATTCATTATGCTACTTCTCAAAGATATAATTTTAGCAGGGGGATAATATCTACCAATAAAAGCATCCTTGCATTTAGTCCATGAATCAATACTATTCTTAGGCAGAGATAGCAACCAATCTTTAGCTCTTCCTCTTAATGAGAAAGGAAACAAGTTTAATTTTATAATGTCACCATCTACATCCTTATACTTTTGCATTTCACACAATTCAACAAAATTATTAAGATGGGCAGCAGCATCATCAGAACTAACACCAGAAAATTGCTCTCGCATAACAAGATTCAGTAAAGCAGGTTTAATTTCAAAGAATTCTGCTGTAGTAGCAGGTGGAGCAATAGGTGTGCATAAGAAATCATTATTATTTGTGGTTGTGAAGTGATACGTCTCCGACGTATCGATAATTTCTTATGTTCCATGCTTGTTTTATGACATTACCTACATGTTTTGTTCACACTTTATGATGATTTTATGCGTTTTCCGGAACTAACCTATTGACGAGATGCCGAAGTGTCAGTTCCTGTTTTCTGCGGTTTTTGGTTTCAGAAATCCTAGTAAGGAAATATTCTCGGAATTGGACGAAATCAACGCCCAGCATCTTAGAATCCCACGAAGCTTCCAGAACACCCGAGAGCCGCCAGAGGGGGGCCACAGGCCCACCAGACAGTAGGCTGGCGCGGCCAGGGGGTGGGCCACGCCCCCCTGTTGTGTCGCCGCCTCGTCGACCCTCCAACTCTGCCTCTTCGCCTATATAAAGGTCCCTGACCTAAATATTCGAAATGGAAAAGCCACGGTACGAGAAACCTTCCAGTGCCGCCGCCATCGCGAAGCCAAGATCTGGGGGACAGGAGTCTCTGTTCCGGCACGCCGCCGGGACGGGGAAGTGCCCCCGGAAGGCTCCTCCATCGACACCACCGCCATCTTCATCAACGCTGCTATCTCCCATGAGGAGGGAGTAGTTCTCCATCGAGGCTAAGGGGCTGTACCGGTAGCTATGTGGTTCATCTCTCTCCTATGTACTTCAATACAATGATCTCATGAGCTGCCTTACATGATTGAGATTCATATGAGTTTTGTATCACAATTCATCTATGTGCTACTCTAGTGATGTTATTAAAGTACTCTATTCCTCCTGCACGGTGTAATGGTGACAGTGTGTGCATCGTGTAGTACTTGGCGTAGGTTATGATTGTAATCTCTTGTAGATTATGAAGTTAACTATTGCTATGATAGTATTGATATGATCTATTCCTCCTTTCATAGTGTGAAGGTGACAGTGTGCATGCTATGTTAGTACTTGGTTTAGTTGTGTTGATCTATCGTGCACTCTAAGGTTATTTAAACATGAATATCGAATATTGTGGAGCTTGTTAATTCCGGCATTGAGGGTTCGTGTAATCCTACGCAATTAGTGGTGTTCATCATCCAACAAGAGAGTGTAGAGTATAGCATTTATCTATTTATTTTGTTATGTGATCAATGTTGAGAGTGTCCACTAGTGAAAGTATGATCCCTAGGCCTTGTTCCCAAATACTGCTATCACTGCTTGTTTCTTGTTTCTTGTATCATCTGCTGCTGCAATATTACCACCATCAACCACACGCCAGTTGTAGCATCAAGCTATTTTCTGGTACCGTTACTACTGCTCATATACATTCATACCACCTGTATTTCACTATCTCTTCGCCGAACTAGTGCACCTATACATCTGACAAGTGTACACTACAAGAAAAGTTCCGATAGACAACGTCTCAAAATCGTCCGCTAAGGGGTATTTTTCGTCGCCTATGGGCCTAACCCGACGATATGGGTTCTGTTGTCGAAACTGCGTCAGGCAAAGTCCTACCATGTATTTGTCGGTCCGTCGCGCTTGGGTGCCCTTCCGCCACGGAAAATCGGACCGTTGCAGAAGTGTTTCCGGGAGCCCGTTGACTGCTGACGTCATGCAAACTGCCACGTGGCAGACGCCGTTAATCGCGCTAACGGCGTTAACCGCTGAAACCCCGTGGTAGATGGTAGGCCCACACGAGGCCTGCCACGTCTTAAGCGGGCCGGCCCATTAAGTTTGCGGGCCGGGCCAGCTGACTTAGTTTGACCGGTCAACTATATAGCTGGGCTGGTCCATTAGTTACGTGGGCCGGGCCTAACCTCTAAGGTTGACTGGTCAAAACATTAATGGGCCGGCCCACTAAGCATGTGGGCCGGGCCGAATGCACTCGTTTGACCGGTCAACAGGCAAAAAGGCTGGCCCACAAAACATGTGGGACCCACTTTCATGTTATCGGGCCGGCCCATTTACAAAGTGGGGTCCACCTTAAAGCAAGTGGGCCGGCCCAAGAAGTTATTGGACCGGCCCAATTAGCAGGTGGGTCCCACTTTCCTGCTAATCGGGCCGGCCCATTTAGTGCGTGGGGTCCACATTAGATCAAATGGGCCGGCCCACCAAGCCAGTGGGCCGGGCCAAAAGCACAGGTGGATCCCACTTTCCTGTTAATGGGCCGGCCCATTTAATATGTGGGGTCCACCATATAGCAAGTGGGCCGGCCCAACACGCTAGTGGGCCGGGCCAAAAACGTAGGTGGTCCCACTTTCCTCTTAAAGGGCCGGCCCATTTAGTATGTGGGGTCCATCATGTAGCAAGTGGGCCAGCCCAACAAGACAGTGGGCCGGGCCAAAAGCACAGGTGGGTCCCACTTTCCTGTTAACGGGCCGGCCCAGTAAGTAAGTGAGCCGGCCCAAAATGAAAGTGGGTCCCACACTACTGTTAATGGGCCGGCCCAATCTGTTATAGGGCCCTGGTTGTTTGACTAGTCAACTTGCATTAAATTTCATGAGCCTAAAATCTGATATCAATGATACACACAATTACATACACAAATAAAATAACTAGGAAAATTACAAGGCAATTAATGTGCCCAAATAAAAAAATTACATAGAATCATTGAGGACTTCTATTAGCATCATCAATAACATGTTGACATTTGGCAATCGCCTTGATTGAATCTTGTGTACTCTTGGTCAACATATCAGCTACAGACCTTAAAGCAGCAATACCATGTCTTTTATAAAGTACAGCCTTGAGATGTTCACTGTTTGATGAAAAGAATGGTCTAGGTTGACGGCTATGAGAGGATGCATCAGAACAAAGATCAGAACTTTTTGTGGGCCTCTCTTCTAATGAAGATTGCTTCATCGTAATCGCATTCTGATAATAATGCAAAAAGATTAAACGATGAACTATGCAAACATGTATTAAGCATTGTCGATATGAGATAGTCACAAGTACTAAGCGCAGACTTACATTATATCGTTGCATAGGCTCACGCCGGAACCTTTTTTGCGCTCTATCTTCTACTAAGGACTTCTTCATTACAACTGCATTCTAGTAATATTGCAAACATAGTTACAACAGTGAACTATTCAAACATTTATTATGCAATGTAGATATAAGATAATAACAAGTTGCATAAATAAGACAATGTATGGAACTTGTACTAAGCAGACTTACATCATAATGTTGCACAGGGTCGCTTTGGCGACTATCTTCTAATGATGACTGCTTCACTAAAACTGCATTCTGGTAATATTGCAAAAATAGTTACAACAATTAACTATTCAAACATGTATTACGCAATGTAGAGATCAGATAACAGCATGTAGCAGAACATACTGGCTCGCTGCAGGTCCTTCTCTTGCGTGCACTAGTCGTGGTCGACATGCCTGTCATTTTAGGTTCAGCCATCAAGTGAAATGCTAATCCTCCTGCTCCATTGTCCTTAATCTGTGTTTAGATATCACATTTAAGACCAAGTCAGCTGGTTTCAAATAACAAAAAACTTGAGCTGCCAAATGAATAAGCCAATATTTACCAGATATCAGATTAAAACCAACTAGATGTTGCTTTGCATGAGATACGAATTTCAGACATTCAGATTTAGAGTAGGGTAATGCCAAGGTTTTCCACATAAAGTAAACTGGCATTAAGAATGACCAAATGTCAGGTTCAAATCACCTTCGCAGTTGCTCCAAGACAAGCATATCAAATAGGCAGAAACATAGTAAAGCATGGATGGCATTGCTATGGCAGGGTTCCAAGTGTTTATCTCTTGCATAAGGAACAATGCATATAGGTTATAGATAATAACGGAAGTAAACTGCCAAAGTTACCAACCAAGAACTCAGATTCCAACCTTCCCTAGCGTCCCCGCTGTTAATGTTGGATATTCTAATAAGTGGTTCGCATGATCAATCCCTAGGAAAAATAACATTGACAAGTTAGTCTACGATAATACAAAGACCAGACATGCACGCAGCAATAACTATACAAGCTGTGCGACAGGAGCATTCATGGAAAAAATAGCTATAAGCTAAAGACGAGGTATAAGAGCAAGCAGATTGGAAATGCACATAGCATGATTATAAAAGCAGTAAAAGAATAGCAGACACGAGAAAACAGCTAGCGGCTAGCGGTGAGCTAATGACGTGGTATAAGAACAACCAGATTGGAAATGCCCATAGCATGACTATAAAAGGAATAGCATGCAGTACAAAAACAGTTGGCAGCAAATGAATGGGTCCCCTATAAATATGTGGATGCACACAGGTGTCAGTAGAATGAACAGGATGGTAGCGACCGGATAATGCTTTGGTACTGTACAATATTTAAACGAACTTCATGCGAAGTAACACATCAAGAAATTTAATGGCATATGAGATCTGCAAATAACTACACAAAACATGGCTAAAGAAACACCGCGATCTAACGGGCCAGCGTACTAACCAAGCTGCGGCGGGGTGGACGGGGGCGGCAACTTGCATTCTAGCGGCGGCAAACGCGGGAGACGATGAGTCGACCCTGTTTCAGTAGAAGCGGGCGTTAGTGAAGCAGATCTGGTTGGCTGGCAAGGGATTCGGTGAAGTTGATACAGCCGCTGCGCCGAGGCAGTCGGTGAAATAGATCGGCTTCTGTGGAGGGGGGGGGGCCGCGGTGAAGTAGACGCGGTTCCGTTGGAGAGGATCCGGTGCGTCAACAGGAAAGGCGTTGATTGCTACGCTGTGGATGAGGTCGGCGGTGAAGCAGATCCGTCGGTGGCGTGGTCGGCGGTGAAGCAGATCCGTCGGTGGCGAGGGCAGCGGGGGAGCGGATCAGGTGGGTGGACAGCCAACACGATCAAGGCTAGGCTGTGGAGGAGTATGCCGGCGGCGAAGCAGATCTAGTACTGTAGAGAGTCAGAGCTTTGGCGTGTGAGAGTATTTTTGAGCTAATGGGGCGAATGATTGGTGGGTGGGTGTGGGCCTGTGGGGAGGGTTCGGGATCTAGGCAAGATATTTCATTGTTACCGAATGAGCCCTCCATGGTCGGTGGGTTGTAGCTTCCGGACCAGGGTTAAAAGGGTAAAACTGGTCACGGGATTTTTGAATGGATGCGGCGGGATGATTTGGCGCGCGGCCGAAATTTTCAGTTTCAAGCTACGAGCAGAACGACAAAAATAATGTTCTTCCCCAGGGAGCTCTCATTTCTTCCTCTTCTCTTTCTCTCTCGAGTCTCTCCCACTCCCCTGGCTCCTCTCCCCCTTCTCTCCGGCAGCCTCGCCGGCCGGAGATGAGGCCGACTTCTCTCTGTATATCGTACACCCTCCGAACTAAATTAATTGATTCAACTTTCCTTAGACGTGTATGTATCTCGAGTAAAAACATGTGTGGATACATCCATATTTAGATAAGCAAAGTTGAGTCAGTTAATTTGGATCCGAGGGAGTTCATGTTGTTGTAAGCTTAGATCCGGTGTTTCCCATGAGCAGAATGGCGCAATGGAGTCGGGGATCTCGTCATCGGCTTCAGATCTGGCCTACGGTGAATCTGGCGGATCTTGCTGGCCAAACCCCAATCTGGTGCCATCAAGGTGATGGCGCTAATGGTGAGGCTTGCTTTGGTCAGTGCTTCAGATCTGGTCAATGGGGAAGTCAAGCTGCTAACGTTCACAAGCTCGGGGCATACGACGGCGTCATACGTCTTGCCCGTGAACATCTTGGCCTTTCAGCGGCCCTTCTCAGAGCCAATGTGCCGTTGCTGAGGCCCTTCTTCTCCTTCGTCCTGGCGACTACCGGCGACACCGTCCCAAGTGGTGCGTCCCCGGCGACGGAGTTGCTGGAAAGGATGCGGAGCAGAGATCTGATGTGCGGTCCAGAAGGACTCGATTGATTTTCTGCTATATGTTTTGGGGTCCTTTTTGTAAAGTTGCAGGTCCTATTAGTTATTGTCTAGTTCTCTTGGACCTCTATGTAATTTTTTGGACTAGTTTCCATTTGCACCAATAAACTTGAATTTTGACAAGTTCACGGGAAAAAAATTCCTTTGCACATATGGCCTATCATGTATGAACATTCTTGAGTTTTAAACTATATGTAATGGCCAGCACTTGCGCAAGGGGCTCGTCTAGTGCGCACTAGTTTCCATTAGCACCGATAAATTTGAATATTGACATGTTCTTGGAAGAAAAAATTGATTCACATATAGCCTATCATGTATGAACATTATTTGGATTCAAACTATACATAGATGGCCAACACGTGTAAGAGGGGGTCCTCTAATGTGCACTAGTTTCCATTAGCACTGATAAATTTGAATCTTTACAAGTTCTCGAAAAAAAATTGCTTCACACCATATGCCCTATCATGTATGAACATTATTGGGATTCATATTATATATAGATGGCCAACACTTGTGCAAGGGGTCCTCTAATTCTTGGGGATTTCAATCTATCTATCTCTCTCGATCTATCGTTGGTGGCCAGAACAACACACATATGCATGCACTTTATGCGCAAAGGCGCGGGTGCCTCTAATAATTCATGTGTGTGCGTATATTTGAACATATTCTTGGGGATTTCAATCTCTATCTCTCGATCTATATATCGTTGGTGGACAAGAAACACACTTATATATATACGCATGCACTTTATGCGCAAAGGCGCGGGTGCCTCTAATAATGTGTGTGTGCACTCGATCGATGATCCCTAAACCTTAAACCCTAAAACCCTAATCCCTAATTATACCCTAAACATACACCCTAAACACCCTAAACACTAAACCCTAGACCCTAAAACCTAAACCCTAATTAAACACTACATATATATAGGCCAATGACACTTAATTGCGCATCAAGCAGGCGACCAAATAATTAGCGCTGATAAATTAATTAACTTGAATCTTGACAAGTTCTCTCGAATGAAAACACATTTGATTAAGTTGCCTCATAATATATATACAATTAGTGTGCATGCGCGCATGGCATACCATGGACATATCATTCGTGCATATATATATCTCAATATATATCTGAACATATTCTTGGGGATATATATATATATTTCAATCTCTCTCTCGATCTATATATATCGTTGGTGGCCAAGAAACACACTTATTATATATATATACGCATGCACTTTATGCGCAAAGGCGCGGGTGCCTCTAATAATGTGTCTGTGCACTAGCTCGATCGATGATCCCTAAACCTTAAACCCTAAAACCCTAATCCATGATCCCTAATTATACCTTAAACGTACACCCTAAACACCCTAGACACTAAACCCTAGACCCTAAACCCTAAACCCCAAACCCCAAACCTAAACCCTAAACCCTAAACCCTAATTAATTAACCTTAACCATAACCCTACCCCTAAAACCCTAGCTAGCTAATCCTAAATCCTAAACCCTAATTAAACCCTACATATATATAGGCCAATGACACTAAATTGCGCATCAAGCAGGCAACCAACTAATTAGCGTTGCTAAATTAATTAACTTGAATCTTGACAAGTTCTCTCGAATGAAAACACATTTGATTAAGTTGCCTCATAATATATATACAATTAGTGTGCATGCGCGCATGGCATACCTTGCACATATCGTTTGTGCATATATTTCAATATATATCTGAACATATTCTTGGGGATAAATATATATATTTCAATCTTTCTCTCTCGATCTATATATATATCGTTGGTGGCCAAAAAACATACTTATATATACGCATGCACTTTATGCGCAAAGGCGCGGGTGCCTCTAATAATGTGTGTGTGCACTCGATCGATGATCCCTAAACCTTAAACCCTAAAACTCTAATCCCTAATTATACCCTAAACGTACACCCTAAACACCCTAAACACTAAACCCTAAACCCTAGACCCTAAACCCTAAACACTACACCCTAAACCCTAAACCCTAAACCCTAACCCTAGACCCTAAACCCTAATTAAACACTAAACCCCAAACCCTAAACCCTAAACCCTAAACCCTAGACCCTAAACCCTAATTAATTAACCTTAACCCTAACCCTAACCCTAAAACCCTAGCTAGCTAATCCTAAACCCTAAACCCTAATTAAACCCTACATATATATATAGGCCAACGACACTAAATTGCGCATCAAGCAGGCGACCAACTAATTAGCGCTAATAAATTAATTAACTTTGTTGAATCTTGACAAGTTCTCTCGAATGAAAACACATTTGATTAAGTTGCCTCGTAATATATATACAATTAGTGTGCATGCGCGCATGGCATACCTTGCACATATCATTCGTGCATATATTTCAATATATATCTGAACATATTCTTGGGGATAAATATATATATTTCAATCTTTCTCTCTCGATCTATATATATATCGTTGGTGGCCAAAAAACACACTTATATATACGCATGCACTTTATGCGCAAAGGCGCGGGTGCCTCTAATAATGTGGGTGTGCACTCGATCGATGATCCCTAAACCTTAAACCCTAAAACCCTAATCCCTAATTATACCCTAAACATACACCCTAAACACCCTAAACACTAAACCCTAGATCCTAAAACCTAAACCCTAATTAAACACTACATATATATAGGCCAACGACACTTAATTGCGGATCAAGCAGGCGACCAAATAATTAGTGCTGATAAATTAATTAACTTGAATCTTGACAAGTTCTCTCGAATGAAAACACATTTGATTAAGTTGCCTCATAATATATATACAATTAGTGTGCATGCGCGCATGGCATAACATGGACATATCATTCATGCATATATATATATCTCAATATATATCTGAACATATTCTTGGGGATATATATATATTTCAATCTCTCTCTCTATCTATATATATCGTTGGTGGCCAAGAAACACACTTATTATATATATACGCTTGCACTTTATGCGCAAAGGCGCGGGTGCCTCTAATAATGTGTCTGTGCACTAGCTCGATCGATGATCCCTAAACCTTAAACCCTAAAACCCTAATCCATGATCCCTAATTATACCTTAAACGTACACCCTAAACACCCTAAACACTAAACCCTAAACCCTAAACCCTAAACCCTAAACCCTAAAACCCTAAACCCTAAACCCTAAACCCTAATTAATTAACCTTAACCCTAACCGTACCCCTAAAACCCTAGCTAGCTAATCCTAATCCCTAATTATACCCTAAACGTACACCCTAAACACCCTAAACACTAAACCCTAAACCCTAGACCCGAAACCCTAGACCCTAAACCCTAAACCCTAAACCCTAACCCTAGACCCTAAACCCTAATTAAACACTAAACCCCAAACCCCAAACCCTAAACCCTAAACCCTAGACCCTAAACCCTAATTAATTAACCTTAACCCTAACCCTAACCCTAAAACCCTAGCTAGCTAATCCTCAACCATAAACCCTAATTAAACTCTACATATATATATAGGCCAACGACACTAAATTGCGCATCAAGCAGGCGACCAACTAATTAGCGCTGATAAATTAATTAACTTTGTTGAATCTTGACAAGTTTTCTCGAATGAAAACACATTTGATTAAGTTGCCTCGTAATATATATACAATTAGTGTGCATGCGCGCATGGCATACCTTGCACATATCATTTGTGCATATATTTCAATATATATCTGAACATATTCTTGGGGATAAATATATATATTTCAATCTTTCTCTCTCGATCTATATATATCGTTGGTGGCCAAAAAACACACTTATATATACGCATGCACTTTATGCGCAAAGGCGCGGGTGCCTCTAATAATGTGTGTGTGCACTCGATCGATGATCCCTAAACCTTAAACCCTAAAACCCTAATCCCTAATTATACCCTAAACGTACACCCTAAACACCCTAAACACTAAACCCTAAACCCTAGACCCTAAACCCTAAACACTACACCCTAAACCCTAAACCCTAACCCTAGACCCTAAACCCTAATTAAACAATAAACCCCAAACCCTAAACCCTAAACCCTAGACCCTAAACCCTAATTAATTAACCTTAACCCTAACCCTAACCCTAAAACCCTAGCTAGCTAATCCTAAACCCTAAACCCTAATTAAACCCTACATATATATATAGGCCAACGACACTAAATTGCGCATCAAGCAGGCGACCAACTAATTAGCGCTAATAAATTAATTAACTTTGTTGAATCTTGAAAAGTTCTCTCGAATGAAAACACATTTGATTAAGTTGCCTCGTAATATATATACAATTAGTGTGCATGCGCGTATGGCATACCTTGCACATATCATTCGTGCATATATTTCAATATATATCTGAACATATTCTTGCGGATAAATATATATATTTCAATCTTTCTCTCTCGATCTATATATATATATCGTTGGTGGCCAAAAAACACACTTATATATACGCATGCACTTTATGCGCAAAGGCGCGGGTGCCTCTAATAATGTGTGTGTGCACTCGATCGATGATCCCTAAACCTTAAACCCTAAAACCCTAAAACCCTAATCCCTAATTATACCCTAAACATACACCCTAAACACCCTAAACACTAAACCCTAGACCCTAAAACCTAAACCCTAATTAAACACTACATATATATAGGCCAACGACACTTAATTGCGCATCAAGCAGGCGACCAAATAATTAGCGCTGATAAATTAATTAACTTGAATCTTGACAAGTTCTCTCGAATGAAAACACATTTGATTAAGTTGCCTCATAGTATATATACAATTAGTGTGCATGCGCGCATGGCATACCATGGACATATCATTCATGCATATATATATCTGAACATATTCTTGGGGATATATATATATATTTCAATCTCTCTCTCGATCTATATATATCGTTGGTGGCCAAGAAACACACTTATTATATATATACGCATGCACTTTATTCGCAAAGGCGCGGGTGCCTCTAATAATGTGTCTGTGCACTAGCTCGATCGATGATCCTTAAACCTTAAACCCTAAAACCCTAATCCATGATCCCTAATTATACCTTAAACGTACACCCTAAACACCCTAAACACTAAACCCTAAACCCTAGACCCTAAACCCTAAACCCCAAGCCCCAAACCCCAAACCCTAAACCCTAAACCCTAATTAATTTACCTTAACCCTAACCGTAGCCCTAAAACCCTAGCTAGCTAATCCTAATCCCTAATTATACCCTAAACGTACACCCTAAACACCCTAAACACTAAACCCTAAACCCTAGACCCTAAACCCTAGACCCTAAACCCTAAACACTACACCCTAAACCCTAAACCCTAACCCTAGACCCTAAACCCTAATTAAACACTAAACCCCAAACCCCAAACCCTAAACCCTAAACCCTAGACCCTAAACCCTAATTAATTAACCTTAACCCTAACCCTAACCCTAAAACCCTAGCTAGCTAATCCTAAACCCTAAACCCTAATTAAACCCTACATATATATATAGGCCAACGACACTAAATTGCGCATCAAGCAGGCGACCAACTAATTAGCGCTAATAAATTAATTAACTTTGTTGAATCTTGACAAGTTCTCTCGAATGAAAACACATTTGATTAAGTTGCCTCGTAATATATATACAATTAGTTTGCATGCGCGCATGGCATACCTTGCACATATCATTTGTGCATATATTTCAATATATATCTGAACATATTCTTGGGGATAAATATATATATTTCAATCTTTCTCTCTCGATCTATATATATATCGTTGGTGGCCAAAAAACACACTTATATATACGCATGCACTTTATGCGCAAAGGCGCGGGTGCCTCTAATAATGTGTGTGTGCACTCGATCGATGATCTCTAAACCTTAAACCCTAAAACCCTAATCCCTAATTATACCCTAAACGTACACCCTAAACACCCTAAACACTAAACCCTAAACCCTAGACCCTAAACCCTAAACACTACACCCTAAACCCTAAACCCTAACCCTAGACCCTAAACCCTAATTAAACACTAAACCCCAAACCCTAAACCCTAAAACCTAGACCCTAAACCCTAATTAATTAACCTTAACCCTAACCCTAAAACCCTAGCTAGCTAATCCTAAACCCTAAACCCTAATTAAACCCTACATATATATAGGCCAACGACACTAAATTGCGCATCAAGCAGGCGACCAACTAATTAGCGCTAATAAATTAATTAACTTTGTTGAATCTTGACAAGTTCTCTCGAATGAAAACACATTTGATTAAGTTGCCTCGTAATATATATACAATTAGTGTGCATGCGCGCATGGCATACCTTGCACATATCATTTGTGCATATATTTCAATATATATCTGAACATATTCTTGGGGATAAATATATATATTTCAATCTTTCTCTCTCGATCTATATATATATCGTTGGTGGCCAAAAAACACACTTATATATACGCATGCACTTTATGCGCAAAGGCGCGGGTGCCTCTAATAATGTGTGTGTGCACTCGATCGATGATCCCTAAACCTTAAACCCTAAAACCCTAAAACCCTAATCCCTAATTATACCCTAAACATACACCCTAAACACCCTAAACACTAAACCCTAGACCCTAAAACCTAAACCCTAATTAAACACTACATATATATAGGCCAACGACACTTAATTGCGCATCAAGCAGGCGACCAAATAATTAGCGCTGATAAATTAATTAACTTGAATCTTGACAAGTTCTCTCGAATGAAAACACATTTGATTAAGTTGCCTCATAATATATATACAATTAGTGTGCATGCGCGCATGGCATACCATGGAAATATCATTCATGCATATATATATCTCAATATATATCTGAACATATTCTTGGGGATATATATATATATTTCAATCTCTCTCTCGATCTATATATATCGTTGGTGGCCAAGAAACAAACTTATTATATATATACGCATGCAATTTATGCGCAAAGGCGCGGGTGCCTCTAATAATGTGTCTGTGCACTAGCTCGATCGATGATCCCTAAACCTTAAACCCTAAAACCCTAATCCTTGATCCCTAATTATACCTTAAACGTACACCCTAAACACCCTAAACACTAAACCCTAAACCCTAGACCCTAAACCCTAAACCCCAAACCCCAAACCCTAAACCCTAAACCCTAATTAATTAACCTTAACCCTAACCCTACCCCTAAAACCCTAGCTAGCTAATCCTAAATCCTAAACCCTAATTAAACCCTACATATATATATATAGGCCAACGACACTAAATTGCGCATCAAGCAGGCGACCAACTAATTAGCGCTGCTAAATTAATTAACTTGAATCTTGACAAGTTCTCTCGAATGAAAACACATTTGATTAAGTTGCCTCATAATATATATACAATTAGTGTGCATGCGCGCATGGCATACCTTGCACATATCATTTGTGCATATATTTCAATATATATCTGAACATATTCTTGGGGATAAATATATATATTTCAATCTTTCTCTCTCGATCTATATATATATATCGTTGGTGGCCAAAAAACACACTTATATATACGCATGCACTTTATGCGCAAAGGCGCGGGTGCCTCTAATAATGTGTGTGTGCACTCGATCGATGATCCCTAAACCTTAAACCCTAAAACCCTAATCCCTAATTATACCCTAAACGTACACCCTAAACACCCTAAACACTAAACCCTAAACCCTAGACCCTAAACCCTAAACACTACACCCTAAACCCTAAACCCTAACCCTAGACCCTAAACCCTAATTAAACACTAAACCCCAAACCCTAAACCCTAAAACCTAGACCCTAAACCCTAATTAATTAACCTTAACCCTAACCCTAAAACCCTAGCTAGCTAATCCTAAACCCTAAACCCTAATTAAACCCTACATATATATAGGCCAACGACACTAAATTGCGCATCAAGCAGGCGACCAACTAATTAGCGCTAATAAATTAATTAACTTTGTTGAATCTTGACAAGTTCTCTCGAATGAAAACACATTTGATTAAGTTGCCTCGTAATATATATACAATTAGTGTGCATGCGCGCATGGCATACCTTGCACATATCATTTGTGCATATATTTCAATATATATCTGAACATATTCTTGGGGATAAATATATATATTTCAATCTTTCTCTCTCGATCTATATATATATCGTTGGTGGCCAAAAAACACACTTATATATACGCATGCACTTTATGGGCAAAGGCGCGGGTGCCTCTAATAATGTGTGTGTGCACTCGATCGATGATCCCTAAACCTTAAACCCTAAAACCCTAATCCCTAATTATACCATAAATGTACACCCTAAACACTAAACCCTAAACCCTAGACCCTAAACACTACACCCTAAACCCTAACCCTATACCCTAAACCCTAATGAAACACTAAACCTCAAACCCCAAACCCTAAACCCTAAACCCTAGACCCTAAACCCTAATTGATTAATTAACCTTAACCCTAACCCTAAAACCCTAGCTAGCTAATCCTAAACCCTAAACCCTAATTAAACCCTACATATATATAGGCCAACGACACTTAATTGCGCATCAAGCAAGCTACCAACTAATTAGCGCTGATAAATTAATTAACTTGAATCTTGATAAGTTCTCTCGAATGAAAACACATTTGATTAAGTTGCCTCATAATATATATAATTAGTGTGCATGAGCGCATGTCATACCTTGCACATATCATTCGTGCATATATTTCAATATATATCTGAACATATTCTTGGGGATAAATATATATATTTCAATCTCTTTCTCTCTCGATCTATATATATATCATTGGTGGCCAAAAAACACACTTATATATACGCATGAAATTTATGCGCAAAGGCGCGGGTGCCTCTCTAATAATGTGTGTGTGCACTCGATCGATGATCCCTAAATCTTAAACCCTAAAACCCTAATCCCTAATTATACCCTAAACATACACCCCCTAAACACCCTAAACACTAAACCCTAACCCTAAACCCTAAAGCCCTAAACCCTAAACCCTAAACACTAAACCCCAAACCCTAAACCCTAACCCTAACCCCTAGCTAACCCTAAACCCTAAACCCTACATATATAGGCCAACGACACTTAATTGCGCATTGATACGCGTTCAACACGCGTCCGTTGGGAACCCCAAGAGGAAGGTGTGATGCGTACAGCGGCAAGTTTCCCTCAGTATGAAACCAAGGTTATCGAACCAGTAGGAGCCAAGAAGCACGTTGAAGGTTGATGGCGGCGGGATGTAGTGCGGCGCAACACCAGGGATTCCGGCGCCAACGTGGAACCTGCACAACACAACCAAAGTACTTTGCCCCAACGAAACAGTGAGGTTGTCAATCTCACCGGCTTGCTGTAACAAAGGATTAACCGTATTGTGTGGAAGATGATTGTTTGCAAAAACTTAGAACAAGTATTGCAGTAGATTGTATTTCAGTAAAGAGAATTGGACCGGGGTCCATAGTTCACTAGAGGTGTCTCTCCCATAAGATAAACAGCATGTTGGGTGAACAAATTACAGTTGGGCAATTGACAAATAAAGAGGGCATGACCATGCACATACATATCATGATGAGTATAGTGAGATTTAATTGGGCATTACGACAAAGTACATAGACCGCCATCCAACTGCATCTATGCCTAAAAAGTCCACCTTCAGGTTATCATCCGAACCCCCTCCAGTATTAAGTTGCAAAGCAACAGACAATTGCATTAAGTATGGTGTGTAATGTAATCAACAACTACATCCTTAGACATAGCATCAATGTTTTATCCCTAGTGGCAACAGCACAACACAACCTTAGAACTTTCTGTCACATCGTCCTGTGTCAATGCATGCATGAACCCACTATCGAGCATAAATACTCCCTCTTGGAGTTACAAGCATCTACTTGGCCAGAGCATCTACTAGTAACGGAGAGCATGCAAGATCATAAACAACACATAGATATAACTTTGATAATCAACATAACAAGTATTCTCTATTCATCGGATCCCAACAAACGCAACATATAGAATTACAGATAGATGATCTTGATCATGTTAAGCAGCTCACAAGATCCGACAATGATAGCACAATGGGGAGAAGACAACCATCTAGCTACTGCTATGGACCCATAGTCCAGGGGTAGACTACTCACACATCACACCGGAGGCGACCATGGCGGCGTAGAGTCCTCCGGGAGATGATTCCCCTCTCCGGCAGGGTGCCGGAGGCGATCTCCTGGATCCCCCGAGATGGGATCGGCGGCGGCGGCGTCTCTGGAAGGTTTTCCGTATCGTGGCTCTCGGTACTGGGGGTTTCGCGACGGAGGCTATTTGTAGGCAGAAGGGCAGGTCAAGAGGCGGCACGGGGGCCCCACACTACAGGGCCGCGCGACCAAGGGGGGGCCGCGCCGCCCTAGGGTGTGGCCCCCTCGTGGCCCCTCTTCGTCTCCTCTTCGGACTTCTGGAAGCTTCGTGGCAAAATAGGACCCTGGGCGTTGATTTTGTCCAATTCCGAGAATATTTCGTTACTAGGATTTCTGAAACCAAAAACAGCAGAAAACAAAGAATCGGCACTTCGGCATCTTGTTAATAGGTTAGTTCCAGTAAAATGCACGAATATGACATAAAGTGTGCATAAAACATGTAGATAACATCAATAATGTGGCATGGAACATAAGAAATTATCGATACGTCGGAGACGTATCAGCATCCCCAAGCTTAGTTCTGCTCGTCCCGAGCAGGTAAAACGATAACACAGATAATTTCTGGAGTGACATGCCATCATAACCTTGATCATACTATTTGTAAAGCATATGTAGTGAATGCAGCGATCAAAACAATGTATATGACATGAGTAAACAAGTGAATCATAAAGCAAAGACTTTTCATGAATAGCACTTCAAGACAAGCATCAATAAGTCTCGCATAAGAGTTAACTCATAAAGCAATAATTCATAGTAAAGGCATTGAAGCAACACAAAAGAAGATTAAGTTTCAGCGGTTGCTTTCAACTTGTAACATGTATATCTCATGCATATTGTCAACATAGAGTAATATAATAAGTGCAATAAGCAAATATGTAGGAATCAATGCACAGTTCACACAAGTGTTTGCTTCTTGAGGTGGAGAGAAATAGGTGAACTGACTCAACATTGAAAGTAAAAGAATGGTCCTCCATAGAGGAAAAGCATCGATTGCTATATTTGTGCTAGAGCTTTGATTTTTGAAAACATGAAACAATTTTGTCAACGGTAGTAATAAAGCATATGTATCATGTAAATTATATCTTATAAGTTGCAAGCCTCATGCATAGTATACTAATAGTGCCCGCACCTTGTCCTAATTAGCTTGGACTACCGGATCATCACAATGCACATGTTTTAACCAAGTGTCACAAAGGGGTACCTCTATGCACTTTGTACAAAGGTCTAAGGAGAAAGCTCGCATTGGATTTCTCGCTATTGATTGTTCTCAACTTAGACATCCATACCGGGACAACATAGACAACAGATAATGGACTCCTCTTTTATGCATAAGCATGTAACAACAATTAATAATTTTCTCATTTGAGATTGAGGATATCTGTCCAAAACTGAAACTTCCACCATGGATCATGGCTTTAGTTAGCGGCCCAATGTTCTTCTCTAACAATATGCATGCTTAACCATAAGGTGGTAGATCTCTCTTACTTCAGACAAGACGGACATGCATAGCAACTCACATGAAATTCAACAAAGAGTAGTTGATGGCGTCCCCAGTGAACATGGTTATCGCACAACAAGCAACTTAATAAGAGATAAAGTGCATAATTACATATTCAATACCACAATAGTTTTTAAGCTATTTGTCCCATGAGCTATATATTGCAAAGGTGAATGATGGAATTTTAAAGGTAGCACTCAAGCAATTTACTTTGGAATGGCGGAAAATACCATGTAGTAGGTAGGTATGGTGGACACAAATGGCATAGTGGTTGGCTCAAGTATTTTGGATGCATGAGAAGTATTCCCTCTCGATACAAGGTTTAGGCTAGCAAGGCTATTTGAAACAAACACAAGGATGAACCGGTGCAGCAAAACTCACATAAAAGACATATTGAAAACATTATAAGACTCTACACCGTCTTCCTTGTTGTTCAAACTCAATACTAGAAATTATCTAGACCTTAGAGAAACCAAATATGCAAACCAAATTTTAGCATGCTCTATGTATTTCTTCATTAATGGGTGCAAAGCATATGATGCAAGAGCTTAATCATGAGCACAACAATTGCCAAGTATCACATTACCCAAGACATTAATAGCAATTACTACATGTATCATTTTCCAATTCCAACCATATAACAATTTAACGAAGGAGAAACTTCGCCATGAATACTATGAGTAGAAACCAAGGACATACTTGTCCATATGCTACAGCGGAGCGTGTCTCTCTCCAATAAAGTGAATGCTAGGATCCATTTTATTTAAACAAAACAAAAAAACAAAAACAAACCGACGCTCCAAGTAAAGCACATAAGATGTGATGGAATAAAAATATAGTTTCAGGGGAGGAACCTGATAATGTTGTCGATGAAGAAGGGGATGCCTTGGGCATCCCCAAGCTTAGACGCTTGAGTCTTCTTGATATATGCAGGGGTGAACCACCGGGGCATCCCCAAGCTTAGAGCTTTCACTCTCCTTGATCATGTTGCATCATACTCCTCTCTTGATCCTTGAAAACTTCCTCCACACCAAACTCGAAACAACTCATTAGAGGGTTAGTGCACAATAAAAATTAACATATTCAGAGGTGACACAATCATTCTTAACACTTCTGGACATTGCATAAAGCTACTGGACATTAATGGATCAAAGAAATTCATCCAACATAGCAAAAGAGGCAATGCGAAATAAAAGGCAGAATCTGTCAAGACAGAACAGTTCGTATTGACGAATTTTAAAATGGCACCAGACTTGCTCAAATGAAAATGCTCAAATTGAATGAAAGTTGCGTACATATCTGAGGACCACGCACGTAAATTGACTTAATTTTCTGAGCTACCTACAGGGAGGTAGACCCAGATTCGTGACAGCAAAGAAATCTGGAACTGCGCAGTAATCCAAATCTAGTACTTACTTTTCTATCAAAGACTTTACTTGGCACAACAAAACACAAAACTAAGATAAGGAGAGGTTGCTACAGTAGTAAACAACTTCCAAGACACAAAATAAAAACAAAGTACTGTAGGTAAAAACATGGGTTGTCTCCCATAAGCGCTTTTCTTTAACGCCTTTCAGCTAGGCGCAGAAAGTGTGTATCAAGTATTATCAAGAGATGAAATGTCAACATCATAATTTGTTCTCATAATAGAATCAAAAGGTAACTTCATTCTCTTTCTAGGGAAGTGTTCCATACCTTTCTTGAGAGGAAATTGATATTTTATATTACCTTCCTTCATATCAATGATAGCACCAACAGTTCGAAGAAAAGGTCTTCCCAATATAATGGGACAAGATGCATTGCATTCAATATCCAAGATAACAAAATCAACGGGGACAAGGTTATTGTTAACGGTAATGCGAACATTATCAACTTTCCCCAAAGGTTTCTTTGTAGAATAATCAGCAAGATTAACATCCAAATAACAATTTTTCAGCGGTGGCAAGTCAAGCATATTATAAATTTTCTTAGGCATAACGGAAATACTTGCACCAAGATCACATAAAGCATTACAATCAAAATCTTTAACCTTCATCTTAATGATGGGCTCCCAACCATCCTCTAGCTTTTTAGGAATAGAGGCTTCGCGCTCTAGTTTCTCTTCTCTAGCTTTTATGAGAGCATTTGTAATATGTTGCGTGAAAGCCAAATTTATAGCACTAGCATTAGGACTTTTAGCAAGTTTTTGCAAGAACTTTATAACTTCAGAGATGTGGCAATCATCAAAATTCAAACCATTATAATCTAAAGCAATGGGATCATCATCCCCAATGTTGGAAAAAATTTCAGCAGCTTTATCACAGGCAGTTTCAGCAGTTTTAGCAGTTTCAGGCAGTTTCTCGCGCTTTGCATTAGAAGTGGAAACATTGCTAACACCAATTCTTTTATTATTAATAGTAGGAGGTGCAGCAACATGTGTAGCATTAGCATTACTAGTGGTGGTGATAGTCCAAACTTTAGCTACATTCTTCTCTTTAGCTAGTTTTTCATTTTCTTCTCTATCCCACCTAGCACGCAGTTCAGCCATTAATCTTATATTCTCATTAATTCTAACTTGGATGGCATTTGCTGTAATAACAATTTTGTTATGATGATTTTCATTAGGCAAAACTTTCGATTTCAAGAGATCAACATCAGCAGCAAGACTATCGACTTTAGAAGCAAGTATATCAATTTGCCCAAGCTTTTCTTCAACAGATTTGTTAAAAGCAGTTTGTGTACTAATAAATTCTTTAAGCATGGCTTCAAGTCCAGGGGGTGAATTCCTATTATTGTTGTAAGAATTCCCATAAGAATTACCATAGCCGTTGCCATTATTATAAGGATATGGCCTATAGTTGTTACTAGAATTGTACCGGTAAGCATTGTTGTTGAAATTATTATTTTTAATGAAGTTTACATCAACATGTTCTTCTTGTGCGACCAATGAAGCTAACGGAACATTATTAGGATCAATATTAGTCCTATCATTCACAAGCATAGACATAATAGCATCAATCTTATCACTCAAGGAAGAGGTTTCTTCGACAGAATTTACCTTCTTACCTTGTGGAGCTCTTTCCGTGTGCCATTCAGAGTAATTGATCATCATATTATCAAGAAGCTTTGTTGCTTCACCAAGAGTGATGGACATAAAGGTACCTCCAGCAGCTGAATCCAATAGGTTCCGTGAAGAAAAATTCAGTCCTGCATAAAAGGTTTGGATGATCATCCAAGTAGTCAGTCCATGGGTTGGGCAATTTTTAACCAAAGATTTCATTCTTTCCCAAGCTTGAGCAACATGTTCAGTATCTAATTGTTTAAAATTCATTATGCTACTCCTCAAAGATATAATTTTAGCAGGGGGATAATATCTACCAATAAAAGCATCCTTGCATTTAGTCCATGAATCAATACTATTCTTAGGCAGAGATAGCAACCAATCTTTAGCTCTTCCTCTTAATGAGAAAGGGAAAAATTTTAATTTTATAATGTCACCATCTACATATTTATATTTTTGCATTTCACATAGTTCAACAAAATTATTGAGATGGGCAGCAGCATCATCAGAACTAACACCAGAAAATTGCTCTCGCATAACAAGATTCAGTAAAGCAGGTTTAATTTCAAAGAATTCTGCTGTAGTAGCAGGTGGAGCAATAGGTGTGCATAAGAAATCATTATTATTTGTGGTTGTGAAGTCACACAACTTAGTATTTTCAGGGTTGGCCATTTTAGCAACAGTAAATAAAGCAAAGTAGATAAAGTAAATGCAAGTAACTAATTTTTTTTGTGTTTTTGATATAGCAAACAAGATAGCAAATAAAGTAAAACTAGCAACTAATTTTTTTGTATTTTGATTTAGTGCAGCAAACAAAGTAGTAAATAAAACTAAGCAAAACAAAAACAAAGTAAAGAGATTGAGAAGTGGAGACTCCCCTTGCAGCGTGTCTTGATCTCCCCGGCAACGGCGCTTAAAAAGCCGCTTGATACGCGTTCAACACGCGTCCGTTGGGAACCCCAAGAGGAAGGTGTGATGCGTACAGCGGCAAGTTTCCTCAGTATGAAACCAAGGTTATCGCACCAGGAGGCGCCAAGACCCCCGTGGAAGGTTGCGGGCGGCGGGCTGTCGTGCGCCGCAACACCAGAGCTTCCGGCGCCAACGTGGCACCTGCCCAACACAACCAAAGTACTTTGCCCCAATGAAACAGTGAGGTTGTCAATCTCACCGGCTTGCTGTAACAAAGGATTAACCGTATTGTGTGGAAGATGATTGTTTGCAGAAACAAGAGAACAAGTATTGCAGTAGATTGTATTTCAGTAAAGAGAATTGGACCGGGGTCCACAGTTCACTAGAGGTGTCTCTCCCATAAGATAAACAGCATGTTGGGTGAACAAATTACAGTTGGGCAATTGACAAATAAAGAGGGCATGACCATGCACATACATATCATGATGAGTATAGTGAGATTTAATTGGGCATTACGACAAAGTACATAGACCGCCATCCAACTGCATCTATGCCTAAAAAGTCCACCTTCAAAGTTATCATCCGAACCCTCCAAAGCATTAAGTTGCAAAGCAACAGACAATTGCATTAAGTATGGTGCGTAATGTAATCAACAACTACATCCATAGACATAGCATCAATGTTTTATCCCTAGTGGCAACAGCACAACACAACCTTAGAACTTTCTCACACCGTCCTGTGTCAATGCAGGCATGAACCCACTATCGAGCATAAATACTCCCTCTTGGAGTTACAAGCATCTACTTGGCCAGAGCATCTACTAGTAATGGAGAGCATGCAAGATCATAAACAACACATAGATATGACTTTGATAATCAACATAACAAGTATTCTCTATTCATCGGATCCCAACAAACGCAACATATAGAATTACAGATAGATGATCTTGATCATGTTAAGCAGCTCACAAGATCCGACAATGATAGCACAATGGGGAGAAGACAACCATCTAGCTACTGCTATGGACCCATAGTCCAGGGGTAGACTACTCACACATCACACCGGAGGCGACCATGGCGGCGTAGAGTCCTCCAGGAGATGATTCCCCTCTCCGGCAGGGTGCCGGAGGCGATCTCCTGGATCCCCCGAGATGGGATCGGCGGCGGCGGCGTCTCTGGAAGGTTTTCCGTATCGTGGCTCTCGGTACTGGGGGTTTCGCGACGAAGGCTATTTGTAGGCGGAAGGGCAGGTCAAGAGGCGGCACGGGGGCCCCACACCACAGGGCCGCGCGGCCAAGGGGGGGGCGCGCCGCCCTAGGGTGTGGCCCCCTCGTGGCCCCTCTTCGTCTCCTCTTCGGACTTCTGGAAGCTTCGTGGCAAAATAGGACCCTGGGCGTTGATTTCGTCCAATTCCGAGAATATTTCGTTACTAGGATTTCTGAAACCAAAAACAGCAGAAACAAAGAATCGGCACTTCGGCATCTTGTTAATAGGTTAGTTCCAGAAAATGCACGAATATGACATAAAGTGTGCATAAAACATGTAGATAACATCAATAATGTGGCATGGAACATAAGAAATTATCGATACGTCGGAGACGTATCACGCATCAAGCAGGCGACCAACTAATTAGCGCTGATAAATTAATTAACTTGATTCATGCATATATTTCAATATATATCTGAACATATTCTTGGGGATAAATATATATATTTCAATCTTTCTCTCTCGATCTATATATATATATCGTTGGTGGCCAAAAAACACACTTATATATACGCATGCACTTTATGCGCAAAGGCGCGGGTGCCTCTAATAATGTGTGTGTGCACTCGATCGATGATCCCTAAACCTTAAACCCTAAAACCCTAATCCCTAATTATACCCTAAACGTACACCCTAAACACCCTAAACACTAAACCCTAAACCCTAGACCCTAAACCCTAAACACTACACCCTAAACCCTAAACCCTAACCCTAGACCCTAAACCCTAATTAAACACTAAACCCCAAACCCTAAACCCTAAACCCTAGACCCTAAACCCTAATTAATTAACCTTAACCCTAGACACTAAACCCTAAACACTACACCCTAAACTCTAAACCCTCAACTCTAATGAAACACTAAACCCCAAACCCCAAACCCCAAACCCTAAACCCTAAACCCTAAACCCTAAACCCTAATTAATTAACCTTAACCCTAACCCTAACCCTAAAACCCTAGCTAGCTAATCCTAAACCCTAAACCCTAATTAAACCCTACATATATATAGGCCAACGACACTAAATTGCGCATCAAGCAGGCGACCAACTAATTAGCGCTAATAAATTAATTAACTTTGTTGAATCTTGACAAGTTCTCTCGAATGAAAACACATTTGATTAAGTTGCCTCGTAATATATATACAATTAGTGTGCATGCGCGCATGGCATACCTTGCACATATCATTCGTGCATATATTTCAATATATATCTGAACATATTCTTGGGGATAAATATATATATATATTTCAATCTTTCTCTCTCGATCTATATATATATCGTTGGTGGCCAAAAAACACACTTATATATACGCATGCACTTTATGCGCAAAGGCGCGGGTGCCTCTAATAATGTATGTGTGCACTCGATCGATGATCCCTAAACCTTAAACCCTAAAACCCTAAAACCCTAATCCCTAATTATACCCTAAACATACACCCTAAACACCCTAAACACTAAACCCTAGACCCTAAAACCTAAACCCTAATTAAACACTACATATATATAGGCCAACGACACTTAATTGCGCATCAAGCAGGCGACCAAATAATTAGCGCTGACAAATTAATTAACTTGAATCTTGACAAGTTCTCTCGAATGAAAACACATTTGATTAAGTTGCCTCATAATATATATACAATTAGTGTGCATGCGCGCATGGCATACCATGGACATATCATTCATGCATATATATATCTGAACATATTCTTGGGGATATATATATATTTCAATCTCTCTCTCGATCTATATATATCGTTGGTGGCCAAGAAACACACTTATTATATATATACGCATGCACTTTATGCGCAAAGGCGCGGGTGCCTCTAATAATGTGTCTGTGCACTAGCTCGATCGATGATCCCTAAACCTTAAACCCTAAAACCCTAATCCATGATCCCTAATTATACCTTAAACGTACACCCTAAACACCCTAAACACTAAACCCTAAACCCTAGACCCTAAACCCTAAACCCCAAACCCCAAACCCCAAACCCTAAACCCTAAACCCTAATTAATTAATTAATCTTAACCCTAACCCTACCCCTAAAACCCTAGCTAGCTAATCCTAAATCCTAAACCCTAATTAAACCCTACATATATATATATAGGCCAACGACACTAAATTGCGCATCAAGCAGGCGACCAACTAATTAGCGCTGCTAAATTAATTAACTTGAATCTTGACAAGTTCTCTCGAATGAAAACACATTTGATTAAGTTGCCTCATAATATATATACAATTAGTGTGGATGCGCGCATGGCATACCTTGCACATATCATTTGTGCATATATTTCAATATATATCTGAACATATTCTTGGGGATAAATATATATATTTCAATCTTTCTCTCTCGATCTATATATATATCGTTGGTGGCCAAAAAACACACTTATATATACGCATGCACTTTATGCGCAAAGGCGCGGGTGCCTCTAATAATGTGTGTGTGCACTCGATCGATGATCCCTAAACCTTAAACCCTAAAACCCTAATCCCTAATTATACCCTAAACGTACACCCTAAACACTAAACCCTAAACCCTAGACCCTAAACCCTAAACACTACACCCTAAACCCTAAACCCTAACCCTATACCCTAAACCCTAATGAAACACTAAACCCCAAACCCCAAACCCTAAACCCTAAACCCTAGACCCTAAACCCTAATTGATTAATTAACCTTAACCCTAACCCTAACCCTAAAACCCTAGCTAGCTAATCCTAAACCCTAAACCCTAATTAAACCCTACATATATATAGGCCAACGACACTTAATTGCGCATCAAGCAAGCGACCAACTAATTAGCGCTGATAAATTAATTAACCTGAATCTTGATAAGTTCTCTCGAATGAAAACACATTTGATTAAGTTGCCTCATAATATATATATAATTAGTGTGCATGAGCGCATGGCATACCTTGCACATATCATTCGTGCATATATTTCAATATATATCTGAATATATTCTTGGGGATAAATATATATAGTTCAATCTCTTTCTCTCTCGATCTATATATATATCATTGGTGGCCAAAAAACACACTTATATATACGCATGCACTTTATGCGCAAAGGCGCGGGTGCCTCTCTAATAATGTGTGTGTGCACTCGATCGATGATCCCTAAATCTTAAACCCTAAAACCCTAATCCCTAATCCCTAATTATACCCTAAACATACACCCCCTAAACACCCTAAACACTAAACCCTAAACCCTAAAGCCCTAAACCCTAAACCCTAAACCCTAAACACTAAACCCTAAACCCTAACCCTAACCCTAACCCCTAGCTAACCCTAAACCCTAAACCCTACATATATAGGCCAACGACACTTAATTGCGCATCAAGCAGGCGACCAACTAATTAGCGCTGATAAATTAATTAACTTGAATCATGCATATATTTCAATATATTTTTGAACATATTCTTGGGGATATATATATATATTTAAATCTCTCTGTTATCTCGATCTATATATCGTTGGTGGCCAAGAAACACACTTATATATATACGCATGCACTTTATGCGCAAAGGCGCGGGTGCCTCTAATAATGTGTGTGTGCACTCGATCGTTGATCCCTAAACCTTAAACCCAAAAACCCTAATCCCTAATTATACCCTAAACGTACACCCTAAACACCCTAAAGACTAGACCCTAAACCCTAGACCATAAACCCTAAATGTACACCCTAAACACCCTAAACACTAAACCCTAAACCCTAGACCCTAAACCCTAGACCGTAAACCCTAACCCTAAAACCCTAGCTAGCTAACCCTAAACTCTAAACCCTAATTAAACCCTACATATATATAGGCCAACAACACTTAATTGCTCATCAAGTAGGCGACCAATTAACTAATTAGCGCTGATAAATTAATTAACTTGATTTTTGACAAGTTCTCGATCTCCAATGAAAACACATTTGATTAAGTTGTCTCATAATATATATAATTAGTGTGCATGTGCGCATGGCATACCTTGCATATCATTCGTGCATATATTTCAATACATGTTTGAAGATATTCTTGGGGATATATATATTTCAATCTCTCTCTCTCTCGATCTATATATCGTTGGTGGCCAAGAAACACACTTATATATATACACATGTACTTTAATTTATTTGCCTCACAATATATATAATAAATATGCATGCATGGCCTAACCATGTATGCTTATATATGTGTTTAATTTTGAGATTTCAATCGCTCTCTCGCCGCTCTCTCGTTGGTGGCCAACAACACACACATGCACTTTGTGCGCAAAGGCATGTGCCTCTAATAATGTGTGCGCAGTCGATCGGTCTAGTTTTGATTAATCATAGCACACAAATATAGAAGTTGTATTTGAATCCACACAACCCTAATCTAAAACACATAGCCCCTAACACGGCCTAATTAACTAACCCCTTCTCTCTAGCTAATTAGTGGAAATTGCACAAAATCAAAAGGGGTCCCTCACTAATTATACATATATATCTAGATTGTGATAAACTTTTGCCCCATATTTGGTGGATGGGTGCATCTTGGCATGTAAAACAATTAATGTTTGCAAATGGCGTTGTCAAAATTTATGTACAAATGATTTCTTTCCATCCAAAGTGCATAAAATGGGAGTTTTAATGAAGAAGGTACAAATAAAACAGCTCAACATGCCTCCACACCCCGATTTTCACAGGAAGTAGAGCATATTTAAAGGATAATTCCAGAGTTTTACTATTTTTCAAGCAACTTTGCTAATTTCCACCCACTCACATGACTTTATGTCGATTTAACGAAAATAGGGCGAATTTAAACTACATGGGCGGGATAGTTTGAATTGTGCGCGCGGCAAAGGGAACCGCCTATTCCTCAACCTTGTGCACGGCAAATTACACACGCAACTCCATTAAACACCACCTACCGGGCGGCCCGGCCGCATGACCCCCCACCCACCGCTACACAACTTATCCCCGTCCGTGCGAAGAGCTTCCCCTCCCCGTCCCGTCCGTGCGAAGAAGAAGCTTCCCCTCCCCGTCGTTCTTCTCGAGACGCACCGGCGGTCAAGTTGATCCACGGTAGGGTTGCTATCTCTAGCTCAATCATGCATCGGGCAAGACGGCCTAACGATTTATATTTTCTTGATGCTGCTAAAAAAATCGTCAGTATGCTCGAACTAATTGGCACTTTATAGTTTTCCGCTCGATTTGTCCTCGATCAATTTGTTCATTTGCGTGGGCATATAGAGTCAGTTCTGCACTCGATCCGTTAATTTGCTGAAATGCCATGGCAGAGATTTGTACACGATCTGTTTGCTAAAATGTCGATGGGCATTTTTTGTTTTGTACTCGACATGATTGCTGAAATGCATAATCATGTACTAGTATAGTTTTGTACTCGATGGATATACATTTCCTACTTCGCCTTAAATTAATCACCAACCATTGTATCTCATAATTCAACAGATGGACAGAACTTGGATACTGCATGGACACTTATGTTCCCCTTCATATATAAATGGTGTTCAACCCATTATGGGGTTTATTAGAGCTCATGAAGGTCATGACCTGGACGTGTATTGCCCGCGCTGCACATGTATGAATGGTGAGAAGAGGCCTCACCATGTAGTGGAAGATCATTTACACATTTTTGGGATGGACCGCACATATGTTAGGTGGGTTTATCATGGTGAACCACATAATGATCCTTCAGCGGGAGAAGCAGATCTTGATCACACTGTATGTGTGCTGGCATATGTAGTTAATTATTTATATTGATGCTGCCGCTGTTTCGATCAATAGTTTGCATTGCTGTGCAAGTTCTGTACTCAAATTTAACTTGTTGCAGATGGATGGACGGGAAGGAGAGAAAAAGCGCTTGCTTCAGGAACCGGGTTTCAGCTCTGGGACATGTGCTGTGCCAGATGAGAAGGTAAATATGTAAAACGGCATTTGTTCAGGTTGCATCCCTTAGATGTTTGTCTAATATGTTGATGTACTAATTGCAGAAGCATAGAGTTGAAGAGGTCTCTCAGTTTGATGGGAGATTTGAAGATGAATCTCAGTTTGATGCACCTGTGGATGGTACTGATGACGGGCCTTTCATAGACGAAGGTCCTGCACCTAAGATTATCCAGCCTACAGAAGGAGGCCGTGGACCGAGTACACAGCTTTGCGTTGAAGTGGATGCACGCCCAGAGATCATCAGTTGCGTCCGGGTAGTCTCAAGACCACCCAGCCCTGATGCACCTGTAGATGGTACTGATGATGAGCCTTTCATAGACGAAGGTCCTGCACCTGAGATTATCCAGCCTACAGAAGGAGGTCGTGGACCGAGTACACAGCTTTGCGTTGAAGCGGATGCACGCCCGGAGATCATCAGGGGCGTCCCGGTAGTCTCAGGACCACCTAGCCCTGATGCAAAATGTTGAGCTACTTTATGATTCGTACTTTTATGTTCTGGTGCTGTAGTATGTACTATCTTTGTTATGATTTGTACGCCTTTGGCGCTAGAACTATAATTAAGTACTCAGTGGATGATCGCGTTGCAAAATTTGACACCCACACAATCAGTTCATCGTATGAGTAGTAGCACAATTACTTCTACAGGCAGTCCTGCCAGCGCATTAATTGGTAGCATGAAACACTTTCAGGCACTCCCCTCTGATTCATATTAATTGACTCAATTTTGTCTAGATATGGATGTATCTAGATGCATTTGTTAACTAGACTAACAAATTTGAGTCAGTTAATATGAATCGGTGTAAACCGCCCAAGTCCTCCAGCAGCTAGTTTATTGACTCTGGACTCCAAGCCTCTCGCGGCAAGCCATCGACGAAGCTTTGACCAGATCTTGGCCCGCTTTTTTTTTGGCGAATAGCAAAGCTTTGACCAGTTCCTCTCGGGATACAGCACGCCGGTGAGCTTGCACGGTTGCCATGAGCACTTTCCGGCGGAACTTCCTCTGCAGCGCCCTCAAGCCGCCGCTGCGAGACAGCACGCAGTGCCTCAAGGTGGACGGAACGGACGAACTCGGGATCTTAGGGCGGGGGGTCTGCCTCGTCCGGGAACGATCTCCAGCGGGTTAACGAGGACATGCATGGCGGCCAGGGGATTTGGTTTTTTTTTGTTGTTGTTTGAGCTTGGGATTTGGGGTTTTTTCGGATAGGGGAGGAGGAACCGAGGAAGAGGAAGGAACAACCCGCGTGCTTGGCGCGTGGCAGTATGCTTGAATTTCGATTTTTTGTGAAATGTTTCATTTCCCCGCTACAATTCGGGGGTTTTCTTGACGCGCCAATGCGTCCCGCCGTGCAGGTTCAAGTGAATTTGGGGTGCCACACTATGGGCCCCAGTTTCAGTGAGACATGTAATGACTAGTCACAGCAGTAAGTTCACTGTGTAATAAAATATGTTACCCCTCCCCCTTATGTAGCCCCCTTTGTCTCTCCCGATCGAGTGCCGACAGCCGACGGATGCAAGCCGCTAGCTCGATCCCCTCCTTTCGCCTCCACCGTCCAGGCATCCAGCTTGGAGGGGCAAGCTGCATCTAGACCAAGCGGATTAGGTAGTACTAGTAATGATCTTTCCTTTCTCGAGATCGGTTCTTTTTTCCTCACCTCGATATCTTGCGCATCTACTATTTCCTATTCTGGGCGAAGGGGTGTCTTTCTGGTCACCCTCGCGCTGGGAGTGATTGATGGGCGTGGGGGGGCGGGGGCTACCTTTGCTTGGATTGGGGTGTTCTTCCTTTATTTGTCGACATTTGCAACCTTTGTAGTTTCTGCAGATCCTCAATGTATCTTTTGTCAGCTTGTACAGGAAAGGAAATACCTCGGTGGTGGTGGTGGGGGCAATGGAGCGTAAGGCCACCACGCATGTGGGCAGTTGGCTGAGCCTGAGCTGCGTCCCCAGCCCCGCAAAGCAGGTACTCCGTTTGCTTATCCACTATGTCTGTCTGCATCCTCAATCTGTTCCTGTTCTGGAAGATGCTTAAAGTAGCACATGTCTTCAGCTGTTTGTGCATAAAGCCTCTATGACACCATGCTCTATATTCTCTGTATCAGGTTGGTACCTCCAGGTTCCGTGCTGAGGCTATGGGGAACGAGAATAGCGCCCCACCTGCTGCAGGAGCATGGCCCGATCTGCAGCACAAGAAGCGAAATGCCACTGCCGAGCTGGGCAGGGACCGCCGAGGGGTAAATTTTTTAACCAACTTACCATGATGTAGTCTGAATCTGATAATCCCTCAGATCCAAATTAATTGACTCAACTATCTGTAGATACGGATGTATCTAGATGTGTTTTTAGCTCTAGATACTACTACCTCCATCCCAAAGCTTAGGGATTATATTATTTTTAGAAAGTCAAACTATATCATGTTTGACTAAGCTTTTACCAAAAATCATTAACATGCAAAATACAAAATTAATATCATTAAATAGGTTGTGAAATATATTTTCCTACGGTATCTACACAATATTATATTTGTTGATAGAATGTTCTAAAATTTTGGTCAAACTTTACTTGTTTTGATTTCTCAAAAATAAATAAGCCTTAAGCTTTGGGATGGAGGTATCTAGACAAAGCTGAGTCAACTGGAGTAGTTTTTTTTTGTCTGTCCATAGCTAGTGTTCATGGTGCAAAAGGCTAAGAGCATCCACTATATGCATCAGTCTATCTCATACAGTAATTCAATATCACTGCTGAGGTCTGCCTTTTGTTTTGCTATTCATATGCAGACTGAAACTTTAGGGCCTTTACTCAAAAGGAAGATCAAAACTGCGGCTGATCAGGCTGCCAGTATGTTGATGCCGCCCCCATCTTCTAAATGCCTCTACAAGCACAAGGCCACGCGCCCGCTGGGTGGTGATCTTTTAATGAATATGGTATATTTTCTTAATCCACAAAACATGCCTTGATATTTGTCTGTTTATTGTCGGTTTTTCTAATGCTTGCCAAAAGTTTACAACAACAACAACAACAACCAAGCCTTTCGATCAAACAAGTTGGGTTAGGGTATAGTTTAATCACATAAGATCTCGAAGACAATATTTTAGAAACACCAAATTCGTTTGCTTACAATCATCATACATTAATGTTCATCTACTCTCCAGTTCCCCTAACCCAACAAAAAATGATGTTAATTACGATTTTTAGATTAAAAGAGCACCATTAGGCGCTGTTAATTACGATTTTGAGATTAAATGTCATTTGCAATTGCTAATTACAATTTTGAGGCAAATGATTAGTTTAACCTTGATCTGTTCCGCTCTCCATTTTTCCCAACCGAAAAAATGTAACCATTCCATTCCTCTGAAATGGAACCATTCCATTCCATTCCACGCTGTTTCAGAACCGAACACACCCTTGCATTGTTGTGAACTGTTGTCCATACACAGCCATACCCTTTCCACTTACATCCAAAGCACTATATGCATCGATCTGTCTCGTAGTCATTCAATATCACCGCTGAGATCTGTTCCCATTCTTATGCAGCTGAAATCGCTGCGCCTTTACTCAAGTGGATGATAAATTAGGCTTCTGATGATGCTGTGAGGAAGATGGTGCCGGCACCATCTTCCTAAATCCTCTACAAGCACGAGGCCATGGGCCAGCTGGGTGGTGACCTTTTAATGAATCTGGTATATTTTCTTAATCCACATACATGATTTTATTATTATCTGTTTAATTACTGTTGGATTTGCCTAATGCTTACCAAAAGTTCAGAAACACTGCGTTTGCTTACAATCAACATACACTAATTTTTCACTTTTCTACTGTCTCATCCAGTATATAAACTGTTGAGTTCCGTTGGCTTCTTTTGTAATCATTTGCATTGTTGTCAATCGTTGTCTATGCACAACCCTATTCTTCCACTTACATCCCGCACTTTTTGCATCAGTCCATCTCATAGATTTATTAAATATCAATGATGAGTTCTGTTGCTATTCATATGCAGGATGAAGCTTCTGTGCCTCTACTCAAATGGATAAAAAATGAGCCGGATGAGGTTGTTGAGACGATGATGGGGCCGCCACCATCTTCCGAAAACCTCCTCAAGCACAAGGCCACGGGCCAGCTGGGTGGTATCCTTTTTAAGGTGTATATTTTCTTAATCCTCATACATGATTTGATTTGTCTCGTTTATTGCCGGCTTTGTCTAATTATGCTTACCAATAGTTCGTAAAACACACACAACCCTATTCTTCCACTTACATCCAGCACTATATGCATCAGTTGTCTCATAGATTCATTTTATATATCATCGATGATGTCCGTTGCTCATCAATTTTCATATGCATCGAAACTGCTAAGCCTTCATTGGTCAAAAGGATTGCAAGCTGCCGATGAGGCATCTGCAGAGGCTGCCACCAAGTTCTTGCCAGCCCCACCTTCGGATGCTTATATAAGCTCAAGTCCAAGGACCAGCCGGCCGTAACCATCCAAGGGTTCGGGTATATTTTCTTAAGCCACATATACATGCCATGATTTATTTCGATATTATCACCGGCTCGTTTCATCGCTTCTTGGAATTCGGAAACGCCAAATTAGCATGCTTATATTCATCATACACTAAATTTTGACTGTTCAGTTTGTAACATAGTGTTATGAACTCGCTTGTCAACATTTGCATTGCTCTGAACTATGCACTTTACACAACCTAATTCTTCCACTTACATTCAGTGCTACGCACCAGTAGTACCTCCCATGTTTCCTTCACCATCCCGATGCCGATCTTGCGGGAATATGGCGGGCCCATGTACATACCCCGCAAATAACACCTCCTATGGCTCTATCTACCTTTCTAATAACTCCTTCACAGAGTTACAGGTATGTATTCTCAGTGGTTTAGCATGAATTGGCATATAGTAAAGTCTTGTTTTTAGTCTTCCTGCTTCTTACATTAGTATCAATTTTCACCTGCAGACTGTACCTTGTGAACTTCGTCCAATGATTAACCAGATGTGTCCGCATGAAGGGTCTTTCACTATGCATGGCACTGGCAAATTGATGAACACCTACACGGTCTATGAGGTGTATGTCTACAAGACGCAGGCCATCACATATTTGTATGGACATGATTGGAGAAAGTTTGCTTTTGACTACGGTCTGAAGAAGGGCGACGAGCTGAGGATCAGAAACTCAAACGGGCAGATATACGTGAATCGCTTACAGTAGTTGGAGACACTTCCAAATATATAATATGTAACTTTTTTGTACTCATATCCTTTGATTACCGCATTCGAGCAGCTTGTTCTAAACCATTCCCTCTGTTCTAGCTTGCTGGGTTTAACATGATCAAAGCTGCAGATCCCCGATGGAACAGGAGCGGATGTCACAAAGGGCACCCACACCAAAGACCGCACCGGCTTCCCACTCTCTGCATCGGCACCGGTTCTGTACCAAAGACCGTTTATTGCATCTACCTGCAGGCCCCTACATCAGCATTGGTTCCTCGTAGAGGCCCCATATACTACACCTGCCCGGCAGTTCTCGCATCAAGATCGGTTCCTCTAGCTGCACCGTTTATCGCACCTGCCCAACGATCTCTCGCATCAGCACCGGTTCCTCTAGAGGCACCGTTTATTGCACCTGCCAAGCAGTCTCCCGCATCAGCACCAGCTCGTGTACCAGCCTGTGCTCCCGCACCTGCCCCAGCCAGATCACCGAGGTCTCAGCTCATTGTTGTGGTCAGCCGTGTGGTGACCAGGACGCATCTGAAGGCTATGTTCGTGAGTATATGACAGCATAACTGCTCTTATCTTGATGTCTTCTCTGCTCAAAGTCTCACATGGTTCAGTCTTCAGTGCATTGGTGCCATTGACTATTTTTTGTTGGTATCTCTTGCTTTGAATCAGAAATTACCTAAAAGTATCGCCAAGGATCTCAATGCTGGCCGAAGGGGAAAGATTTCCCTCGTCATGGAGAGTGAAGGTCTCACCGTGGAGGGACGGTACTCCGTCAGTCCCACAGATGGCCGCTTGGCTGTTACTTCCAGGTGGAAAAAGTTCATTGACGGTGCCAAACTTCGCATTGGATCAAAGTTGAAGGTCAAGATCTTTCGATGCCACTGTGACATGCTGGTCATCAAGTTTGCGGTTGTCTAGTTCTATTGTCCCATGAGCCCTTAGCAAATGCATTTGTAGTTATACTTATATAAGGTTATCTTATCTGAACTGCTAATTAATTGTATGGGTGGTAAAACTCTGGCAAGCTTTTGCTCTTAGCAAGTATGTATGTATGATCAGCTATTATGATAACTAATGTTTGTGTTCATCTTAATTTGCATTTCCGTTTTAGAAAAAAACTTAATTTCTATTTCGGCTGACCTGTTAGAGAACTATCAGATTGAATCCACAACATGATTCAAATAGATTCATTACACCAAGCCACATGTCTTGACCTTGCTATACACTAGTTCCATTAATCAGTGCAAGAAGGCTTACCTGAGCTGCCTGAACCACGGCAGATTCGAATCCACCTTAGCTATCTAGCTAGAAATACAACCTTTGCAGAAAGAGGATTTGCAGTACAGGGAGGCTGACATTGGGGACCCATGAGCCAGCAGCGTCGTCAACGTTTTAAAGGCGGCAGGAGATCGAAACAAAAAAAGCCAAAAATCAGTTGGTAAACAAAATCCAATAACTGAAACTTTTAACTTTCTGAGAGGATGACATGCGGGACCCATGAGGCAGCAGCATCCTCAACTATTCCAAGGCTACATGGTATCAAAATAAAAATAGGAAATAGCAAGAAATTAAATAGTGTAAAAAATAAATCTATCAAAGGAAACCTTTATTGTTCATAGAGGATGACATGTGGGACCGACCTGCCAGCTGCGTCGTCATGGTTTCAAAGGGGGCAGGGGATCAAAAGAAAAAGGCAAATAACCAGAAATTAGGGGTAAAAAATAAATCCAACAAAGGAAACTTTTATTGTTCATAGAGGATGACATGCGGGACCCATGAGCCAGCAGCTTCCTCGACGTTTCAAAGTCGGCATGAGATTGAAAGAAAAAGGCAAGTGACCAAATATCAGGAGCCAAAAATAATCCAAGAAAAGAAATTTTATTGTACATAGAGGATGACATGCGGGTCCCATTTTGCAGCAGCGGTCTCAACATTTCCAAGGCGGCACAGGACCAAAAGAAAAATGAAGTAGCCAGAAATCAGGGGGTGAAAAAAAATCCAAGAAAAGAAAGATTTCAATTGGGCTGCATCTGGACATCTGGGCCTTCGAACTATCCTGCTGGGCCTTTTGACTCGTACAATTTCAGCCCACTCCAAAACAGGAAAGTTCGGATTTTTCTAAAAAAAACAGGAAAGTCCTATGCTTCGCAAAAATACAAAACAAGGAGATTCAACATATAAGTTTGTTTATGTAAAAATAAAGATTTAATTTATCCGTTTGCAATAGCTCAGAGCGAAATACAATGTTTATTGTCTGCAAAATAATCAAGATATCACATGTTTCTTGTACGGGGAGGCTGACATCGGGGACCCATGAGCCAGCAGCGTCGTCAACGTTTTAAAGGCGGCAGGGGATGGAAAGAAAAAATAAACCAAAAATCTGTTGGTAAAAAATACAAGAAAAGAAACATTTTCGTTCTGAGAGGATGACATGCGGGACCCATGAGGCAGCAGTGAAAGGACACGGATGTCGCCTAGAGGGGGGGGTGAATAGGCGATTTAAAACTTTTACGAGATGGGCTTAACAAATGCAGAATAAAACTAGCGTTTACTTTGTCAAGCCCAAAGCCTATATACTATGGTTCACCTATGTGCACCAACAACTTATTCTAAGCAAGAGTTCACCTATGTGCACCAACAACTTATGCTAAGCAATACAAGCAAGTATGTGATAGCAAGATATATATAACTTCAAGCACGATGGCTATCACAAGGTAAAGTGCATAAGTAAAGAGCTCGGGTATAGAGATAACCGAGGCACGCGGGAGACGATGATTTATCCCGGAGTTCACACTCTTGCGAGTGCTAATCTCCGGTGGAGAGGTGCGGTTGCTTAGTGCTCCCGAACGCCACAAGAGGCTCACCTTGAGGTGTGGTTGCTCGATGCACACCAACGCCACAAAGGCCTCACCCCAAGATGCGGTACTCACACCACACACCGAACGCCACGAAGGCGCCTCACCTAAATCTCTGGTGACCCTCGCCACAAAGGCCTAGGTCACGGTTCCACTAAGGGATTTCCTTCGAGGCGGAAACCGTGCCTTACACAAAGATTGGGGCACACATCCACAACTTAATTGGAGGCTCCCAACAAATCGCTACAAAGGCGTAGAATCCGTCTAGGGTTCCAAGAACCCAAGAGTAACAACCTTCTTGCTTTCACCACCACGAATCACCGTGGAGAACTCAAACCGATGCACCAAATGCAATGGCAAGAACACCACAAAGATGCTCAAGTCCTTCTCTCTAAAATTCCAACAAAGCTACAAATGCTATTGGGGGAATAGGAGAGGAAGAACAAAGAGGAGAACACAAAATTCTCCAAGATCTAGATCCCAAAGATTCACTCACAAAGAGATGATTTGGTTTGGTTAAAGTGTGGATCTAGATCCCCTCAATCTTTGTCAACACCCGGATTTTTAAGTCCAGATGCCTGTCATGTCATACATCGCAATCCCAGGAATATTGTTGTTGCGAGACATAACAGTTGAATATCATAAGTCATCATTCATTACATACCATAGTCGTCTTACAAATAGAGATCACACGATCCCATATTACACACAGAGTTGATCTAGGGATCAACATTCACCAAGTTCATAGTTTCATAGCGGAAGCGTAAAGTAGAAGGGACTCTCTAGTCCACAGGCCAACGCTTGACGTCAGAAGGCTCCCTAGTTGTAGTGGGCGTCCTGCGGGTCGTCTTCTTCATGCTGTGGTTCTGCTTCATAATCTGGCCATTTGAATAGCCAGGGACACAGCCGTGAGTACTTTAAAGTACTCGCAAACTAATACTAATGTAAGGGCTAACAATTCTAGTAAGGGGGTGCTAAGCTCTAGTTTATTTTGCGTAAAGCTAATTTTATTTCACAAACATTTTTGTAAACCACTCTTCATGTGCTAACTAACTCAAGTGGGAACATTAGTGTCATTCCCACAACCAGGTTGTGATTCCAAGTCAAAGTCCCCATTCAAGTTCAAAATCATAAGTCATCCTTCAACATTCATAGTTTTCGAAAAGTTCTGATGACGGAACAGTATGGCCTTTCCAACTGTCCATAACCGAGGACGCGGCTATTCGAATAGGTTTAACTCTGCAGAGGTTGTACACTTGTGCCACAACAATTGCAATAGCTCGTCAGTGGGTAATCGGCCCTGATTTATCGTACGCAGTACGCGAACTACCAATCATAACCTTTCATTTACATACCCTAGTATAGGCACCTCTCCCCATGAGCTTGGCCTCCCAGTGAAGACCAACTGTCAACCTGGGAACTGCACAGGGCTTGGGCCGGACATTCACCTCATTTCGCATCATATCGTATCGTCTCAGTTGTGGTGGTAGAGGCAGCTTTCGGCATAACCCCGATGATGCTTGTTTAGAGGGAACCCATACTAAGACACACAAACTTCCAGTTAAGCCCTACCCAGATTCAGGTATTGTGGGGGTACGGTAAAATTGGAATGGTATCGCATCCGAACCCAACCATCAGTGTTTTTGTAAAATTCACCAAGTCATTCACCAGTCATATTCACCTTCAAAAGAAATCATTCAATGGAATGCATCTTCATCCCAAGGTTTCGAAACTCCTTTAAAAATCTCTCAATAGAATGACTCGTCATTCCAAGGTTTTCGAAATCATTTCAGTTCCCAGTCTCCCACATGGAGGAGTCACTTTCAAATCAGCACTAGCATCTATGTATGAGGGGTGCTAAGTATTTTGCTTTGCTTCTAGGCTAAGTTTGATACTCTTGTACTAGTCCAATACTAGCCAAGTGAATCATGAATCAAAAAGTACTTTGATAAAACAAAGGTAAATAGAGTTTGTAAGTACAAACTGGAAATTAGGATCATAAGCCTAAAGTAAAATAGGGGAAGGCTTTGCTCATAGAGAGCTTAGCACGTTGCAAGAGTATTATCTTGCAACCAAAATGGTTTGCCTCAAGCTAGCTTGCAGTGGTGGTAGCTTGCTAACTTTACTACTTTAGTCACCAACTTGTACTTTGACCAAAGTTAACTATAAAAGTAACCCATCTAGAAAACAAGTAAGAATTTGTAAAATCAAAACTTAGGATGGGTTCATAGAATAAAAGGTAAGAAACATGGTGCCTTGCCCCAAGGGGCGTTGCACCTTGCAAGAATATTAGTTTGCAAACAATATCTTAGCTTGCAAACAATATCACCTTGCAAAGGTAATTTCTATCAGTGCTAGCTTGCGTTGGTAATAACTTGCAATACTATCAGCTTGCTACAGATTAACTTGCATCGGTATTGGCTTGCCTTGGTATGAAGTGAGGGTCTAAGTTCTCTTCTCCTTTCTCCTTGTTGTAGAAGTCCTCCCCTTCTTGATGGTCTCCGGTACTAGCGTCTAAAATACGAATACGGGATACACAATCATCATACCAAATTTACATACTAAACTAATCACACACAAGCTTCACACAACTGAGCTAGCATCACACTTTACTATTAAGTGGGTGGAGGGGTTCTTCTTGTTTAAGAAAAAGATATTTCCTCCCAATTATCTTATTAAGATTTAATTTCTCTTATGAACACAATATGACCTAGGTTGACCAAAGTCAACCTCTTCATACTCCTCATTTGAGAAAAAGATTTAAATGAGGTTTCATACCTCATACAATTTAATACTAACAGGGGTACAGATTTAATATCACCAAATACTCAACATGAGATTATATAGACCATGGTCCATACCTCATGTTGAAATACTTGAGAACAAGATTTAAATGAGAGGGAAAGCCTCTCATAAGATTTAACACATAGTTGTAACTAGGTTAACAACTACCATTGAGGTGATTTCACATCCTCAACAATACATTGGTTATTCTAACATCAAGTGTAATTACACCCATTTATTCTATTCACACAAAAACTACACTTAGGGTGCATTGGTTGTGTGGTTTGGGAAAATAATTTCCTCTCCCTACATGGAAATGATAATTTCCATCTAGGGTTGGAAAAACACTTCTCTCTTATTGAAAACTTCTTAAGATTTAATTTCTCAAACAATCATGCATGAAATCATGTTGACCCAAGTCCACCATTCATCATTATTATTTGAGAAATAGATTTAAATGAGGTAAAATACCTCATACCATTTAATAACACTACCTATGATTTAAATCTCTTAGCAATTCATATAGGTGAGTTTGGGCCAGGGGTCCAAACATCACATGAATTCATTTGAGACAAGATTTAAATGAAGCATAAGACTTCATATGAATTACTTAATAGTTTTGGACAATATCAACTAGTTAAACTAGCCATATTACCCACTACTTAAACTAGGGCATGATCATGCAAGGTGACCACACCATTTTATTTCACAAACAATTAGTGTAAGTCAAAAGTGAGCTAAAGGAGTTGGAATTAACTCAATAGCTATTTTGGTTGATTTTTAAGAATTATTCTAAGGCAGGAAAGTCCCTGACTTGTTATTTTTGTCAGATTAATTCTACAAGGAGATTGACCATGAGGCCAGTGGCATTGGATAGATATTTTTCTAGGCTTTTCAACGGTATAAAATTCACTAGATTTGGTTTAGCCAATTTGAAACTATTCAATTTCAAAGTGGGGTTCAGTATTTAGATTTATAACCAAATTAATTAACAGGATTTGAAAAAAAATGGGCCGGCGGGAAATTTGACGGGCCGAGATATTTGAAAAGCCAAGGGGCAGCCCAACTAGCGCTACGGGCCAGCTGACAAGGGGTCCCACCTGTCGGCGAGGGCGGCTTACCGAATCGGTATGGAGGGCTGCAGGCCGTAGGATTAGATGGCGATCGGGCGGTCGTGGATCGTCGTCGTCGTCGACGCGAGGGCGACGCTGGCACGGCGGAGGCAGGGGGTCGGAGCGGTCGTCGGAGCTCCGGCGGTCGACGGCGAGGTGCGCAGCGACGTTGTCGAAGACGGCGATCCTCCTGGTGGCAGTGGCGTCTCCGGGGAGGGCTCCAATCGGCGGCGGCGTTTGCGGTAGCTTGCGGGTCTCCGGCGAGCAATTGGCTGGCTAGTGGCGGCGATGTGCGACGGAGAGGGGCGGAGGAGATTCAGAGAGAGGAGGGGAATGGATTTGATGTGGAGGTGAAGGCGCGGGGACGGCTCCTTTTATAGGGGCGAGGTGGCCGTGGGGTGTGCGACGAGGGCGACATGGCCGCGGCGTTTCTGGCGAGTAAAGGGGCTGGGTGAGGGCGGCGCTAGGTAGGTGACATCCAGGCGAGGCTAACGCGCGTGATGGCGAGGTGGGGGACGGTCGGGCGACGACGCATTGCATCCTTGACTGCGGCGGCGTCCGCGGGAAAATGTCGACGGTGTCGACGGCGGCAGGCGGCGCGAGGACACGGGACCGTGTCAGGCGGGTTGGCGCGGCGACGGCGATGCTCAACGTGAAGAGAGGGGGTCCAGGGGAGGCGTGCTGCGGCGAGGCGACGCGTGCCCAGGGTATGTCCACGGACGCGCGCGCTGCGACGCGAGCGGCATACAGGCAGAATTTGGGCGAGCGAATTCCGGCGACCTGCGGCATCTTCTCCGACCAGGGTTGGTATAGGGCTGCACTAGGGAGGTGAGGTGGTGCTTATGGACATCAGGGCCAGAGCTGGAGGTGAAGGAGAGAGGAGGGAGCACGGCATGGCCGGCATGCTATGGCATGGCCATGGCTAGGTCATGTCTTGCCCTTCCCTAGGGTTGCTGTGATGGTGTGAGGCAAAGAGGGGGCAAGGGGACAATATGGTGTAGGTTGGGGGAGATTATGGGTAGTAGAACACTATTTCAAATAGTGTTGCATTTATGCCATATTTGTAATTTGCAAAATTTGCTCAAATTTGGTTGAGTTCAAAAGGTTGACCAAATTGATAAGAGTGGGTTTGGTTTGGTTCTAAATGACCAGAGGCAAGGAGAGGTGGTGGTGAAATTTAGGAAATCAAAATATGTCAATTTTCACTAAGTGGGAGATTGTTCCACTTAATTAAAAGTGCCAACTTGGGAGGAGCAAAGCAATTGATCAAGAATGATTTTGGCAAGGTGGTCTTTACCAAAAGTGCTCATCTTGATGTCCTCTTGGATGACATGCAAAGAGTTGGGAAAGTTCAGTTTGAAAAACTTGAAAAGAGAGGCTCAAAGTAGGGACCAGAATAATTATGGCAGATTTGACCATTATTGCATGTGATCCCCAATTGAGTTTGAAATTGATTTGAATTGGGTTTCTTGGATTCCAAAAGTTGTAATAGATGTTTAGCATCATTATACAACTAATGGTGAAGGCCAAAATGGGCTAGGGTCAAAATTTAGAAAAATGGCATAAGCCCTATGTGAGGTTTTGTGAATTTCTAACTATTTAAACTTTTATTTTTCTTGGCCTTGCTTTGACAAGGGTGAGGTTTATTTGGTGTTAGAAGAAGTTGGATGAAAGGGTCCAACCATTTTGAGACAAGGTTGGTGCCGAGGTCAAGGTTTGATAAATTGGCCCTATGTGTATGGGAGGGAAAAATGGAATAACCCCACTATTGGATTTCTCTCCATTTGATTGGACTTGACTTGACTCCAATGTCATTCTTATTAGTTTAGAAGCAATTTCAAACCATTGAAACCATTCCAAGAGGTCTAGCTCAAAGATTTGTAAAATTGGCCAAAACACATAGGAGATGACAAGTCAAATTTTCTTATTCTTGTAAGGTGCTTCCCTTGCTTTACTTGAGCAAGGGTGAAGGGTCAAATTAGGTTTAGATTAGGTTCAGAGATGGGTTCACACCATTGGGAAAAGGTAGAAGTGCAAAGGACAAGAATTGGGAAAATGGCTATGGGTCACATATGCCTCTATGCATATGTGGCACTTGATTTTTATTGAACTTGGCTTGACCCAATTGATGTTGTTGAGAGTTGAAAAGGTATAAAGGAGTGATCCACCCATTCAACTTCAAGTCTAGGGTCAGGATCCTCAATTCCACAAATTGATATTTTGCTCTCATATACCTCTATGGCATTATTACTCTCTTTTTGAAAACCTTGTGTTCCACTTTGGATTGTGTTGGAAAAGTACTAGATAAGGTCTAAGAATACTTTCCAATTCTCTACATAAAGTAGAGAGGCCTAGGGGAAGTTTTACAAAATAGCCATAGGCATATATGCTTCTTTCTAAAATAAGATTTTTCCTTTTTATTCTATTTTTCAAAGATTGATGTCAAGAGGGATGTGGTTTAGGGTTTAATAAGTTTTGCAATGGTTCACCACCATTGAGCAAAAAGAAAAGGTAGGGTTTAAGATTTACATATTAAGGCTATAGGCCCACATATGGTTTTTCCTTTACTTTAGGGTTTCTCAAAATAAGATCCAAATGATTTTGGAAAAGGTTTAGGGTTCTCCTTATTTGATTTCTTTCTTTTTTTGTTTTTATTTGGTTTGTGATCTTTACTTGATCACTCCAGGGTTTTAGGGTGGGTCACCTAAGCATACTAACACTCATCAAGGCAAGAACACAAGTAATAGATAGGAGCAATAAGCCTAGCACTCTTAATTAAGAAAAGTTTTTGTTGGTTCTCATTTTTGGAAAAGGAACTTCATTTTTGCTTTGTTTTGAAATTTGGGGTGTTACAAACCCTTCCCCCTTAAACAAATCTCGTCCCGAGATTTTAAGAGGAGTTAGGTTCCTAAGAGAGATTGGTGATAGGACTTAGCAGGGAACATACTTGGCATATTCTGAGAGGTTTCTTGTGTTTCGGTGGCCTTCAGGTTGTAGTAGCGACCGTTGCGGTTGTTCGGGTAGTTTGGAGCAAACTTTCTTCTAGTTGCGATATGGTGCTGCTGCTGTGCCAGTGCAGAGGGGTTGGCGGCGATCTTGGCAAGCTTCTTGCGGCATTCATTGGAGTAATGACCCGCAGTTCCACATTCATAGCAGGTTACCGTTGACTTGCTTGTTTGTGCGATGGGTACAGCATTGCTTCCCGTCCTGGGGGCTTTGTTGGCAGCTTTCACGGGGCACTTGTTAGAATAATGACCAGTAACACCACATGCGTAGCAGGTCACATTGGACTTGGCTCTAGGGGTATGGTGGGGTACTGGGATGAGCCGTTCTAAGGATGCTATCTTCACGCGGAGGCGGGCAATGAGGTAGTCCTTCTTGGCTTGCTGATGGCGAAGTGCCTTGCGCTCCATGGCAAGGATGTTGATGGCGTCAGTCATCTTGGCGTGCTCCGGGTGTATCTGCTTGGCTTGGGTACGGGAGTTGTTGCGGGTAGGAGGGGCCATCTGAACATTGAAGTAGATGATAAGATAAGAGGGAAACTTCTATGGTTTGTTTGAGTTAAAATTCAATAATTGAAAACTTGAAAACTTGAGTAGTGTTGAAGGGGGTAAAAACCAGCAACACTTTTTCATTCATACCAAACATCACACATTACAAATCTAACACACCGTTGGTTTGAAGAACCATTCATTCGTGCTACGATACATGGGGATCCTGATACCACTCACACCTACTTAAGTGCTGAGGTGATACTACTCTTCCGGGTGGAATCTTCTTCTTCACGGGTGAGATGCTTGACGATAGGCGAGGGCGTTGTCCAAATCCCTGCGGGTTTTGTACTGCCTGAAGTCCTGAGGTGCTTCAGAGGGGTTCATCTTTGGTTGTGGTGGGGGCATGGTCATTGGTTCTCCCCAGGGGTCATGTCTTGGGTAGTAGATGAAGCGAGTGTTCTTGATCTTGTCCTTATTTTGTCCACACAGACGAAAAATTGCCTCTTGCATCGCTTCGGCTAGTCCTTCCTTCCAAGTGTTTCCCGTTACAGCAATCCAAATGGTTTCCCATACCGGGGCATCAAGCTTCCTTCGTAGATCAGTAGAAACGTCCCACTGAGGTGGTTCTCCTGCCTTAGCCTTGAGTGGCATTCCGAAGAACTTGGGGTATGGGTGTCCTAGATAATCCACTAGTTGCTTCAACTCTTTTTCGAACTTGAGGTCGCCTTCGGAACCAAGCTGATAGGACTCCCACTGGTACGTCATCTGGGAGCAAAGAGGAGTAAATTAGAGAAGTAGTCAAGTGTGCAAAATTTTAGGTAAGTTTGCAAAGGAAGTAGAGATTGCTCATCTTTTTGAAAAAGGATTTCAAGGATAAGAGTAGGAACAAGTTTTCCCAAATATTCACTTCATTGGTTTCTGAAACTAAGTTTTTCAGACGTCCATTCTAACTAGGGTCTCCTAAGGTCAAACAATGGCTCTGATACCAACTTGTCAACACCCGGATTTTTAAGTCCAGATGCCTGTCATGTCATACATCGCAATCCCAGGAATATTGTTGTTGCGAGACATAACAGTTGAATATCATAAGTCATCATTCATTACATACCATAGTCGTCTTACAAATAGAGATCACACGATCCCATATTACACACAGAGTTGATCTAGGGATCAACATTCACCAAGTTCATAGTTTCATAGCGGAAGCGTAAAGTAGAAGGGACTCTCTAGTCCACAGGCCAACGCTTGACGTCAGAAGGCTCCCTAGTTGTAGTGGGCGTCCTGCGGGTCGTCTTCTTCATGCTGTGGTTCTGCTTCATAATCTGGCCATTTGAATAGCCAGGGACACAGCCGTGAGTACTTTAAAGTACTCGCAAACTAATACTAATGTAAGGGCTAACAATTCTAGTAAGGGGGTGCTAAGCTCTAGTTTATTTTGCGTAAAGCTAATTTTATTTCACAAACATTTTTGTAAACCACTCTTCATGTGCTAACTAACTCAAGTGGGAACATTAGTGTCATTCCCACAACCAGGTTGTGATTCCAAGTCAAAGTCCCCATTCAAGTTCAAAATCATAAGTCATCCTTCAACATTCATAGTTTTCGAAAAGTTCTGATGACGGAACAGTATGGCCTTTCCAACTGTCCATAACCGAGGACGCGGCTATTCGAATAGGTTTAACTCTGCAGAGGTTGTACACTTGTGCCACAACAATTGCAATAGCTCGTCAGGGGTAACTGGCCCTGATTTATCGTACGCGATGCGAACTACCAATCATAACCTTTCATTTACATACCCTAGTATAGGCACCTCTCCCCATGAGCTTGGCCTCCCAGTGAAGACCAACTGTCAACCTGGGAACTGCACAGGGCTTGGGCCGGACATTCACCTCATTTCGCATCATATCGTATCGTCTCAGTTGTGGTGGTAGAGGCAGCTTTCGGCATAACCCCGATGATGCTTGTTTAGAGGGAACCCATACTAAGACACACAAACTTCCAGTTAAGCCCTACCCAGATTCAGGTATTGTGGGGGTACGGTAAAATTGGAATGGTATCGCATCCGAACCCAACCATCAGTGTTTTTGTAAAATTCACCAAGTCATTCACCAGTCATATTCACCTTCAAAAGAAATCATTCAATGGAATGCATCTTCATCCCAAGGTTTCAAACTCCTTTAAAAATCGCTCAATCGAATGACTCGTCATTCCAAGGTTTTCGAAATCATTTCAGGTCCCCCTCTCCCACATGGAGGAGTCACTTTCAAATCAGCACTAGCATCTATGTATGAGGGGTGCTAAGTATTTTGCTTTGCTTCTAGGCTAAGTTTGATACTCTTGTACTAGTCCAATACTAGCCAAGTGAATCATGAATCAAAAAGTACTTTGATAAAACAAAGGTAAATAGAGTTTGTAAGTACAAACTGGAAATTAGGATCATAAGCCTAAAGTAAAATAGGGGAAGGCTTTGCTCATAGAGAGCTTAGCACGTTGCAAGAGTATTATCTTGCAACCAAAATGGTTTGCCTCAAGCTAGCTTGCAGTGGTGGTAGCTTGCTAACTTTACTACTTTAGTCACCAACTTGTACTTTGACCAAAGTTAACTATAAAAGTAACCCATCTAGAAAACAAGTAAGAATTTGTAAAATCAAAACTTAGGATGGGTTCATAGAATAAAAGGTAAGAAACATGGTGCCTTGCCCCAAGGGGCGTTGCACCTTGCAAGAATATTAGTTTGCAAACAATATCTTAGCTTGCAAACAATATCACCTTGCAAAGGTAATTTCTATCAGTGCTAGCTTGCGTTGGTAATAACTTGCAATACTATCAGCTTGCTACAGATTAACTTGCATCGGTATTGGCTTGCCTTGGTATGAAGTGAGGGTCTAAGTTCTCTTCTCCTTTCTCCTTGTTGTAGAAGTCCTCCCCTTCTTGATGGTCTCCGGTACTAGCGTCTAAAATACGAATACGGGATACACAATCATCATACCAAATTTACATACTAAACTAATCACACACAAGCTTCACACAACTGAGCTAGCATCACACTTTACTATTAAGTGGGTGGAGGGGTTCTTCTTGTTTAAGAAAAAGATATTTCCTCCCAATTATCTTATTAAGATTTAATTTCTCTTATGAACACAATATGACCTAGGTTGACCAAAGTCAACCTCTTCATACTCCTCATTTGAGAAAAAGATTTAAATGAGGTTTCATACCTCATACAATTTAATACTAACAGGGGTACAGATTTAATATCACCAAATACTCAACATGAGATTATATAGACCATGGTCCATACCTCATGTTGAAATACTTGAGAACAAGATTTAAATGAGAGGGAAAGCCTCTCATAAGATTTAACACATAGTTGTAACTAGGTTAACAACTACCATTGAGGTGATTTCACATCCTCAACAATACATTGGTTATTCTAACATCAAGTGTAATTACACCCATTTATTCTATTCACACAAAAACTACACTTAGGGTGCATTGGTTGTGTGGTTTGGGAAAATAATTTCCTCTCCCTACATGGAAATGATAATTTCCATCTAGGGTTGGAAAAACACTTCTCTCTTATTGAAAACTTCTTAAGATTTAATTTCTCAAACAATCATGCATGAAATCATGTTGACCCAAGTCCACCATTCATCATTATTATTTGAGAAATAGATTTAAATGAGGTAAAATACCTCATACCATTTAATAACACTACCTATGATTTAAATCTCTTAGCAATTCATATAGGTGAGTTTGGGCCAGGGGTCCAAACATCACATGAATTCATTTGAGACAAGATTTAAATGAAGCATAAGACTTCATATGAATTACTTAATAGTTTTGGACAATATCAACTAGTTAAACTAGCCATATTACCCACTACTTAAACTAGGGCATGATCATGCAAGGTGACCACACCATTTTATTTCACAAACAATTAGTGTAAGTCAAAAGTGAGCTAAAGGAGTTGGAATTAACTCAATAGCTATTTTGGTTGATTTTTAAGAATTATTCTAAGGCAGGAAAGTCCCTGACTTGTTATTTTTGTCAGATTAATTCTACAAGGAGATTGACCATGAGGCCAGTGGCATTGGATAGATATTTTTCTAGGCTTTTCAACGGTATAAAATTCACTAGATTTGGTTTAGCCAATTTGAAACTATTCAATTTCAAAGTGGGGTTCAGTATTTAGATTTATAACCAAATTAATTAACAGGATTTGAAAAAAAATGGGCCGGCGGGAAATTTGACGGGCCGAGATATTTGAAAAGCCAAGGGGCAGCCCAACTAGCGCTACGGGCCAGCTGACAAGGGGTCCCACCTGTCGGCGAGGGCGGCTTACCGAATCGGTATGGAGGGCTGCAGGCCGTAGGATTAGATGGCGATCGGGCGGCTGTGGATCGTCGTCGTCGTCGACGCGAGGGCGACGCTGGCACGGCGGAGGCAGGGGGTCGGAGCGGTCGTCGGAGCTCCGGCGGTCGACGGCGAGGTGCGCAGCGACGTTGTCGAAGACGGCGATCCTCCTGGTGGCAGTGGCGTCTCCGGGGAGGGCTCCAATCGGCGGCGGCGTTTGCGGTAGCTTGCGGGTCTCCGGCGAGCAATTGGCTGGCTAGTGGCGGCGATGTGCGACGGAGAGGGGCGGAGGAGATTCAGAGAGAGGAGGGGAATGGATTTGATGTGGAGGTGAAGGCGCGGGGACGGCTCCTTTTATAGGGGCGAGGTGGCCGTGGGGTGTGCGACGAGGGCGACATGGCCGCGGCGTTTCTGGCGAGTAAAGGGGCTGGGTGAGGGCGGCGCTAGGTAGGTGACATCCAGGCGAGGCTAACGCGCGTGATGGCGAGGTGGGGGACGGTCGGGCGACGACGCATTGCATCCTTGACTGCGGCGGCGTCCGCGGGAAAATGTCGACGGTGTCGACGGCGGCAGGCGGCGCGAGGACACGGGACCGTGTCAGGCGGGTTGGCGCGGCGACGGCGATGCTCAACGTGAAGAGAGGGGGTCCAGGGGAGGCGTGCTGCGGCGAGGCGACGCGTGCCCAGGGTATGTCCACGGACGCGCGCGCTGCGACGCGAGCGGCATACAGGCAGAATTTGGGCGAGCGAATTCCGGCGACCTGCGGCATCTTCTCCGACCAGGGTTGGTATAGGCTGCACTAGGGAGGTGAGGTGGTGCTTATGGACATCAGGGCCAGAGCTGGAGGTGAAGGAGAGAGGAGGGAGCACGGCATGGCCGGCATGCTATGGCATGGCCATGGCTAGGTCATGTCTTGCCCTTCCCTAGGGTTGCTGTGATGGTGTGAGGCAAAGAGGGGGCAAGGGGACAATATGGTGTAGGTTGGGGGAGATTATGGGTAGTAGAACACTATTTCAAATAGTGTTGCATTTATGCCATATTTGTAATTTGCAAAATTTGCTCAAATTTGGTTGAGTTCAAAAGGTTGACCAAATTGATAAGAGTGGGTTTGGTTTGGTTCTAAATGACCAGAGGCAAGGAGAGGTGGTGGTGAAATTTAGGAAATCAAAATATGTCAATTTTCACTAAGTGGGAGATTGTTCCACTTAATTAAAAGTGCCAACTTGGGAGGAGCAAAGCAATTGATCAAGAATGATTTTGGCAAGGTGGTCTTTACCAAAAGTGCTCATCTTGATGTCCTCTTGGATGACATGCAAAGAGTTGGGAAAGTTCAGTTTGAAAAACTTGAAAAAGAGAGGCTCAAAGTAGGGACCAGAATAATTATGGCAGATTTGACCATTATTGCATGTGATCCCCAATTGAGTTTGAAATTGATTTGAATTGGGTTTCTTGGATTCCAAAAGTTGTAATAGATGTTTAGCATCATTATACAACTAATGGTGAAGGCCAAAATGGGCTAGGGTCAAAATTTAGAAAAATGGCATAAGCCCTATGTGAGGTTTTGTGAATTTCTAACTATTTAAACTTTTATTTTTCTTGGCCTTGCTTTGACAAGGGTGAGGTTTATTTGGTGTTAGAAGAAGTTGGATGAAAGGGTCCAACCATTTTGAGACAAGGTTGGTGCCGAGGTCAAGGTTTGATAAATTGGCCCTATGTGTATGGGAGGGAAAAATGGAATAACCCCACTATTGGATTTCTCTCCATTTGATTGGACTTGACTTGACTCCAATGTCATTCTTATTAGTTTAGAAGCAATTTCAAACCATTGAAACCATTCCAAGAGGTCTAGCTCAAAGATTTGTAAAATTGGCCAAAACACATAGGAGATGACAAGTCAAATTTTCTTATTCTTGTAAGGTGCTTCCCTTGCTTTACTTGAGCAAGGGTGAAGGGTCAAATTAGGTTTAGATTAGGTTCAGAGATGGGTTCACACCATTGGGAAAAGGTAGAAGTGCAAAGGACAAGAATTGGTGAAAATGGCTACGGATCACATATGCCTCTATGCATATGTGGCATTTGATTTTTACTCTGACTAGGCTTGACCTAAAAGATGTTGTTGAGAGTTGAGATGGTATATAGGAGTGATCCACCCATTCAACTTCAAGTCTAGGGTCAGGATCCTCAATTCCACAAATTGATATTTTGCTCTCATATACCTCTATGGCATTATTACTCTCTTTTTGAAAACCTTGTGTTCCACTTTGGATTGTGTTGGAAAAGTACTAGATAAGGTCTAAGAATACTTTCCAATTCTCTACATAAAGTAGAGAGGCCTAGGGGAAGTTTTACAAAATAGCCATAGGCATATATGCTTCTTTCTAAAATAAGATTTTTCCTTTTTATTCTATTTTTCAAAGATTGATGTCAAGAGGGATGTGGTTTAGGGTTTAATAAGTTTTGCAATGGTTCACCACCATTGAGCAAAAAGAAAAGGTAGGGTTTAAGATTTACATATTAAGGCTATAGGCCCACATATGGTTTTTCCTTTACTTTAGGGTTTCTCAAAATAAGATCCAAATGATTTTGGAAAAGGTTTAGGGTTCTCCTTATTTGATTTCTTTCTTTTTTTGTTTTTATTTGGTTTGTGATCTTTACTTGATCACTCCAGGGTTTTAGGGTGGGTCACCTAAGCATACTAACACTCATCAAGGCAAGAACACAAGTAATAGATAGGAGCAATAAGCCTAGCACTCTTAATTAAGAAAAGTTTTTGTTGGTTCTCATTTTTGGAAAAGGAACTTCATTTTTGCTTTGTTTTGAAATTTGGGGTGTTACAATCTTTCTCTCAAAAAGATGCAAGAATCATGGGAAGGGGAGAAAGATCTCAAGCTTCAAAAGGTCAACAACAATGGTGGTGAGCTTGAGAGAGAGAGGAGGAAGAAGAAGGAGCAAGCAGTGAAAAACTAGGAGAGAGGGGGCTTAAAAAGGATGCCCCGATTTCTGCCCGTTGGAGTGCTGCGCGCGGGGAAGAAGGGGACCGGTAGTACCGGCCCTTGGTGGCCGGTACTACCGGCCAGAGATGGCAGGAGGCGGCGGGGGAGAGCTACGGGCTGGGAGGGGGAGGCCGGAGCCTCCGGCCGGGGTACCGGCCAAGGTACCGCCGGGGCTCCAACCTCCCTGGCACAAGACCTGAGCCACAAATGGCTCTCCGGTACCACGGGCGGTACCTCGCCTGGAGGCTCCAGCCGTGGGCTGGGTACCGCGAGCGGTACCTTGCCTGGAGGCTCCAGCCATGGGCTGGGTGGAGGCTCCAGCCAGGGCAGGGTGGAGGCTCCGGCCAGGGTCCCTCCTCACAAAACGTTTTTACCTAAACACCCCATACCAAAACCTTAAGAACTTTTGCATCCGGACTCCGATTTCGATGATCTTGGGCTCGTTGAAATCACAACAACGAGCTCTACAACAATATGCATAGAAACATCATAGTCCAGCAAAGTAGAATAGCAACAAAAGACGAAAGGTTTGACCTATCTAAAAAAGACATACCGGTAAAACCTCCAATCTTGAAAATGCAACAACTTGAGTTGGGAAACTCGGATTTGGGTGAAACCAATTTTGTTGTAAATAAGATGACAAGAGCTACCCCACAAAGAGTGAAAAGCTTAAGAACAAGTGGGGTAGGTTTTTCTATGTATTTTAGAGTGAAAACTCTCAATACGAGAAACCGAGAAAAACTCCAATATCGAAAACGCAACAAGTGATTCATGCGGAATCCGTTTTCGATGAACTAGAACTTGCTATGGAAGTAAGCACAAGCTCTAAAACATCACATGGATAAGATCCAAACAACAACCAAGAAATATGATGCAAGAATGCAAAGGTTTGAGCTCTCTCCGAACGATACGATCGAGTTACTCACTCGAGAGCCCTCTTGATAGTACGGCAACTAAACTATAAACCGGTCTCCAACTACACCATGAGACCGGTGAGAAAGAAACCCTATCAAGAGCAAACCTTAACCTTGCGCATTCCACTTGAGCTTGATGATGATGGTCTTGATCGCAACAAGATGGAACGCCTTTCTTGATTGTGCTTGCTTGACGAAGTCTTGTGGATTGCTCCCCCATAATCCACCATGGGAGAGCTCTTCTTCGGCACTTCTTCACATATCCATGATCACCATATGGATGGCAAGAGTCAAGCAAAGGATCTCTTCGAGATGGATCATCTTGATCTTGCACTTCATTTATTCATGGCAATCTATCTTGATCTTGCACTTCATCTTGATCACCATATGGTTCAAGCATTGCCTATGGATAACACCTACAAATATAACTTAATGCAAACATAAGTCCATAGGGATTGTCATTAATTACCAAAACCACACATGGGGGCTCCATGCACTTTCAATCTCCCCCATTTTGGTAATTGATGACAATCTCTTAGAGAGGGTTTATATAAGGAATTTTTGTAACAAACAAATTGAATATATAGATCAAACTCCCCCATAATATATGCATGTGTGAATGATCTTGACTTTCATTGCATATATTGGCATTCAAATCCTAGTGGAGTTTCCTCTAAATATTCAACTATGCAAAGCAACAAGATGCAATGCAATAAAGGCACATGCTTAAGCACAAAGCAAAGACATAACCAAATTCCCTTAAACCCTCCAAACTTCTCCCCCATTGGCACCAATTGCCGAAATGGGTGAAAAATTTAGAAACCCATATAGTGAGAGTTCCTCCATAGCGTATGCATTTCTCATAATTTGAGTCGAATCAAATGCACGTATCCAATGACGAATATTCGGAAGGAATCACACTATAGATAGGATCAAATATTGCAAAAAGATAACAAAGTCAAGAAGCTTCAACAAATGAAGCAAGCAACCAAATGAACCAAAAAGAAGATACCAAAAGAAAGATAGATATTATGATAAGATCAAGAAGATTGCTCTAAATAATATGAGGAAGCTCCCCAAGGTTTATGCACAAAACTAGACAATTTGCATTGGAGTATAAAGTGCACAAACATGGAATCATCACTCCCATAATATCATTCAAAAACAAAATATACCAAGTGAATCAAACTCTAATGATCACCAAAAGATAGTGCTCTAAATTAAATGAGGAAGCTCCCCAAGGTACATGCATAAATTAAAATGTTGTATTTGAATACAATATGCATAACATGGAATCCTCACTCCCTCATTACCATTTAAAACACAAACATTTGGAATAGATCATAGATAGAGAAATAAGCTTAACACTTGCAACAAACAAATAGTTGAGCAACAAGTAAGAGGCATCATAATAAAAGGCTCAACCAAGAGGATATGTGAAAGGCATGATAAAGCATATTATAAGACTATTACAAGGATGAGCAAAAAATATCATCATAGTCTTCAATGAATTATATTGCTTAGCATGACCAATCAACACGCAATAAATGAATAAGATATCAAAAGGAGACGTATCATCTCTTATGTGTATAAGTTTCTCTAAGTGGGCAATATCACAAAGATATTTATCCACAAAGAAACATGCACACACAAAATAGATACGCAAGAAATATAGCATGATATCCAAAATGAAGTCATGCGATATACCAATAAGAATTTTTGCTTAATAGCATGGCCAAAGGCTCAATTTTATCTTATTGTACATTCATGAACTTCAACCGCAAACACATCAAAGATATCACAAATATCAACAAGGGAAAGAAGATAGTTGAGATACTTTTAGAGGAGCAACAAGTATCACAAAGAAAGGATACCACAACAAATAACTCAATTTGCACTTTCATCGATATTGCACATGTGTGAGCCTTGAGGAATTGATATGCAATAAAATTGCTAGATAGTCATAGTTGGGATGGATGAATCATGAGCATGATTTAGTATACTTCCCAACAAATGCACTCATCTCAAATTACTCACATTCACAATAAAGAGGTTTCATAAAGACTTTTGCAAAAAGCACAACATTTGCAAATCAAGAGATTCATGCCAAGATGCAACCATAAGGTTGGATACAAGAAAAGTATGCATGAGAAGATACTTGTTACCAAGATAGCATTGGTGTGGATGTAGTAGATATGTGTTCGTTGACCATCCTAGCTTGCCTCAAGTTACCATTGAGTCACCACTACTTTCCAAGAGTGAGACAAGCATTCAATGCATATCCATTGTACCTAACACAAAGGTAAGTACAAAATGGTCCCCAAACTGATTGGGTCCGAAGTAGTTAGACACACTACAACATATAGGACAAACTCCACAATTCTATGTGCATATAGATATGAAATTGAATTTCATGCACATCTTAACCAAATTAGGATTTGATGGAGTTTACCCTATATATTGGATCAAAGAAAGTGACACATGCCATAAGATATACATATATTAAATATGCATGCACAATACTTTCAAGAACCAAAGGAAGATACAATTTGGACAAAACACCAAATAAACCAAGAGACAATGGTTGTCCAAATTATATCAAAGAATCAAATCAACACAAGATTGACTCCAAAGACTTATCTCATTATAAGAAGCTAATTAAACCTAAACACAAAGGAATGAGATAACCAACTCCCAAGAGAGCAAGGTTCCAACAAATAAACCAAACCGTCGAGACTTTTTATGATGGCACAAAGTACCAAAAAGAAAATTTTATGTCTCCCAAAACCAAATTTTTGATAAAGATCAAGAGATGTTAAGCATTCTAATAATATAGAAGAGCTCCCCCAAGTTTGGTGCATTATCTAGGATTTTTATATGAATACAAAATGCACAAAACTAGGATCATCACGCTACCTATATCTTCTAACAATGCTAAGAAAGTTTGAATAGACAACTTAGATCCATAAGATGCAAGGAAGACACATGGGAGTCAAAGCACAACAAATTTATGGCAATAAATAAGGCAATATAAATACAAGAGCCAATGTAGATATGATCAATAAATATCTACCTCATAACTGATTACCAATTGTCCTAGGACAAGAGGTATTAGGAAATATTTCCCGGTGGTAGTTTGTAAGTATACATAAGATCATATTTACAACGAACAAAGCATATGGTAAAAGATAAGAGTTAACCATCATGCAAAGATAGTTTCTTGATAGCTTCATTTAGTCATACCAACATGCAAGGCAATTAATAGTATTCATACCAACATGCAAAGCAATTAATAGTATTCATACCAACATGCAAAGCAATTAATAGTATGACTTGAAGCACATGGTTTTCCAAAATGTATTGAGGGACACGTTGTGAAAAACCATGCCAAGAAAAACTTTCACAAATAAGATCCACAAAGATATTAGCAATGAAGCCATTTAAGCAAATTGGAGCTTGTTTGAGCAAACATGCCACATAGGAAAGAGATAATTTACGGTATCAATTCTATGTGACACAATCTCAAATGTTCACATTTTCTAGGCTTGTAATATGCACAAAGTTATTACTCCCCCATAATGTGATAAGGAATTTATTTTCACAAGAGGCAAATAAGATCCAAGTAGAGATATTAATGGACATTAGAATTTGAATTTCTCATGAAGATGACATACCACATAGCGACTAGATAATCTCGCAATATCAATTCTAAGTGATATTCCTCATGTACACACATTGTTTAGGATCATGAAATTCCCAAAGGAATATCACTCCCCCAAAATGGGATTGTCCATTAATCTCTCATAAGAGCCATATAAGATACAACAAGATGCAAAGAGGCTCCAACACAAACACAAATACATGGTGTGCAACCCAACATGCATAGACTTGATTTCTCAAGAAAAACTATTAGGAAGCACAACATATACAAACACATGTTAGGAACAAAACTAACACATGCAAAGGGACGAGTAACTTTCAATATAAATGAGTTGAGAACATGTTACCGCAAGGAGGAACATTGGATATATGATAGTAGCAAGATAATCAAAAGACTTGGCTTGATATAATATAAATGATGAAGATCCCTTAATTCTTCATGATGTAGCCAAGTCTCCAATGCCCTCCAACAAGCACCTATTGATCAAGTTTTGGATTGTTGGTCCCCAACTAAGTTGGGTCCTAAGAGGTTAGTCACAATAGGCTTGGCAACCCAAATGGTTCTTTTCTTGACACCACTTTGAGCACCAACAAATTTGGCAAACACATTGCCACCCTCATCCTTACGAAGAGAATAAACATCATCAACGGTGATAGAGTTGGATGAGGTACCGATAGTGCAAAAGGAGGAGATGTGGCCCTTCTCACGGCATATGTAGCAAGTTCTTTTCTTCTCCTTCTCACTAGATTTCTCCATAATGGGAGCATTGGCTTGCTTCTTCTTGGGAAGTGGCATTTCTTCAACTTGAGGTTGAATATGAGTTTGAGCTTGAGGCCGCTTCCCTTTTTGCTTCTTCTTCAAAGGGCAAGATCTAACATGGTGCCCTTCAATATTGCACTTGAAGCAAACAATCTTGGCCGGGTCTTTGACTTGTACTTGGCCCTTCTTCTTGTTGTTGTTGTTGTTGTTGGACTTGTTCTTGTTGTTGGATTTGAATCCAAGTCCACTCTTATCATTGGGGAATTGTTGCACACTTAACATCGTGTCAAGTTTGCATTTCCCTTCATGACTCTTTACCAAGTCATTCTTCAAAGAAGTGACTTGAGCCTTGAGCTCTTTGATTTCCTCTACATGGTTAGTAACAACACAAGTACTAGAGGAAGTAGAACCTTCATTGTTAGAGCAAGAAGGCAAGGAAGATAATTCATCACAAGATTTAGCAATATTATGAGTGGATGAATTACTAGGACTAGCACATGGCAATATAACATTTTGAGTAGTAGTGCTAGTACCCACATGAGGCTCACAAGGTGTTGCCTTAGATATGATAGCCTCATGAGCTAACTTTAGCCTATCATGAGAGGCTAGAAGATCCTCATGGGAGCTAGCAAGCTTTCCATGATTTTCTTCCAATTTCCCATAATTGCTAGTTAGCAAATCAAGTTGAGCCCTTAGCTCAACATTCTCCTTCAAGATAGATGCTTCACAAGTAGTAGAGTTAGTAGCACAAGCATCATCACAAGACATATCAAGAAGAGAGGGTAACATAGCATGCTCTTTTAAATATGAAGCTTGTAGTTGCTCATATGACTTGGTGAGGATAGAGTGTTCGCTCTCCAAGGCCTTGTGGGCCTTGTCTAGATCATCTAGATCCTTAACAAGTTTATCATGACCAACACCAACTTTGGACTTTTCATTTTTAAGCAATTTTAATTTAGCTTTAGCATGGTCTCTTTCTTTAGTGAGTTTAGCAAATATTTCATTTTGAGACACCTCAAGGGTTTCAAGTTGCTCCTCTAGAGAGGCTACGGTATCTTGTTCTTCTTCAAGATCATTCTTTAAGGATGCTACATCATTGGCATACTCTCGTTCAAGAGCACCCTTTTTATCAATGGTGTTCTCATGCATCCAAATAAGTTTTTGGCTCTCAATAGCGGTAGTCAAGATTTCAAAGAAGTGAGTGCTAGCAATTTTATCTTTGCAAATAACCTTGAATACGCTCTTACCCTTATCGCGTAGAGAGACAACCCAATCCTCTTCTTCATATTCATCCTCATCCTTATCACCACGAGACATATTAGGTTCCATGGTAGGAGGTACCGTGGAACCCTTGGCCATAAGGCATATATGAGGACCGTGAGATAAAGATGAGGAGTTACTTGAGGCTCCTTTCAAGATCTTGTCTTGACCAATAGAATCTTTGGTTTCCTCTACATTGTTAGACACACAACAACTAGAGGAAATAGAATCATTTTTATCATGGCCACAAGATAATGCAAGCATATCATCATTAGATTTTTTCAAGCAACTTACACATGATATGCAAGGACTATCAACACAAGCATGTAAATCATTTCTAGTGCTAGATGTGTTTGAGTTCGTAGATGAAGCATTGCAATGAGATAGAGATGAAGAATCATCAATAGAAAGCTCAATATCAAGATTGCAATTTTCATCACCACTCACCATATCATTACCTTGTGTCTTGACACACTTTGGTGAAGTGGATGAAGATGAGAACTCATCACGGCCGGAAGTGGAAGCAATGCAATCATCCTTAATAATATTGGACACATCATATTTATCTTGAATTTTTGTCCATAACTCATGAGCGCTCCAAAAAGGCAAGTATGGAAAAAGACCTACATCTCGCAAAGCATTCATAAGAACATAAGAAGCTTGAGAATTGAGATATAAATTTTTCTCATCCTCTAAAGATAGATTTTGTGAATCCATAGGAGGAGAAAAACCTATATCTACAATTTTCTCCATATGAGGGTCAATGTCCCGAAAATGACTAAGCATGCAAATTTTCCAAACATCATAATTTGTGCCATCTAATATAAGAGTGTTATCGTGCACTAATCCTCTAGCCGACATCTTTACTCTCAAGGCGGTGAAGCCTAAGAATGAGAGACCTTGCTCTGATACCAATTGAAAGGACACGGATGTCGCCTAGAGGGGGGGTGAATAGGCGATTTAAAACTTTTACGAGATGGGCTTAACAAATGCGGAATAAAACTAGCATTTACTTTGTCAAGCCCAAAGCCTATATACTATGGTTCACCTATGTGCACCAACAACTTATTCTAAGCAAGAGTTCACCTATGTGCACCAACAACTTATGCTAAGCAATACAAGCAAGTATGTGATAGCAAGATATATATAACTTCAAGCACGATGGCTATCACAAGGTAAAGTGCATAAGTAAAGAGCTCGGGTATAGAGATAACCGAGGCACGCGGGAGACGATGATTTATCCCGGAGTTCACACTCTTGCGAGTGCTAATCTCCGGTGGAGAGGTGCGGTTGCTTAGTGCTCCCGAACGCCACAAGAGGCTCACCTTGAGGTGTGGTTGCTCGATGCACACCAACGCCACAAAGGCCTTGATACGTCTCCGACGTATCGATAATTTCTTATGTTCCATGCCACATTATTGATGTTATCTACATGTTTTATGCACACTTTATGTCATATTCGTGCATTTTCTGGAACTAACCTATTAACAAGATGCCGAAGTGCCAGTTGCTGTTTTCTGCTGTTTTTGGTTTCAGAAATCCTAGTAAGGAAATATTCTCGGAATTGGACGAAATCAAAGCCCAGGGGCCTATTTTTCCACGAAGCTTCCAGAAGTCCGAAGGAGAGACGAAGAGGGGCCACGGAGGGGCCACACAGTAGGGCGGCGCGGCCCCCCCTTGGCCGCGCGGCCCTGTGGTGTGGGGCCCCCGTGCCGCCTCTTGACCTGCCCTTCCGCCTATAAAAAGTCTCCGTGACGAAACCCCCGGTCGAGAGCCACGATACGGAAAACCTTCCGCAGACGCCGCCGCCGCCGATCCCATCTCGGGGGATCCAGAGATCGCCTCCGGCACCCTGCCGGAGAGGGGAATCATCTCCCGGAGGACTCTACGCCGCCATGGTCGCCTCCGGTGTGATGTGTGAGTAGTCTACCCCTGGACTATGGGTCCATAGCAGTAGCTAGATGGTTGTCTTCTCCCCATTGTGCTTCATTGTCGGATCTTGTGAGCTGCCTAACATGATCAAGATCATCTATCTGTAATTCTATATGTTGCGTTTGTTGGGATCCGATGAATAGAGAATACTTGTTATGTTGATTATCAAAGTTATGTCTATGTGTTGTTTATGATCTTGCATGCTCTCCGTTATTAGTAGATGCTCTGGCCAAGTTGATGCTAGTAACTCCAAGAGGGAGTATTTATGCTCGATAGTGGGTTCATGTATCCGTGAATCTTGAGGAGTGACAAGAACCACTAAGGTTACGGATGTGCTGTTGCCACTAGGGATAAAACATTAGTGCTATGTTCAAGGATGTAGTCACTAGTTACATTACGCACCATACTTAATGCAATTGTCTGTTGTTAGCAACTTAATACTGGATTTTGTTCGGATGATAACATGAAGGTGGACTTTTTAGGCATAGATGCAGTTGGATGACGGTCTATGTAATTTGTCGTAATTCTCAATTAAATCTCACTATACTCATCATGATATGTATGTGCATGGTCATGCTCTCTTTATTTGTCAATTGCCCAACTGTAATTTGTTCACCCAACATGCTGTTCGTCTTATGGGAGAGACACCTCTAGTGAACTGTGGACCCCGGTCCAATTCTCTTTACTGAAATACAATCTACTGCAATACTGTTCTACTGTTTTCTGCAAACAATCATCTTCCACACAATACGGTTAACTCTTTGTTACAGCAAGCCGGTGAGATTGACAACCTCACTGTTTCGTTGGGGCAAAGTACTTTGGTTGTGTTGTGCAGGTTCCACGTTGGCGCCGGAATCCCTGGTGTTGCGCCGCACTACATCCCGCCGCCATCAACCTTCAACGTGCTTCTTGGCTCCTCCTGGTTCGATAAACCTTGGTTTCTTTCTGAGGGAAAACTTGCTGCTGTGCGCATCATACCTTCCTCTTGGGGTTGCCCAACGAACGTGTGAAATACACGCCATCAAGCTCTTTTTAAGCGCCATTGCCGGGGAGATCAAGACACGCTGCAAGGGGAGTCTCCACTTCTCAATCTCTTTACTTTGTTTTTGTCTTGCTTAGTTTTATTTACTACTTTGTTTGCTGCACTAAATCAAAATACAAAAAAATTAGTTGCTAGTTTTACTTTATTTGCTATCTTGTTTGCTATATCAAAAACACAAAAAAATTAGTTACTTGTTTTACTTTACTTAATATCATGCATGTTTTTATTTCACTAGTTAAGCATAATGGAAAACAACAAAAATATGAGAGATCTTTATGAACTTTATCTTGAATTAGGACATGATGTGTTTGAAGAGAGAATTAAAAAACCCATGGAACTTTATATGCATGCTAATGGGAATGTTATTACTATGGATGCTTTGAATACCATTGTTGCAAATGCTATGGAAAATTCTAAGCTTGGGGAAGCTGGCTCTGATGAGCATGATCTTTTTAGTCCCCCAAGCATTGAGGAGAAAATTTTCTTTTATGATTACAATATGCCTCCTATATATGATGATAGCCACTTTGTTGAATTTGCTCCCACTACAACTAATAAAATTGATTTTGCTTACGTGGAGAGTAATAATTTTATGCATGAGACTCATGATAAGAATGCTTTATGTGATAGTTACATTGTTGAGTTTGCTCATGATGCTACTGAAAATTATTATGAGAGAGGAAAATATGGTTGTAGAAATTTTCATGTTACTAAAACACCTCTCTATGTGCTGAAATTTTTGAAGCTACACTTGTTTTATCTTCCTATGCTTGTTACTTTGCTCTTCATGAACTTGTTTATTTACAAGATTCCTATGCATAGGAAGCATTTTAGACTTAAATGTGTTTTGAATTTGCCTCTTGATGCTCTCTTTTGCTCCAAATACTATTTCTTGCGAGTGCATCATTAAAACTGTTGAGCCCATCTTAATGGCTATAAAGAAAGAACTTCTTGGGAGATAACCCATGTGTTATTTTGCTACAGTACTTTGTTTTTATTTTGTGTCTTGGAAGTTGTTTACTACTGTAGCAACCTCTCCTTATCTTAGTTTTGTGTTTTGTTGTGCCAAGTTAAGCCGTTGATAGAAAAGTAAGTACTAGATTTGGATTACTGCACAGTTCCAGATTTCTTTGCTGTCACGAATCTGGGTCCACCTCCCTGTAGGTAACTCAGAAAATTAAGCCAATTTACGTGCATGATCCTCAGATATGTACGCAACTTTCATTCAATTTGAGCATTTTCATTTGAGCAAGTCTGGTGCCATTTTAAAATTCGTCAATACGAACTGTTCTGTTTTGACAGATTCTGCCTTTTATTTCGCATTGCCTCTTTCGCTATGTTGGATGAATTTCTTTGATCCACTAATGTCCAGTAGCATTATGCAATGTCCAGAAGTGTTAAGAATGATTGTGTCACCTCTGAATATGTCAATTTATATTGTGCACTAACCCTCTAATGAGTTGTTTCGAGTTTGGTGTGGAGGAAGTTTTCAAGGATCAAGAGAGGAGTATGATGCAACATGATCAAGGAGAGTGAAAGCTCTAAGCTTGGGGATGCACCCGGTGGTTCACTCCTGCATATATCAAGAAGACTCAAGCGTCTAAGCTTGGGGATGCCCAAGGCATCCCCTTCTTCATCGACAACATTATCAGGTTCCTCCCCTGAAACTATATTTTTATTCCATCACATCTTATGTGCTTTTTCTTGGAGCGTCGGTTTGTTTTTGTTTTTTGTTTTGTTTGAATAAAATGGATCCTAGCATTCACTTTATGGGAGAGAGACACGCTCCGCTGTAGCATATGGACAAGTATGTCCTTGGTTTCTACTCATAGTATTCATGGCGAAGTTTCTCCTTCGTTAAATTGTTATATGGTTGGAATTGGAAAATGATACATGTAGTAATTGCTATAAATGTCTTGGGTAATGTGATACTTGGCAATTGTTGTGCTCATGATTAAGCTTTTGCATCATATGCTTTGCACCCATTAATGAAGAAATACATAGAGCATGCTAAAATTTGGTTTGCATATTTGGTTTCTCTAAGGTCTAGATAATTTCTAGTATTGAGTTTGAACAACAAGGAAGATGGTGTAGAGTCTTATAATGTTTTCAATATGTCTTTTATGTGAGTTTTGCTGCACCGGTTCATCCTTGTGTTTGTTTCAAATAAGCCTTGCTAGCCTAAACCTTGTATCGAGAGGGAATACTTCTCATGCATCCAAAATACTTGAGCCAACCACTATGCCATTTGTGTCCACCATACCTACCTATACTACATGGTATTTTTACGCCATTCCAAAGTAAATTGCTTGAGTGCTACCTTTAAAATTCCATCATTCACCTTTGCAATATATAGCTCATGGGACAAATAGCTTAAAAACTATTGTGGTATTGAATATGTAATTATGCACTTTATCTCTTATTAAGTTGCTTGTTGTGCGATAACCATGTTCACTGGGGACGCCATCAACTATTCATTGTTGAATTTCATGTGAGTTGCTATGCATGTTCGTCTTGTCTGAAGTAAGAGAGATCTACCACCATATGGTTAAGCATGCATATGTTAGAGAAGAACATTGGGCCGCTAACTAAAGCCATGATCCATGGTGGAAGTTTCAGTTTTGGACAACAATCCTCAAATCTCAAATGAGAAAATTATTAATTGTTGTTATATGCTTATGCATAAAAGAGGAGTCCATTATCTGTTGTCTATGTTGTCCCGGTATGGATGTCTAAGTTGAAGAATAATCAATAGCGAGAAATCCAATGCGAGCTTTCTCCTTAGACCTTTGTACAGGCGGCATAGAGGTACCCCTTTGTGACACTTGGTAAAAACAATGCATTGTGATGACCCGGTAGTCCAAGCTAATTAGGACAAGGTGCGGGCACTATTAGTACACTATGCATGAGGCTTGCAACTTATAAGATATAATTTACATGATGCATATGCTTTATTACTACCGTTGACAAAATTGTTTCATGTTTTCAAAATCAAAGCTCTAGCACAAATATAGCAATCGATGCTTTTCCTCTATGGAGGACCATTCTTTTACTTTCAATGTTGAGTCAGTTCACCTATTTCTCTCCACCTCAAGAAGCAAACACTTGTGTGAACTGTGCATTGATTCCTACATACTTGCTTATTGCACTTATTATATTACTCTATGTTGACAATATCCATGAGATATACATGTTACAAGTTGAAAGCAACCGCTGAAACTTAATCTTCTTTTGTGTTGCTTCAATATCTCTACTTTGAATTATTGCTTTATGAGTTAACTCTTATGCAAGACTTATTGATGCTTGTCTTGAAGTGCTATTCATGAAAAGTCTTTGCTATATGATTCACTTGTTTACTCATGTCATATACATTGTTTCGATCGCTGCATTCACTACATATGCTTTACAAATAGTATGATCAAGATTATGATGGCATGTCACTCCAGAAATTATCTGTGTTATCGTTTTACCTGCTCGGGACGAGCAGAACTAAGCTTGGGGATGCTGATACGTCTCCGACGTATCGATAATTTCTTATGTTCCATGCCACATTATTGATGTTATCTACATGTTTTATGCACACTTTATGTCATATTCGTGCATTTTCTGGAACTAACCTATTAACAAGATGCCGAAGTGCCAGTTGCTGTTTTCTGCTGTTTTTGGTTTCAGAAATCCTAGTAAGGAAATATTCTCGGAATTGGACGAAATCAAAGCCCAGGGGCCTATTTTTCCACAAAGCTTCCAGAAGTCCGAAGGAGAGACGAAGAGGGGCCACGGAGGGGCCACACCATAGGGCGGCGCGGCCCCCCCCTTGGCCGCGCGGCCCTGTGGTGTGGGGCCCCCGTGCCGCCTCTTGACCTGCCCTTCCGCCTATAAAAAGTCTCCGTGACGAAACCCCCAGTACCGAGAGCCACGATACGGAAAACCTTCCCGAGACGCCGCCGCCGCCGATCCCATCTCGGGGATCCAGGAGATCGCCTCCGGCACCCTGCCGGAGAGGGGAATCATCCCCCGGAGGACTCTACGCCGCCATGGTCGCCTCCGGTGTGATGTGTGAGTAGTCTACCCCTGGACTATGGGTCCATAGCAGTAGCTAGATGGTTGTCTTCTCCCCATTGTGCTTCATTGTCGGATCTTGTGAGCTGCCTAACATGATCAAGATCATCTATCTGTAATTCTATATGTTGCGTTTGTTGGGATCCGATGAATAGAGAATACTTGTTATGTTGATTATCAAAGTTATGTCTATGTGTTGTTTATGATCTTGCATGCTCTCCGTTATTAGTAGATGCTCTGGCCAAGTTGATGCTAGTAACTCCAAGAGGGAGTATTTATGCTCGATAGTGGGTTCATGTCTCCGTGAATCTGGAGGAGTGACAAGAACCACTAAGGTTACGGATGTGCTGTTGCCACTAGGGATAAAACATTAGTGCTATGTTCAAGGATGTAGTCACTAGTTACATTACGCACCATACTTAATGCAATTGTCTGTTGTTAGCAACTTAATACTGGAGGGGGTTCGGATGATAACCTGAAGGTGGACTTTTTAGGCATAGATGCAGTTGGATGACGGTCTATGTACTTTGTCGTAATGCCCAATTAAATCTCACTATACTCATCATGATATGTATGTGCATGGTCATGCTCTCTTTATTTGTCAATTGCCCAACTGTAATTTGTTCACCCATCATGCTGTTCGTCTTATGGGAGAGACACCTCTAGTGAACTGTGAACCCCGGTCCAATTCTCTTTACTGAAATACAATCTCTTGCAATCTTTGTTTCTACTCGTTTTCTGCAAACAATCATCTTCCACACAATACGGTTAACTCTTTGTTACAGCAAGCCGGTGAGATTGACAACCTCACTGTTTCGTTGGGGCAAAGTACTTTGGTTGTGTTGTGCAGGTTCCACGTTGGCGCCGGAATCCCTGGTGTTGCGCCGCACTACATCCCGCCGCCATCAACCTTCAACGTGCTTCTTGGCTCCTCCTGGTTCGATAAACCTTGGTTTCTTTCTGAGGGAAAACTTGCTGCTGTGCGCATCATACCTTCCTCTTGGGGTTGCCCAACGAACGTGTGAAATACACGCCATCAGGCCTCACCCCAAGATGCGGTACTCACACCACACACCGAACGCCACGAAGGCGCCTCACCTAAATCTCCGGTGACCCTCGCCACAAAGGCCTAGGTCACGGTTCCACTAAGGGATTTCCTTCGAGGCGGAAACCGGGCCTTACACAAAGATTGGGGCACACATCCACAACTTAATTGGAGGCTCCCAACAAATCGCCACAAAGGCGTAGAATCCGTCTAGGGTTCCAAGAACCCAAGAGTAACAACCTTCTTGCTTTCACCACCACGAATCACCGTGGAGAACTCAAACCGATGCACCAAATGCAATGGCAAGAACACCACAAAGATGCTCAAGTCCTTCTCTCTAAAATTCCAACAAAGCTACAAAAGCTATTGGGGGAATAGGAGAGGAAGAACAAAGAGGAGAACACAAAATTCTCCAAGATCTAGATCCCAAAGATTCACTCACAAAGAGATGATTTGGTTTGGTCAAAGTGTGGATCTAGATCCCCTCAATCTTTCTCTCAAAAAGATGCAAGAATCATGGGAAGGGGAGAAAGATCTCAAGCTTCAAAAGGTCAACAACAATGGTGGTGAGCTTGAGAGAGAGAGGAGGAAGAAGAAGGAGCAAGCAGTGAAAAACTAGGAGAGAGGGGGCTTAAAAAGGATGCCCCAATTTCTGCCCGTTGGAGTGCTGCGCGCGGGGAAGAAGGGGACCGGTAGTACCGGCCCTTGGTGGCCGGTACTACCGGCCAGAGATGGCAGGAGGCGGCGGGGGAGAGCTACGGGCTGGGAGGGGGAGGCCGGAGCCTCCGGCCGGGGTACCGGCCAAGGTACCGCCGGGGCTCCAACCTCCCCGGCACAAGACCTGAGCCACAAATGGCTCTCCGGTACCACGGGCGGTACCTCGCTCGAGGCTCCAGCCGTGGGCTGGGTACCGCGAGCGGTACCTTGCTCGGAGGCTCCAGCCATGGGCTGGGTGGAGGCTCCAGCCAGGGCAGGGTGGAGGCTCCGGCCAGGGTCCCTCCTCACAAAACGTTTTTACCTAAACACCCCATACCAAAACCTTAAGAACTTTTGCATCCGGACTCCGATTTCGATGATCTTGGGCTCGTTGAAATCACAACAACGAGCTCTACAACAATATGCATAGAAACATCATAGTCCAGCAAAGTAGAATAGCAACAAAAGATGAAAGGTTTGACCTATCTAAAAAAGACATACCGGTAAAACCTCCAATCTTGAAAATGCAACAACTTGAGTTGGGAAACTCGGATTTGGGTGAAACCAATTTTGTTGTAAATAAGATGACAAGAGCTACCCCACAAAGAGTGAAAAGCTTAAGAACAAGTGGGGTAGGTTTTTCTATGTATTTTAGAGTGAAAACTCTCAATACGAGAAACCGAGAAAAACTCCAATATCGAAAACGCAACAAGTGATTCATGCGGAATCCGTTTTCGATGAACTAGAACTTGCTATGGAAGTAAGCACAAGCTCTAAAACATCACATGGATAAGATCCAAACAACAACCAAGAAATATGATGCAAGAATGCAAAGGTTTGAGCTCTCTCCGAACGATACGATCGAGTTACTCACTCGAGAGCCCTCTTGATAGTACGGCAACTAAACTATAAACCGGTCTCCAACTACACCATGAGACCGGTGAGAAAGAAACCCTATCAAGAGCAAACCTTAACCTTGCGCATTCCACTTGAGCTTGATGATGATGGTCTTGATCGCAACAAGATGGAACGCCTTTCTTGATTGTGCTTGCTTGACGAAGTCTTGTGGATTGCTCCCCCATAATCCACCATGGGAGAGCTCTTCTTCGGCGCTTCTTCACATATCCATGATCACCATATGGATGGCAAGAGTCAAGCAAAGGATCTCTTCGAGATGGATCATCTTGATCTTGCACTTCATTTATTCATGGCAATCTATCTTGATCTTGCACTTCATCTTGATCACCATATGGTTCAAGCATTGCCTATGGATAACACCTACAAATATAACTTAATGCAAACATAAGTCCATAGGGATTGTCATTAATTACCAAAACCACACATGGGGGCTCCATGCACTTTCAAGCAGCATCCTCAGCGTTTATTGTTCATAGAGGTTGACATCTGGGACCCGTGAGCCAGCAGCGCCCTCAACGTTTTAAAGGCTGCAGGAGATCGAAAGAAAAAATAAGCCAAAAATCATTTGGTCAACAAAATCCAAGAAAAGAAACATTTACCGTTCTGAGAGGATGACATGCGGGACCCATGAGGCAGCAGCATCCTCAACGATTCCAAGGCGGCAGGGGATCAAAGGAAAAAAGGAAATATCCCGAAATTAATTAGGGGTTCAAAATAAATCCATCAAAGGAAACTTTTATTGTTCACAGAGGATGACATGTGGGACCGACCTGCCAGCTGCATCGTCATCGTTTCAAAGGGGGCAGGAGATCAAAAGAAAAAGGCAAATAGCCAGAAATTAGGGGTCAAAAATAACTCCAAGAAAGGAAACTTTTATTGTTCGTAGAGGATGACATGCGGGACCCATGAGCCAGCAGCTTACTCAACGTTTCAAAGGCGGCATGAGATCGAAAGAAAAAGGCAAGTGACAAAATATCAGGAGCCAAAGATAATCCAAGAAAAAAACTTTATTGTACATAGAGGATGACATGCGGGTCAGCGGTCTCAACGTTTCAAATGCGGCTTGAGATCAAAAGAAAAAGAAAGTTGATTGTACATAGAGGATGACATGCGGGTCCCATGAGTCAGCAGCTTACTCAACGTTTCCAAGGCGGCAGGGGATCAAAAGAAAAAGGAAATAGCCAAAAATCAGAGGGTGAAAAAAAACCCCAAGAAAATAAAATTTTATAGCACATAGAGGATGACATGCGGATCCCATGAGCCAGCAGGTTCCTCAACGTTTCAAACGTGGCATGAGATCGAAAGAAAAAGGCAAGTGACCAAATATCAGGAGCCAAAAATAATTCAAGAAAAGAAACTTGAGTGTACGTAGAGGATGACATGCGGGTTCCATTTAGCAGCAGCGGTATCACCGTTTGAGAGGCTGCACGGGATCGAAAGAAAAAGGCAAGTGACCAAATATCAGGAGCCAAAAATAATCCAAGAAAAGAAATTTTATTGTACATAGAGGATGACATGCAGGTCCCATGAGCCTGCAGGATCCTCAACGTGGCATGAGATCGAAAGAAAAATGCAAGTGACCAAATATCAGGAGCCAAAAATAATTCAAGAAAAGAAACTTGATTGTACATAGAGGATGACATGCGGGTCCCATTTAGCAGCAGCGGTATCACCGTTTGAGAGGCTGCACGGGATCGAAAGACACATGCAACGGACCAAATATGAGGTTCCAAAAAAAATCCTAGAAAAGAAATTTTTATAGTACATAGAGGATGACATGCGGGTCCCATTTAGCAGCAGCGGTATCACCGTTTGAGAGGCTGCACGGGATCGAAAGAAAAAGGCAAGTGACCAAATATGAGGTTCCAAAAAAAATCCTAGAAAAGAAAGTTTTATAGTACATAGAGGATGACATGCGGGTCCCATTTAGCAGCAGCGGTCTCACCGTTTGAGAGGCGGCAGGGGATCGAAAGAAAAAGGTAAGTGACCAAATATGAGGTGCCAAAAAAATCCAAGAAAAGAAAGTTTTATAGTACATAGAGGATGACATGCGGGTCCCATTTAGCAGCAGCGGTATCACCGTTTGAGAGGCGGCAGGGGATCGAAAGAAAAAGGCAAGTGACCAAATTTGAGGTGCCAAAAAAAACTCCAAGAAAAGAAAGTTGATTGCTCATAGAGGATGACATGCGGGTCCCAATTAGCAGCAGCGGTCTCAACGTTTCCAAGGCGGCAAGGGATCAAAAGAAAAAGGAAGTAGCCAGATATCAGGGGGTCAAAAAAATCCAAGAATAGAAAGAATTTTGGTTCATAGAGGATGACATGCGGGACCCATGATCCTGCATCGTAAACGGCTCGATCGGAGAGCGTTGAACGAGATGGTGCGATCGAGAAAAAAAACAATGCCAGAGAGGCTGCCATCTGGGCCCTACATCCCTCGGCGGTGCGGATTTGCGTTGACTCGGCCGGCGAACCCGAGAATTCGAGATGCACCACGTCCCGGGCCACCATACGCAACGTTTTGGCCGGTTTCGTCGGGCTAGGTGGCCTCAAAAACGAGAAAAAAAAAATGTTTTGACATGCACAACGGACAGACCCAAAATCGTCGGCCATGGTACACCAGCAACCACGGCGCGACTTCAACTTCGTCGGCCATGGCAACTTTTCTTGTACTGGTATTAGGTGTGTTGGGGACACAAGAGACTTCTTGCTTTGTGGTTGCAGGGTTGCATGAGAGGGATATATTTGACCTCTTCCTCCCTGAGTTCGATAAACCTTGGGTGATCCACTTAAGGGAAAACTTGCTGCTGTTCTACAAACCTCTGCTCTTGGAGGCCCAACACTGTCTACAGGAAAAGAAGCATGAGTAGACATCAAGCACTTTTCTGGCGCCGTTGCCGGGGAGGAAAGGTAAAAGGTACTCACACTCCGGATCTCGGCTACTAAGCTATTTTCCGGCGCCGTTGTAAGTACTCGAAGCTATTTCCTTTAGATCCTGCAATTGCATCTTTTTGTTTCTTGTTTTACACTAGATAGGCATAATGGAAAGCAACATGGAGCTTTTTATTCTTTTTCCTGAGTTAAGACATGGATGGTTTGATGCGAAAATTTAAAAACCCATGGAACATATTAGTATGAACACTTTGAATGCCATTGTTGCTAATGATATGGAAAATTCTAAGCTTGGGGAAGCTGGTTTTGATGAGCATGATCTTTTTAGTCCCCCAAGCATTGAGGAGAAAATTTACTTTGATGATACTTTCCCTCCTATTTATGATGATTATAATGATAGTAGTCTTTTGGTACCGCCTGTTATGGAGGATGAATTTGATTATTTTTGTCTCCAGGATGAATTTGATTATGATTACAATATGCCTCCTATATTTGATGATGAGAATAATAATGATAGCTACTTTGTTGAATTTGCTCCCACTACAACTAATAAAATTGATTATGCTTATGTGGAGAGTAATAATTTTATGCATGAGACTCATGATAAGAATGCTTTATGTGATAGTTATATTGTTGAGTTTGCTCATGATACTACTGAAAATCTTTATGAGAGAGGAAAATATGGTTGTAGAAATTTTCATGTTACTAAAATACCTCTCTATGTGCTGAAATTTTTGAAGCTACACTTGTTTTATCTTTCTATGCTTGTTGCATTATGCTTCATGAATTTGTTTATTTACAAGATTCCTTTTCATAGGAAGCATGTTAGATTTAAATGTGTTTTGAATTTGCCTCTTGATGCTCTCTTTTGCTTCAACTACTATTTCTTGCGAGTGCATCATTAAAACTGCTGAGCCCATCTTAATGGCTATAAAGAAAGAACTTCTTGGGAGATAACCCATGTGTTTATTTTGCTACAGTACCTCTATTTTATATTTGTGTCTTGGAAGTTGTTACTACTGTAGCAACCTCTCCTTATCTTAATTTTGTTGCATTGTTGTGCCAAGTAAAGTCTTTGATAACAAGGTTGATACTAGATTTGGATTACTGCGCAGAAACAGATTTCTGTCTGTCACGAATTTGGGCAGGGTTCTCTGTAGGTAACTCAGAAAAATCTGCCAATTTTTGTGTGTGATCCTCAGATATGTACGCAACTTTCATTAAATTTGAGCATTTTCATTTGAGCAAGTCTGGTGCCTCAATAAAATTCGTCTTTACGGACTGTTCTGTTTTGACAGATTCTGCCTTTTATTTTGCATTGCCTCTTTTGCTATGTGGGATGGATTTCTTTGTTCCATTGACTTCCAGTAGCTTTGAGAAATGTCCAGAAGTGTTAAGAATGATTGTGTCACCTCTGAACATGTGAGTTTTTGATTATGCACTAACCCTCTAATGAGTTGTTTTGAGTTTGGTGTGGAGGAAGTTTTTAAGGATCAAGAGAGGGAGATGATACAATATGATCAAGGAGAGTGAAAGCTCTAAGCTTGGGGATGCCCTGGTGGTTCACCCCTGCACATTTCAAGAAGACTCAAGCGTCTAAGCTTGGGGATGCCCAAGGCATCCCCTTCTTCATCGACAACATTATCAGGTTCCTCTAGTGAAACTATATTTTTATTCCATCACATCTTATGTACTTTGCTTGGAGCATCGGTTTGTTTTTGTTTTGTTTGAATAAAGTGGATCCTAGCATTCATTGTGTGGGAGAGAGACACGCTCCGCTGTTGCATATGGACAAATATGTCCTTAGGCTTTACTCATAGTATTCATGGCGAAGGTTGAATCTTCTTCGTTAAATTGTTATATGGTTGGAAACGGGAAATGCTACATGTAGTAATTGGTATAATGTCTTGAATAACTTGATACTTGGCAATTGTTGTGCTCATGATTAAGCTCTTGCACCATATACTTTGCACCTATTAGTGAAGAAATACATAGAGCTGGTTAAAATTTGGTTTGCATGATTGGTCTCTCTAAGGTCTAGATATTTTCTAGTAAGGTGTTTGAACAGCAAGGAAGACGGTGTAGAGTCTTATAATGCTTGCAATATGTTCTTATGTAAGTTTTGCTGTACTAGTTCATACTTGTGTTTGCTTCAAACAACCTTGCTAGCCTAAGCCTTGTATTGAGAGGGATTACTTCTCATGCATCCAAATCCTTGAGCCAAAAACTATGCCATTTGTGTCCACCATACCTACCTACTATATGGTATTTCTCCGCCATTCCAAAGTAAATTGCTTGAGTGCTACCTTTAAAATTTCTATCCTTTATCTTTGCAATATATAGCTCATGGGACAAATAGCCTAAAAACTATTGTGGTACTGAATATGTACGTATGCACTTTATCTCTTATTAAGTTGCTTGTTGTGCGATAACCATGTTCCTGGGGACGCCATCAACTACTCTTTGTTGAATATCATGTGAGTTGCTATGCATGTCCGTCTTGTCTGAAGTAAGGGCGATTTACCATGAGTTGAATGGTTTGAGTATGCATACTGTTAGAGAAGAACATTGGGCCGCTAACTAAAGCCATGATCCATGGTGGAAGTTTCAGTTTTGGACAAATATCCTCAATCTCATATGAGAAAATTAATTGTTGCTAAATGCTTATGCATTAAAGAGGAGTCCATTATCTGTTGTCTATGTTGTCCCGGTATGGATGTCTAAGTTGAGAATAATCAAAAGCGAGAAATCCAATGCGAGCTTTCTCCTTAGACCTTTGTACAGGCGGCATAGAGGTACCCCTTTGTGACACTTGATTAAAACATATGTATTGCGGTGATAATCCAGGTAATCCGAGCTAATTAGGACAAGGTGCGGGCACTATTGGTATACTATGCATGAGGCTTGCAACTTGTAGGATATAATTTACATGATACATATGCTTTATTACTACCGTTGACAAAATTGTTTCTTGTTTTCGAAATAAAAGCTCTAGCACAAATATAGCAATCAATGCTTCCCTCTGCGAAGGGCCTTTCTTCTACTTTTATGTTGAGTCAGTTTACCCATTTCTCTCTATCTTAGAAGCAAACACTTGTGTTAACTGTGCATTGATTCTTACATGCTTGCTTATTGCACTTGTTATATTGCTTTGCATTGACAACTATCCATGAGATATACATGTTACAAGTTGAAATCAACCGCTGAAACTTAATCTTCCTTTGTGTTGCTTCAATGCCTTTATTTAGAATCTATTGCTTTATGAGTTAACTCTTATGCAAGACTTATCGATGCTTGTCTCGAAAGTACTATTCATGAAAAGTCTTTGCTACATGATTCAGTTGTTTAATCATTGTATTTACCATTGCTTTGAATCACTTCATTCATCTCATGTGCTTTACAATAGTATGATCAAGATTATGTTGGTAGCATGTCACTTCAGAAATTATCTTTGTTATCGTTTACCTACTCGAGGACGAGTAGGAACTAAGCTTGGGGATGCTGATACGTCTCCGACGTATCGATAATTTCTTATGTTCCATGCTTATTTTATGACATTACCTACATGTTTTGTTCACACTTTATGATGATTTTATGCGTTTTCCGAAACTAACCTATTGACGAGATGCCGAAGTGCCAGTTCCTGTTTTCTGCTGTTTTTGGTTTCAGAAATCCTAGTAAGGAAATATTCTCGGAATTGGATGAAATCAACGCCCAGCATCTTAGAATCCCACGAAGCTTCCAGAACACCCGAGAGCCGCCAGAGGGGGGCCACAGGCCCACCAGACAGTAGGCTGGCGCGGCCAGGGGGTGGGCCACGCCCCCCTGTTGTGTCGCCGCCTCGTCGACCCTCCGACTCCGCCTCTTCGCCTATATAAAGGTCCCTGACCTAAATCTTCGATACGGAAAAGCCACGGTACAAGAAACCTTCCAGAGCCGCCGCCATCGCGAAGCAAAGATCTGGGGGACAGGAGTCTCTGTTCCGGCACGCCGCCGGGACGGGGAAGTGCCCCCGGAAGGCTCCTCCATCGACACCACCGCCATCTTCATCAACGCTGCTGTCTCCCATGAGGAGGGAGTAGTTCTCCATCGAGGCTAAGGGGCTGTACCGGTAGCTATGTGGTTCATCTCTCTCCTATGTACTTCAATACAATGATCTCATGAGCTGCCTTACATGATTGAGATTCATATGAGCTTTGTATCACTATTAATCTATGTGCTACTCTAGTGATGTTATTAAAGTACTCTATTCCTCCTTCATGATGTAATGGTGATAGTGTGTGCATCATGTAGTACTTGGCGTAGTTTATGATTGTGATCTCTTGTAGATTATGAAGTTAACTATTACTATGATGGTATTGATGTGATCTATTCCTCCTTTCATAGTCTGTTGGTGACAGTGTGCATGCTATGTTAGTACTTGGTATAATTGCAATGATCTATCATGCACTCTAAGGTTATTTAAATATGAGTATCGAATGTTGTGGAGCTTGTTAACTCCGGCATTGAGGTGCTCTTGTAGCCCTACACAATTAATGGTGTTCATCATCCAACAAGAGAGTGTAGAGTATAGCATTTATCTATTTATTTTGTTATGTGATCAATGTTGAGAGTGTCCACTAGTGAAAGTATGATCCCTAGGCCTTGTTCCCAAATACTGCTATCACTGCTTGTTTACTGTTTTACTTATCTGTACTGCCTGCAATATTACCACCATCAACCACACGCCAGTTGTAGCATCAAGCTATTTTCTGGTACCGTTACTACTGCTCATATACATTCATACCACCTGTATTTCACTATCTCTTCGCCGAACTAGTGCACCTATACATCTGATAAGTGTATTAGGTGTGTTGGGGACACAAGAGACTTCTTGCTTTGTGGTTGCAGGGTTGCATGAGAGGGATATCTTTGACCTCTTCCTCCCTGAGTTCGATAAACCTTGGGTGATCCACTTAAGGGAAAACTTGCTGCTGTTCTACAAACCTCTGCTCTTGGAGGCCCAACACTGTCTACAGGAAAAGAAGCGTGAGTAGACATCATGAAGTCACACAACTTAGTATTTTCAGGAGTACCCATTTTAGCAACAGTAAATAAAGCAAACTAGATAAAGTAAATGCAAGTAACTAATTTTTTGTGTTTTTAATATGGAGAATGCAAACAAGACAGTAAATAAAGTAAAGCTAGCAACTAATTTTTTTGTGTTTTGATTTAATGCAGCAAAAAAAGTAGTAAATAAAGTAAAGCAAGACAAAAACAAAGTAAAGAGATTGGAAGTGGAGACTCCCCTTGCAGCGTGTCTTGATCTCCCCGGCAACGGCGCCAGAAAACAGTCTTGATACGCGTACAGCACGTGACCGTTGGGAACCCCAAGAGGAAGGTGTGATGCGTACAGCGGCAAGTTTTCCCTCAGTAAGAAACCAAGGTTTATCGAACCAGTAGGAGCCAAGAAGCACGTTGAAGGTTGATGGCGGCGGAGTGTAGTGCGGCGCAACACCAGGGATTCCGGCGCCAACGTGGAACCTGCACAACACAACCAAAGTACTTTGTCCCAACGTAACAGTGAGGTTGTCAATCTCACCGGCTTGCTGTAACAAAGGATTAGATGTATAGTGTGGATGATGATTGTTTGCAGAAAACAGTAGAACAAGTATTGCAGTTGATTGTATTCGATTAAAAGAATGGACCGGGGTCCACAGTTCACTAGAGGCGTCTCTCCGATAAGAATAAGCATGTTGGGTGAACAAATTACAGTTGAGCAATTGACAAATAAAGAGGGCATGACCATGCACATACATGATATGATGAGTATAGTGAGATTTAATTGGGCATTACGACAAAGTACATAGACCGCTATCCAGCATGCATCTATGCCTAAAAAGTCCACCTTCAGGTTATCATCCGAACCCCTTCCATTATTAAGTTGCAAACAACAGACAATTGCATTAAGTATGGTGCGTAATGTAATCAACAACTACATCCTTAGACATAGCATCGATGTTTTATCCCTAGTGGCAACAGCACATCCACAACCTTAGAACTTTCTGTCACTGTCCCATATTTAATGGAGGCATGAACCCACTATCGAGCATAAATCCCTCTTGGAGTTACTAGCAAAAACTTGGCCAGAGCCTCTACTAATAACAGAGAGCATGCAAGATCATAAACAACACATAGGTAATAGATTGATAATCAACATAACATAGTATTCTCTATCCATCGGATCCCAATAAACACAACATATAGCATTATAGATAGATGATCTTGATCATGTTAGGCAGCTCACAAGACCCGACAATGAAGCACAATTAGGAGAAGACGACCATCTAGCTACTGCTATGGACCCATAGTCCAGGGGTGAACTACTCACTCATCACTCCGGAGGCGACCATGGCGGTGAAGAGTCCTCCGGGAGATGATTCCCCTCTCCGGCAGGGTGCCGGAGGCGATCTCCTGAATCCCCCGAGATGGGATTGGCGGCGGCGGCGTCTCTGGAAGGTTTTCCGTATCGTGGCTCTCGGTACTGGGGGTTTCGCGACGGAGGCTTTAAGTAGGCGGAGGAGATAGGTCAGGGGGCCTGACAGGGGGGCCACACACTAGGGCGGTGCGGGCCCCCCCTTGGCTGCGTCGCCTTAGCGTGTCGGCGCCCCGTGGCCCCACTTCATGACTCCTTCGGTCTTCTGGAAGCTTCGTGTGAAAATAGGCCCCTGGGCGTTGATTTTGTCCAATTCCGAGAATATTTCCTTACTAGGATTTCTGAAACCAAAAACAGCAGAAAACAGCAACTGGCTCTTCGGCATCTCATTAATAGGTTAGTGCCGGAAAATGCATAAATATGACATAAAGTATGTATAAAACATGTAGATATCATCAATAATGTGGCATGGAACATAAGAAATTATCGATACGTCGGAGACGTATCACCTAGTGACAAGCATTAAGCATAACAAGTTGCAACAATATCATCAAAGTACCAATTACGGACACTAGGCACTATGCCCTAACATTCTTATGCTATTACATGACCAATCTCATCCAATCCCTACCATCCCCTTCAGCCTACAGCGGGGGAATTACTCACACATGGATGGGGGAAGCATTGCTGGTCGATGGAGAGGTGTCGGTGGTGATGATGGCGATGATCTCCTCCAATTCCCTGTCACGGCGGAGTGCCAGAACGGAGTTTCTGGCCCCCGAGACGGAGTTTCGCGATGTGGCGGCGTTCTGGAGGGTTTCTGGCGACTTCGACTTCGTGCCTCGGATTTTTAGATCAAAACCTTTAAGTAGTCCAGAGGAGGGCATCGGAGGCCAGCCGAGGGGGCCACACACTAGGGCGGCGCCCCCCCCCCCCGGGCCGCGCCGGCCTGGTGTGTGGGGCCCTCGGGCCTCCACCTGGCTTGCCCTTCTGGCTCCGTGAGTCTTCTGGTAAAATAGGCCCATTGGTATAAATTCCGAGGATTTTCCCGAAAGTTGAATTTCTGCACAAAAACAAGACACCAGAGCAATTCTGCTGAAAACAGCGTTAGTCCGCGTTAGTTGTATCCAAAATACACAAATTAGAGGCAAAACAATAGCAAAAGTGTTCGGGAAAGTAGATACGTTTTGGACGTATCAACTCCCCCCAAGCTTAGCTTATTGCTTGTCCTCAAGCAATTCAGTTAACAACTGAGTGCGATAAAAGAACTTTCACGAACACATTTGCTCATATGATGTAAATATTCTCATGATATGGCTAACACTTAGGCAGTTCATAATAAGATACATGCAAATAAGATCATCTAATAGCTATGTCAATCATGGAAAGGTACCAACAATTAATAATAGGGATCCCTTAATAATAAGCATCATGAATCATGTCTATAAACAGGATTGCAATGTTCATAAAAGAGTATGATAAAGTGGTATCTCGTTTGCCCATATTTGATCAGCAAAACATAAATGCTCAGGCACCTCTGAAGTTCATAGAAAGACTAGAAATAGAGATTGTCAAAGATAAAAGCATCAAAGTTATACCACAATCAATCATATTTTGAGACAAGCATATTATACTAAGAATGACAGTTGTGCTCTCAAGAAAGTGCTCAAAGAAAGGATGGAGACACAACATAAAAGTAAAAGATTGACCCTTCGCAGAGGGAAGCAGGGATTAACATGCGCTAGAGCTTTTCATTTTTAAAACAGGAGTAAAATTATTTTGAAAGGTGTTTGTTGTTGTCAGCGAATGGTAATGGGTACACCAACTACCTCGCCAACCAGACTTTCAAGAGCAGCTCCCATGAAGGACGTTATTTCTACCAGCAAGGTAGATCATCCCTCTTCTCTTTTGTTTACACACGTATTTTAGTTCTATTATGGGTGACACTCCCCCCAACCTTTGCTTACACAAGCCATGGCTAACCGAATCCTTGGGTGCCTTCCATCAATCTCATACCATGGAGGAGTGTCTATTTGCAAAATTAAGTTGCTTACTGATGAATCAGAGCAAAACATGTGAAGAGAATTATTAATGAAGTTTGATTAATCGGGGCTGGGAACCCCGTTGCCAGCTCTTTTTGCAAGATTATTGGATAAGCGGAGTTGCCACTAGTCCATAATGAAAGTCCGTCAAGAGTAAATGACAAGGTTGAAAGATAAACACCACATACTTCCTCATGAGCTATGAAACATTAACACAAATTGAGAAGCATTTTGAAGGTTTAAAGGTAGCGCATGAGAATTTACTTGGAATGGTTTGAAATGCCATGCATAGGTATTTATGGTGGACACTTTGGAACAACTTGGTTTTCAGGGGTTTGGAAGCACGAGCAGCGTTCCCGCTCAGTACAAGTGAAGGCTAGCAATAGACTAGGGAGCGACAATCAAGAGAGCAGTAACTGTCATAATCATGCTTGCGGCAAAATAAATTAACTGAGGCATAAAAGTGATACAAGAACTCTGAAGCAATGTAAATCATCGAGGCTTAATTGAATTTTGTTCAGTCATATGCATGCGTGAGCATGTGCCAAGTCGATTCAAATGAATTATTCAGAGGAGGATACCACAATGTCATACCTACTTATGAATAAAACAATGCAAGCAAACATCTATGACATGCTACTCATATTAATAAATTGGAGCTAAACATGAGAGATCATGAACTACTAGACTTTCTTAAATGACATATACCTCACATGAACCAGCTAAGCATGCTCACATGGATGAGTATATGTACAAAAATGAAAACAAATAGAGTTCATACCAGCCTCTCACCACATTCGAATTGTCGTAGATCGTCATTATTGCCTTTCACTTGTGTAGCTTGGATAATATGAAATGAAAACCAGGCTCCAGCCACCGAAGACCATTGAACTCATAATGAACTTTACAAAACCAAAGAAGAACAGCAAATATTTTTGGTGTTTTCGAATTTGAAACAAGAATAAAAGGAAACAAGCAAACAAAGCAAAATCTTTTTGGATTTTCTTATAGCAAACCAACGATAGCAAATAAAGCAAAATAAATACAAGAAACCGAAACAAGCAAATGGTGAAGAGAAACAACAGAAATATTTTTGGTCTTTTTGTGTTTTAGGAAAGAAACAAAGCAAAAACAAGAAAAGGCAAACTAGAAAAGTCACATAAACACAAAGCAGCAGGAATTCGTCAAACTTGATAGCAGTACAGTAATCGATTTTTAAGAAATTCTTCCACTGCTCAAATCGAAAAGTGTTCAACTAATGGAAGTTAGATAACAACCTGGGGAATATGCACAAAAATTGGCTTCGCAAAATATCATTCTGGCTATTTTTGAGAATTTTTTGGTAACAGTCCAAAATCTGTTTTCAGGCAGCACTTCCCCAAATATCATCTCCCTCTCATTACAAAACCACTCAAAGAAACTAAACAAGTATATACAAGTATCCAGCAACCATAATATGCAAAGAATGAGTGATGCCGGTATACCTCCCCCCAATCTTAGGCTTTTAGCCTAAGTGGAGTTCAACCCCAGCGAGGGTCGCTGTTCTACGCCGGTGGATCATACATGGCGTAGTCATAGTGAGGTCCCTGTGCAGAAGAAAAGCGTGGAGGCTCTACATGTCCAAAATGTTGATGCGAAGAACTTGCTGCATCGGATGACGAGTCGAGGTGTTCCTCGGCCTCCGTGTTGTCTCTTGCATGATGGCCTCCTCCCTCTATGTACGCATTCACCGCACCTTCCGTGACTGACCAATCCTCCCTGGAATCAAGGTTAAATAGAACAGGCGCAGGCAATCTTACTAGTTTTTCAGTTTTCTTAGTTATTCTCCAAGCTTTCTTGTAAAATGTTATCTTGTAAAACAGGTTACCCAAATTAGATGAATCAGAAACAAATTCATGTTTAATCATGGAGACTATGTCAAGTTTTTCTATGGAAAGTTGAATATCAAGATGGTGAGGTTCTACACCATGCAAAGCTAGTAAACGAGAGGCGATGAGACCTCCACAAATTCCTCCCTTCTCACGGTTATTAGCAAGTCTATAGGCTATCAATGCACCCAAATTATAAGTCATATTACTTTGCAGTGCAGCAGCTAGAAAAGCTAAATCCTGGATAGATAATTTAATACCATTCTTTCTAGCAAGAACGCACTTAGTAATGAAATAAGCAAAGTAGCGGATAGCTGGGAGTTGAATGCTACTGATTTTACCACCATCCTCTGAGAAACTCCTTCCATGACAAATCATCTCGAAGAGGTTTAAGAGCTCTCGCGGCGTTCCCCTTATCTTCTCGCATGATCCCCATTGCGGTACTCTAATTGCTGTACAAAAATCATTGAATGGCAAGTTGACAGTTTTATTATAAATTTTGTACTAAACCATGGGGTTAGATTGCGACCAATTGAACTTAAAATCCTACACAACAGACATAGTCAATTTTGCATATTGGCATGGTTCTCCGTCCACAAAATCATTCAACCCTGCACGAGAAATTAGATTCTGAACATCTCCCAAGATTCCTGCACTTCTCATGAAATCTATGCACGGGTACTAAGAGGGGTATACTCCCTCTTCGCGGTTCACTCTCATGACTTGTTGCACCTCCAATTCTTGTTGGTTTAATTGATGTCTATTCCACTCCATTTTCTGTAATTTTCAACAAACAATATAAAATTTGATTTGGTGACATATAATTGAGGGGAACTACTATAGGAACTTGCTAGAGTACTAATCATGCATCAAAACTAGTTTCTACAACTTAGAACAAGCATGCAAGCTCACCAAACATGTTACCTACAGCAGCAAAATATTCAAGATATACTCAACCAAACAAAATTTTACTTGGATAATCGGAGGAGTCACATACCGGAGAGCAAATGTGCCAAATTTCAGACAGAAATCTGGGCTGAGCAAAGAGATCGAGAAATCTTGAGCTCTTGAGCAGAAACACGAGTGAGAGAAAGCTGGTGCTGGTTTTTTCGGGAGAGAGAAGAGTGTGGGAGGAAGAGATGAAGAAGTGGGGCAAGGGGGAGCCCACACACCAGGGTGGCGCGCCCCCCTTCCAGGTCGCGCCGGCCTGTGGGGTGCCACCCTGGGGTGCCCCACTGGTCATCCCCAGGTGCTCCCAGGTGCGTCTTCGAAAAATAGGACCAACGGTATAATTTTTGTGAATTTTTGAAAAGTTTGAAAAATGCACATTTCTGGGTATTAAGTTTATTATTACTGGACAGGAAAAGATTTTGAATTTTCTATTTAACTAAAGATCTTTGCAAAACAAAAGTGCTACAGCAAGTAAAACAGGTGGAGAAAGAAAGAAAGAGATGTTGTTTACCTCCTCTATGCATATAAAAAGTATTTGTTAACAAGGTTCATCAAGTCTTGCCACCAAATAAATTTTACATAGCATAAGAAGAAATAAACCTCAAATCAATCATGTTACCTTGAATTGTATTGATATGGATCCAATCATAAGATTTTGATATCCTTCTTTAGGCTCATATATAGGACAATCAATAGTTCCAACTTTGATAGTTCTCACATTAGAAATAGTATTAACTCCACATACTTTATCAATCCTCTTGGGGAAATAGACGGTATGCTCCTTGTCATCAACATTGAAAGTAACTTTTCCTTTATTGCAATCAATAACAGCCCCTGCGGTGTTAAGAAAAGGTCTCCCAAGAATAATAGACATATTATCATCTTCAGGCATTTCCAACACAACAAAATCAGTTAATATCAAGCAGTTATTAGTAACTTGAACAGGAACATCCTCACATATACCAACAGGAATAGCAGTAGATTTATCAGCCATTTGCAAAGATATATCAGTAGGTATCAACTTATCTAAATAAAGTCTCTTATAAAGAGAAAAAGGCATAACACTAACACCGGCTCCCAAATCACATAGAGCAGTTCTAACATAATTATTCTTAATAGAACAAGGAATAGTAGGTATACCTGGGTCGCCCAACTTCTTTGGAACTTTGCCATTGAAAGAGTAATTAGCAAGCATAGTGGAAATTTCCTCATTGGGGATTTTCCTTTTGTTAGTGACAATATCTTTCATATACTTTGAATAAGGGGGCAATTTAATAGCATCAGTCAAAGGGATTTGCAAGAATAAAGGTTTCATCCAATCACAAAATTTATTATAGTGTTCTTCTTCCTTTGATTTTAGTTTCTTAGCAGGAAAAGGCATTTGCTTTTGCACCCAAGGTTCTCTTTCATTACCATGTTTCTTAGCAATAAAATCTTCTTTAGTATACTTTTTATTTTTAGCATGCTTTTTAGGTTCATCCTCAACCTCTTCTTTATCAGAAGCATCATTCTTATCATTATCATTATCATGTTCATTACCACTTTCGGTTTCAGCATCGGAAATAGAAATACTATTAGGATCATTAACAGGTTCAGAGGATTCCACAACATTTTTATGTTTCTTCTTCTTTTTCTTAGAAGGGACATTAGTTTCAGTTCGTTGAGAATCTTGTTCAACTCTTTTGGGATGCCCTTCAGGATATAGAGGATCCTGGGTAGAAACACCGCCTCTAGTTGTTACTTCATAAGCATGTTTCTCTTTAGAATTATTTTTTAACAAATCATTTTGAACTTTAGTGAGTTGATCAATTTGAGTTTGAACCATTTGAAAATGTTTAACAAGCATCTTAACATCATTGGAGGTTCTCTCCACAATATCATGCAAATTGCTAATAGCTTGATAATTTTCCATTAGATGATTCTCTACTCTCATATTAAAATTTTCTTGCTTAACAATATAATTGTCAAACTCATCTAAGCATTGAGCAGGAGGTTTTGAATATGGAATATCTTCCCTAGTAAAGCGTTGAAGGGAGTTTACCTCAATCATGGATGAAGGGGGAATTATCTCACATAAATCTTCTATGGGAGGTAGATTCTTCACATCTTCGGATTTAATACCTTTCTCCTTAAGAGACTTCTTAGCTTCCCTCATATCTTCATCATTTAATTTAATTAAACCCCTCTTCTTCAATATTGGCGTTGGAGTTGGTTCAGGTGTAGTCCAATCATCATGATTCCGGCCTATTTTAGCCAATAATTCTTCAGCTTCGTCTGGAGTTCTTTTCCTGAAAACACAACCAGCACAACTATCCAAATATGCTCTAGACTCAACGGTTAGTCCACTATAGAATATATCAAGTAAATCATGCTTTTCCAAATCATGTCCATGTCGAGCTCTGATAAGAGAGCAAAATCTTGCCCATGCTTCAGGCAATTTCTCTCCATCTTCCTGGTCAAAGCTATAAATTTTCTGTAAAGCAGCATGTTGAGCACTAGCAGGAAAGTATTTCCGAAAGAAAACATTAAGCAAATCACCTGGGCTTTTAATAGAACCAGGAGGCAAATTATTATACCAAGTTTTAGCATCATCCTTTAATGAGAGAAAGGAAAAAAATTTAGCAACAAAATAAGTACGCATCTTGACATCATCAGAAAACAAGCTACTCATAGAAAAGAGTTCATTCATGTGTTCTACAGCACTTTCTTTTTCAGTACCACAAAAGGGTGCTTTCTCTACAATAGCTATATGGGATAGATCAAAAGAAAAATCATAATCTTTATCCTTAATGCATATAGGAGATGTGGCAAATTTAGGATCAGGAGATAACTTATGTCTTACAGTATATTGTGCGAGAAACTTTTTAATTTTTCTTGCATCAGCAGTAGCATTGCATCTATCAATAAAATCATCATTAAGCTCCACATAATCCTCATCGGGATCATCACTAGAATAATCAAGTTCAGGTGAATTAACAGGTGTAGCAGCATTAGGAGTTTCAGTATTTTCAATTTGTCTAGACCTAGCAATTGTAGCATCTAGAAAGGATCCCAATGAACCACTATCATCAAGTACAGCAGAAACATTATCAATATTATGAGAGTTTTCAGATTCAGCAGAAGTACCAGCAAGTGAAGCTTGCAGCGGTGAAACAAGTTGACTTATCACAGATGGTGAATCAAGAGTAGCAGAGGTACTCAGAGTTGTACCTTTTCTTGTAGTGGATGGTAATATGGCGACTTTAGGATCGCGAGATTTACCCATGATGGAGAATTTGCAGCGAACAATATCAATCCAAGTGAACTTCCAAATAAAGCTATGCTCCCCGGCAACGGCGCCAGAAAACAGTCTTGATAACCCACAAGTATAGGGGATCGCGATAGTCTTCGCGGGAAGTAAAACCCAATTTATTGATTCGACACAAGGGGAGACAAAGAATACTTGAAAGCCTTAACAGCGGAGTTGTCAATTCAGCTGCACCTGGAAACAGACTTGCTCGCAAGAGTTTATCAGTAGTAACAGTTTTATAGCAGTAGCAATAGTGAAATAACAGCAGCAGAGTAACACAGACAGCAGTAGTGATTATAATAAACAGCAGGATTAAAATACTGTAGGCACAGGGATGGATGACGGGCGTTGCATGGATGAGAGAAACTCATGTAACAATCAAAGCAGGGCATTTGCAGATAATAATAAAACGGTGTCCAAGTACAAAGCAATCCATAGGCATGTGTTCCATATGTAGTCGTACGTGCTCGCAATGAGAAACTTGCACAACATCTTTTGTCCTACCAGCCGGTGGCAGCCGGGCCTCTAGGGAATCTACTGGATATTAAGGTACTCCTTTTAATAGAGTACCGGAGCAAAGCATTAACACTCCGTGAACACATGTGATCCTCACATCACTGCCATCCCCTCCGGTTGTCCCGATCTCTGTCACTTCGGGGCCTTTGGTTCCGGACAGCGACATGTGTATACAACTTACAGGTAAGATCATAAAACAATGCATATCATGATGAAACAATAACATGTTCAGATCTGAGATCATGGCACTCGGGCCCTAGTGACAAGCATTAAGCATAACAAGTTGCAACAATATCATCAAAGTACCAATTACGGACACTAGGCACTATGCCCTAACATTCTTATGCTATTACAAGACCAATCTCATCCAATCCCTACCATCCCCTTCAGCCTACAGCGGGGGAATTACTCACACATGGATGAGGGAAGCATTGCTGGTCGATGGAGGGGCGTCGGTGGTGATGATGGCGATGATCTCCTCCAATTCCCCGTCCCGGCGGAGTGCCAGAACGGAGTTTCTGGCCCCCGAGATGGTGTTTCGCGATGTGGCGGCATTCTGGAGGGTTTCTGGCGACTTCGACTTCGTGCCTCGGATTTTTAGATCGAAACCTTTAAGTAGTCCAGAGGAGGGCGTCGGAGGCCAGCCGAGGGGGCCACACACTAGGGCGGCGCCCCCCCTGGGCCGCGCCGGCCTGGTGTGTGGGGCCCTCGGGCCTCCACCTGGCTTGCCCTTCTGGCTCCGTGAGTCTTCTGGTAAAATAGGCCCATTGGTATAAATTCCGAGGATTTTCCCGAAAGTTGAATTTCTGCACAAAAACAAGACACCAGAGCAATTCTGCTGAAAACAGCGTTAGTCCGCGTTAGTTGTATCCAAAATACACAAATTAGAGGCAAAACAATAGCAAAAGTGTTCGGGAAAGTAGATATGTTTTGGACGTATCACCCCGCGCGACCCTCTTGGCAGCCAAACCCGACCATTCTCCACCTGCTTTGCCACCTCCCATCTGCCTTCCATCCCTCCGAATCGCCATCACCGTCGTCGCCCCCTCCTTCTCCGTGCTTGGCCTTTGCTCGTCTACCTAGAAACCGCTGATGTAGCCACCGCCGACACCTCCGCCGTCTCGTGTTGCTTGCTGAACCTACCGTCTTCCCCAACATCTCCCACGACGCCCACCACCCACAAGGTGTTCAGCCGATTGCCGCGATGGAAAACGACGGCGAGATGATAGCGAGTTGTTCGTGCATCAGGAAGCCAATGTCATTGCCGAGCGGCAACAACAATTGTTGATGTTCGTGAACCTTCTCCGCCTTCGCCAGCACCTCCTCTCCATCAGCACGCCTCGGCGTGGCGGTTCGAGGGTTGGGAAGGGCCTAGTTTGTCGCTTTCCTCCAGATGCATGAGGTGTTCATACTCAACTATAGAATGATCTAGTTGAGCATTTTGGGGTGCGGAGACGAAATGTTTCATGATTCATGAACTTGTTGGATTGCAATTTATTTAATTTTTATATGAACATGTATGTTCAAACTATTTATGTGGAATAATTTGTATGTTTAAACGTTGTAAATTATTATTTGAACTATATAAAGTGTTATAATTTAGGGAAAAAAAGGAAAATCAACTTTTTTGGGGCCAACCGTATAGGACGTGCCGGTGTGGAATTGTCGTCCCTAAACTAAGGAGCTCCTGCCGGCGTGCTCCATACAGCTGTGCGGTGCACCTTCCGGCGCCCATTTGACGCGCGCCGGTGGAGATGCTAAGCGAGCATACATAAATAAATAGAAGGTTGGTACGGGAGATGTAAATGTCTTAGCTGATAAGTGGTGGTGATCTATCTATCTTCCTCTTCTTTACCAATAAAAACCTATCTTCCTCTTGAACTTCTTCTTCTATTTGTTCCATGTCTAGAGTAACGTGTCATCATTGGGGCAAAACTTGATTGGGAAATCAGTATAGTGGGTGATTTTTGTTCGAAATGGGGAACATAGCCCCGGACTCTCCATCAAAGTGATGCAGAAAACCCTTTATTGCGTAAATTGGGGTTCAGTTTGTTGGGTTAGAAAACCCTAACCTGACTACGGGTCGCCCCCACGCGACTATGAGACATCCCCGTGTCGCCACCACACATCCCCCAATCTCGCCCACATCCCCTGTCGCCGACTGAGGAGGTCGTCCCATGGCGGACATCGTCAGCGGGGAGCATCGTCCGATCTTTCTCCCCAAATAATCCAATCCCTCACCACCGAGAAACCCCCATAAATCGGCGTGAGCCTCGACATCCATGGCCGATGCGATGACGCCCCAAGGTCTTGCTTCGCCACGGATCAACCAGCTGCTCCCCTACTGCGCGGAGTTCCATATCTGTCTTGTGCCTATGCTCCTCCACGAAGACATGCGCACGCGGCGCGCGGCCATTCTCCGCAACGGTGGTACCCCGCCAATCCCCTCTAACACGTGATGCCTCAAACAATTATACAAACAAAATTACTTCAAATAATCAAAAAAAATTCATATTTGGACTATTCACTACTTTTATCTTAGGTATTTTTATCTTATTTTTCTGACTTTGTTTTGGGCTTCTGTTGATTTTTAGAGTTTCAAAGGATTATTAAAATGACCAAAGTACCCCTGATAGATGGATCCATCCATGTTAATCTATTTTGGAAAAAACTGGGTCGAATAGGTCCTGTCGAACCGACTGACCGCACCCGCCCGCCTCACTCGACCCTCTCTCTCACACGCTCGCAATGGCGATTGATTGTCTGCACCGTCGTCGGCCAGCCGCGACCGTTTCCTGCTACTGCTATCTTCACGCTTGTGCCTAAACTACGAGCCTCTTTCCTCTATACAATCCTATGCAACTCGATTTGACCTCGTGTCCATGGATTCACCGCTGAGCATGGGCTACCTCGATTATCTCCCAGACTACTCCTACGGTGTCTACGAGGTTGCGACAATTCCCTGGCTAGGCGCATGTCGAGCTGCCCACGAGGGGGTGCTCCTAGTGTTGACACTGTGCTACTATGCCATTCATGGTGGCACCGTATGTCGAGATTAAGATCCCCGATGGTGCTCTAATGTCCAAGGTATGTTCTACGCCTCTCCCCTCTCCCCGCCTACTACTCTTCCTCTATGTTCGTCTTGGATCAAATTCTAGAGTTTCTACTGGTCGATCATAGCTGACTCGAGTTCTAGGGTTCATTGGGTTGTCTAAGGATTGATATGGGGTTCTAACATGTCCTTAGTGATTAGGAGTTCGTCCAAACTAATCCGACTCATCGATTACTTCTTAATTCCAGATGTTAGTGAAATTTCTTTGGTTCTATCAGACAACACTTAAAAATTGTTCACTTCAGTTGTTTCACATGTTCTTCCTGGTTATTTAGGTGGCTTAGGTGACTTTCTATTAGTTCTTGGTTGCTAATAAACTTCATTTAGTTAGTACTTCTTCCAATTTGGTCACATACTTTTATTTTTTCTTCGGTTTTGACAGTTGACTGTCACTGGTTGCTATTCAAGTTTAAGTAAACAATTGTATAGTTTTGTTTAATTACGTCAACACATTCAATAATTATTCTATCACTGAAGTAATTATTGGGCACTCAAATATTTTTTTATCACTCGATTGATCAAGATTTAATTATGACAGTTCTTTGTCAACTTATTGCTTGTGTTAATTGAGTGTTCTTAAGAATTCTGTTAGTTGTTAGTTATTTACAGTAGCTTAGGTGAGCCTAATAGCTTCTTGGTGAGCTTATCATATACGTTACTAGAACATGAAAGCACGCGTTGCTGCGCCCGTCCATCGTAGAAACAAATGATATTGTATAAATATTGTCCAATTAGAATTCCTAAGTAAAAAAAAAAGGAATATCCCTTTCACCGGCAAACTTCTTGACCAAACAAGAAATGATACAAATGTTTTTTTATCAAATTAATGTGAAAGCAAGATGCAATCATGAACGGAAAATACTATTTCTTGTTGGGCCAAATGTATTTAATTTGATACCGTAATTATATAAATAGTGCAGATTAGGTTGAAATTTTGTTTTATAATGCATAATATCGAAAATAACCGCAGAAACTCATATCCCCACCATCGCATGTTCCATATATTGCAGTTTATTAGTTGCAAACGAAAATATTATAATAGTATTTCTTGTTAGATGTCATATTTGCCCCCTCTCGCATCCCTTAAGTTAGCCCGAGAAACTGTTTTGGCTTACCTAGAAAAAAGAACCTAGACCTCATCCCCTTCTACAGTAACTATAGGTGTGTTTTCTGAAAACCACCTCTCTCTCCACCTCGCCATCGGCGTTCCGCTGGTTCCCTCACCCTCCGCCAGCCGCTCCGACGGCGGGAGGGTGGGGGAACCACAGATCCCGATGTGTATACAACATAGGGCTGAGTAGGTCTCCTGCTGGCGTCGGGAGCTGGCAGCGCGGTCGGAGTTTTACGGCGGCGCTCTTCCTCTCTGGTGATGGTTCTCTGTTGTGGAGTGGCCATCTTATCCACGCTCACAGATCCATGGATCCACGCTGCGTGTCCTCCCCTCTTCGGTGTCCAACGAGCGGCGGAACAAGGCATGTGAAGAAGTCGAAGGTGTCGATGTTGGTGTTCAAGGCGATGGTCGCGGTGGCGCTGCAGGATGGAGGCTCTCCGGAGCCGAGCGTCGAAGACTTCCTGTCCGCAGAGGGGCTCCTCCCATTCCAAGGTCAGTGAGGAGGACTTGCGGCGGCGCGCAGCGGCATGTTCTGTTTATCAGCGATGGCATCGGGGTCCATCTTGTCTAATCTGATATTTCCTTTTTAGCTTGGGTCTTTCTGTAGGAACCTTGGCATAATATCATCAATCCTTTCTCCCAAAAAAAAAATCTTTGTGGTGCTCAGAGCACAAACTGGATATCATAGTCTTACAGGCTACCTACAATAGTACATCACTTTCCTACAACAGAAAACTATTTTGACGCAAACTATTTACCAGGAAACTAATTTTAGACAAACTATTTGAACAGAAAACTCGATTTCCGTAAGCGCAACTACAAATCGCTACTTCTGGACCAGACATAAGAAGGTACTCCATCCAGCGGCTATCAAGGTCAACGCAAAATAAAGCTGTCTTATTCTAGATGCATTTGATAATGACCTTGATCCAGAATGTACTTCTGTATGATCCTTACTGAATGAAACTACAAATAAATTTAGGTCCCAACAATAAAGAGATAAGTTTTAAACAATCACGGCACATATGAACACAATATCTTGTAACACTTCCAGAACATGAAGACGCACGTTGCCGTCCATTTTTAGACACTGGAATATTTGAACAACATACGAACGGTACAAATAGCTTCAAATAATAGGTCTCACTAAAGAAATATTGTGTCATGTTTCGACCTTCTAGACTTCTAATGAGAACCTAGTGAACAACAATGCTAAAAAGGGATAAAGGTCATTTCAAGCATAATTGATGAAAGCTAAAACCAGAACTCCACTGTTCATTTGGTGTCACTTCCAAGGATTTTCTATACCAATGCAATATGGCTCTAGCCTCTTCTGAAATTTTGTTGGCCAAGTTTAGTGTCTGATGTTCAATCACCAAAAGATGTACCTGTCTGTTCCCTCTTAGTTATCTGCGGAGCAGTGCCACATGCTACGAATGGGGGCATCGGAGTTCTTGGGCAGAATAACCCTACCTTGTTATCCAGCAATAATAAAACATCAGTACAATAGCTTTTAAATTTACCACAAAGGAGTGGCGCAAAATTTCAGTGGAAATCGGAAATTAGCTAACGTGTTATCAGAAGTTCTTCCAAATGACAACACGAAGAAAAAAGATACAACCTATTCAAAGGAGGCTTAGTTAATTCTATTATTAACATTATAACATATATTAGTTGATTGTCTCCTTTTGTGAAAACATGTGTATGGAGGATGCAGCTGCCAAGCTAAACTGGGAGTCAGAATTTTCCTATGCATGGCAAAATAACCTATATCGTAGGTACGTTTCATCTGATGCGTACATACCTGAGTATCTTTCCAAGTTTGAAGCTAAATTCCATATGGCATATGAGCTCTTGTAGAGTTGTAGATCAAATCAAACAGTAAGTCATCGAACTGGTGCAAAGAGATTCCCAAGAGAGTAGCAACACTGTATTTGTCCAAAAAGATAGACATGGCCTTGGGGGCTATTAATGTTATCAACCAACGGTACTCTATGTGGTGTCATGCTGGAGCTCAAGCATCTCCCATATGTGTACCTCTACAGCTGCCGCGTGTTTACCGCCAACCTCTCATGTCTAACCCGAACATGAACATATATCCACCACCGGATTGAGTATACACAAAACTCAAAATAAACAACCAATATAAGGGTGTGATCGGTGATTTACCTCCTTTTGGCTAGGCTGGCCGATTAGAATTATTGCTTCACCTACATCAACTGCCCTTGGAACTAAATAAGCACAGAGCAGCATCAGGCCTGAGCATGGTGGTATATACGGTCAGTTCCAGATCGACAGATCGTCCTCTTTATTCGTACAGACCAAGATTAAGCAGAAGGGATCGAAACCGTTCGAATTCGGGAGAGATTCAAGATGGAAGATCGCACAGATAGCCAGACAGATATGTCGCAGCATACATGGCCCTGACACCAGATCCACCCCCAATAGAGCAATTCACAGCAGTGAGCCGCCAATTCCTAAAACAAGAACAACAAGATGCCTGAGTAATGGCCAGCGCCGACGGAGGACAAAGGCGAACTAAAAAAAACCGTAGGCAAAAGCAAAGGCTGCCGAAGGGACCGATAGATGGAAGAAAGAAAGGAGGAACCCAGCAAATAAAGAGGCCAAGGGGAATTAACGCACCTACACTCCGACGCCTGAGCTCCTCGTCATTATTGCGCCGAAACCATATCGCCTTTACACAGGAGCTGTTGGGGACGACGATGGGGCGAAGGTAGAATGACTCGCGGAGCAGCGGCCCATCAGAAAATCACCCACTTCGGTGTTCAATTTGGCCCGTTTAATGAGAAAGCGTCCAAGTCGGTCTTCGGAGAAGCGGCCCGGTTACGATGGCTGGATTGAACACGCGTGAATCGATGCCGGAGGCTAGTTGGGATGAACGGATGATCTGAGACGTTCAGTAACAGAATCGGATGGCCATGAATGTCAAATTACTGTGAGCGCTCCTAGGTGGTTCAATTTTACTGTTAACTAATAGGTTATGTAGTGTTTAGGTGTTTTGCTTAGTTCATGTAGTTATTTATCTTGTCCTAATACTAATCTTCTCTCTCTTATAGGTCAGAGTGCATGCTTGGTGCTAGCTATGTTTGGTTTGGCAGTTGTCCATAGATAGACGTATAGACGTACAATGAAAGAAGTAAATGTCTACGACTACATCATGGGCATAAGAACTAAGGGCATCTCCAACCGCGCGACCCAAACCGCGCCCGCGCGTCCGTTTGGGTCGAGCCGGACAAAAACGCGGCCCAGCGCGCGGACCTATCCCTAAAACGGATGGCCGCGGCGTCCGGGACGACCCAAACCCGGCCCAAATCTGGGACGAGTTTGCGTGGCCGCGGACGCCGGATGCTGGTCGCTCGCGTCCTCCCCTTGTCCGCCCCTGGCCCGCCTGTCTGTCTCCCAAAACACACCCAGTCCACTCCACTCCCAAAACCTAGAGATGGCCGACGAAGCGACTGCCGCCGCCACCGCCACCATCGGAGACGAGGCACAGGTTGCGGCCGTTGCCGGTCCTCCCTTGGCGGAGGCTCCTCAACTGGCCGGGCCGGTGGTCATGGAGCCCGGGCCGGCGACCAAGAAGGCGAAGCCCGACCTCACCGCGGAGCAGAGGAAGATCGAGAGCAAGAAGAGGGCCGACCGCCGCAGGGCGCTCGACCAAAGGAAGAGGGATATCGCTGCCGCGGAGGAGCGGCAGCGGGCGGCGGAGCAGCTTCTCCAACTCAAGACGGAGGCCAAGGCGGACGTCTTGCAAGAGCATGCCATGCTCTTTTATGGCCACCAAGCGCTCGCTCAGCACTTGATCCTCCCTGCCACCGGCACGGCCTCGGGGGGGAGCTCGTCCTCGTCCGTGACCCGGCCCCTTCCTCCAAGGTCAACATCCCTGCCGGTAGCCCCGTTTGGGTACACGCCCGGCGCGCACGAATTGGGGTCACAGTCGGCGCGGTACGCGTACCCGTCACGGGATGGGTCGCCGGAGGTGGGCGAGTCGTTCACGGGGCCGTCTCCTTCGTCCGTTGACCTGAACCGTGCGCCGGCGAACTCCAAAGGCCCCAAGAACATGGGAGCAGCAGCGATGGCCGGCGCACGGAACCTGCTCGACGATTTGTCCACCGTGCAGGCCCCTCCGGTGTACACGCAGCCAATGCCGACCACCATGCCCTCTGCTTCGACCGAGCAGGCTCCCCAGCCGCCTGCCGTTGACACACATCAGGACAGCACTGCCTGTCCCGGCAGCATTAACATCGAGGAGGAGCCGTTGTTCGCTCAGGAGCTGACGCAAGCCGCAGCTGCACAAGCTCGAGCTCGCCGCGTAAGCAAACGAACCAGCAACTACACGGAGAAGGAGGACAAGGTGCTGGTCGAAGGATGGCTGATCATCGGGCAAGATGCATTGACGGGTGCCGAGCGAAGGGGACCGCATTCTGGCGCCGGATCTATGAATACTTTCATGAGCATCGCAAATACGGACAGGATCCATTTGAGAGCGACCGCAGCGAAATATCGCTCCAAAAGAGGTGGAGAACAATTCAAACGGAATGCAACAAATTCCAGGCGGCGTATGATCACGCGAAGCGGCTCCCCGTTAGCGGCATGGGCATGAAGGACTTGGTATGATTCTTAACCTCAACTCGTTCATTCGGTGTTTGCACATATGTTTATCGTTCTTGTCTCGCTTTGCTCTAGGCGTGGCAAGCTTTGGATTGGTACAAATCGGTCAATGGAGAAAAGACCTTTGCCTTCCCTCATTGTTGGAAGATACTCCATGGCACCCCCAAGTTCCAGGAGGGGTACGAGGGGTACATGGCGACCTTGACTGGCAACAAGACCGCCAAAGATCCGACGGTCATTGACCTTGATGGTGGCCAGCCTTGCGGTAGCTCCGCTTCTCGTGCAAGTCGTCCTCGCGGCCACAAGGCAACCAAAGCCGACTTGAAGCGTGATGCCTCGTCCATGTTATTGTTTGGCACTTTGAAGGAGCTGCATGCCGATAGAGAGGTGTCCACGGACAAGAGGGATGAGAGAAGGCGCCGGGAGAAAGAGGAGGACATGAAGAACTACTTCGATGTCCAAAAGAAGAAGCTTGAGATAGAAGAGGTCAAGGCCAAGACCAAAGCTAGAGAAATTGAGCTCAAAGAGAGAGAAATTGAGCTCACAGCACTGGCAAGGGCCCAAGAGGTGGAGTTGAAGGCGAAGGAAGTTGAGCTCAAACGCCAAGCCGAGGACAACCTGATCATGAACGCCGACTTGACCAACATGAGCGAGGCGAAGAGAGCTTGGTTCGAGAAGAGGCAGAAGGAGATCCTAGAGCGTCCAAATTGAGTTGACAATCTCAATTTGTAATTTTTATATTTGTTCGAACTATGGCACATTTTATTTCTTCATCATGCAACATTTTATTTGATATTGTTTTATGCTATTTGATATTATTCTATAATTGTTAGATATTATTTCTATATTTGTTACATACTATTTATAAGTATGTGTGGCCAGATGGCCTATTTCCAAAAGAAATAGGCCAAATGGCCAAATGGGTGGCCGCTGCGTTGGGCGCAGCGTGCGACCCAAACGGACACGTGGACGCGGGGCGCTGTCCGCGTGTCCGGCCGGCCACGCAAACGGCCCAAAACGAACGGTCCAGCGCGTCCGTTTGGGTCAGCCGGTTGGAGATGCCCTAATGGCACAATAACTAGCATCTGGTTTCTGGTGACCCGGTGAGTATATCACACGCCATGTTCAGCCACTCACGTTCCATAAATAGCTAGCTATCCTATGTAGTAGCATCACGCTTAGTTGCTAGGGCCAAATGGAAAAAATTGTGGACGGCAAGCGAAGTGAATGGTAGGAGAGTCACGTAGTGCAATCTATTAAATAAGATGCACTGGGAATTCTAGTACGAGTCCTGGGAAACGGTCATGTACGGGTCCCACTTTGAAGGTTGGAGTGAGCGCGGTAGATCTATGTTACTAAGTCGATGTTGTTCCGTCTAGAGCGTGTTTGGACGAAGTTTACACTGCCAAAGCTAGACAACGAATTGCCTTCCAAATGATGGGTCATAGATGCACAACAATGAAGGTTCAGTGCCCTCCTAAGTGACAAGCTCATCGTCGACTTCAATGTAGCCATGCTAGTGCTACTGTCTACGTAGCAGAAAGCATTGTTGCAAGGTATCCGGATGTAAATTTGTAATGAGTCGAGTAGTGCATGTCCATATATGTTTCTGCTTAGGGAGGCGATTCCAAAAGCTTAACAACGCCGAACAGACCCAGGTCAAGCAGCTTATCTTTTGTCTCGCAGACTATCTGCTCCTGAACGTCAGCATTTTTTGGAACCATAATATGTTATGCTAGCAACTCGTCTCATTAAAAACCTTTCAATTCCATTAGTACTCTAGTAAGGAAAAAAGTGTGTCTAAAACTTGCTGCCCAATATCAAAGTATGGTTACATTACTAATGAGAGTGTCTAAGAGAAAGCTAGGGGTTCATCCACCCGATTACAAGATTGATTATTAAAACAACTAAACTTAGCTAACTCATGGGCACGAATGCCAAAATGTAGAAATGAGAACATGAATGCCAACATGTAAGCGTCGAACACGAGTTCCCGGGCCAAAACCGTGTACCCGAAGAAAGACGGTCCAACCAAGTGAAAATTCCTTCACTTAAAAAAAAGCCTCTCCGTTGGGTGCCGTGAGCCAGGTGCGCTTGTCCGGACTCTGGAGGGAGACGGCGGTAGCGCGCGGGCTGGGGCCGAAAAATGTGTGTTTCGAAATCGAAATCTCCCCCAAAAATTTTGGCATCCCCACCCTGTCACCTCTCTATCTCTCACCTCGTGGGGAATTTTTCCCTTCCCCTCCACGCCGCCCCGCCCACTCCACTTCAGCTCCCGCTCCTCCACCATTTCAGATCACCCCCACTCCAACCTATCCCTGCTGCGCCCCTCCGCCGCCGCATCCGGTAGGAAGGAGGGAGCGGCGGGCGTCGGGACCTTCCACACGGTGGCGACATCCCAGCTTCCAAGTGAGCACGACCTACCTGCCCTTCCGCCCCCTCCCCCGATGATCCCCATCGCCAGCGCTCCCGCTCACCGGACCCCTCCACTCTCCCCACCCACCCACCGCCGCTAGGAAACACTAAATGTCGAAAACCTAACTCGTCCTCGCTGTCGGCACCTGCCGGATCAGCGCCCCGATAGGTCCCCCATCATATAACGGGCCACGGTGCCCCTTCCGCACCTCTCCTGTACGGATTGATCTTCCATGAGACTTAGTTTCTGGGGCTATTCCTACTGTTCGCCGATCAGATCCAGCCCCTTGCGCCTTCTTCACTAAAATCACTTCACTACCAAAATAAATGCTACATTTGCTTTGCCATTTACGGCCTGTAACGACTCATTCTTAGATCATTCTTAACGAGATGCAGAAAATAAACCTAACGTTTCTCTTTGGTTGTAGGCTGATGGAGTGAAAGGGTTCAGCTGTGACCCAGAGGCACGGCAGGATGCAGAGGAGGTAGAGAGAGAGAGGGTTGGAGGATATAATGGTATCCAAAATGTGATTATGAAGATTATCACTAATAATATGTCAATATTAAAAAATAAATCAACAAGACACATTTATTGTTTTTGATTGAGTCCTCTATGGATACATTGTCTTGGTTTGTTTGCTATATTTGGTTAGCAGTTGTTCATATATAGGTGTGTAACGGACGATAAAAATGTCTACGACTACATCATGGACATAGGAATCATGTTTAGTTGCTAGTGCCAAATGGGAAATTATGATGGTACTCATGTGCTTATTCCAAATGATATCCAAAATGCTCTTATGATGATCATTAGTCATAATTGGTCAATATTTTTTAAAATCTTGTACTCGTGTCTATTTTTGCTTCTTTTTTTCTGAGTTATGAAAAAGGTATGGTGTGGTGTATGTATTTTTTACGCCACCCCTTGTTGAAAATAAATCAACAAGACTCATTTGCCTTGTTTATAGAGTCCACTATGGCTACATTGTCTTGGGTTGGTAGCTGCATTTGGTTTAGTGTTGTTCATACATAGATGTGCAACGAATGCCATAAATGTCTACAACTACATTGTAGACATTGAAACTAATGATATGACAACTAGCAAGTGATTTGTGTGTGAACCAATGAGTCCATATCATGCACCATGCTCAGGCATTCACCTTCCATAAATAGCTACCTATCATATGTAGTGGAATCATGTTTCGTTGCTAGGGTCAAATGGGAAAATGGTTGTCAGCGAGCAAGGTGAATGATAGGAAAGTCACGTGGTACGATCTATTAAGGAATGTGATGCATTGGAAATTTCAGTAGAAGATGTTCGCAGATACACCGTACATCGCCTCGCACTAAAAGTAGTAGTGCGCATGGGAGATCTATGTCCCTAAGTCGAAGTTGTTTCTTCTAGAGAGTGTTAGGACGAAGATTACACTACCAAAGCAAGACAACAAATCACCCTCCTAGCGATGGAGCATAGATGAAAACCAATAAATCATCGGTGTCATCCTAAGTGACAAACTCAACGTCCACCTGACAGCAAGCAAGTACTTGTGCATAAGAGTTTCAAATTTGGGTTTCAGAGTTTCCCGCCGTGTCGCATTCTGGTGAATCGCGATCCGCAGCACCCAAACGCCGTTAACTGAGATTTTGTCGTCCCTAATTTTGTATTTCAGCATACATAGATGTGCAACGAATGCCATAAATGTCTACAACTACATTGTAGACATTGAAACTAATGATATGACAACTAGCAAGTGATTTGTGTGTGAACCAATGAGTCCATATCATGCACCATGCTCAGGCATTCACCTTCCATAAATAGCTACCTATCATATGTATAGTGGAATTATGTTTCGTTGCTAGGGTCAAATGGGAAAAATGGTTGTCAGCGAGCAAGGTGAATGATAGGAAAGTCACGTGGTACGATCTATTAAGGAATGTGATGCATTGAAAATTTCAGTAGAAGATGTTCGCAGATACACCGTACATCGCCTCGCACTAAAAGTAGTAGTGCGCATGGGAGATCTATGTCCCTAAGTCGAAGTTGTTTCTTCTAGAGAGTGTTAGGACGAAGATTACACTACCAAAGCAAGACAACAAATCACCCTCCTAGCGATGGAGCATAGATGAAAACCAATAAATCATCGGTGTCGTCCTAAGTGACAAACTCAACGTCCACCTGACAGCAAGCAAGTACTTGTGCATAAGCATGTACATGCACGTCACTCCAATGAAGTAGAGAGTACTGCTTGAAGGTATTGTGGTAAGAAATTGTAATGAGTCTACCACAGACATCGAGTAATGCATATATTCATATATTGGGACAATCATGCACACAGACTATGGGAAACCATGCGTGAGACATGGTGCCTCCCTTCAGACGCTGACCTTCAGGTGAACCCGGAGTCTTGGCTGCGAACTATCTTGCAAAATCTACCAGACCAAATGATTGACACGACCATGTTGGTTCTATGGCGGGCATGGTATGCTCGCAACGAGGTAACCCATGCAAAGCCCCTCCCGTCAGTCGAAGGATCAAAGCGATTCTTGTGCAGCTATATCAAGATCCTGCGTAACATAAAGGACCAAAGTACAGAAGAGCTGATTAAAGGAAAGCACACATCTGTCCTAGACCTTCCTCACGCCCGTGTTGTCTATCGGCCAAAGAAACCTCCAGATAAAGTATGGTTGAAACCAGCACTGGGATATGTTAAGCTCAATTGTGATGGTTCAGTTAAACTGGAGGATGGCTCTGCTGGTACTGGAATGGTGCTACGCGATGAAAATGGTCAAGTGATTTTTACCGCATGTCGCCATCTTTTGCATTGTGAGGATGCCTTGGAGGCGGAGGCGTATGCAGTCGCGGAAGGTTTGAAGTTATCCTTGCAACGAAGTAATCTTCCTATCATAGTGGAGACAGACTGTGTTGGCCTCATCACGGCGATTAACAACGGGTCTCAAGACCGCTCCTCCATCAGGCATATTATCTCTGAAATCAAACTACTAGCTAATGGCACTACAAATGTATCCTTTGTAAAAGTGGATCGCTCGCAGAATAGGGTTAGCCACTGTCTTGCAAATTTTGCAAGAACAGAATCTAGAACTATGGTTTGGATCGGCTCTGGACCTGACTGTTTGGCTCAGGCTCTGGTTTACGACCAAGATGTAATCCCTGCTGCTTAATATATCCTCTTTTACCCGCAAAAAAAAAAAAGGTACCACTGGGCCCCTAATTAGACCGGCCAATTCACCCAGACTATTGTTAGTACGATGTTGGCATGGTGCTTGACGACACCGAACAATCTTAGGTCGAGCAGCCAACTGTTTCTCGGACTGTGTACAAGGACAACTGCCTCGACATCATGTACAACTACAACCGTAGAACAAGCATGTAAAAAATCTATATCTATATCTATACGACTTAAAAAAAAGGAACGTGTTCCCCTTCCCCCCTACTTTGATCGTCCTTTTGGTCGTTCGCCGTCGCCCACCTGGGCTTCGCCCATCGTCCGAGTATCTGGGCCGTGTCTCATGGCTCGAGTAAATTTGGATAACACGCATAAATAAATGTAATATCTACTAATGAAAGGCAAAAGGTGAAATTTCAAATTGTGGCAAAGTACGAAAAGTGGAGTGGTATAGGCATAACCTATGACACAAATAAAATAAAATGTGATGAGCTATCCATCGGTTACAAGCTGCACGAATTTTGTATGTATGTTAATTTTAGATGTGGCAGTAACCAGTAGCCTGAAGTTGACGAGGGATTTTTTTTATTCCACTGAAACGCAAAGGGGTGTATACCATAACAAATACCTAAGATTCCAATGAAGGTAATAAGTAAATTAAAATGAGCGAAAATAAGGAAATAATAATCGTCAATTCGTCCAACATGCAATTAGTTGCTAAAATTGGTGGCATCCTTCATAAACTCTTGATAATTAAGATGAGAGATCATCTTCTTTATTCAATAGGATTTTTAATAATCACCTTCCCAAATTTCCTCCCCTTGCCCAAATTTCTCTCTACTTCCAGCCAAATTAAGATGAGAGATCACCTTCCTTATGCAAGCCACATAATACTACCTAAGTTTGGCTCCCTTACCCAAAATTTGATCTACTGCTCCAAGCAGAATTCTCCAAACCGACAGAGTTATCTCAAATTTCGGCCACTTTGATTGCTCCCATACAATTAGCACGGTGAACAAACAATGACCTATGCAAACAGGTACGGCGGTGGAAGATTCCAAGGTCCTATCGACGACTCTATTTGATCTCTGGTAAGTTCTACTAATGATTCATGCTTCTAGCGTCTGACTACCATCCGATAGCACGCAAATCATTTGATTGCTACACTTTTACCTTGCAGATGGATCCATCGAAACAATCGAGTGAACGTTCTCCTTTCAAAGACTTGTTCAACACAATCAATACAAGTAACAACGATGATCTATACTATTATACTATTATATTGCAGTTGGTGGTTGGTCAGTCAACGAGTTTGGTGGTCATCATTAGAGACATCCTATCCGTTCAATCTTTTCATCATTTATCTCACCGTCCATCCGCGGAAACAAAATCGGGATACAATCCACTATTTCCTTTTAACACAAGCTATTTCATATAAAAAACTTGGAAGGTGATACCTCATTTTCGCTAACCAAGTATCTCCTACTTATTTTTGCGGGCAAGTAATCTCCTATTGTACGTCCTACCAGATCCATATTTTTTTTATCTCCTACCCTCTCATTCGTGTGTCGTCTCCACCTCGTGTGTTGTTGCCGCCTCTCCTCACCTTCGCGCCCCTTCCCTCGCTTGGTCTAGCCGGAAGGTCTCCTTCTCTACCAGGGCGACCACGACTCTAGGTGGAAGATCGAGTTCCTCGCATCAGGTAGCGGCTCGAGTCGTCGAGCATGGCAACGACGCAGGAGCGGCCAACAATATGGTGAGGCGATAGAGGAGGAGGTCGGATCTCCCTCCCTTCTACCCAACCTTTTCGGGACATCCCCTCCCAGCACCCACCGGCCTCTCTCTCTCTATCTCTTATAGGTCATAGGGCATGCTTGGCCATGTATTCCATGTCCTCCATTTAAGCATGACTATTAGTGTTAATGGTTGTGCCTTGTTTCCTGACTTAATAGGTTCATCCTAGGTGTTTCCGGTTTAGAAATGTCAGGATTTACTTATTAAGTGGCTAGGGGTGCCTGTGATTGCAATCACTAGCAAAACAAGCGTGTATGCCTTTCTGATGAACTACCAAGGCTTAATCCCATGGTTCAAAATCTACCCTATGGCTTATATTTTGTTTAATGATCTATCCTAAGGGCTTTAACTATACGGTTTTGCTATGTCTCGGTTAACTGAGATTTTCTTAAGTCTAAGTCACTTACAAAAAAGTACTTGAGTTGCACTTTTCTGTTAAAAAAGTGCAATTGCATTTTTCTGCCAGAAATGTGCAACTGGACTGAGTTGCACATTTTTCTTTGAACTGGAGTTGCACTTTTCTGAGTTGACTGAGACTTAAGAAAATCTCAGTCAATTGAGACATAGACACACCCTTAACTATAAACCTTTGTAGACTAAGCACTGTGTAATCATTTTTTTTTATGAACAGTTGACTGCCTCCTTGCTTGCCCTTCACCTCCAGCTCTCCTGGTTTGATCTTTCTCTCAGATCTCTCTCTACTATGTATATGTGAGTTTTCAATCCAAGACTGTAATGTGAGTTGTGACCATATAGGGCGTGAGCCCGCTCATCTATTTATAGGTTGAGCTGCGTGCTGTGCTGGTGACATGTGTACCATGCAAGTGGTGACTCACTACTTGAAACCACTTCTCGAAGTTGTTTTTTGTGCTAGGGAGATGGACTCCATGGTCAATTGACTCATGACTTGAAATTCTATTGGCATGCCAATTTAGGTATGTCGGTTTGGTTGACTGGTTTCCTATCCTTATGCGAATTTGGAAAGTGCCAATGTGTAATTTGAGAAATTATTTAATGGATGGAAAATGTTGGCTATGTTGTTGTGTTTTAAGAGATTGTCTGGCTAGCCTCCCATGCTAGTCTAGGCATTTATCTTTATTAAGAGATTAAGATTTTTTATTTGTGCCATGAAAAATTCATGTTCATCGGTGCTCTTAAGTTATGTTGCCTTTCCTGAATGCAAAATAAAGTTTTTGGGAGTTTTCTTATTTGTTGACTTGGTTATTTGAGATGGAAATGGATGTTGGATATACTATTATTGTCTAGAGATTGTTGCGTAAAGATTTTTTTTGCCTACAAATTTGTCGTCGTCCATGATGCCTTTGTTTCCTAATATAGTACTGCCCATGTTGCCTTATTATTGTGTTGCCTAAGAATATATGGACGAGAATGCTATGATGTTTAAGGTTGCCATTATTTGAATTTGGAAGCTCTCCCGAGCAATTTTAGCTTATGCAGCCAGGAGTTATTCTTGGGAGTAATACCTTTGGATTATACATAAAAGAGATTCACAAATTGGCGGATCCTAGATTTCGAACATTACACAAATATTTTTCTTTTTGTGTATCTGCGCAGATTTGGAAAATGGTGAACTGATGATCATGGGAATAAGGTGTTGATCAAGGAAATGATGTTGTTGTGGGGTGCTTTGGTGGAGATCAAGTGGAGATAGCGGTGATAGTCGTGGAGGTGCTAGTGTAGATAGATAGGCCAAATTAGGGTTTTTCTATTCTTTTGATTTCTTGATGATTCATCTTGTAAATTACTTCGTAGTAGTTTGGAGATCGAAACAGAATATGATCATGTGGATACTAAGTTTGTAGATTTTTTTTTAGAGAACCAACCTGAGGTTGGGTGGTTAGGAGGGCGGTTGTACCCCCAGCCCACCAGAGTTCAAACCCCAGGTTTGACATCTGTGTGTCTCATAAAGGCGGAATATTCATTCAGTGGGAGGCGACGTTCCCTACGACAGCGAGGCGTCTGTAGTGACTTCGTCAATTTCAAGATCCAATCCGCCGGCTCAGTCTTCCGGAGATGCTCATAGGGGTAGGGTGTGCGTGTGTGCGTTCATAGGGGCAAGTGTATGCGCGCGTATGTGAGCGTCTGCGTTTGTACTGTGTTTCTCAAAAAAAAAAGTTTGTATTTTTCAGTTTTTTATTTATTTAGTTATTAATATTTGAATCTTGCTTACTTATTATTTTGAGATTGAGAGTGTTGAGTATTGTTTGAGATAGTTATTGGGAGTATTTGGATCAAAGACTTTGGTTTTTTATTCAAAATATTCCAATTCAAAATTGACCAAAGTGAAAGCTCAATTTTGAATTCAATAACTTAGAAATATTTCTTTATGTTAAAGGTATTATAACACAAGGTTTAACAGTTCAAAGCAAATAATGTAGGTTTTCAAATCTTAGTTGGTCCCACATTTTTAAAATGTTCAAAGGTCATGTCGAAATTTGAATTCAAATCCAAGTGCTTGACTTAGTTCAACTTCGACATCGGAGTTCAAATTTGATCACTTTGATTCTTAAACATAAAATTTAAAAAACTTCCCGTATTTTAGAGATGCATGCTATGCAAATGCATATATTTGACATCTACCCTTCCCAGGGTCATATTCTTCGGGGTGTTACAACCTTCGCATTGTACCCATCCGAAAACATCCCAACCTCGCGTCGCATGCCTCACTTCCTCTCCCTTCCCAGATACAAACCTAGAAATTGCCGTCGGTAGGCTCCCGTGCTATCAAAACGCGCAATATTTCTGAAATTAGAAAGAAAGAAAATTAAACAAAATAAGTCGACTTGAGGTTGCAGCGTCCTATCTGGATTGGAAGGTCTTATTTTTCAGTTCGATATCGTACCGAAACACGCCTTTTCCGCGAAAAAAGAGTTTCAAATTTGGGTTTTCAGGGTTTCCCGCCGTCTCGCATTCTGGTGAATCGCGAATCCGTAGCACCCCCACGCCGGCCAATGAGATCGAAGCATTCCCACTATAAATAGGAGCGACCCCGTCCTCTCCAATCCATCCAACTCCCACAGCGCACGTTTCAGTTCCAGATCTCTGCTTCAGTTAGTCACCATGGCTCCCCTCGCCAAGCCCGCCGCCGCCAAGCCAAAGAACGCAGCCGCCGGCGCCTCCCACCCTCCCTACTTCGAGGTGACCTTCCGAACCTCTCCTGTATTCCTGTTCAGTCATTGCTTTCGATCGGAATTGGGGCTGATTGGTTTCTCGATTTGATCTTGGCAGATGATCAAGGAGGCGATCGCGGCGCTCAAGGACAGGACCGGCTCCAGCTCGGTCGCCATCGCCAAGTACATCGAGGAGAAGCACGGCAAGTCGCTGCCGTCCAACTTCAAGAAGATGCTCTCCGTCCAGCTCCGCGGATCCGCCGCCAAGGGCAAGCTCGTCAAGGTCAAGGCCTCCTACAAGCTGTCCGACGCCGCCAAGAAGGACTCGCCCAAGGCCAAGCCCGTCGCCGCCAAGGCCGCGGTGAAGCCGGCCAAGGTTGCCGCCAAGCCCAAGAAGGACGCTGCCAAGCCCAAGAAGAAAGCGGCGGCCGCTGGCACCAAGCGCAAGGCGCCCGAGAAGAAGCTTATCGCCAAGGCCAAGAAGTCTCCTGCGGCCAAGGCAAAGGCCAAGCCGAAGACTGTCAAGTCACCGGCTGCCAAGAAGCCCCGCAAGGTCGCCGCCGCTTGATCTGATCTGATAGCTTTAAGTTTGCTTAGTGTGGCGTTCAGGGTCTGTACAAAAGGATTCCTCATCCTCCCTGTATCGTGGGTTGTGTTCAGTTTATGCAAATGGTTCAGGAGTTGTTTGCAGCTAAGCTATGTGAAATGAACTTGCAGTTTGCTCCATAATTATTGCAATCAATCCAATATACTCCGTATTTTGCAGTAAATTATTTACTGATCAGTGTATAACTGATAATACTTTTCTCGTGCTCATTGCGCTGAGACGACAGTGTGCATGTCAGGTATCTGTTCAGGTGATATTTGTTCTGTCTGCATATAGCTTCTGCTTCATTCCCAGTCTCGTTGTAATTGGAGATCCAATTTCCCCTTTGGTTCCTTGAGAGTGTTGCTTTCCATTTGTACACCAATTCCCCTTCGCTCTTTTCCAGTTGGAATCTGTCCACATTTGAAGTTCCACAGTATCATCCTTTGCGTGTGCTGATGTTCTCTAGCAAGTGTCAGCTGCAATCTTAGTCAGTAGAATACTCTTCTCTGCGACTTGCATGCTCTTCCAGTTGGATACTGTCCACATTCGAAGTTCCGAACTGATGGAGAGATGGTCGTTATACTCCACCAACATTTTTTCCTGAAAAACAATCTATATGGTTTTTCTTGAACTGTGGCCAGGGAGAAAATCCCTGCTACTTTAAGATAAGCACATGTGAATTCACAAGATCAACAGAAACTAAAATTAAGAGTCTAATCAAGCAGCACTACAAGTGCAAACTATGTCTAAATCATGCAAAATTTCTGCAGATGCAAAGCTGAGCTCCTCAGCTACAAAATCGACCTCAGAGTCTGACTGGTAGCAGCGAGCATCCAGAAACAAAAGGTTGGTACTGGGGATGTAAAAGCATCTCTAATAGAGCCAGTAAACGTGCAAACTGTAAAACACGAGTTCAGACCACTGAACTCGGGTTTACGGATCGAAAAAGTGCCAGCGCAGATCAGAACCTGTAAACTAAAACTGTAAGAAGGCATATTCTAAATATGCCACTAGACCCACATATCAGGTTTTTTCCCTTCACATCTTCTTCTTTCTCTGGAGTTTGCTCCCGCTTGCAACCGTCGCCCCCACGCGGCCCGCCCCGCCCCGCCCGCGCCGCCCAGGCCCCGCGCGCCCCACCACGCCCCCTCCGCCCCTGCCCGCCCCGCCCAACACCGCCCCGGCGAGCTCGACCCCGCCCCGTCTCGTCACGGACGCCTCCAGGGCCGCCCGCCCGTGCCCGGCGAGCTCGTGGCCGGCCGGCTGTCCACTCTCTCTTCCCCGAGCTCGCAACGCAGGGCCCGCTGAAATTTGGTTGTCCTCCGGCCGGATTTTGTCGAATTTTGGTCCTATTCCGGTAGTCCTCCGGCGGAATTGCACTGTTTGGAGCTGAAGTTTCAGCCTACCAAAACACCACTAGAAATACAATTTAGCCTTCAGTTCGACCTTCCAACCCCTACAAATCGGGGGCAGAGTTTGGTTTTCGGTCTCGGCGTGTAAATTTTTTTCGTTTTCATCCCGCTGCGCCGATTTCCAAACTGAACCTGTAAACTGGCGGTTATTTTACAGTTTTGACCTGTTTACGGGCTCCGGTAGAGATGCTCTAAGTGGTGGTGATCTATTTGCCCGCCTCTTCTTTTCCCAAAAAAAACCTGTCTTCCTCTTGAACTTCATCTTTTATTTATTATGTGTCTAGTAGTATCTTGTCACCAATGGGCAAAACTTTATTGGGAGATTAGTTTGTTGGGTGTTTTTTTTTGAAATGGGAACATAGCTCTGGCCTCTCCATAAAAGTGATGCGCACAACCCTTTATTGCATAAAATCAGGTTCAGTTTGTTGGGTGACGAAAACCTAGCCTGGGTCTGAGGCGACTCTGACGCGCCCCGGGCCGCCACCTGCACAGCCCCCAATCTTGCCAACATCCCCTGCCACCGTCGGAGGAGGCCATCCCATGGCGGACGACGGTGTCGGGGAGCATCCTCCGACCCCCCTCCCAATATCCAATCCCAAATCGGCGTGAGCCTCCGCATCCATGGACGCTTCGACGCACCCCAAGGTCGTGTGCCCTCACACATTCACCAATTACTCCACCGCGCAGAGTTCCAGATCTGCCTTGTGCCAATGCTACACCACAGACGCATGCGCGCGCAGCGCGTGGCCGTTCTCCTCAATGGCAGCACCCCGCCGCTCCTCTCTGTCACGAGATGCCTCAAAAAATTGTACAAACAAAATTACTTCAAATAATCAAACAAAATTCATACTTGGATTGTTCACTTTTTAAATCTTTCTGTAGGTATTTTTACTTTATTTTTCTGACTTTTTTGGCCTTCTCTTGATTTTTGGAGTTAAAAGGGTGAATAAATTACCAAAATACCCCTGATAGGTGGATCCCTCGATGTTAGTCTATTTTGGAAAAAATCGCCCGAACCGGTCCGGTTGGACCGACTGACCGCACCAGCTCACCTCACTGTACCCACTCTCTCACACGCTCGTGGTGGCGATTGAGTCGTCCTTGGCGTTTTCGTCGTGCTTGTGCCTAAACTACGTTCCTCTTTCCGATTTACAATAATTTCCAGCTCGATTTTGTCTCGTGGTCTACATTGTTCGATTTAACCCTACCCAGAAGCTAGGGTTCGCCGCCATGGATGAGACGCTGAGCTTGGGCTAGGTTGGTGTCCTCACAAGTGTAACATCCTAGGTTTAGAGGCTAGAGAACACACATGTGTGCATTGCATCCATGCATAGAAATCTGGAATTTTTTTGCACTTTTAAATAAAACTTATCACAAGGACTAAAGTTTCACTTGAATTGATGGAATTGAAGTAGATCATCAAGTCAAGCGCTATAAACTTCAGTGTATCTTTGATAAAACCTTGTTTTTGGTAGAGATGATTTGATATATGAGTTAGATCAAAGAGGGTTAGTTTTACAATAACAACACCCTAAGTGAGGATCAAATATCAGGTCTTACAAAGGATCATAAATGGTATTCCTTAGAACAAAACATGGGTGTTTATTCAGCCACAAATCAAAGAACATAAAGAATTGAGAAACTATTCTTTAATTATATTTTCCATGTCCTTTCTATTAAATCAATAATCCTACCATGATTCACATGGTATGTCTTTAACTATATTATTGAACTCATGTCAAGTACATTCACACAAGTTCTTTATCAAACATTGACTATTCCAAACTTGTCTATTTCAACTTATGCTTCAATTAGTGAAACATAAGCAAAGCCCTAGACCATTCAACATGAGATCAACTCCACATAGAATACTATTCCCTAACTTGTGTATCATGGATCACAAGTACAAACTCAAGCACTATATACCTTAATCTTGAATACCATTTAGGTGATTAGTGTTAAAACCAATATTATGCCCTACCTTTCCGTCCTAGTGGCCAAATTGTAAATTACTATACAACTCAAATATCTATTTTAAGAAAATGCTTGCCTCATGAAAATAATATGATATACCTAGGCATTTTAGTTCCTACTTGAAACTTATTATTTCTTAAGTAACATGTTCTTCAAAAGTTATTCTTTTGAAGTATATAACAAGTAATCATCAACCATGCCTTATTGGACTTAACACTAACAACTGATCCATACATATGATGCACCTACTAGTCCATTGTGTGCTAGTATGATTGCTATTGATGCATTATACCACTTGTTTATGATACTAAGATAACCAAACTCCAATAACAACATTGTTTGTGGAATCATTATAAAAGTGCAACACACCCTAAAGAAATCATTACAACTCACCAATCCTAAATCATCGGGGTTAGGTTAAGCTTAGAGCGATTGCATTTCATACTTATGCATTATAGCATCTTTGCTAGTTCTTCAAACACTATCCTTACCAGACAATGATGGCATTTCAAAATTTGGAGTTATATCATCTCGAAGTCCTTGTCTGCATAATCTTGCGGTCAAGAAAGTCAAGTTCATCACTTGCTCATGCCATTTGATTATTTATATCAAATTATATGCAAAGTATTATACTTATCACTCCTGCATTGAAAAGCAAAAGATTACTTTTACAATTATGAATATGACTATGTGTCGTGGGAAATGGAACCATGGTTTGAGATGATGGTGGAGGTTCCGTTGCAACTGGGAAAATATTCACATAGGATTAACAACAAATGCCATCCAGTGATTCTAGCGTTGTATATTACGTGTTAACCATAAGATCTATAATGGCTCTAGGGAAGTCCGTATCTTCTTCCTTTCACATATCAACGGACTTGATAGAGCCTGATTATGTGTTGGTGAACACTCAGTAGTTTGGGATGGACTTAGTCTCCCCATCCGCGTGGATGAAGGGTGCTCTACCGTCTATGATGGATTGTATCATGGTCAGGGATCGAGTGACCGAAGACCCTATGAATACAAAAGGGTGGTTATGCAGGGTCGCGGAGAAGGAAATGATTGGCTTGGATCTTACACCTGGTCTCACACCAAGGAAGTGTGGACGAGATCTAGACTCGGCTGTCAACAAGGATAAGTTCTCTTATGGGTAAAGTAACAGACCTCTGCATAGTGTATTAAATTGTGACCTGTCACTCCCTGTTTCGGGAATGAACTACGAACGCGGCAGGAAAAGAACTCCATGAAGTTCTGGTCAACCTTTGAAGACTGACGGACATAGTTTCAAAATAAAATAAACCTTTTGAAGAAATGATTATGAAAACTTGCATTTGCCTCCGATTTTCTGGTCTATGGCTATATGATACGTCTCAAACGTATCTATAATTTCTTATGTTCCATGCTACTTTTATGATGATACTCACATGTTTAATACACATTATATGTCATTATTATGCATTTTCCGGCACTAACCTATTAACGAGATGCCGAAGAGCCAGTTGCTATTTTCTGCTGTTTTTGTTTTCAGAAATCCTAGTAAGGAAATATTCTCGGAATTGGACGAAATCAACGCCCATGATCTTATTTTTCCACGAAGCTTCCAGAAGACCGAGGGACATACGAAGTGGGGCCACGGGGCGCCGCCACACTAGGGCGGCGCGGCCTACAGGGGGCCCGTGCGGCCCTAGCGTGTGGGGCCCCCGTGACGCCCCCTGACCTACCCTTCCGCCTACTTAAGCCTTCGTCGATAATAGTTCCAGTACCGAGAGCCACGATATGAAAAACCTTTTAGAGACGCCGCTGCCAATCCCATCTCGGGGGATTCAGGAGATCACCTCCGGCACCCTGCCGGAGAGGGGAATCATCTCCCGGAGGACTCTTCACCGCCATGGTCGCCTCCGGATTGATGTGTGAGTAGTTCACCCCTGGACTATGGGTCCATAGCAGTAGCTAGATGGTTGTCTTCTCCTCTTGTGCTATCATTGTTAGATCTTGTGAGCTGCCTAACATGATCAAGATCATCTATTTGTAATGCTACATGTTGCGTTTGTTGGGATCCGATGAATATGGAATACTATGCTATGTTGATTATCAATCTATCTATGTGTTGTTTATGATCTTGCATGCTCTCCGTTATTAGTAGAGGCTCTGGCCAAGTCGTTACTTGTAACTCCAAGAGGGAGTATTTATGCTCGATAGTGGGTTCATGCCTCCATTAAATGCAGGACGATGTGAGAAAGTTCTAAGGTTGTGGATGTGTTGTTGCCACTAGGGATAAAACATCAATGCTATGTCTAAGGATGTATTTGTTTATTACATTACGCACCATACTTAATGCAATTGTCTGTTGTTTGCAACTTAATACTGGAGGGGGTTCGGATGATAACCTGAAGGTGGACTTTTTAGGCATAGATGCATGCTGGATAGCGGTCTATGTACTTTGTCGTAATGCCCAATTGAATTTCACAATACTCATCATAACATGTATGTGCATGGTCATGCCCTCTTTATTTGTCAATTGCCCAACTGTAATTTGTTCACCCAACATGCTATTTATCTTATGGGAGAGACACCACTAGTGAACTATGGACCCTGGTCCATTCTTTATATCGAATACAATCAACTGCAATACTTGTTCTACTGTTTTCTACAAACATCATCATCCATACTATACATCTAATCCTTTGTTACAGCAATCCGGTGAGATTGACAACCTCACTGTCACGTTGGAGCAAAGTAATTTGGTTGTGTTGTGCAGGTTCCACGTTGGCACCGGAATCCCTGGTGTTGCGCCGCACTACACTCCGTCACCAACAACCTTCAACGTGCTTCTTGGCTCCTACTGGTTCGATAAACATTGGTTTCTTACTGAGGAAAAACTTGCCGCTATACACATCACACCTTCCTCTTGGGGTTCCCAACGGACGCGTGCTGTACGCGTATCAAGCTCTTTTTCTGGCGCCGTTGCCGGGGAGATCAAGACACGCTGCAAGGGGAGTCTCCACTTCCAATCTCTTTACTTTGTTTTTTTGTCTTGCTTTATTTTATTTACTACTTTGTTTGCTGCACTAAAACAAAACACAAAAAAATTAGTTGCTAGTTTTACTTTATTTACTATCTTGTTTGCCATATTAAAAACACAAAAAAATTAGTTACTTGCATTTACTTTATCTAGTTTACTTTATTTACTACTGCTAAAATGAGTAATCCTGAAGTTGAAGTCCGTTCGTTTAAACAACAAGGGGGAGAATGTTTGAAAGATGCTTGGTATAGAATTAGTGATGCTCATAATAGGTGCACTAAGAAACACTCCACTATTATTCTACTCAGGAATTTTTATGTTGGCATGTCTAGCTCGAATAGGTATGTTCTTGATTGTCTCGCGGGAGGTAATTTCCTAGGCACTCCTGCTTTAGAAGCTAGTTGCATTATTGAGAGTCTATTTGGAAAACCACCTGTTAATGAAGTTAAAATTGAAATCTCTCTTGAAGATGTCATGAAAAAGATGGAGACCATAGAGCAAATTCTTCCAAGCATTGAGACTAAATTGGGAATATTACTTAATAGCACTGATAAACTTGATAAATCTCTAGAAGGAATTAATGAGAGAATTTCCGTCTTAGAAACTTGTGCTACTCATGGTAATCAAACCCATAGGATTAGTGAACTTGAAGAAGCTATGTGAATTTTGGGTTCAACTTTTTCTTTTCTTAAGTATAGGGAGAAAGCTTATGTGGGTAAGGAGCAAAAGTTCATGTATGTCTCTAAGATGCCTAAGCCAAAAAACTATTATAGGCCTAAAATTGACAAAGCTCTTAATACCACTATAGATAGTGGAGCATCCAATGCTTCATCTCTTGATAATACTTGATACACACTTTCTGCGCCTAGCTGAAAGGCGTTAAAGAAAAGCGCTTATGGGACACAACCCATGATTTTACTACAATACTTTTGTTTTATATTTGAGTCTTGGAAGTTGTTACTACTGTAGCAAACTCTCCTTATCTTTATTTTATTGCATTGTTGTGCCAAGTAAAGTCTTTGATAGTAGAGTTGATACTAGATTTGGATTGCTGCGCAGTAACAGATTTCTTACTGTCACGAATTTGAGTCGCCCCATCTGTAGGTAACTCAGAAAATTATGCCAATTTACATGCGTGATCCACAGATATGTACGCAACTTTCATTAAATTTGAGCATTTTCATCTGAGCAAGTTTAGTGCCCCAGAAAAATACGTCTTTACGTACTGTTCTGTTTTGACAGATTCTGCCTTTTATTTCGCATTGCCTGTTTTGCTATGTTTGATGGATTTCTTTATTCCATTAACTTTCAGTAGCTTTGTGCAATGTCCAGAAGTGTTAAGAATGATTATGTCACCTCTGAACATGTGAATTTTTGATTATGCACTAACCCTCTAATGAGTTGTTTTGAGTTTGGTGTGGAGGAAGTTTTCAAGGATCAAGAGAGGAGGATGATACAATATGATCAAGGAGAGTGAAAGCTCTAAGCTTGGGGATGCCCCGTGGTTCACCCCTGCATATTTCAAGAAGATTCAAGCGTCTAAACTTGGGGATGCCCAAGGCATTCCCTTCTTCATCGACAACATTATCAGGTTCCTCTAGTGAAACTATATTTTTATTCCGTCACATCTTATGTGCTTTACTTGGAGCGTCTGTATGTTTTTGTTTTTGTTTTGTTTGAATAAAGTTGGATCCTAGCATTCATTGTGTGGGAGAGAGACACGCTCCGCTATTGCATATGGACAAATATGTCCTTAGGCTTTACTCATAATATTCATGGCGAAGGTTGAACTGCTTCGTTAAATTGTTATATGGTTGGAAACGGGAAATGCTACATGTGGTAATTGGTATAATATCTTGAATAATGTGATACTTGGCAATTGGTGTGCTCATGTTTAAGCTCTTGCATCATATATCTTGCACCTATTAATGAAGAAATACATAGAGCTTGCTAAAATTTGCTTTGCATAATTGGTCTCTCTAAGGTCTAGATATTTTCTAGTAAGGGTCGAACAACAAGGAAGACGGTATAGAGTCTTATAATGCTTACAATATGTCTTCTATGTGAGTTTTGCTGTACCGGTTCATACTTGTGTTTGCTTTAAACAACCTTGCTAGCCTAAACCTTGTATCGAGACGGATTACTTCTCATGCATCCAAAATCCTTGAGCCAAACACTATGCCACTTGTGTCCACCATACCTACCTACTACATGGTATTTCTCCGCCATTTCAAAGTAAATTGCTTGAGTGTTACCTTTAAAATTTCTATTCTTTATCATTGCAATATATAGCTCATGGGACAAATAGCCTAAAAACTATTGTGGTATTGAATATGTACTTATGCATCTTATCTCTTATAAGTTGCTTGTTGAGCGATAACCATGTTCCTGGGGACGCCATCAACTATTTCTTTGTTGAATATCATGTGAGTTGCTATGCATGTTCGTCTTGTCTGAAGTAAGGGTGATTTATCATGATCAAATGGTTTGAGTATGCATATTGTTAGAGAAGAACATTGGGCCGCTAACTAAAGCCATGATCCATGGTGAAAGTTTCAGTTTGGACAACAAACCTCAATCTCTTATGAGAATATTATCTGTTGTTGAATGCTTATGCATTAAAGAGGAGTCCATTATCTGTTGTCTATGTTGTCCCGGTATGGATGTCTAAGTTGAGAATAATCAAAAGCGAGAAATCCAATGCGAGCTTTCTCCTTAGACCTTTGTACAGGCGGCATAGAGGTACCCCTTTGTGACACTTGGTTGAAACATATGCTATGCAATGATAATCCATGTAAATCCAAGCTAATTAGGACGAGGTGCGGGCACTATTGGTATACTGTGCATGAGGCTTGCAACTTGTAGGATATAATTTACATGATACATATGCTTTATTACTACCGTTGACAAAATTGTTTCTTGTTTTCAAAATAAAAGCTCTAGCACAAACATAGCAATCAATGCTTCCCTCTGCGAAGGGCCTTTCTTCTACTTTTATGTTGAGTCGGTTTACCCATTTCCTTCTATCTCAAGAAGCAAACACTTGTGTTAATTGTGCATTGATTCCTACATACTTGCATATTGCACTTGTTATATTACTTTATGCTGACAATATCCATGAGATATACATGTTACAAGTTGAAAGCAACCGCTAAAACTTAATCTTCCTCTGTGTTGCTTCAATTCCTTTACTTTGAATTTATTGCTTTATGAGTTAACTCTTATGCAAGACTTATTGATGCTTGTCTTGAAAGTACTATTCATGAAAAGTCTTTGCTATATGATTCAATTGTTTACTCATTGTATTTACCATTGCTTTGAATCGCTGCATTCATTACATGTGCTTACAATAGTATTGATCAAGATTATGATAGCATGTCACTTAAGAAATTATCTTTGTTATCGTTTACCTACTCAGGACGAGTAGGAACTAAGCTTGGGGATGCTTGATACGTCTCAAACGTATCTATAATTTCTTATGTTCCATGCTACTTTTATGATGATACTCACATGTTTTATACACATTATATGTCATTATTATGCATTTTCCGGCACTAACCTATTAACGAGATGCCGAAGAGCAGTTGTTGTTTTCTGCTGTTTTTGGTTTCAGAAATCCTAGTAAGGAAATATTCTCGGAATTGGACGAAATCAACGCCCAAGATCTTATTTTTCCACGAAGCTTCCAGAAGACCGAGGGACATACGAAGTAGGGCCACGGGGCGCCGCCACACTAGGGCGGCGCGGCCTACAGGGGGCCCGCGCGGCCCTAGCGTGTGGGGCCCCCGTGACGCCCCCTGACCTACCCTTCCGCCTACTTAAGCCTTCGTCGATAATAGTTCCAGTACCGAAAGCCACGATACGGAAAACCTTCCAGAGACGCCGCCAATCCCATCTCGGGGGATTCAGGAGATCGCCTCCGGCACCCTGCCGGAGAGGGGAATCATCTCCCGGAGGACTCTTCACCGCCATGGTCGCCTCCGGATTGATGTGTGAGTAGTTCACCCCTGGACTATGGGTCCATAGCAGTAGCTAGATGGTTGTCTTCTCCTCTTGTGCTATCATTGTTAGATCTTGTGAGCTGCCTAACATGATCAAGATCATCTATTTGTAATGCTACATGTTGCGTTTGTTGGGATCCGATGAATATGGAATACTATGCTATGTTGATTATCAATCTATCTATGTGTTGTTTATGATCTTGCATGGTCTTCGTTATTAGTAGAGGCTCTGGCCAAGTCGTTACTTGTAACTCCAAGAGGGAGTATTTATGCTCGATAGTGGGTTCATGCCTCCATTAAATCTGGGATAGTGACAGAAAGTTCTAAGGTTGTGGATGTGCTGTTGCCACTAGGGATAAAACATCAATGCTATGTCTAAGGATGTATTTGTTGATTACATTACGCACCATACTTAATGCAATTGTCTGTTGTTTGCAACTTAATCTTTGGAGGGTTCGGATGATAACCTGAAGGTGGACTTTTTAGGCATAGATGCATGCTGGATAGCGGTCTATGTACTTTGTCGTAATGCCCAATTGAATTTCACAATACTCATCATAACATGTATGTGCATGGTCATGCCCTCTTTATTTGTCAATTGCCCAACTTTAATTTTCTCACCCAACATGCTATTTATCTTATGGGAGAGACACCACTAGTGAACTGTGGACCCCGGTCCATTCTTTACATCGAATACAATCAACTGCAATACTTGTTCTACTGTTTTCTGCAAACATCATCATCCATACTATACATCTAATCCTTTGTTACAGCAAGCCGGTGAGATTGACAACCTCACTGTCACGTTGGGACAAAGTAATTTGGTTGTGTTGTGCAGGTTCCACGTTGGCGCCGGAATCCCTGGTGTTGCGCCGCACTACACTCCGTCACCAACAACCTTCAACGTGCTTCTTGGCTCCTACCGGTTCGATAAACCTTGGTTTCTTACCGAGGGAAAACTTGCCGTTGTACGCATCACACCTTCCTCTTGGGGTTCCCAACGGACGCGTGCTGTACGCGTATCACTATAGCTAGTGCATGATACACCTACTTCTATTATTGAACTTGCTGAGTATGCTCGTACTCATCCGTTCCCTCTTGAACCCCCTGCTTAGATCTGGAGGCATCAAAGTAGAAGATACCTTGAAGTTCAAAGACGGAGGAGTCAACCAATACAAGGGCATGAGTCAGTCAATAAAATTGATGAAGTCGGCATCTATATATTTCATGGTGGAAACCTAGTCTAGAAGTAGAAGGGAACCTATTCCCTAAACATAATACCTAAGTAGCTAGGATTCTAGCAAAGTTCTCTAGCAAGCCAGTATCTCTAGATCTAGAGTTAGTAATAAATTAGTCTACGAGTTCTTCTTTTGGAGTTTGTCGGGGGGAAGACCCCGGATAGGGCAATGGACGCGGAGCAGCCGGCTGGCCACTGGCCGGCTCGCGGCAAAGGCCGGCTGAGGCTGGGCCGGCTTCTACAAGCCATATCCGACTGGGGTTTGTACCTCAGACCGACTCGAGGCTGGCGAGTCTTGCACTGGAAGGAACCGGGTTGGTGATCCGGGTTCCCAAAGTCCACGCTGACTTCATCCTCCGTAAAGCGCGGGGCACTGTGGAGCAATAGTGCCACGCGCCGGACAGGCCATCATGGCTTACGACGAGCCGTACAGGCTACAGTGGCTGACGGCGACAGGGACACTTCCTCTCCATACCGCTGACCGTGGCAGCCGGATGGGACAGGCCACGATGCCTCAACCACTCCTGACGTCACCGCCTCGGGAAGGAGCGGAAGCCGAAGCCGGCCCAGCCGGCCAGTAGACTATAGGGTCTTATATGTAAAGTGCCGGTGCCTATATAAGCCGCACTACCCCCTCTCGTGCAGGGGATCGATCATTTATTGCTTTCACCCACCTACAGAGCTGCCCTGTGAGAGAGACCATCGTCTCCCTTAGCCTCTCAGGAGCAGCCGGACACAGCTCTAAGAGCACCATTGTACTGTGTGATCATCATATACACTCATAGCAGGAGTAGAGGTTTTACCTCCATCGGAGGGCCTCGAACCTGGGTACGTCGCCGTGTCGCTCGTGCCCATACCCGCATCCGGATACCGCCGTGAGATCCCTCAGGAACCACTTCGATTAGCCACCCTATGGCATATGCCGTGACGATACCACGACATTTGGCGCCCACCGTGGGGCCTTCAGCATCCTCGGCCGATGTCTTCATCCGGACGGGCCTCACCACCACCGCCGGCGAGCGAGTCGCTTCAGGCTTGATCTGGAGATTTGGCTCCCTCGACTGCGTCAGCGACAACGCTGGCTGCTTCGCTGACCGGCCCTTCCCAGCCGGCGGCAGCGTCATCTCCTTCGGCGGCTTCGACGTCTACGTCGCCACCGTCGCACCGCCGCGCTACCCGCGGCAGGTGCTGCGCTGCGCTAGCCCTCCTCCGCGAGCCGGCAGCAGCGCTCCCGCCAGCCCCGCCGTCGTGCAAGTCATGATGGCTGGCGACGAGCTCCCCACCAAGAACCCGCGCATGCGCGGCCCCAACCTGGAGCGCAACATCGACCCCAACGCCTCTGGCTCGGGCCCGAAAGCGCCACCACCACCGTCCCGGCTGGATGCAGTCCGGGCAAAGCTGAGCACCCCGCTCACGCCTGGTGCCGACCCCACCACTGTCGAGGCGGATCTGGAGGCGCACCGCCAGCTCCTCCTCAAGCAAACCGAAGAACTGGCTGCTGCTAAGCGCCAGATGGAGATCACCCAGCGCGAGTACAACCGCGCCCACGGCCTCACTCCAGGCGGCGACGAGCCAAGCCGAGCTGGCCACATCCGCCGCAGGGGCCGCGACCTTGGCGCTGAGATCGCCCGCGACGGCGCTCCTTCGCCGGCTCCGTCCGCGGAGCTCCCCGTCTACAACACCCCCGACAAGAACGTGCGCGCGGCAGAAGCCGCCGCAGAAGAGCTGAACCGCCTCGAAGGCGAAGAGTTACGCCGCCAGACCAGGCGGGTGACTGAGCTGCTCAACGCAGCCAACAGGCAGATCGCCGACCCCAGGTATGTCAATGCCCCCAGAGCTTCTCACGCTCGTGGAGCTGCAGGCAACGACAGGGAAGGCGCCAGGGACACGGCCGAGTCCTCCTCCCCAGCACCAAGCCGGCGCCATGACTCCCGCGCCACGCACGCAAGCTCGAGCCGGCCAAGCCACCAGCCGAGCGGCAGCAGCCGCAGCCGGCCCCCTCCAAGCCGGAACCAGGAGCAAGACTCCGGGCCCCGCCGTCATCACCGAGCGGCTCCAGAAGCAAGCGGCGCGCGCCAGCCGGCACACTCCCGGCTGGGCCCGCGCATCGAGCCCGCCGACGCCCGAGATCGCCTCGACCGGCTGGTCGAATCCCGCATTGCGGAAGAAGAAGCTCCAGCCGGCCCAAAGTGCTTCGGGCCCCGCATCGCCAACGAGCCCACGCTCGAAGGCTTCACGCTCCCCCGCGACACCCCCAAGTACGACGGCACCGCCAAGCCGGAGGACTGGCTGCAGGACTACTCCACCGCAGTCGGCATTGCCAAAGGCAACAAGCGCTGGGCTGTGCGCTACTCCCCCCTGATGCTGGTCGGCTCCGCCCGCACATGGCTCAACAACCTGCCAGCCGGCAGCATAAACGGCTGGCTGGACTTCGAAGCGGCCTTCATCAGCAACTTCACCGGCACCTATCGCCGGCCGGGTCGCCCCCAGCAGCTCGAGATGTGCAAGCAGGGCCCCGACGAGACGGATCGCGCGTACCTGACGTGTTGGTGCGAGATGCGCAACTCCTGTGAGGGCGTGCACGAGATCCAGGCCATCAGCTTCTTCATGGGAGGCTGTCGGCCCAACACCATGCTGTGGCACAAGTTGCGCCGCAGTGACCCCAAGTCGATGGCCGCCTTGATGGCCATCGCCGACAAGTACGCGCTGGCTGAGGAAGCCGGCAAGGCGCCGGCTGACGTTTCGCCGGCCCCCACCAGAAGGGACAACAACAAGCCGGCCGAGGGCGCCTCGCACGGCAGCCGGCGGGACAACTACCGCGGCAAGCGTCACAGTGACCAGCCGGACCGCCGGTACGGCTCCGCCCACGTGGCCGCCGTGGCAGACAATGCGGCAGGCGGCAGCCGCCGCCAGAAGCAAGACCGGCAGTGGAAGCCGAAGTACACCTTCGAGCAGATGCTCGACTCGCCGTGCAAGTACCACAGCGGCAAGAACCCCTCCAACCACACCACCCGCGACTGCCACTTCATGAAGCGGCTGACAAGCGGTGAACCTCTACCGCCTCCACCCCCGCCTCCACCAGCCGGCGGGCCGGGTGGCCAAGCCGGCGCAGAGAACGCCAACCTCGAGCACCACGAGGCTAACCAAGTGCACCATGCCGGCCGATATCTGGCCGAAGATGCTACCTACATCATCTTCACCTCCGAGCCCGAGGACAAGACGAGCCAGCAGAGCCGTTCCCTCGAGGTCAATGCGGTCATACCGCCGGTCCCCCAGTACCTAAACTGGTCAGAGCAGGCCATCACTTTTGATCGCCGTGACACACCGGCTGTCCTGCCGAAGCCGGGCAGCTACGCCATGGTCCTCGACCCCACCATCGGCACAACCCGGCGTAGCGTGCGTTTCTCGCGCGTCCTCATCGATGGCGGCAGCAGCATCAACATCCTCTACCGCGACACCGCCCGCAAGCTGGGCATCCAGGAGGCCGAGTTGCGCCCCACCCCCACCGTCTTCCATGGCATCGTGCCAGGCCATTGCTGCCAGCCGATCGGCCGGATCACGCTGGAGGTGATGTTCGGGAAGCCGGACCACTTCCGCACCGAGAGAATCGAGTTCGAGGTGGTGGACCTCGTGAGTCCCTACCACGCGCTCCTGGGCAGGCCGGCCCTGACCAAGTTCATGGCGGTGCCCCACTATGGATACCTGAAGATGAAGCTGCCTGGCCCCAAGGGGGTCATTACCGTAGCCGGCGATTATCGCCGCTCCATGGACTGCGCCACGCAGAGCTCCAAGATGGCCCAGACGCTGGTCATCGCCACCGAGAAGCAGCTCATCCACGACGCCGTCGCCCTCGCCAAAGCCGCGCAGACAGACATGCCGGCTGCGGGCAACCCGGCTGGGACGACTCACTTCCAGCCGGCCGACAACACCAAGAAGATCCTGCTGGACCCGGCGCAGCCGGACAAGTTCGTCACCATCGGTGCCGGCTTGAACAAGAAATAGGAAAGCGAGCTCACCAGCTTCCTCCGTGAGAATCGGGACATCTTCGCATGGACTCCAAGAGACATGCCGGGTGTGCCGAGGGAGTTGGCTGAGCACCACCTCCACGTCCGGCCTGAAGCCAAGCCGGTGAAGCAGCCTCTCAGGCGCTTCGCCGAAGAACGAAGGAAGGCCATCGGTGAAGAAATCGCCCGGCTCCTAGCTGCCGGCTTCATCATGGAAGTGCTGCACCCGGACTGGTTGGCGAACCCGGTCCTGGTTTTGAAGAAGAACGGCTCTTGGCGCATGTGTATCGACTACACCAGCCTGAACAAGGCGTGCCCGAAGGATCCCTTCCCCCTGCCGCGCATAGATCAAGTCATAGACTCGACTGCCGGCTGTGAACTGTTGTCTTTCTTAGACGCCTATTCAGGCTACCACCAGATTCCTTTGAATCCGGATGATCAAATAAAGACTTCGTTCATTACCCCGTATGGGGCTTATTGCTACACGACTATGCCGTTCTGCTTGAAAAATGCAGGCGCCACCTACCAAAGGTGCATGCAAAAATGCTTGCAGGATCAAATCGGCAGAAACGTTCACGCATATGTGGATGATGTCGTTGTAAAGACCAAGGAGACGACTACCCTCCTTGATGACCTGAGAGAAACCTTCACCAATTTGAGAAGATTCCGGATGAAGCTCAACCCGGCCAAGTGCACATTCGGCGTGCCGTCTAGCCAGCTCCTTGGCTACCTCGTCTCTCAGCGAGGGATCGAAGCCAACCCGGACAAGATCAGTGCCCTGGAGAAGATGGAACTGCCGCAGTGCCTCAAGGACGTCCAGAAGTTTGCTGGCTGCCTGGCCTCCTTGAGCCGCTTCGTCAGCCGGCTGGGGGAGAAGGCACTGCCCCTGTATCAACTAATGAAGAAGGCGGACAAGTTCGTCTGGTCACCGCAGGCGGATGAGGCCTTCCGTGACTTGAAGCGCGTGCTCTCAACCGCGCCAATCCTTGCAACGCCGGCTTCAATGGAGCCGATGCTGTTGTACATCGCAGCCACCAACCGAGTGGTTAGCGTTGTCCTGGTGGTGGAGCGCAAAGAAGCCGGCAATAGAGAGCAGCTGGTTCAGCGCCCAGTCTATTACCTTAGCGAAGTGCTCTCCCAGTCGAAGCAAAATTACCCCCACTACCAGAAGGTCACCTACGGCGTCTACATGGTGGCCAAGAAGCTCAAGCACTACTTCCAAGAGCACCCCATCAGGGTGGTTGCCACAGCGCCCTTGGCAGAAATCATAGGCAGCAAGGATGCCAACGGCCGGGTTGCCAAGTGGGCCCTGGAGCTAGCCGCCCACACCATCCTCTACGAGCCACGCACAGCCATCAAGTCGCAGATCCTCGCGGACTTCTTCGTCGGCCCAGGCTGAGATGCGATACACCGCCTGTGCCGGATTCCACACATTGGAAGATGCACTTCGACGGCTCGAAGATGCGCAACGGCTTGGGAGCCGGCATCGTCATCACCTCTCCCAAGGGAGACCGGCTGGACTACGTCCTGCAGATCCACTTCGCCGCCTCCAACAATGTGGCGGAGTACGAAGCGCTCATTCATGGGCTGAAGCTGGCCAAGGAGATTGGCGTGCGTCGCATACTCTGCTTCGGCGACTCCGACTTGGTTATACAGCAAGCATCTGGCGACTGGGACGCGAAGGACGCCAACATGGCCTCATACCGCTTCCATGTCCAGCAGCTATCCGGCTTCTTCGACGGCTGCGAATTCCACCATGTGCCACGAGCAAACAACGAAGCGGCTGATGCCTTATCCAAGATTGGCTCAACCCGGCAAGCCATTCCGCCGGGTGTCGCCTTGGCGGTTCTCAAGAAGCCGTCCATCATACCGTCACCGGACTCGGATTCAATATTCGTACCGGCTGACCCGGGGGCTGCTCAGCCGAACCCGGGGGCTTCATCGCCCAAGTCGGGGGCTAACAAGCCAAACCCGCCGGCTAGCATGCCGAACCCGGGGACTTCTCAGTCCAACCCGGGGGCTTCATCGCCAAACTCGGGGGCTAGCAAGCCGAACCCGCCGGCTAGCAAGCCGAACCCGGCGACCATGCAGTCGAATCCGGAAGCTCCCACGCAGGAGGCCCTGTTGGTCAGCGTATTCGAGATAAGATGCGTACCTTCATGGGCACAAGAATTCCTCTCCTACCTCACCGACGGTGTCTTTGCTGATGATAGAGTCCGGGCGGGTAGATTGAGAGAAGGGCCAAGGCCTATACCATCATCAACCACCAGCTGTACAAACGCAGCGTAAGTGGGGTGTTCCAGCGGTGCGTCGAGCCGGCTGAAGGGATTGAACTCCTACAGGAAATCCATCAAGGAGAGTGCGGACATCACGCCTCATCCAGAGCCATAGTGGCCAAAGCCTTCCGGCACGGTTTTTACTGGCCGACTGCGCTCAGAGACGCAGAAGATTTGGTGAAGAAGTGCAACGGCTGTCAGCGCTTCGCAAAGCAAAGACACCAGCCGGCTTCCGCCTTGAAAACCATCCCCATCACATGGCCATTTGCCGTATGGGGCTTGGATATGGTAGGCCCATTCAGAACAGCGCGAGGCGGCATGACACACCTCTTGGTGATGATTGACAAATTCACCAAGTGGATCGAAGCCAAGCCAATCAAGAAACTGGACGGGTCCACAGCCGTCACATTCCTCAAGGAAATCATTGTGAGATTCGGCTACCCCCACACCATCATCACCGACAACGGCACCAACTTCTCCCAAGGCATCTTCTCTCGCTATTGCGGGGAAATGGGGATCCGGATGGCCCTATCTTCTGTGGCACACCCAGAGTCCAACGGACAAGTGGAAAAGGCTAACGGCTTAGTCCTAGCCGGCATCCGGCCCCGGCTGGTGGAGCCGCTCGAGCGAGCAGCCGGCTGCTGGATTGAAGAACTGCCCAATGTGCTGTGGAGCCTGCGCACAACGACAAACCGCTCAGTCGGCTTCACACCATTTTTCCTCGTATACGGGGCCGAAGCCGTCTTGCCGACTGATATCGAGCATGACGCGCCAAGGATCAAGCTCTACACAGAAGCCGAAGCCAAAGAAGCTCGCGAAGATGGAGTTGACCTGGTCGAAGAGGCCCGGCTGCTGGCTGAGTCTAGATCTACTATCTACCAGCAAAGCCTCCGACGCTATCACAGCCGGAAGGTCCAGCCCTTAGCATTCCGAGAAGGAGACCTAGTGCTCCGGCTGATCCAGAGGACAGCCGGACAGCATAAACTGTCATCCCCATGGGAGGGTCCCTTCATCGTGAGCAAGGCAGTAGGCAATGATTCCTACTATGTCATAGATGCCCAAGAGGCTAAGAAAAACAAGCCGGACAAGGCTGACGAGGAGACTAAACGTCCCTGGAATATCAGGTTACTCCGCCCATTTTACACATGAGAGCAGGAATGTATGTATCCCTTGTATCCCTTTTGTGAGTTATGAAAAAGCTTGCGCCAAGAGCGCCGTCTACGACAAGTTTTTCGCGTACTTTACCTTGTTTCGCCAATTGGCTTGAACCCTCTCACGCGGCCGGCTGATCCGGTTTCCGACAGCCGGCTTCCGATCCAGCTACAGACCGCAACCCGGCTGTCCGGCTGGCGGGAGTAAGGCCTAGGGAGCCGGCACGCGAAAAACGACTAAGGGAAAGAGTAAAAGCGAGTTGACTTGCAACTTTTCATAAAAGTGCCGGATTGCCGAATTCAGCTCGTTCGACTGAAATACTGTCGGCCTCACCCAGCGGCCCGCTCTTGATCCGGCGACGGATCGCAAGTCGGACGTACGACCGGCGAGGGCACAGCCAAAGAGTGGGGCGGATGGGAAAAAGCGAACGAGTCGAAAGAAAGCAACTCGGCACACAAATGATTAACAAACATATTAAAGTGTGATATAATTAAAGGGCGATAATATTCATACATGTGCACCCGGCATCCCGGGGATTTAATAAATTGTCTTGGCAAAAGAACAGCTGGAAAGCAGGAAATCTAAGCCGGAGGGGCATCAGTGGAGCCGGCTGCCGGGTCGTCCTCAGGCACGTCCTCCGCCTCCTCATCGTCCATGTAATCTCCATCGGATGGAGGAGGGTTCGGGTCCGCGACGAAGAGGGCCTTGTCGACGAAGTCGGCGATGGTGCTGGCTCGAGCAAGGCGGGCGGCCTTGAGATCGGCTGGGAGCTTGTCCTCCACGCCGGCTCGCCGGAACTCAAGCTGCCCCAGGTCCACCTCGTTGTACCAGGAGAGGACGAAGGACAGCGCCATGTCGGCACTGGCGCGCGTGGCCGACTCCTTCCAGTCGAGGAAGCGGTCCGGCGCCCGCTCCATCGCGGAGATGAGGCCGGAGATATCTTGCGGCGCCGCCTCTTCAGGCCACAGCATGGGCACCAGCTCTTCAGCCGCCCTCCGGAGCTCCCAGCCGAGCTTGGTGATGGGCTCGATGCGGGCAGCCATGGACGCCAGGTGGTCCTCCATGGAGAAGTACTCCGAGCTGCCCTCGCCGGTCTCCCGCCTCCTGGAGTCGCGCGCGACGCCAACGGCTGCCAAAGCCGCCTCCTGCGTCTCCGGGAAGGCCGCTGCAAGAAGAAGAAGCAAGTCAGAAACCTTCAAAGCCGAAATAAGCTGAAAAATGCAAATTTTCGAAGTCCTAAGCCAAAAGGAAAAGCCTGGCGGCAGCCGGCAAGAACCGACTGTCGCCAGCCCGAAGATGAGGATAACGAAGAAATCAGAAGTTTCTGCTGCCGGCTGCCAACGAAAGCCGGCAGTCGACAGCCGAAAGCCGGCAAAGGGAAAGGAACATAGAGATGTACTCACCCGCCAAGCCGCGATCAAGCGCGCTAAAATCGTCGGTCCAGCGTTTGGCGGTAGCCGTCAGCTCTGTGGACTTGGCGGTGACCTCCTCCTGCAGCGCAAGCCGCTGCTTCTCCACCTCCGTCAGCCGCCGGCTCAGATCATCCACCTTCGCCTTCTCCGCCGTCCTGAGGGAGTTGAGCTCGGTGAGATGGTTCTGCTCCAGCAGGCGCAGCCGCGTCAGCTCCTGCTCAGCCAGCTTGAGCTTGCCGGCGGCGGATCGGCCCGCCTCCTCGCTCTCGGCGCACTGGGCGCGAGCGGCTCGGAGATCCGACTCCAGCTGCGGGACCTTGGCGGCTTCAACTGTGAGGCGGCCAGAAAGAAATGTCAGCCAACCAAGATTAAAAAGAAATAAGACATCAAGTCGAAAGAAGTATAGAGCTTACCCTTGACGGCTTCCAGCTCGCGGGCCAAGTCGGCCCGGTCCAGCTTGGCCTTGTGGTAATGGGTGACGGCGCGATTGTACAAAGTGGTGCGCCGGTCCATCACAGCCTAAGGAAAAGAAAAAGTTAAGTCGATCAGGCGAAACCCGTGCCGGCTCCAAGCAGCCGGCCCATGCCTCGGAGGGCTACCAGGATAATAATCAGATCAAAAACAGATGAGGCTTACCTTGCCGGCTTCCTCCACCTTGGCAACGTTAGCCGCGGCCTCGGCTGCCCTGGCCTTGAGATTGGCCTGCAGGCTGGAGAAGAACATCTCCACCGATGCTTGGCCGGGGTTCCCCTCCCGGCTGGTCACCTCGTAGGAGTCGGCGCGGAGCCACGCCTGCTCCATGGTGGCAGCCGAGCCGAGGCTGGAGTCGGGGGCGGACGGCACCTGAAGAAGAAGTGCGCCCTTGGCCACGTGCAGGCCTTGCGGTGACGCCGATGGGGTCCCCGTCCTCACCAGCGCGCGCGAGTCGGCGCCCTCCATGCGCGCCGGCTCGTCTCTCGCCGGCTCCTTCCTGGCCGGCTCCTCTGTCGTCGGCTGCGGCGGCGGTGTCGCTCCGGGCGCAGCGGATGGCCCAGCCGGCCCGGTTGTCTCCGGCGCACAGGGCGCCCCTCCGGGCTCTCGTCCAGCTCCACCACGGTGGGCCTGGTGCCGGCTCCGGCCGCGGGCGGCGCGGCCACCGGTGCCGGTTCTAGGAGCAGCCCTGCCGGCTCCGGCTCCGGCTGCGAGCAGCATGCCCCGCCCGGCCCGGCGGCTGGGTCCGAGAAGAGGTGTCCGGCGCGGGAACATGTCGTCCAGCGTCGGCCGCCGAGTCGGCTCGACCCGCGTGCCGCGATCAGGCGCTGAGGCCAGCGGCACGGCGAAGGAAGGTGCCCTGCGGAAGGCGCGATGCCGCAGGCGGCGGTGGTGTAGGAGCGCGCGATGAAGGCTGCGGCGTCGGCTCCCTCCTTTGGCGCAGCGGCGGCGACGCGACGCGCGGAGCCTGCCGGGAGCCGCCGCCCTGGGCAAACTTGATGGGGGCCCTAGCCGGATAAACAGAAAGACAATAAGCATGAAAGCAAGGAAAGAAAAGGAATCAAACAAGAAAAATAAAGAGAACTCACCCGGCCTGCTCCGGGACCTTCTTCGGCTGCTGCCGGCGCTGCTTCTTCGCCTTCGCCTCCCAGGCGGCGGTGGAGCCGGCTCGCTTCGTGCCCTTAGGCGCCGAAGTCGCCGTGGTGCTTGGCGGCCTCGTACGCAGAGGCACGGCGGGGATTGGCCCCGTGCCGGACGTCGCCGGCTCCTCCTCCTCCTGCTGCTCTGGTGAGGGGGGCGGATTGTGCTCCCCCTGGCCGCCTAGATCAGGCGCCTGCGGTAGGTCGTCGTCGCCGGCATGGTCGCCGGCTTGGTCAGCCGGATCGACGTGATCCGGCGTCCACCTCCTCGTCGCCAGGTCGCCGTCCTCGGCGTTCTGGCGCTCAAAAAGCTAGAAAGATAGAGAAAACATAAGCATATGGCAAGCCGGAAGTCGGCAGAAGAAAAAGGAAGCCGGCCTCGCAGCCGCAAGCCGGAAAATGGCAAAGACACGAGGCTTACCCGCGCCGGTGGACGGTCCCTGTCGCAGGGCACCAGCCCGTAACTCCAGTCCTCCGACAGGTTCGCCTTGGTGATGTGGTTCACCCGGCTGGCCACCTGGGCCTTGGTGAGCGGCGCAATGGACGTCCGGTTCGGATCGAACCGGCCGGACATGTGCCCGATCTTGTGGGTGCGCATCTGGAGCGGCAGCACCCGGCGCTCGGCGATGGTGCAGAGGAGATCTTCGGCAGTCAGCCCGCCATCGGTGGCTGTCACCAGGAAGTCCCAAAGCAGATTCACCTCGGCGTTCTGATCCGTCGAGCGGGCGTTGTGGCTCCAGTTGATCCGGCCGACTGGAGGAGCCGGGTTGAACTCCGGCAAGTTGATCCGGTCGACGAGCTCCCCCTCGTTGCGCACGTAGAAGAATGACATCTGCCAGTTCTTCACCGAGTCGACGGTGGGGATTTTGGGGAAAGGCGTACCAGGCCGGGTGTAGATCGAGGCGGCGCCGCAGGCTCGCAGGCGGCCGTCGTTGGTCTGCGCCTTCAAGAAGAAGAGCCGACTCCAGAAGTCGATGTCGGGCCACAAGCCGGCGTAAGCCTCCATGAACGCTACGAAGCAGCTCAGGAGGACGCACGCATTGGCCGGCAGGTGATGCGGCTGAAGGCCGAAGTGGTCGAGGAACTGCCGGAAGAACGTCGAAGCCGGCAGGCCCAGCCCGCGATCGAGGTGCGCGCCGAAGACGACGCGCTCGCCGGGCCGCGGCTCGGGCTCCACCTCCTCGCCGGGCACCCGCGTGATCACCGACTGCGGGATCCGCCGGAGGCGCACCAGTCGTTCGACGTCGTCCTCCCGCATGTAGGAGCCCCTCCACGATCCGCTGGGGGACGCCATTGACGAGGTCGAGGAAGAAGATGACCAGGAGAGACTAAACGGCGAGGAAGAACCTTGCGACCGCGGCGGCGACAACGGCGGCTGAGGACGCTCCGTCGAGACGCGTGGCCCCGTGGCGCCGGATTGACGGAGTGGCGGCGGCGGATCAGTGGAGATTCGCCCGCCGGAGTTCGCCAGCGGGAGGCGTTCGCCGGAGCAACAGCGAGCTCGAGCGCGCAGGGAGTGATGGAAGCAGGAGCGCGAGGAGGAAGAGAATGGCAAGTGGCCGCCTCGATGCCTCCCCCGCGGCATTTATAGCCTCCTGCCGCGGGCGGTTGGCCTCCAAGTGGCGGTCGTGGGCCACGTCCCCGGATTTACTGCGCCGTAACTCCTCCCACGTCCACGACGGTTATCGGAAACGGCCACACCACGTCGCCCACTACCGCACCGGATCCGGGGGGACATTGATGTGACCAGACGAACCGACCGCCGGGCCAGGCGTCAGACCAGTCAAGTCGGGCGCAGGACCCGAGGCGGCGGAGACTCCGGCGCGCCGCAAGCCGGAGCCGGACAATAAGTTCCACTCGAGCCAAAATTCATCAGCAAGGCGGAGGCGCCATCAGATCTTGCGAAAAAGCAAAAACTGTACAAGTGTAAAAAGCGGCCGGCTAGAAGCAGCCGGCAGAAACGAGCCGGATGAGGGCGCAGCCGGCTGAATGGAAATTCTCAGTCGGCCCCTCCAAGTGCCGTCTAATATATTCGAGAAGCCAGGAAAACCTGCCTAGGTCCTTCTGGACGCAGGACCTTGCCAGCTTCGGGGGCTAATGTCGGGGGGAAGACCCCGGATAGGGCAATGGACGCGGAGCAGCCGGCTGGCCACTGGCCGGCTCGCGGCAAAGGCCGGCTGAGGAGCAGCCGGCTGGCTCCGTGGCCGGCTGGTCCGGAAGCCGGCTGGCTCTAGGTCCTAGTCGGCCTGGCTACGGCCACCAATGCTGTAGCTGGGCCGGCTTCTACAAGCCATATCCGACTGAGGTTTGTACCTCAGACCGACTCGAGGCTGGCGAGTCTTGCACTGGAAGGAACCAGGTTGGTGATCCGGGTTCCCAAAGTCCACGCTGACTTCATCCTCCGTAAAGCGCGGGGCACTGTGGAGCAATAGTGCCACGCGCCGGACAGGCCATCATGGCTTACGACGAGCCGTACAGGCTACAGTGGCTGACGGCGACAGGGACACTTCCTCTCCATACCGCTGACCGTGGCAGCCGGATGGGACAGGCCACGATGCCTCAACCACTCCTGACGTCACCGCCTCGGGAAGGAGCGGAAGCCGAAGCCGGCCCAGCCGGCCAGTAGACTATAGGGTCTTATATGTAAAGTGTCGGTGCCTATATAAGCCGCACTACCCCCTCTCGTGCAGGGGATCGATCATTTATTGCTTTCACCCACCTACAGAGCTGCCCTGTGAGAGAGACCATCGTCTCCCTTAGCCTCTCAGGAGCAGCCGGACACAGCTCTAAGAGCACCATTGTACTGTGTGATCATCATATACACTCATAGCAGGAGTAGAGGTTTTACCTCCATCGGAGGGCCTCGAACCTGGGTACGTCGCCGTGTCGCTCGTGCCCATACCCGCATCCGGATACCGCCGTGAGATCCCTCAGGAACCACTTCGATTAGCCACCCTATGGCATATGCCGTGACGATACCACGACAGAGTTTCATTTGCAGTGCTATCTCAATGTAAAAGTAGGAGGTTGTGTTGATTTTCTGTAAACAGTTCATGTGTACTTCTATAGACATGCCTTGGACTCGCATATGTTTTTGTTGTACCACTCTGAGGGATGTAATACTAGTGGAACGTCGTTTCACTGGTGTTATTACTTGTGACGGTAAAGCACACGTCCGTTGGGAACCCCAAGAGGAAGGTGTGATGCGTACAGCAACAAGTTTTCCCTCAGTAAGAAACCGAGGTTATCGAACCAGTAGGAGTCAAGAAGCACGTTGAAGGTTGTTGGTGACGGAGTGTAGTGCGGCGCAACACCAGGGATTCCGGCGCCAACGTGGAACCTGCACAACACAATCAAAATACTTCGCCCCAACTTAACAGTGAGGTTGTCAATCTCACCGGCTTGCTGTAAACAAAGGATTAAATGTATGGTGTGGAAAATGATGTTTGCGAAGAACAGTAAGAACAAGTATTGCAGTAGATTGTATTCAGATGTAAAAGAATGGACCGGGGTCCACAGTTCACTAGAGGTGTCTCTCCGATAAGAAATAGCATGTTGGGTGAACAAATTACAGTTGGGCAATTGACAAATAAAGAGGGCATAACAATGCACATACATATCATGATGAGTAGTGTGAAATTCAATTGGGCATTACGACAAAGTACATAGACCGCTATCCAGCATGCATCTATGCCTAAAAAGTCCACCTTCGGGTTAGCATCCGCACCCCTTCCAGTATTAAGTTGCAAACAGCAGACAATTGCATTAAATATGGTGCGTAATGTAATCAACACAAATATCCTTAGACAAAGCATTGATGTTTTATCCCTAGTGGCAACAGCACATCCACAACCTTAGAACTTTCTGTCACTGTCCCAGATTTAATGGAGGCATGAACCCACTATCGAGCATAATTACTCCCTCTTGGAGTTACAAGTATGAACTTGGCCAGAGCCTCTACTAGCAACGGAGAGCATGCAAGATCATAAACAACACATAGATGATAGATTGATAATCAACATAACATAGTATTCCATATTCATCGGATCCCAACAAACGCAACATGTAGCATTACAAATAGATGATCTTGATCATGATAGGCAGCTCACAAGATCCAACAATGATAGCACAATGAGGAGAAGACAACCATCTAGCTACTGCTATGGACCCATAGTCCAGGGGTGAAATACTCACACATCGATCCGGAGGCGATCATGGCGATGAAGAGCCCTCCGGGAGATGATTCCCCTCTCCGGCAGGGTGCCGGAGGCGATCTCCTGAATCCCCCAAGATGGGATTGGCGGCGGCGGCGTCTCTGGAAGGTTTTCCGTATCGTGGCTCTCGGTACTAGGATATTCGCGATGAAGGCTTTAAGTAGGCGGAAGGGTAGGTCAGGGGGCGACGCGAGGGCCCCACATGCTAGGGTCGCGCGGCCAGGGCCTGGGCCGCGCCGCCCTAGTGTGGCGGCGCCTCGTGGCCCCACTTTGTTTCCCTTTCGGACTTCTGGAAGCTTCGTGGAAAAATAAGACCCTGGGCGTTGATTTCGTCCAATTCCGAGAATATTTCCTTACTAGGATTTCTGAAACCAAAAACAGCAGAAAACAGCAACTGGCTCTTCGGCATCTTGTCAATAGGTTAGTGCCGGAAAATGCATGACATCAAGTGTGTATAAAACATGTGAGTATCATCATAAAAGTAGCATGGAACATAAGAAATTATAGATACGTTTGAGACGTATCAAGCATCCCCAAGCTTAGTTCCTACTTGTCCTCGAGTAGGTAAACGATAACAAAGATAATTTCTTAAGTGACATGCTATCATGATCTTGATCAATACTATTGTAAGCATATGTAATGAATGAAGTGATTCGAAGCAATGGTAAAGACAATGATTAAACAACTGAATCATATAGCAAAGACTTTTCATGAATAGTACTTTCAAGACAAGTATCAATAAGTCTTGCATAGAAGTTAACTCATAAAGCAATAGATTCTTAGTAGAAAGCTTTGAAGCAACACAAAGGAAGATATAAGTTTCAGCAGTTGCTTTCAACTTCAACATGTTTATCTCATGGATAATTGTCAACACAAAGTAATATGATGAATGCAAATAAGCAAGTATGTAGGAATCAATGCACATAATTGACATAAGTGTTTGCTTCTAAGATAGAAAGAAATAGGTAAACTGACTCAACATAAAAGTAAAAGAATGGTCCCTTCGCAGAGGGAAGCATGGATTGTTGTATTTGTGCTAGAGCTTTTATTTTGAAAGCAAGAAACAATTTTGTCAACGGTAGTAATAATTCATATGTGTTATGCATAAGACATCTTATAAGTTGCAAGCCTCATGCATAGTATACCAATAGTGCCCGCACCTTGTCCTAATTAGCTTGGATTTACATGGATTATCATAGCATAACATATGTTTTAACCAAGTGTCACAAAGGGGTACCTCTATGTCGCCTGTACAAAGGTCTAAGGAGAAAGTTCGCATTGGATTTCTCGCTTTTGATTATTCTCAACTTAGACATCCATACCGGGACAACATAGACAACAGATAATGGACTCCTCTTTAATGCATAGGCATTCAACAACAGATAAAATTCTCATATGAGATTGAGGATTCTTGTCCAAACTGAAACTTCCACCATGGATCATGGCTTTAGTTAGCGGCCCAATGTTCTTCTCTAACAATATGCATACTCAAACCATTTGATCATGATAAATCACCCTTACTTCATACAAGACAAACATGCATAGCAACTCACATGATATTCAACAAAGGAATAGTTGATGGCGTCCCCAGGAACATGGTTATCGCTCAACAAGCAACTTATTAAGAAATAAAATACATAAGTACATATTCAATACCACAATAGTTTTTAAGGCTATTTTTCCCATGAGCTATATATTGCAAAGACAAAGAATGGAATTTTAAAGGTAGCACTCAAGCAATTTACTTTGGAATGGCAAAAAAATACCATGCAGTAGGTAGGTATGGTGGACATAAATGGCATAGTTTTTGGCTCAAGGATTTATTGGACTAACCTTTTAACAAGATGCCACAGTGCCAGTTTCTGTTTATTATGTCTGTTTATTGCAGAAAAGGCCCAAAAACCAAAGTGCTCGGAAAAATCCAGAAAAATCACAGAAATTCTATTTCGCCAGAAGACTCATGGAGCCAGAAGGGCCATGCCAGAGGAGGCCCAGGGCCTCCTCCCCATCAGCCGGCGCGGCCAGGAGGGGGGCCGCCCCACCCTATGGGGTGGGCCCCTCGGGCACCCCCTCGCTCTGCCCCTTCGCCTATTTATACCCCCACGACGCGAAAAGCCTGGATATATCGATGATACTCCAGAAAGACTCCCGGGGCGCCGCCGCCATCGCGAAACCTAGTTTCGGGGGACAGAAGTCTCTGTTCCGGCACCCTGCCGGGACGGGGAATTGCCCCGGAGCCATCTCCATCGACTACATCGCCATCTTAATCGCCGTTGCTGTCTCCCATGATGAGGAGGGAGTAGTTCTCCCACGAGGCTGAGGGCTCTACCGGTAGCTATGTGGTTCATCTCTCTCTCCCATGGTGTGATCTTTATGTGATCCTGAGCTTTGTATCACTATTAATCTATGTGCTACTCTAGTGATGTTATTAAAGTAGTCTATTCCTCCTCCATGATGTAAAGTTGACAGTGTGTGCATCATGTAGTACTTGGCGTAGGTTATGATTGTAATCTTTTGTAGATTATGAAGTTAACTATTACTATGATAGTATTGATGTGATCTATTCCCCCTTTCATAGCTATTGGTGACAGTGTGTATGCTACGTTAGTACTCGGTCTAAATTGCAACGGTCTATTATGCACTCTAGAGGTTACTTTAATATGAACTCTGGATTCACTCTCCACGGTGTGATGGTGACAGTGTGCGCATCGTGTGTGATTCCTTTATGAAGTTGTGGAGCTTGTTTACTCCGGCTTGAGGTGTGCTTTGTAGCCCTACACAATGAATGGTGTTTGTTATCCAACAAGAGAGTGTTTAAGAGTAGCATTTATTTATTCAGTTATGTGATCATTGTTGAGAGTATCCACTAGTGAAAGTATGATCCCTAGGCCTTGTTTCTAAGCATTGAAACACCGTTTCCAACAACTTCTGTTACATGTTCGCTTGCTTCCATATTTATTTCAGATTACAGTTACTATTTACAATCATTCATATTACTTGTATTTCACTATCTCTTCGCCGAACTAGTTCACCTATACATCTGACTAGTGTATTAGGTGTGTTGGGGACACAAGAGACTTCTTGTATCTTAATTGCAGGGTTGCTTGAGAGGGATATCTTTGACCTCTACCTCCCTGAGTTCGATAAACCTTGGGTGATTCACTTATGGGAAACTTGCTGCTGTTCTACAAACCTCTGCTCTTGGAGGCCCAACACTGTCTACAGGAATAGAAGCGTGCGTAGACATCAAGCTATTTTCTGGCGCCGTTGCCGGGGAGGTAAGGTAAAAGGTATTCACATCCTCCGACTACTAAGCTATTTCCTAGCACTATTGCCGGTGTACGAGTGCTCGAAGCTATTTCCGTTAGATCCTGCAATTGCATCTTTTTGTTTCTTGTTTTTATTTTTCACTAGTTAGGCATAATGGAAAACAACAAAAAATTTAGTGAGCTTTTTAATCTTTTTACTGAGTTAAGACTTGGATTGTTTGATGCGAAAATTAAAAAACCTATGGAACCTTATTTGCATGCTAGTAGCAATGTTATTAGTATGAACGCAATTACTGCTAATGCTATGGAAAAGTCTAAGCTTGGGGACGCTAGTTTATATAAAAATAATCTTTTTTGCTCCTCAGCTTTGGAAGAAATATTTTGCCCTGATAATGCTTTGTCTCCAATATGTGGTGATTCGAATGATGCTTGTGATATTCCAAATCCACCTACTGAAAGTATTCCCTTCAAGATACCTATGAAAATTGTTGAACTTGCTATGAACAATTGCTATTTTGGAGATGGGACTGTCCATCCTAGTGATCATTTACTCTTTATACATGAATTATGCGAGTTGTTCGAGAGTGCAGGTATTTCAAAGGACCAAGTTAAGAGGAAGCTATTCTCTATATCTCTGAAGGGCAGAGCTGCGGAATGGTATAAGATGCTGAAGAATGGTCGATCTATTGGTTGGGAGGAAATTGTACCTCTCTTTTATTCTAAATTTTATCCTCCTCATGAAGTGCATATTGATAGGAATTACATTTATAACTTTTATCCTCGTGATGGAGAGAGTATTTCCCAAGCATGGGGGAGATTGAAGTCACTAATGCTCAAATGTCCCATTCATGAGCTCCCCTGTAATGTTATTATTAATAATTTTTATGCAAGGCTTTCAGGACACCACAAGGACTATCTAGATGCCTGTTTGGAGGGATCTTTCACAAGCAAGGAGGTTGAAACTAGATGGGATCTTCTTGAAAGAATTCAAAGCAATACTGAAGATTGGGAGAATGACAAAGGTAAAGAAGCAGGTATAAACTACGAGTATGATTGCATTAAGTCTTTCGCTCAAACTGCTGATTTTCAAGAGCTTAGTGCTAAATATGGTCTTGATCCTCAAATTATGGTCGATTGTTATAGAGCCTTTGCTTCTCATATTAATGTTCCTAAAGAAAATTGGTACATGTATCATGAACCTTTTAAAGACACTTGCATGGAAAATGAAATTGTTGTTAATGATTGCAATAAACATGCCCAAACTTCTGAAAATGCTATTTCCTATAAGCATGTTAATTTTTGTGGAATTCATAGACCTTGTGAAAAGAATAAAATTGAAGAAGAATATTGTATCCATCACAGGAATGAAAAAACTAGAAAGTGGTCTAGGGCTCTAGATGATCTTGGTGAAAAAGTTTGTGCCCTCTATCCTTTTATTTGTGAAATTTTCCATAGAGTGGGTCATTTTAATTTTCAATGCTCCTCCAATGATAATTCGAACCTCATGAGTGCTGCAAATTTGTATTGTGATGATGAAATCACTTCTAATCAGCATGATGAACTTACATTATTTTTGGAGTGTGAAGAGTTATTGAGAAAAACTTCTTTGGTGGATATGAGTGCTCTTGATATTAATAGTGTCCTGCATGGGTGTCTTTCTTATTGCATTGATAATTGCCACACAAATACTTGCATACAAAATATTTTAGAAGATGACACTTTGCCAAAATATGATAGGACCGCTGTGTGTTTTGAACTTATTAATGAAAAGGAGGAATCCTCCCAAGTTTCTTCTATTGTTTCTGGAAATAAATCAGGTTATGTGGAGAAGCCTCCCTTCAAGCTTCTTCCTCCTAAAGAAGGGAACGAGGAGAAGGAAAAGAAGAAGAAGAAGAAGAAGGGAACGAAGAAGAAGAAAAAGAAGAGGGGGAATAAAAAGAAAGAGGTAACAGCATATCCCCGCGTGTATGAGATAACGATAGGTAACCGTAAGTATGTTGCTCCTAATGATTATTATGATAATGAATCTGAGTACAATGATCTTCATATGCCCTTTACCTATATTAGTGATCATGATTTGGAAGAGCACACTACTTTTGATATTGAAGATCTCTGGGACACTAATTCTGAAAATGATGATGTTAATAATTTCCATAGTATTAGTACTATCCATGTTTCTTTCCATAATGATATAGAAAGTTCTAAGCTTGGGGAAGCTGGTTTTGATGAGCATGATATTTTTAGTCCCCCAAGCATGGAGGAGAAATTTTACTTTGGTGATACTTTACCTCCTATATATGATGATTACAATGATGACTATCATATTTTTGGTCCACCTACTATTGAGGAGAAGATTAATTATGATTACAATATGCCTCCTATATATGATGATTATGGTGATGAGAATAATAATGATAGCTATTTTATTGAATTTGCTCCCACTACAATTAATAGTAATGACTATGCTTATGTGGAGAGTAATAATTTTATGCATGTAGCTCATGATAAGAATGTTTCATGTGATAGTTATATTGTTGAGTTTGTTCATGATGCTACTGAAAGTTATTATGAGAGAGGGAAACATGGTTATATGCATCTTAATAATATTAAGTTTCCCCTCTTTATGTTGAGAATCTTGAAGTTGCGTTTGTGTTGCCTTTCTATGCTTATTGCATTATGCTTACATGACTTGTTTATTTACAAGATTCCTTTTCATAGGAAGTGGGTTAGACTTAAAAGTGTTTCTTATTTTCTTTTGATGCTCTCTTTTACTTCAACTCTTATTTCTTGCGCGAGCATCATTAAAATTACTGAGCCCATCTTAATGGCTATAAATAAAGCACTTCTTGGGAGATAACCCATGTTTTTATTTTGCTACTATTTTGTTGTGTCTTGGAAGTTGTTACTACTGTAGCAACATCTCCTTATCTTTATTTTATTGCATTGTTGTGCCAAGTAAAGTCTTTGATAGAAGGTTGATACTAGATTTGGATTTCTGCGCAGAAACAGATTTTTAGATGTCACGAATTTGAGTTGATCTCTCTGTAGGAGAATCTTAAAAATCTGAAAAAATTCATGAGTAATCCTCAGATATGTACGCAACTTTCATTCAATTTGAGCTTCTTCATCTGAGTATGTTAAGTGCCTCGAAAAAAATCGTCTTTACGGACTGTTCTGTTTTGACAGATTCTGCCTTTTATTTCACATTGCCTCTTTTACTGTATTTGAGTGGATTACTTTGCTCCATTAAATTTCAGTAACCTTGGGTAATGTCCAGAAGTGTTAGGAATGATTGTGTCCTCTCTGAACATGTGAATTTTTGATTATGCACTAACCCTCTAATGAGATTATTTTGAGTTTGGTGTGGATGAAGTTTTCAAGGGTCAAGAGAGGAGGATGATATAATATGATCAAGAAGAGTGAAAAGTCTAAGCTTGGGGATGCCCCCGTGGTTCATCCCTGCATGTTTCAAGAAGACTCAAACATCTAAGCTTGGGGATGCCCAAGGCATCCCCTTCTACATCAACAACTTATCAGGTCACCTCTAGTGAAACTATATTTTTATTCAGTCACATCTTATGTGCTTTACTTGGAGCGTCTGTGTGCTTTTATTTTCGTTTTGTTATCTTAGTTCTCTGAATAAATTGGATCCTATCATGCTTGTGTGGGAGAGAGACACGCTCCGCTTTTTCATTTGAACACTTGTGTTCTTCGTTTTACTTTTAATGTTCATGGCAAAAGTTGAAAGCTGCTACATTTATTGCTATTTTGTTGGAAACAGAAAATGCTTCATGTGGTAATTGGTATGTTGTTTTGAATAATTTGATACTTGGCAATTGTTTTGAGCTCTCAAGTAGATCATGTTTAAGCTCTTGCATCATGTGGTTTAAACCTATTAGTGGAGAACTACCGTAGAGCTTGTTCAAATTTGGTTTGCATGATTGGTCTCTCTAAAGTCTAGATATTTTCTGGTAAAAGTGTTTGAACAACAAGCAAGACAGTGTAGAGTCTTATAATGCTTGCAATATGTTCTTATGTAAGTTTTGCTGTACCGGTTCATACTTGTGTTTGCTTCAAACAACCTTGCTAGCCAAAGCCTTGTACTGAGAGGGAATGCTTCTCGTGCGTCCAAAACCTTGAGCCAAAACCTATGCCATTTGTGTCCACCACAACTACCTACTATGTGGTATTTCTCTGCCATTCCAAGTAAATTGCTTGTGTGCTACCTTTAAAATTTCATTCCTTGTCTTTGCAATATATAGCTCATGGGAAAGTAGCTTAAAAACTTTGTGGTAAAGAATATGTCGCTTATGTATCTTATTTCTTATAAGTTGCTTATTGAGCGGTAACCATGTTTCTGGGGACGCCATCTACTTTTACACTCTTGTTGAATATCATGTGAGTTGCTATGCATGTTCGTCTTGTCTGAAGTAAGGGTGATTTGTCATGATTAAATGGTTTGAGTATGCATATTGTTAGAGAAGAACATTGGGCCGCCAACCAAAGTCATGTATCATGGTGGAAGTTTCAGCTTGGACATTAATCCTCAATCTCTTATGAGAATATTATCTGTTGCAATGCTTAAGCATTAAAGAGTATTCCATTATCTATTTTCTATGTTGTCCCGGTATGGATGTCCTCAAGTTGAGATCTATCAAAATTGGGAGATCAAATGCGATCTATCTCCTTGGACCTTTGTACAGGTGGCATAGAGGTACCCCTTTGTGACACTTGGTTGAAACATATGTAATGCAATGATAATCCATGGAAATCCGAGCTAATTAGGACAAGGAGCGGGCACTATTAGTATTCGATGCATGAGGCTTGCAACTTATAGAAGGTTTTATGCATAACACATATGAATTATTACTACCGTTGACAAAATTGTTTCCATGTTTTCAAAATAAAAAGCTCTAGCACATGAGTAATCACTGCTTCCCTCTGCGAAGGGCCTTTCTTTTACTTTATGTTGAGTCAGTTTACCTACTTCTTTCTATCTTAGAAGCAAACACTTGTGTCAACTGTGTGCATTGATTTTTACATACTTGCTTATTTGCACTCATCATATTACTTTGTGTTGACAATTATCCATGAGATATACATGTTGAAAGTTGGAAGCAATTGCTGAAACTTAAATCTTACTTTGTGTTGTTTCAAAACCTTCTATTAAGAATCTATTGCTTTATGAGTTAACTCTTATGCAAGACTTATTGATGCTTGTCTTGAAAGTACTATTCATGAAAAGTTTTTGCTATATGATTCAGTTGTTTAGTCATTATATTTTTGTTAGCAAACTATAGACCATTGCTTTGAGTCACTTCATTCATCTCATATGCTTTATATTGATCAAGATTATGTTGGTAGCATGTCTCTTCAGAAATTATCCTTGTTATCGTTTACCTACTCGAGGGCGAGTAGGAACTAAGCTTGGGGATGCTTGATACGTCTCAAACGTATCTATAATTTCTGATGTTCCATGCTTATATTATACCAATTGCTACATGTTTTATATGCACTTTATATCATATTATGGCATTTATTGGACTAACCTATTAACAAGATTCCACAGTGCCAGTTTCTGTTTATTATGTCTGTTTATTGCAGAAAAGCCCAAAAACCAAAGTGCTCGGAAAAATCCAGAAAAATCACAGAAATTCTATTTCGCCAGAAGACTCACGAAGCCAGAAGGGCCAGGCCAGAGGAGGCCTAGGGCCTCCTCCCATTAGCCGGCGCGGCCAGGAGGGGGGCCGCCCCACCCTATGGGGTGGGCCCCTCGGGCACCCCCTCGCTCTGCCCCTTCACCTATTTATTCCCCCACGACGCGAAAACCCTGGATATATCGACGATACTCCAGAAAGACTCCCGGGGCGCCGCGCCATCGCGAAACCTAGTTTCGGGGGACAGAAGTCTCTGTTCCGGCAAGAATTGCCCCGGAGCCATCTCCATCGACTCCATCGCCATCTTCATCGCCGTTGCTGTCTCCCATGATGAGGAGGGAGTAGTTCTCCCCCGAGGCTGAGGGCTCTACCGGTAGCTATGTGGTTCATCTCTCTCTCCCATGGTGTGATCTTTATGTGATCATGAGCTTTGTATCACTATTAATATATGTGCTACTCTAGTGATGTTATTAAAGTAGTCTATTCCTCCTCCATGATGTAAAGTTGACAGTGTGTGCATCATGTAGTACTTGGCGTAGGTTATGATTGTAATCTCTTGTAGATTATGAAGTTAACTATTACTATGATAGTATTGATGTGATCTATTCCCCCTTTCATAGCTATTGGTGACAATGTGTATGCTATGTTAGTACTCGGTCTAAATTGCAACGGTCTATTATGCACTCTAGAGGTTACTTTAATATGAACTCCGGATTCACTCTGTGTGATGGTGACAGTGTGCGCATCGTGTGTGATTCCTTTATGAAGTTGTGGAGCTTGTTTACTCCGGCTTGAGGTGTGCTTTGTAGCCCTACACAATGAATGGTGTTTGTTATCCAACAAGAGAGTGTTTAAGAGTAGCATTTATTTATTCAGTTATGTGATCATTGTTGAGAGTGTCCACTAGTGAAAGTATGATCCCTAAGCCTTGTTTCTAAGCATTGAAACACCGTTTCCAACAAGTTCTGTTACATGTTCGCTTGCTGTCATATTTATTTCAGATTATAGTTACTATTTACAATCATCCATATTACTTGTATTTCACTATCTCTTCGCCGAACTAGTGCACCTATACATCTGACTAGTGTATTAGGTGTGTTGGGGACACAAGAGACTTCTTGTATCTTAATTGCAGGGTTGCTTGAGAGGGATATCTTTGACCTCTACCTCCCTGAGTTCGATAAACCTTGGGTGATTCACTTAAGGGAAACTTGCTGCTGTTCTACAAACCTCTGCTCTTGTAGGCCCAACACTATCTACAGGAATAGAAGCGTGCGTAGACATCACGGCCTCCTCCCCACCGTGTTGGTTTGCTGGGGTAGCTCAACCGAGCGATTTTTCTCAAGGTCCTTAGTGGACACCGCCCGCTGGAATTGGAGGCTCAACTGAAGATCAAACCTATAACGGATTGTTTGTCATAGATCTTATTTAGCATATGTTTGTTATTTGCTTATGAATCAGCTTGCCTGTATACCTTGATGGTGTGAATGGTATAATGGCTACGAGGGTGCACTTCACAATGGATCACAACAGATGGTATATGCATGCAATCACTAAATACTTTAATTTTTAATATATCCATCATAACAGTCAACCTACTATACGGATGTGGCTTTAAGCTGTCGGTTAGCTGACATGGCATGGCCATATAGCCAGCAGCCGGCTCCTCTATTGCCCTTGCTCTTAATAGGTTCATCCTAGGTGCTCCAACGTGGAAATGAAAAGATTGAGTTATTAAGTGGCCAGTGGACAGTGGTGCATGTGATTGCAGTAACGAGCAAAACAAGTGTGTATGCCTTGTTGATGAACTGCCAAGGGTTAATCCCCTGGTTTAAAATCCATCCGAGGATTTCTATTATATCTAATATTCCATCCTAAGAGATTTAACTATAAAACTTTGTAGACTAAGCAGAGTGTATTGCTTGTTGTTGATGAACAACCAATTGCATCCTTGCTTGCCCTTCTCCTCCAGCTCTCCTCGCTTTATCTTGCTCTCGGATCTCTCTCTACTATGTCTATGTGAGTTTCCAGCCTAAGAGTGCAGTGTGAATTGTGACCACATAGGGTGTGAGAGCTCAACTATTTATAGGTTGAGTTGTGTGATGTATCAGTGACATGTGTGCCATACAAGTAGTGACTCATTAGTTGAAACCGCATCTCTAAGTTATTTTATGTGCCAGGAGAGATGGACTTAGTTGTCAATTGACTCACGACTTGAAATTCTATTGACCTGCCAAGTTAACCATGTCGGTTTGGTTGATTGGTTTCCTATTCTTATGCCAATTTGGATAGTGCCAATGGTTAATTTGAGAAATAATTTAATGGATGGATTAAGTTGGTCGTTTTGGAAAATATTGGTTATGTTGTTATGGGTTAAGGGATTGTCTGGCTACCCTCCCATGCTTGTCTAGGCATTTATTGTATTAACATATTATGATATTTGTTTGTGCCATCAACAATTAATGTTCGTTGCTGCTCTTAAGTTTTTTTTTTTGCATTTCCTGAATCCAATTAAAGTTTTGGGGAGTTTTTCTTATTTTTTTGCCTTAACTATTTGAGAGGGAAATGGATTTAGCTATACTATTGTTGCATAGAGATTGTTGCGTAGAGACTTGTTTCCTACAAATTTAGTTTTGTCCTTGTTGCCTCTCTTGCCTAAGATACTATTCCCGTGTTGCCTAAGAAAGATTTAACTAAGATGTTAGTTCATATATGACTTTGATATTTATGAGAATGCTATGATGAAAAGGTTGCCTCTATTTGAATTTGGAAGATCCCATGATAAATTTTAGCTTGTGCACCCAGGAGTTCTTCTTGGGAGTACTACCTTTGGATTCTAAATAAAAGAGATTCACAATTTGGTGGATCCTACATTTTTAACATCACACAAAAAAAAATCATTTTGTGTATGTGTGCATGTTTCGAAAACGATCATGGGAATGAGATGTTGATCAAGGAAATGATGTTCTTGTGAGGGTGCTTCGGTGGAGATCAAATGGAGATGGTGGTGATAGTGGTGCTGGTGCTAGTGTAGATAGATAGGCTAGATTAGGGTTTCGATTTTTTCTATTCTTTTGTTTTCTAGATGATTCATCATGTAAATGACTTTGTGATAGTTTGGAGATCGGAAGGGAATTTGATTATGGGAATTTGGATACTAAGTTTGTATTTTTCTAATTTTTAATTATTTAGTTATGAATATTTGAATCTTGCTTACTTACTATTTCAATTCAAAATTTTAATTTTGAATTCTGTTATGAATATCTTTATATGATTATGATTGGGCTTGAGATTGCGAGTATTGAGTATTTTTTTGAGATATTTATTAGGAGTATTTGGATCAAAGACTTAGTTTTTTATTTAAATTATGTGAATTCAAGTTTGACAAAAGTCAAAGCTCAATTTCGAATTCAAAAACTTAGAAATGTGTTTATTTATCTTAAAGGTATTATCACACAAGGTTTAACACTTCAAAGCAAACAATGTAGGTTTTCAAATTTTTGTTGGCCCCACATTTTTAAAATGTTGAAAGTTCATGTCAAAATTTGAATTTAAAATTCAAGCGTTTGACTTAGTTCAACTTCACCATCGGAGTTCAAATTTGTTCACTTTGATTCTTTAAATATAAAATTTCAGAAACTTCCCATATTTTAGAGATGCATGCTATGCAAATACATATATTTGACATCTACCCTTCCCGAGGTCTTATTCTTCAAGGTGTTACAACTTTTGTGTCGTACCCATCTGAAATCATCTCAACATCGCTTCGCATACCTCACTCCCTCCCCCTTCCTGGATACAAACCAAGAAATTGCCGCCGGTAGGCTCCCCAGCATGCTGATCACCGATGTTGTTATTCTTCAAAACGCGCAATATTTCTAAAATTAAATAAAAAAATAAAACAAAATTAGACGACTTGAGGTTGCATCGTCCTATTTGGATTGGCAGGTCTTATTTTTCATTTCCCTATCTTAGCGAAACCTGCATTTTCCGCCAAAAAAGAAAGTTCAAAATTTGGGTTTTCAGAGTTTCCCGCCGTCTCGCATTCTGGTGAATCGCGATCCGCAGCACCCCCACGCCAGCCAATGAAATCGAAGCATTCCCACCATAAATAGGAGCGACCCGGTCCTCTTCAATCCATCCAACTCCCACAGCAAACGTTTCAGTTCCAGATCTCTGCTTCAGTCCGCCACCAGCCCACCATGGCTCCCCTCGCCAAGCCCGCCGCCGCGGCGACGAAGCCGAAGTCCTCCGCCGCCGGCGCCTCCCACCCGCCCTACTTCGAGGTGACCGTCCGAACCTCTCATGTATTCCTGTTCAGTCATTGCGTTCGATCGGAATTGGTGCTGATTGGTTTCTCGATTTGATCTTCGCAGATGATCAAGGAGGCCATCGCGGCGCTCAAGGACAGGACCGGCTCCAGCTCGGTCGCCATCGGCAAGTACATCGAGGAGAAGCACGGCAAGTCCCTGCCGACCAACTTCAAGAAGATGCTCTCCGTCCAGCTCCGCGGCTCCGCCGCCAAGGGCAAGCTCGTCAAGGTCAAGGCCTCCTACAAGCTGTCCGACGCCGCCAAGAAGGACTCGCCCAAGGCCAAGTCCGTCGCCGCCAAGAAGGTATCGCCCAAGGCCAAGCCCGTCGCCGCCAAGGCCGCGCCGAAGCCGTCCAAAGACGCCTCCAAGCCCAAGAAGAAGGCGGCGGCCGCCGGCGCTAAGCGCAAGACGCCAGACAAGAAGCTGATTGCCAAGGCCCAGAAGTCCCCCGCGGCCAAGGCTAAGGCCAAGCCGAAGACTGTCAAGTCCCCTGCCTCCAAGAAGGCCCGTAAGGTCGCCGCTGCTTGATCTGATCTTATGCCTTTAGATTTGCTTGGTGTGGCGTTCAGGGTCTGTACAAAAGGATTCCTTATCCTCCCTGTTTGGTTTTGGTGTGGCGTTCTATCTATCATGGGTTGTGTTCAGTTTATGCAAATGGTTCAGTAGTTGTTTGTAGCTAAGCTATGTGAAATGAACTTGCAGTTTGCTCCATAATTATTGCAATCACTCCAATTTCTTTTGCAGTAATTTTTTTTACGGTTGCAGTAATTTATTTATTGGTCAATGTTTCCTTGATGACACTCCAATTTCTTGCTGAAAGCAGAGTGTGGATGTCAGGTATCTGTTTAGGTGCTATCTGTTCTGTCTGCATATAGCGTCTGCATATCGCGTCTGCTTCATTCCCTTTCTCGTTGTAATTGGATACACAGCTTCACCTTCTGTATCGTGGGCTGTGTTCAGTTTATGCACATGGTTCAGGAGTTGTTTGCAGCTAGCTATGCTAAAAGAACTTACTGTTTGCTCCATGTTTATTTATTGATCAGTGTATCCTTGATCACACTCCAATTTCTTGCTGAGACCACAGTGTGGATGTCAGGTAGTATCTGTTAATGTCATATCTGTTCTGTCTGCATACAGCTTCTGCTTCATTCCCTGTCTCGTTGTAATTGGAGACACAATTTCACCTTCTATTTAATGAGAGTATTCGTTTTCCATTTGTACCGCATTATTCCCCTTGCTCTTTGCATGTGCTGATGTTCTGTAGCAAGTGTCACCTGCAATTTTAGTCAGTAGAATGTCTCTTCTCTGCGACTAGGATTCCGTGGGTGCTGTTTGTGGGAGTAAACGAAACCAAGTCCGAAGAGTGAGAGAGTGATGGTCATTGTGCTCCATCAACAACATTTCCTGAAAATATATGGTTTCCTTCTAGAAACGAGGCGAGGGAGAAAATCCCTGCCACTTCAAGAAAAAAGTCAAGTTTACACGACAATAGACAGACACACGCAACTTCTAAGATCAAAGACATGTGAATTCACAAGATCAATTGACAATAACAGAAACTAAAATTAAGAGTCTAATCAGGCAGCACTGCAAGTGCAAATTGTGTCTGAATTATGCAATTTCTGCAGTTGGCGACAGTATCAAACAGCAACAAAGCTGAGCGCCTCAGCTACAATCAGAAAGAAAAAGTTGTACTGGAGAAGTAAACGCCTAAGCTGATCAGTGGTGGTGAACTGGTGATCTATCTTTCTTCCTCTTTGAACTTCCTGTTCCCTGTCTAGTAGTACTATCTTGTTACTGGTGATGGTGATGGGGAGGCAAAACTTGATTGATTGGGAGCTCAGTCAGTACGAGGGGGTGGCCAGGGCCAGCTCAGTGCCCACGCCGACATTGGCACCGCACGGCAGCGGCAACGACGAGTCCTGCACCGCGTGCCGGAGCTGCAGGTCAGGGCCGGAGCCAGGCTGCGCTGACGCCTGGAGCTGGATGTCGACGTCCCTGGGGCTGCAGTTGGCCGACGGTGGTAGAGGTGGCTGGACCGGCGAGTCCGGGGCGGGCAGGAGCAGGAGCTTCGAGGATGAGGCGTTGGTGGAGGAGGCGGACGGCGGCGTGGACGGGAGCTCCAGACCGCCATCCGTCAGGTACTCCTCGTCGTTCATGACCACCATCGGGGTCGCAGGCGACGACGGCGGCGCCGCCTCCGGCCACCGGAACGCCCCCTGCGGCTTGCAGATCCGCACGATGCACTTCCTCGACGTCCTCTTCCCGCCGGCACCGCTGCTGGTATCATTGTCAGCGAGCTGGTCGCCTGCACCGACAACGGCCAAGGCAGCAGCCGGTGCCTCACGGTCGGCATTGCTCTCTTGCTTCTCAGCTTCGCTGGACTCCTTGGCACACAGACGAAGAGGACCAGCCTGTTCTGCTTCCATCAGTTGCAGGTGCTGCTCCTGCTCTCCATCGTTCAGAAACTGCAGGTCATCCTGTTTCATATGTGCAGACCAATGCAAGTTAGAGCTTTGCATCAGTAAATAATTCTCAGCAAACTATACTGCTAAAATGTAACCAGGCGCAGGTTTTGATGCAATGCTAACATAACAAGAAATCAGAAAGGTATGCATATGTACAGTCCAATGCAATTAAGGTTCATCTTCGAATCAGCAAACTGCTAAATTACTCCTAAAATCAATGGTAATATATAATCAGAGCACAGGTTTTGAAGCAACTCTACAATGAGAGGAAATTTCATCATGCAACTGGTTAACGCATCTGTTGAACTGTACCTTGAGACACAGGAAAGAAGTGGACAGGGCAGTCATCTGCTCCTCCAGCCTGGTGTTCTTCTCAACAACAGCCTCATACTTCTCCTGCAAAAACAGATTCAGAATCCAAGCATATAGATAAATGCAGCAAGCTACGACTGTAAAATAACAACGTGAGCTGGGAAGTTTGGTTCAAATTCAGAACCTTCAAGAACAAAACCTCCTCCTCCAGCTTGTCATTCGCCTGTGCCGCGCTCGCATACTTCTCCTGAAAACAAACCCAGAGAAATGAATCCAGCATGAGCAAGTGGAGAAACAAATTCAACCAGGAAGACAGAATTTTATTATTTAGATTTAGCTTTGCAGCCATTTCTAGCTAGATAACTAGATAAGTATCATGAACTAGCTGAATAGCTAGATCACCTTCACAGAGGTTGCTAGCTAGGTCACTAGATAAGTAAGGAGCTACTGAATTTAATCTGAGAATGTGCTGCCCCCCAGATTAGTGTAGTGTAGGTCTACCTCCAAGGACATAACTTGCTTCTCCAGATTGTCATTGGCCTTCACCATACACCCATACTTCTCCTGCAAATAAGATATGAATTCAAGATCAGCTATCCACCTGCACTAACATATATACTCCATTGAACAAACAAATAAAAATTTAAGCTTTTTAATTTTTTTATAGTGCTACTGGAAAGAGATATGCATTCAGATTATTAGTAATTTGTATATTAAGTGTTATGTGCAGTACATCTCAAGATCATCAATGGAAATAAAAGGTGCTTGCCTAAACATCGATCTTAGCTTAATATAAAAATGTGAGATGCAAAGCCGAGAAAGGTTAATTTACTGCAAATGTCTGCAAGGCCTCCACAGAGGTGACAGATTAAGAGCTAGAAATGTACCATGCATTGGAAAAGAAAACCTTCCCTCCAACTTACAATTTTCTGATGCAAATACTGCAATGTACCTCAAAAAACAAAAACAAAAAAACATGCCACTTCAAAGCAAAGTTCGGAAGCTCTTTCTTTGACTGAAACTCCAAGATCAAAGATTTCACAAAAGAGGAACTAGAAATGTGCACTATCTGCCAAATGTACCATGCATTGGGAATGGAAACCAATCCTGCATCTTACAGTTTTTTTATGCAAGTACTGCAATGCACCTGACAAAACCCAAAGCCTAGACTTGCCATTTCAAAGCAACTAAAATATCAAAGTTCTTTTCTTTTACTGAAACTCCAACATCAAAGTTTTCACAAAAAAGGACTGGACATGTACACTCCCTGACAAGTGTGTAGCACATAACTAAGGGGTTGAGCTCCATACACATGCCTCATTTTCTCCATAATTTTGAAAGCAGATCTACATGATGATAAACGAATAGATGGATATCTCAGTTAGTTGAGTGTGATCACCTGATAAGGCTCATGAGGAATGTAGGCCTTGACGGTCTCAGATTTCACATCATTGCTCAATGTGCCTGGATGTGCCTTCATGAGCTGCTCCATGTGCCTTCATACACAAATTGAGAGCAACAAAATTAAACGATACTAGCGTTGCTACTTGCTCTATGCAAGAATCTTAACAGTATACGGCATTGCAGTGCTAAATTGACACCAAGAATGCAAGAAAGGGAAGAAATTGGGCAACAAAGTTCAGCGTTAAGTTAACACAACACTGGCATTGCTACTTGCTGCAGAAAGAATCTTTACAATGTAGTTCAGCGCCAAAAAATCAAATTGAGCTCAAGCATTGCTGCTTACTACATGCAAGAATCTAGAAAATATAGTAGTATCAAGCATTGCAGAGCTAAACTGGCAGAAAAATCAAGAAAGAGAGGAAATTGCAAGAGAAGGAGGAAGAAAAAGGAGACCTTTTTACTTGGGCGAGCTCCGTGGCGAGCTCCTGCACCTGCCTCTTCATCACCAGTGCGCAGGCGTCCGGCGACACGGGGTCTCCGAGCTTCCAGCCAGGAGGCGGAACCCAGTACGGGTCGGCGACGCCGGCGTCCCGCCGCATGGCCGCGAGCCCAGCCGGCTCGAGCCAGTACTCCATGGCGCCCTCGGCGTTGTGGCGCCGACGCAGCCGCTCGGCGCCGCCGGGCGCCACCTTGTCCTTGGTGTGCTTGAGGAGGTGGTCGAGGAGGCCCGTGTCGCCGATGAGCTTGCGCGCCTCCTCCCGCAGCTGGCGGCGCTGGACCGGCTGGCCGACGCGAGCGCCCAGGGAGCGCACGACGCCGAGCAGCGCCGCCTCGGCCGCGAAGTAGCGCCGCGCCGACCACCGGTCCACCATGGCGCCGCGCCCCTTGCCGCCGGGCTCCTCCACCTTGACGAGCTTGTTGTCGGGCTTCGTCTCCGGCTCCTCCTCCTCCTTCTGGCGCGTGCTCTTCTTGACAAGCACCACCGCCTTGCGCTCGTCCTGGCCGCTCTCCTCCTCCTCCTCCTTCTTGGGCAGGAACTTGTTGGGGGCACGGCCATCCTTCCTCCTCTTCCCCTCCGTCCTCCTGGCCACCCTGCGCTCGTCCTCCTCCACCACCACCGCTTCCTCCTCCTCCTCCTTCTTTGGCAGCAGAACCTTCCTGGGACGCTTGGCGACGGCACCTCGCGCTCTATCTCCTTCCTTCCGCTTCCTCTCCCTCACATACACCTTGAGGCGCTCCACGTCCTCCTTGCCCTCCTCCGCTCCCTCCTCGGTGGCCACGGCGCGAGGCGGCGCGACGGGGTCGAGCTTGGAAGCGGTCGGCTTCCTCGCCTGCCTTGCCCTCTTCCTGGACCAGAAGCGGCCGCATCCCGGCTTCCTCCTCCGCTTCTTCTTCTTCTCCGCCACGGCCGCCGCCTCCGTGCGCTCGCCCTCGGCCTCGCCGCTCGCTTCGGCCTCCTCCTTGACCTTGGGCTCGGGGTGGTCCCTCGTCTTGGCGTTGCTCGAGCTCTCCCCGTCGGCCTGCGCCACGAACGCCGCGGCCGCCTCGAGCGCGCTCTGGGCGCGGGGCGGTGCGAGGGCAGCGTGGGCGCGTCGCGCGGCGCGGTGGACGTAGCGGACGCGCTTCCGGACGCCCCAGCTGACGCCGGTGCCCTGCAGCGCGAGGAGGCAGAGGTGGGCGTCGCTCGGCGTCGGTGACGGCGGGGACGGTGGCCTCGGGGCCGGCGAAGGAGGAGGCGGGGACGGCGCGGGCGCGGGCGCGGTCGGTGGTGCAGGCTCCGGCGCCGGTAGAAGCGGAGGCGGAAGGTCTGACTTTGGCGAAGGAGGAGGCGGAGAGGGCGCGGGAGGCGGCGTCTCGTCGTTGAGCTGGTTCTTGGAGAAGTCGTAGAGGCGCGGCGGGGAGGGCACGGGCGGCGGCAGCTCCTGCGGCGTCTCGTTCTTGGGCTGGTTCTTGGAGAAGTCGTAGAGGCGCGGCGGGGAGGGCGCGGGCGGCAGGTCCTGCGGCGGCGTGTGGTCCTTGAGCTGGTTCTTGGAGAAGTCGTAGAGGCGCGGCGGCAGCTCCTGCGGCGGCGTGTCGTCCTTGAGCTGGTGCTTGGAGAAGTCGTAGAGGCGCGGCGGGGAGGCCCAGTATGCGTCGTCGTCGTCCCCGCCGCCAAGGCCGAGGAAGCCGAGGCGGTCGTCGGCCATGGCGCGGCGGCGCAGGACGGCGTGGATGGCGGCGGAGGTCATGGCGGTGGACGACGGAGCAGAGAGGATTGCGTTGCAAGAAAAGGAAGCAAGCGATGGTGTGGTGGTGGTGGAAGGGGGATATGTAGAGGAAGAAGAAGACAAAAGCAGCCGGAGTTGATGACCGGTGCTGCTGCGGGAGGGGTGGCAGGGGCCGGACCGGTCAGAGAAGAAGGGGAGAAGGGTGGTGCCGTTGCCGTGGTGGTTGGTGTGTGGCAGCTTTGCTTTGCTCTGGTTTGGTTTCGCAGGAGCACGACCGAGCTTGATTCCATGGCTGGCTGTTCCTGGTCATGCGACACAGGGCCAGGTGCGTGATCCCTCTGAACAGACCTGGAAAAGGAAATCGTCTCGGATCAAGCGAAAGCGCAGCAGAGCGAGAGAAGGGGAGGGGATGCGTTCCGTTTCATCTGCTCTGTTCCCGCCAAAAAACCAACACAAAACGACAGCAGAAGAGGGGTATCTATTTGTTTTACTCTTGGTTAATCATTACCAAATCATCAAGTAAAGATAAGGGTAGTATCACCGTCTATCCGTTTTACTTCCTTTTCTAGAGAGAGAATCTATTTATTTCACTACAGAAGGAAGAGTATTTACTCTTGGCTAATCACCACCATATGATCAAATAAAGACCAGAAAGTACAGAAGGGATATGATCACAGAGCAGTGGCAACATGATAAGCCTGACCAAACACCAAACCCGTCCAAAAAGACAAGAAAAAGAGGCGCCACTTTCTTTCCGTTGTCCCAGTCTGGCTCTCTGGTCAAAGAGCCTCCCGCCAAAAAATAAACCAGAAAAACGACGAGCAACAGATTCAAAATAATAATATTTAACCATCATTTTTCCATTCCTTTTTCCGTAGGCACAGACTCCATTAAACAACTAGTCAAGTGTAACAATATGTCCTGTGAACAAATCACCAGCACAGGCTCAAAAGTTACAAACCACCTCCACACACACGCACGCTTTCCAGAATCCTCTGCAAAAGCCCAGGCTTTGGATGCCGCTCCTAGGCTCCAACAAGGCTCGTCTGGCTTCCATCTACGCCATGGGGCTTCTTGCCGTGGAGGCCTGGAGGTGGAGGGTACACAGGAACAAAATGTGGACGGAGCAGCCTTCCACACTGGAACAGCAAAGGTTGGCTGGGCAGAAGCGGCAGCCTATGCTCCCAGACACCGCTCCGGGGCGTCTCCAAGGAGCTCACACGGTCGTGTGCGCGACGTACTCGCCGTTGCTGTAGCTGAGGCGCCGGAGCGAGGCGGTGTGCAATGACGGGACCAGCACGGCACCAGGGACACCCAGGGCCTCGCAGCCACCATCAGGTGTAGGCGTCTTCGACGACTGGGTGTTTCCGCCTACTGAGGCAAAGGCGGCGTTCAATCCCATGGACGAGGGCTCTGTCGCGATCCTGCAAGAACCCAACATCAATCGTTTTTCAGTTCCCCTGAAAATATTAGAAACAGGGTGATGACAGGGAGTTGCTGTACTTACGTTACATCAAACTGATCCGCGTCCGCGCTCATCGCGGCGCAGACACCAGAGACCACCCACGGCGGGATGACCACGTCCTTTATCTCCATGCTGTAGCACATGTTGCCCCCTAAAGGAGGAGCAAGCGCTGATCCAGGTTCGTCGATGGCAACGGAGGAGGCCGAGCCGGTGTCGGCTTTCCTCATTTCCCTGCATATGACCTGTAATAGGGTAATCAGATTTTGTAGTCAGGCAATTGCACCCATGTAAGTCCCCATTGTATGATTACAATGTTAAAAAATGGTATGGCTGGTTCTAATTCAAGCAGATGAATAAGGACTTCTAGTCAAAGTGTTTTGCAACTTATTAACAGATAATCAAATGAACAAGATAAATCGATACTACTGTGGACCATTTGGCTTGCCTAAGGTAGCAGGATGGAAACAAAGTACTCCTATATAGAAATGCAAATTACCTCTGGAATATGGAGGCAACTATTCTGAAATGGCACCGGTGAATATAACACTGGGACATCTGTGGCAGATAATGAATTCAGAAAGGACCTGAAAAAATTCAAATTTAGGTTATACAACATGAAATGAAATTCAGGGGTGCTAAAGAGAACAGAATAATTAGTCGAGATTGAGCAGGGGTGCTAAAGAGAAAAGAATAATTAGTCGAGATTGAACACCCTACTTGTAGTTCAACAGGACATCATATAAGCCATGAACGCTCTTATTGCCAGTAAATGAAAGGAGCGACTGTGTGGTGTTGTCCACCTCAGATAGAGCATCTATATGAAGTGTCTGCAAGTTCGATAAAAATATCCCACTAAGTCAGTAGCTGCAGCCTGACTAAAGCAAATAAAGGAAAAGGTTGAAGAAGCAAATGGAACCTGGCCTAGATTGAGTGTTTGGATTTTTGAAAATTCAATCAGGTCATCCTCAGTAGCCTCCTCCACTTCAGTATTGCAAAGAGGCATAGAAAAGCGAACACCCTGCAAGAATGCAGTCAGATTGTCAAATAATCATGATCCTACATGACAAAATTGACTTCAACCACCAAAAAGATAATGCTTTCAGTAAAATGGAGAAACAGAAGTACCATTGGTTAAATCACAAAAGTATGAATGATATAACTTGAGTAGTACTAAGTTGCAAGTAATCAAAAAATGGGAAAAAATGTAATGAAGAAATCAGGAATAGCCTTGCCAACCAATTAATTGATATAACTTGATGAACACTGCCAGTTACAAATTAAAAGCAGCAATATAATGAAGTAATTGTTGGTCGGCAACAGAAATGTTGCATTGTAATATGTAGGTAGATAACTAGATATTTTGACAAGAAATATGAAAACAATAGTGAGCTATGGAAAAGATGAACTCACATGTTTTCGGAGTAATGACCGTATGCCACGGGTAGATTGTGATAAGTATGCATTACAAGACTGCTTCTCCAAACAGTTTCCGCCAATAAATAGAGCAACAAATTGTGCCGTATAAACTAGAACAAAAAAAATTGTGTTCAGTACGATGAAGGAGGGTTAGGCATGGAGTAAAAGTCTAGTAGAACCTTAAATTTAATTAATTCCAAGAAGTATGAAATGGGAATTCAAATGAAGGTGACCTTGAGACAAATGCTGCATTACATGTTCAGAATTGTCAGCCTTATTATTAGAAAAAAATAAAGTGTAAGGCAGACAAAAAATATATATTAGATACAGCCAGAAATGCATCTTCCCCTTCACAAATGAAATTTCAGACAAACTGTCATGAGCTATTGCTTTTTTATAAGAAATAATACAGCAACATTGTGCATGTACAAATGAAAAGGATTACCATTCCCATATAAATGACTTGTCAAGTAAATGGATAATTGAGGTCAGAGGAGCAAGAAGATACCATAAAAGATATTCAACATATTGTTCCGGAGCATGTAGTAAAGATTCTGAAACGAATCTTCCCAGTCCTGGTACCTTTTGTCAAGGAACTCTTTTTCTACATGCCAGAAGGGGAAAGAATAAAGTGATAGATCCACCAAAATTACAGGGATAACTTATTTTAAAAATATACGATAATTCAGGTCCAGTGATTACCTCCTCGTGCAGTTGATGAGAGCATAACAGATACGATGGAAGCCGGTAACACGGATTGTGGATATACCCATGATTGGAGTGCCCTCGAGAATAAGAGTTCCTTGTTGCTCTCGGGCCTTGTTCGTCGTGAATTTTGGGACCTACCACGATAACTCTGAGAAATGGGTCCAGCAATACTGCCCCTAAATAAACTTGTACTTAAATTATGACACCTGTTACAAGCCAGAGTTATTATTATAATTAGGGTCTTAGAGGCAGAAAATCTAAATAAACATAACGAAGACAATAATAGAAGACAACTTGCAAGTAATTCTGAATTTCTTCCCTATTGACTCTGTTGAGAATGTTGCACTACTACCTCTGTTCGGCTTTAATCGATGCATGGATATAAGACAAATGAACTAGCTCTGGTTCTAATCAAAGTCAATTAAATACGAGCGGAGGGAGTACATAATATCGCTTAGAGCATTGACTGTAGGCACCAATAGTACATTGAAATGCGTCGAAATTTTCTTGCACATGTAGTTAAGATTCTTATGTGATTAATAGGCACATGACCATTGCATAACTAATTTTCATAGAGCCAACTGATATATGTCACCAGTTCAGCAGTTTGGAATACTTGGGGAGAGTGTGTTTTCTAAACAAAGAAGTTCAGAAGATAAGAAGGAAATACTAGATAAGCTAATGCCAACCCACCACTTCACAGAAGATGATGAAACAAACTGCAGAGTAGTCTTCAAGGTGAGATCCAAAGGAGCTCTTTTTCCTGGTATTGTAATCTTAGAGGGGCACGCCTCTGAAGACTTCAAAGGAACATCACCAATTTGAATGTTAGGGGCATTGGGAGCTCCAGAAGCATCACGAGCTCCAAACTGTTTCATCACTTTTTCCTATCATAAGGCACTAGAAAGATTAGTGCATGAGGTAATATACGTGTACCGTAGGGCAATAGGTAGATGATCATTACCATGTCAAATTTGCTAGATCCAGCCTGCTTCTCATCACCAACATGAAGCTCAGATACACTCCGTAGAGCATTCTCACTGTATTTCTCAGCTTTCCTAAAGCCTGGCTTTGCTGCCTCCCCAAGCGATGGAGTAGAAGAGTCCAACTTAGCAGAGTCGCCATGGCTTGTGAAAAAACAATCCATATAAGAGCATGAGCATGATACAAAATAAGATACAACATCTGGTCAAACAATTACCGTGGGAACAAAGATGATACAGACTCAGATTGTGAAGTAGTTACAGCGACAGAAGACTTGGGAGCCTTGTCATTATTCGGTAACGCATCCTGTTTTCAAGATATTACAGTTGTAGCAAAATTAATACTCCAACCAACATGATGCTGTCAAGGACTGTGCGGAGCAATGAGCACCATCGAGCCCAACGAAATGGATAATAATGTCTCAGATGTCTAACCTTACAATTTTCCTTTCCAACGTTTCTGGATTTCTTAACTTGGAACACCTCTGTAACACGAGTGTTGATATATTTGGAGATCTTTGGCTGTTCTGGGTTCCGAAGCCCATTGCTTGACCTAGACCCACAAGATGAGCATCAAATTCTTTGTAAAAGCACAAGAACATCAGTATGCATAATAACAGCAGACTTACCTATCAAATGCCGCAGAAGCAAATAACTGATCATTAGCAACCTTTTCAGATGTGCGTCGCTTCAACTGCTCTCCCTGCAGGAAACAATCGTTGGAATAACAACTTTCAGTGTCCAACTGCAGCCGTATGCCATATAATGCTTACAGTAGGATGTGCTTTTTCTAGCTAATAATTTCAGTGATGTGGCTACGTATTGTGGAGGCGTGACATTTGGTCACATCATCTGTATTTGCATAGCCTCACAGGTGAGAGCAGCATACAAGTTTGACATATAGTGGGCACAGTAGGATGTGGTTTCTAGCTAATAATTTCAGTGATGTGGCTACGTATTGTGGAGGCGTGACATTTGGTCACATAATTTGTATGGCCTCAGAGGTCGCAGCAGCATACAAGTTTCACATGGCAATTTACCCGATGTAGCATTTGCAGCAGATTTGAGTTGGTAGATTACAATGGCATGGTACATTAAGGTCTTATTTGGGAGCAGTTGAGCGTTGCATTATAAAGCTAGAATTTCATTAGCTGTAAAGAACTTTGAGACATGGCGTTCGGTTGTATCATTGGTATAGCCTCACAGGTCACAGTAGCATACAAATTTCACATAGCATTTGCAACAAATTTCACTTGGTAGAATACAATGGCATGTTACATTAAGGTCTTATTTGGGAGCAGTTGAGTGTTACATGATAAAGCTAGAATTTCATTAGCAGTAAAAGAACTTTGATGTCGCATTCCACCAGATTCCCCCAGATGCAGTATTAATGATCAATGACAACAAAACAAGCATGGATTAGAGGCATAAACCAAGGTTGACAGAGGCATTACCCGCAGCTCGGAGGGTGTCTTCCTCTTCATCCTGGGTACCTCCGCTGGCCTCCCGTGTAGGGCGCCGCCGCTCACAGCAGATTCGACAGCAGCCTGCGCCATAATTAGATCCTCCAACCCCTAAACCCTAATACCTCCTCTGCATGCCGCCGTGCCTCTGCGTCGTCGGCGGACCCTTTCACTCCATCTGCCTGCAACCCAAGAGTGGCGTTAGGTTTATTTTCTGCATCTCGCTAGGAGTAATCTCGGAATGAGTGGTTACAGGCCGTGAATCGCATAGCAAATGTACTGTACTAGTGTACTAGCATTCATTTTCGTGGTGGTTTCAGTGAAGAAGGCGCAGGGGGAGGGCTGGATCTGATCGGCGAACAGTAGGAATAGCCCCAGAAACCGAGTCTGGTGGCAGATCAAGGTGTAGGCGATGGGCGCGGAAGGGACGGCCGGTGGCGCGTCGCGGCAGACGGCAGGGACCCTATCTGGGCGCCGATCCGGCGGCTAGCGGAGCGGGCGGGTGCCGGCGGCGAGGACGGGGTATGGAGTTAGGTTTTAGTGTTTCCTGGCGGCGGCAGGCGGGTGGTGGAGTGGAGGGGTCCGGCGAGTGAGGGCGGGAGCGCCGGCGATGGGGATCGTCGGTGGAGGGTGTGGGGAGTGGACGGAAGGGCAGGCAGGTAGGTCGTCCTCACCTGGAAGCCGGGAGGTCGCCGCCGCGGGGAAGCTTCCGGGAAGGGTCCGACGGGCGCCGCTCCCTCCTTCCCTTCCGGACGCGGCGGCGGCGGCGGCGCGCAGGTGGATGGGATTGGAAACGGCGGAGGAGGGGAGCGGGAGTGGAAGTGGGCAGCGCGGAGGGGAAAATTTGGCCACGAGGTGAGAGATAGAGAGCCTGGAGGGTGGTGCGAATGGGCAATGCGGACGCCAAAAATTTGGGGCAGATTTCGAAACGGAGAATTTTCGGCCCCAAGCCCGCGCGCTGCCGCTGCCCCGCACGCAGCCGCACTGACACTGCTAGACTTTACTAGCTTGGTTGGGCAGTTCTTTTTAGGATACACGGTTTTGGTCCAAAAAATCGTGTTCCATGTTTTTTTCTTTCACATTTTAACATGCTTGTTCTATGGTACGTAGATTTAGGTGATGTCAAGGCAGCTATCCTTGTAGACAGTCCGAGAAACAGTTGGCTGCTCGACCTACCTTTGTTCGGCGACATCAAGAACCATGTGGGTATCGCACTAACAACAGTCTTCTAGGTGAATTGACTAGTCTAATTAGCCGCCCATTGGCACCTTCTAGAATCACTCCAATGTGGTGGTAGACTCGTTACAACTTGTTGTCACGATACCTTAATGCAGTGTTTTCTACTGCAGCTCAATGACGTCGATGCACATACTTAGGACGGAGTACTTGCTCCTTTAGAGGTGGATGTTAAGTTTGTCACTTGGGAGGGGACCGAGGCTTTACTCGTGCCCACCTATGCTCCATCCCTAGGAGGGCCATGTGTTGTCTCGCTTTGGTAGTGTAATCTTCATCCTAAAACTCTCTAGAAGATACAACTTCGACTTAGCGACATAGATCTCGCATGCTCACTACTACTTTCAGTGCCATACTATGTACAGTGAATCTACACACATCTTCTACTGAAATTTCCAATGCATCTCATTCCTAAATAGATCGTACGACGCGAATCTCCTATCATTCACCTTGCTCGCTGACCACAATGTTTTCCGTTTGGACCTTGCAACTAAACATAATTCCACTACATATGATACGTAGCTATTTATGGAGGGTGGATGGTTGAACATGGTGCATGATCTACACTCATTCGTTCACACAAAAATCTCATGCTAGCTGTTGTGTCATTAGTTTCAATGTCTACGGTGTAGTTGTAGACATTTATGGCATTCGTTGCACATATATGTATGAACAACACTAAACCAAATGCACCTAGCAACCCAAGACAATGTAGCCATAGCGGACTCTATAAACAAGGCAAATGAGTCTTGTTGGTTTATTTTCAACAAGGGGTGGCGTAAAAAAATACATACACCACACCATACCTTTTGCATAACTCAGAAAAAAGAAAAGGCAGACATGAGTACAAGATTCTTAAAAATATTGACCGATTATCAGTGATGACCATCATAAGCGCATTTTGGATGTCATTTGGAATTATTGTGGGTTTTAATTCCTCGTGACTTCGCTTTCCGTTGAATGTGAGATTAAGAGATCACTTGTGTGCATCTCATTCCTTGATAGATTGTACTATGTGACTCTCCTACCATTCGCCTCGCTCGTCGTCCATAATTTCCCATTTGGCACTAGCAACTAAAGTGTGATGACCCAGCGTACCACTGCATGGTGTAGTACACAAGTCGTTGACATAACACAAGTGAAACACCGTTCCACTCATATTACATCTCTCAGAGTGGTACAACAGAAACATATGCGAGTCCAAGGTATGTCTATAGAAGTACACACGAACTGTTTACATAAGATCCACACAGCCTCCTACTTTACAGTGAGGTAAAACTTCAAATAAAGCTCCAGAAGAACGACTCGTAGTCTATCTTATTACTAACTCAAGCTTAAGAGCTAATTGGCTTGCTATAGAAATCTAGCTACTTAGGTGCTAGGATTAGGGAAAGGTTCCCTTCTATTACTAGTCTAGGTTTCCATCATAGCTGATGCAGAAGTTGACTCCATTGACTTCTTTGATTGAATTCTTCATCTTGTTGCAGTTGACTCCTTTGTCTTCAAGTTCCACGGTAGTTTCTCCTTCGGTGCATTGCTCTAAGAAGGGGGTTCAAACGAGATAGAATGAGTACGAGCGTACTCAGCAAGTTCATATTAGGAAATATGTGTATCATGCACTAGCTACAGCCATAGACCAGAAAGTCATAGGCCAATGCAAGTTTTTGTAATCATTTCTTCAAAGGTTTATTTTATTCTAAAAACTATGCCCGTCAGTCTTCACAGGTTGACTAGAACTTCGTGGAGTTCCTTTCCTGCCGCGTTCGCAGTTCCCTTCCCGGAACAGGGAGTGACAGCCACAATTTGATACACTCTGCAGAGGTGCGTTACTTTTCCCACAAGAGATCTCACCCTTTTTGTCATCCGCAGGGACTTGCCCCCGTTCACACTTCCTTTGGTGTGAGGCCAGGTATAAAGATCCAAGCCCACACCGCCTTCTCCGCGACTGCAAACCCACCTTTTTGTCCACCCGCACACCTCCAGTAGACTTTCCCCCGATAATACGGCTTTACTCATGGTGTACTTTGGACAATCCTTCATAGATCGGAAGAGATTAACATCACCAATGGATGGGGATTTAAAAGGATTTCCCAACCTATTGTGGCAGTGCCTCCAGCACCCCACCGTCTCTCCGATCCGTTGGCGTGCGAAGGGAAAAGATCTGTTGGCTTTCCCAGAGCCATTATAGATCTCATGGTCAACGCGATTTGTACGGCGCTAGAATCACTGGACGGCATTGGTAATTAATCCTAGGGTGATATAACCCATTGCAATGGAACCTCCACCATATCAACACGTACCATGGTTCCATTGCCCACCACATAGTCATATTCATAATTGTAAAATAATATTTGCTTTTCAATGCATGAGTGATAAGTATAGTACTTTGCATATAGTTTGATAAAAATAATCAAATGACATGAGCAAGCGATGAACTTGCCTTTCTTGACTGCAAGATTATGCAGGCAAAAGCTTCGATACGTGATAACTCCAAATTCTGAAATACCATCATCGTCCGGTAAGGACAATGTTTAAAGAACTGGCAAAGATGCTATAATGCATAGTATGAGATGCAATCGTCCCGAGCGTAAGCTAACCTTGATGATTTAAAATATGTGAGTTGTAAAGATTTCTTTAGGGTTGGTTGCACTTTTAGAATGGTTCTCAAACAAGGTTCTTATTAGGGTTTGGTTATATTAGCATCATAATCAAGTGATATAAGACATCATAACAATCATATACATAAAGAATAGTAGTGGAATAATATGTGAAGAACGGTTGTCAATTTTAAGTTCTACAGGACATGGTTGATGATTACTTATATTATACTTCAAAAGAATAACTTTTGAAGAACATGTTGTTTAAGAAATAATGAGTATTTCAAAGAAGGATTAAGGCTTCTAAGGTTTGATTAACATTTGTACTTCAAAAGAATAACTTTTGAAGAACAGGTTAAATAAGGGTATGACTTACTATACATGGGAGCTATGGTTTTCTAGGGTTTACTATTGGATTCATTTAGTTCACTAATAGGAACTAGTTGGGTTCTTAAATAGAATTGGTTCTATATACAACAAGTATGGGCAGGTTTATTACTATGGTTGATTATGATATCATATCAAAGGATGGTTATCCAGATGGTTCTATAAATTAGCTACTAGGTTTACTATGGTTTCTTATTTGCTTCACTAAATAATCACTAATAGTTTCTAAGCTAAATGACTTATCATTTCCTAAGTAGGGTTGAGTGGACTAGGAGCTTGTGATGTGATTTGCTACACAATGTTGGTATTAGGGTTTATTATTATGGTGCTACTAAATTATGATGGTTGAGGTTGATCCTAATGGTATGGTATATAGGATTGATGATCAATGGTGCTAACATGTGGTAACAGGCTAGGGTTTATACCTAAGTGATGCTAGTGAATCATATAGGTTTTAATTAAGAATAGGAACATGAAATGATAATCTCATGTGAATTAGTTCTATGTTGGTGGATCATGACTTGTATTTGTTGGTCATATAACAAGGTTCTCTAGGTAAGGTGATATTCACATGATCACATGTGATAAACAACTAGGGTTTTAGGGTTTAACATTTTGACATGATCACATAAAATAATGAGATCAAGGTTTTACTCAATGTGAAACTAGGGTTTCTAAATTATGGTACAACTCCTAAAATAGTAATTGGTAATAGACTTGTGGTTACTAATTACTTTGAATCAAAATTAGTAATGGTTTAACATTTTATTAATTTTCCACAAGAATTAATAATTGGATAATTCTTATTTAGGTTTAATTTAGAATCAGGGTTTAATAATTGTTATCAGGGTTTGAAATAATTAACTGGTTAACTAAAGATGTTTAAGTAAATAAGTTTTGATTTATCAAAATAATATTGGCTTATAATATTTTCTTGAGTTATTACTATTTAAAGAAAATAGAAAATAGTAATTTGCAATTAGGGTTTATGAATTACCACTAATAATTAAGTTAATGCAAATATGGTAAATAAAATTAATCCTAACATTTTACTTAGTTCCTGAATAATTAAAATTTAATTTTTACACTTAACAATTTATTGAATTCAAATTGTATTTTAAATAATTGAAATGGCATAATTAATAAGGTTAAAAATAAGTGAAATTTTATTTTGACACACATTTTTGTTTTATATTTTATTTGAATAGAGTTTATTTTTGTGAGCATTTTGATATATTATTCATATTTTTCTGGGTTGAAATGAATTTAATCTATTTCTGTAAAGTTTCAGCTATTTTCTGGAATTTGAAATAAAGTAAAAATACTAAACATACCGGTTCGTTTCTAGTCTGAGACACTGACTAGTGGGGTCAAGTTACACGTCGACTGCCACGTTGGCGTGGACCAGTCAAAACGGACTCAGGTCGTTGACCTCACCGACGTTTAAACGCCGGCGGCCAGAGCACGGTGGCGCCGCTGATTTAGGGTTCCCCGGGATGCGCGGCTAGGTGTTTCTGAACGAGCACAACTAGACGAATCGAATGGTGGTGATGGTTTAGCGAGGGGATCACCGGAGCTACGCCGGCGACCATGTCCTGCGGTGGTGCTCTCCGGCGAGAATCGAATCGGACGCTACAGATGATTCTAGGATGCGAGATCTAGCTCTACAGATGAGTATGCTCACCCTGAAGCTCAAGGTGTGGTCGGCTCCGGCGATGGTCGACGGAGACGACGGCGATTGGCGATTTCCCGGCGATGTGCCGCAGAAGGGAACGCCGAAATTGACCTGCTTCCTTGCTCCCCTGGATGCTGGGCTCCTCCCAGATGCTCCTTGAGTCCAGGCGCTCCTCCTGGACCACGCGCCGGAGGCTGGGGTGACCTCGTCCGTCGGCTTCGTCTTCGACTCCGGCGACAGAGAGTGGATGAGCGGGAGAGATAGGGAGCGTCTAAGTAGCAATGGAGTGGTGGAGGTGAACAAGAAGTGCACGGCGCTGCTCTCCACCTATATATAGGCCAAGGGAAGCCCTGTGGCCTCGACACGGCGACGGCCATGGTGGAGAGGTGGCGGTCTCTGGAAGCTTCTAGCTGGCAAGGATCTCCTCGTCCGCGGATAAGCTCGGACGCGAGAGAGATTGGGCGCGGTTCTGAGAGGTCTGACGACGTCCGGGGCAAGCTTATCGACGACGAGATCGTGGCCCATCGCTCCGCCGTCTTTGTCGAGCTCGGAGACGACGACGGCGAAGACATTTCTCCACGCACGATTTTTAAAGCAAGCGAAACGGTATTTGGACGTGGGCTGGACTGCTTCTGGGCTTCAACGTGGGCTGCTGCTGGGTTGTAGAGGTGGTGCTGGTCCTGGGCTGCTGCTGGGCTGCGCGGCCAGGTGAGCTTTCTCTCTTTTTCTCTCTTTTCTATTTTCTGTTTTTATTTTCTGTTTTAAATTTGTTAGTTGAATTCAAATTTGAATTCTGTTTTGTTTTTGCAAGTTCTAAAACATTTGAATTTCCATATCACTTGATAATAGTGGTTACTGCATTGTTTTATTTTAAAACCAATATTTAATCTTTTATTAGTTTTGTGTTTTAGTGAGGTGCATTTGAAAATAGATATGGCTTAAGGGTTTGTCTCAATTTATTTTTATTTAGAAACCAAACCTATTTTAATTGGTTTGAAATTTAGAACATGTGCATGGTGAACACAGTTTATTTTTCTAGTGCTTAACCATAGAGATCATTCATATATAATTTAATTATGGCTAGGCTTATACTTGTGATCTATGATACACAAGTTAGGAAACAATATTTTATGTAGATTAGTTCTATATGACAAGGTTTATGGTTTTGGGAATACTTCACTATTTGAAGTAGGAAATAGGCATGATGCATGGCAGGGTTCTACTTATAATCCAAAGTAATCCATGGGTTGGATTTCAGACTTGGTCTAGGGTTTTAGTAGTGATCACCAATGTGATAAACCACTAGGTTTAGGATGTAAGCAATAGTTGGGTTATGTTTAATTGACTAGGATTACTCCTCTACACAAGGCATGAGGATTGGTTTGGGATTAACTACTAGTGATATACTTATTATTTTATGTGATAGATGAGATCTATTAATAACATGGGTTTAACTGATCATCTATATCTACAAGGTATAATCATGCATTATACAATATCCACTTATTCCTCACTAATCACTCTTTATCATTCCTCTCATCACACTCACTTAGATTCTTAGGGTTTCTAATTAATACCTAATTGTGATGATTATGGAATTGGTTTACTAAGGTCCTTCTCAAGAGATGATGATATGATCCTCTAAATATATGGTATGCCTAGGGATCCTACCTTGCAATATTCTGTAGCTTGTTCTTCAGGAAATCTGATAAACCTGCATCTTGTGGTATGCCTCCACCTCCTAGCTTCTTCATCTTGATCCTAGCTAATTCACATGGAGTGGCTCTATGTGTTTGTTCCCAAATGGATGAAGGGTGTGGCTCTATTTATAGGCTTGGGCAAGCTCTAGTATCATGACACATAGATGGTGACTCTTGTTTTGGTTTGGTGAGTAAGGTGCTTGGGTGTCATGCCCTCATCCATAGCAATCCTTTGAGCATGAAGTGGCAAAGCTTGGGATGCAAGTCATGTAGATATTTTCATCCTATGTGGCAAGATCATTATCCTCTCATATGATTTATTTTTGGATAGCCAAGTGGCATTTGTTACTAAATATCTTGTGGATGGTTTTATTATTGTGGATGAGTCACTATATCATATTGGATTGGATTTATATTATAATATTGATCAAAAGATCAAGGTTGAAGGTTATTCCTCAAATTTGGATAGTTGGTTTTGATTTCACCAAGGCATGATCATATGAGTTTCAAAATACACATAGTTAGTTTTATTCGAATAGTGTGGACTATAATTTGTAATGTAAATGGATTTAGTTTTATGATATTCCATGTATTTAATAAGTTATGATTTAAATAAGAATGTGTGGCTTTTATGCACTTTAGACCCTGTGGTGTACCCTATTTGGTAATAAGTTTAGAAGTGAATTGAATTACACACAAAGGTAGTTGCTAACTTTTAAGTGTTAATAAGTTAGGATTTGATTCTTATTGAATGTGTTGTTGTAAGGAATGGCATGTTGAGATCCTTTATAAGATCTTGTAGTTGATCCTTACTTAAGGTGTTGTTTGTTGTAAAACTAATTCTATTTGATCTAGCCCATAGATCAAATCATCTCTACCCACAACAAGGTTTTAGCAAAGATCACAGTGAAGTTTATAGCGCTTGACTTGATGATCTACTTCAGTTCCAGCAAGTCAAGTGAAACTTCGATGCGTGGTAAGTTTTATTTGAAAGCGCGAAAATCCCCCGGATTTTCTATGCATGAATGCAATGCACACTTTGGTGTTCTCTCATTTTATTGTCTCTAAACCTGGGATATTACAGCCTCTCCCCCTTAAACTGAACTTCGTCCCGAAGTTCGAACGCTCTCATGTTTCGGATTGTTGAAATGTCTTGAACAGATCACCATCCTTCAACTCCATGGTGATCATACTAGATATAGTTGTATATATCCCTTGTCCAGATTCTTCCTGGAGTCTTTTGATGTCTGGCATGGATACTTACTTAAATTCTATGATTTCTTCCAACACTCTAAGCTTATAGGCTTACTCTCCAAATATTCTTGGATTAGGACATCTTATTGTGTTAATGAACTTTACTAATGGTTGTGGTGACATCTTCCTATTTGGGTACTTAAAACTTGGTTCTACCAACTGCGGTAATCCAGCTGCGATGTAATATGGCACTATGGTGTACCAGCTGCGATGTCCAAACCTTAATTCTAAAAGATTTGTTTAAAGTAAGGTAGTGTTGTCCCTTACTACCATAACGAAAGTAATGATACTTCGTAAGGTATTTACAATAGGCATGGTCCTGGTTGTTTAGTCCTACGAATGGATTAGACTCATTTAGTCCCTCCAATCATGGCTTCTAGTTTCTGCTAGTTATCTTCCTTTTGGTTTCTTTAGGTTCCATGAAAGGAATCTTTCTAATAGGCTTATGTCTTGGGTGTGGTCAAACCCTTCGGTCTTTTGTTTTCTTTGGCCTTGATTGTCCTCCCATATCTTCTTCCTCCAACTTCATTATCTAAGGCAAACTTAAGTTCTCTTGGTTTTGGAGTAATTACAATTACCCACTCAAGTTAAGGTCTAACCCTTACTTCCTCGAGATATGAACCTCGGCTTCTGGTCTGACATCCTCCTGAGAGCACTATTATATGGGTACCTCCCAACAACCTTATAAAAATAAGATCGGACTTCCTCTCAGTTCAGACCTTTTTCTCCGTCTATCATACTCCAAATCATATTTTAATACTTCTCCTTCAACCTTCCTCTCCCCCTTGGAGTTTACTAATGATCTTCAAACTTCCTTTCTTCTAATCATTAAACTCCAAGGTGAGGTAGTTGGTTTAAGTCTGGTTTAGGTTTATACTTTTCTAGAGTCTCACGAAGAATTCTTTGTGATGTATCCACACAATTGTGGATATCCGATGTGAATCCTCCAACTAAATATTTACCAGCTATGGAATACCAGCTGTGAAATACTAGCTGCGGAATCCCCCTTTCTTTTAGGGTAAATAAATGTTCAGGCTGTGGCTATCTGGTACCAGCTGCAGACTACCTAGTACTAGATGTGGCTTATTGGATACCAGCTGTGGCTATGTTATGGTTCTAGGCAATATCTACCTACCAGCTGTGGCTACTTACATAGTTTTAGTTAAGATATACCACACTTCACATACTTTCTCTTCATGATTATCCTACATCAGCTGCGGTCTTATGATACCAACTGCAACTTCACTTGTCTATCTTCCTTCTTCCAGGGTTTGTTTTGCAAGAAAACCACTTGTTGACACTATGAAAATAGTATTGTAAGTGACTTCACTTGCATTCCCTTCTTCCATAATGAATATAGCTCCACTTCTACTGCTCCATATTCACTATTTTTCTCACTTTCATGATACTTCCATGTTGAAGTACTCCTTAATTAAGGATAAAAATGAGTTTTGATTGGTCCTTCCTTCAGATTGTTGGGGTTGCTTCCCACAATTTTTCTTCCTTCTTCTAGTGAACCTTCATCATATCTTCAAAATTTTCAGAATTCGTCACTTCCTCACACGAATACCTTTACCCTCTAGACCTATAACATTAAGTAAGAGCTTGATATTGCAACATGCATTTGCATATCAAAGTCAAACTTCATGTATGGATCTAGTCAATCAATGAAGATTCAAGAAAATCCAAGAAAATCCAGCTTTGTGTTCATAATACACATCCTTATATGCCTGAATATAATAATTGAGTAAGACATCCCTAAACATCAGGCTCAGATGTGTAGTATATAACACCACATAAGATAAGTTTAGGTTGTGATACTTAGCACAATACGTGAATTTCTACTAGTGGTCTCAACATTTATCTTAATTGCACATTTGCAATGAGATAAATTTGAAACAAAATGGCTTGGGATAGTTGAAGTTAACCTAGTTTTCTTTGGAAGTGCTAACAAAATAGTATACCCTATATATGTGCTATTGAAGACTACTTCCTATAATACAATTATTTCTAATATGTCTACTCTAAACACATGATTGTTTAGAATATACCACCTATAACTCTAGGATTTCTCTATGTGATATGCTCTAAATAAGCCTTCTTTAAATTAAGGACTATGGTTCTAACATTCTTGACACAGTTCCAGGATTTTAAGGCCTAAGCTTTCGAACTATTCCCTAAATCCTACTCCTTATCATCCTTTTGTTATCGTACTTATGATGTTCTACTCCATCATACCATGATTCTCAAGTGAATCATATATGAGTACCTAGTTTATTATTGAAAGTAGACTCATGTAACTCCTATCACTCTTCCTTACCTCCTATGATTGACTCATCATAGACATATACTACCTTATATAACTTATCTCCCTTACTTAACATCAGTCAGTTGACATTTTTAAATGAATCTTACTTAAACATAACTTGCGTTGGTATACTTCTTCCAATAGGATATCTTCCTTATGGTTGTATCCTCTCTTTGGACTACCATGTGTTGTATACCAACTGTGGTCTACTATCACCCAATTATCTTAAACTCCAATGGTGTTCTAATTATTTGGAATGAAGCAAGTTAACTAACTAACTTTACTTAAGAAAGATAGATAAGAAAGATTGACTCAAGTGTGTCAGGATTATTCTCAAGTGAATACCCATCTCAAGTCAAAATAATAATTGGTTTAGCATAGTTGGCTTAGCTAAAACACTTCCTATGGTCACTACCAAACCTATAGGTCTCCTTTAAAGGGTTTTAATCCTAGGGTCAAAGCATTTGCTCTGATACCAATTTGTGATGACCCAAATGTACCCTTTGCATGGTGTAGTACACAAGTCGTTGACATAACACAAGTGAAACACCGTTCCACTCATATTACATCTCTCAGAGTGGTACAACAGAAACATATGCGAGTCCAAGGTATGTCTATAGAAGTACACACGAACTGTTTACATAAGATCCACACAGCCTCCTACTTTACAGTGAGGTAAAACTTCAAATAAAGCTCCAGAAGAACGACTCGTAGTCTATCTTATTACTAACTCAAGCTTAAGAGCTAATTGGCTTGCTATAGAAATCTAGCTACTTAGGTGCTAGGATTAGGGAAAGGTTCCCTTCTATTACTAGTCTAGGTTTCCATCATAGCTGATGCAGAAGTTGACTCCATTGACTTCTTTGATTGAATTCTTCATCTTGTTGCAGTTGACTCCTTTGTCTTCGAGTTCCACGGTAGTTTCTCCTTCGGTGCATTGCTCTAAGAAGGGGGTTCAAACGAGATAGAATGAGTACGAGCGTACTCAGCAAGTTCATATTAGGAAATATGTGTATCATGCACTAGCTACAGCCATAGACCAGAAAGTCATAGGCCAATGCAAGTTTTTGTAATCATTTCTTCAAAGGTTTATTTTATTCTAAAAACTATGCCCGTCAGTCTTCACAGGTTGACTAGAACTTCGTGGAGTTCCTTTCCTGCCGCGTTCGCAGTTCCCTTCCCGGAATAGGGAGTGACAGCCACAATTTGATACACTCTGCAGAGGTGCGTTACTTTTCCCACAAGAGATCTCACCCTTTTTGCCATCCGCAGGGACTTGCTCCCGTTCACACTTCCTTTGGTGTGAGGCCAGGTATAAAGATCCAAGCCCACACCGCCTTCTCCGCGACTGCAAACCCACCTTTTTGTCCACCCGCACACCTCCAGTAGACTTTCCCCCGATAATACGGCTTTACTCATGGTGTACTTTGGACAATCCTTCATAGATCGGAAGAGATTAACATCACCAATGGATGGGGATTTAAAAGGATTTCCCAACCTATTGCGGCAGTGCCTCCAGCACCCCACCGTCTCTCCGATCCGTTGGCGTGCAGAAGGGAAAAGATACAGCTGGCTTTCCCAGAGCCATTATAGATCTCATGGTCAACGCGATTTGTACGGCGCTAGAATCACTGGACGGCATTGGTAATTAATCCTAGGGTGATATAACCCATTGCAATGGAACCTCCACCATATCAACACATACCATGGTTCCATTGCCCACCACATAGTCATATTCATAATTGTAAAATAATATTTGCTTTTCAATGCATGAGTGATAAGTATAGTACTTTGCATATAGTTTGATAAAAATAATCAAATGACATGAGCAAGCGATGAACTTGCCTTTCTTGACTGCAAGATTATGCAGGCAAAAGCTTCGATACGTGATAACTCCAAATTCTGAAATACCATCATCGTCCAGTAAGGACAATGTTTAAAGAACTGGCAAAGATGCTATAATGCATAGTATGAGATGCAATCGTCCCGAGCGTAAGCTAACCTTGATGATTTAAAATATGTGAGTTGTAAAGATTTCTTTAGGGTTGGTTGCACTTTTAGAATGGTTCTCAAACAAGGTTCTTATTAGGGTTTGGTTATATTAGCATCATAATCAAGTGATATAAGACATCATAACAATCATATACATAAAGAATAGTAGTGGAATAATATGTGAAGAACGGTTGTCAATTTTAAGTTCTACAGGACATGGTTGATGATTACTTATATTATACTTCAAAAGAATAACTTTTGAAGAACATGTTGTTTAAGAAATAATGAGTATTTCAAAGAAGGATTAAGGCTTCTAAGGTTTGATTAACATTTGTACTTCAAAAGAATAACTTTTGAAGAACAGGTTAAATAAGGGTATGACTTACTATACATGGGAGCTATGGTTTTCTAGGGTTTACTATTGGATTCATTTAGTTCACTAATAGGAACTAGTTGGGTTCTTAAATAGAATTGGTTCTATATACAACAAGTATGGGCAGGTTTATTACTATGGTTGATTATGATATCATATCAAAGGATGGTTATCCAGATGGTTCTATAAATTAGCTACTAGGTTTACTATGGTTTCTTATTTGCTTCACTAAATAATCACTAATAGTTTCTAAGCTAAATGACTTATCATTTCCTAAGTAGGGTTGAGTGGACTAGGAGCTTGTGATGTGATTTGCTACACAATGTTGGTATTAGGGTTTATTATTATGGTGCTACTAAATTATGATGGTTGAGGTTGATCCTAATGGTATGGTATATAGGATTGATGATCAATGGTGCTAACATGTGGTAACAGGCTAGGGTTTATACCTAAGTGATGCTAGTGAATCATATAGGTTTTAATTAAGAATAGGAACATGAAATGATAATCTCATGTGAATTAGTTCTATGTTGGTGGATCATGACTTGTATTTGTTGGTCATATAACAAGGTTCTCTAGGTAAGGTGATATTCACATGATCACATGTGATAAACAACTAGGGTTTTAGGGTTTAACATTTTGACATGATCACATAAAATAATGAGATCAAGGTTTTACTCAATGTGAAACTAGGGTTTCTAAATTATGGTACAACTCCTAAAATAGTAATTGGTAATAGACTTGTGGTTACTAATTACTTTGAATCAAAATTAGTAATGGTTTAACATTTTATTAATTTTCCACAAGAATTAATAATTGGATAATTCTTATTTAGGTTTAATTTAGAATCAGGGTTTAATAATTGTTATCAGGGTTTGAAATAATTAACTGGTTAACTAAAGATGTTTAAGTAAATAAGTTTTGATTTATCAAAATAATATTGGCTTATAATATTTTCTTGAGTTATTACTATTTAAAGAAAATAGAAAATAGTAATTTGCAATTAGGGTTTATGAATTACCACTAATAATTAAGTTAATGCAAATATGGTAAATAAAATTAATCCTAACATTTTACTTAGTTCCTGAATAATTAAAATTTAATTTTTACACTTAACAATTTATTGAATTCAAATTGTATTTTAAATAATTGAAATGGCATAATTAATAAGGTTAAAAATAAGTGAAATTTTATTTTGACACACATTTTTGTTTTATATTTTATTTGAATAGAGTTTATTTTTGTGAGCATTTTGATATATTATTCATATTTTTCTGAGTTGAAATGAATTTAATCTATTTCTGTAAAGTTTCAGCTATTTTCTGGAATTTGAAATAAAGTAAAAATACTAAACATACCGGTTCGTTTCTAGTCTGAGACACTGACTAGTGGGGTCAAGTTACACGTCGACTGCCACGTTGGCGTGGACCAGTCAAAACGGACTCAGGTCGTTGACCTCACCGACGTTTAAACGCCGGCGGCCAGAGCACGGTGGCGCCGCTGATTTAGGGTTCCCCGGGATGCGCGGCTAGGTGTTTCTGAACGAGCACAACTAGACGAATCGAATGGTGGTGATGGTTTAGCGAGGGATCATCGAGCTACGCCGGCGACCATGTCCTGCGGTGGTGCTCTCCGGCGAGAATCGAATCGGACGCTACAGATGATTCTAGGATGCGAGATCTAGCTCTACAGATGAGTATGCTCACCCTGAAGCTCAAGGTGTGGTCGGCTCCGGCGATGGTCGACGGAGACGACGGCGATTGGCGATTTCCCGGCGATGTGCCGCAGAAGGGAACGCCGAAATTGACCTGCTTCCTTGCTCCCCTGGATGCTGGGCTCCTCCCAGATGCTCCTTGAGTCCAGGCGCTCCTCCTGGACCACGCGCCGGAGGCTGGGGTGACCTCGTCCGTCGGCTTCGTCTTCGACTCCGGCGACAGAGAGTGGATGAGCGGGAGAGATAGGGAGCGTCTAAGTAGCAATGGAGTGGTGGAGGTGAACAAGAAGTGCACGGCGCTGCTCTCCACCTATATATAGGCCAAGGGAAGCCCTGTGGCCTCGACACGGCGACGGCCATGGTGGAGAGGTGGCGGTCTCTGGAAGCTTCTAGCTGGCAAGGATCTCCTCGTCCGCGGATAAGCTCGGACGCGAGAGAGATTGGGCGCGGTTCTGAGAGGTCTGACGACGTCCGGGGCAAGCTTATCGACGACGAGATCGTGGCCTACTGGCTCCGCCGTGCTGTCGAGCTCGGAGACGACGACGGCGAAGACATTTCTCCACGCACGATTTTTAAAGCAAGCGAAACGGTATTTGGACGTGGGCTGGACTGCTTCTGGGCTTCAACGTGGGCTGCTGCTGGGTTGTAGAGGTGGTGCTGGTCTGGGCTCTTTGGCTGCGCGCGGCCAGGTGAGCTTTCTCTCTTTTTCTCTCTTTTCTATTTTCTGTTTTTATTTTCTGTTTTAAATTTGTTAGTTGAATTCAAATTTGAATTCTGTTTTGTTTTTGCAAGTTCTAAAACATTTGAATTTCCATATCACTTGATAATAGTGGTTACTGCATTGTTTTATTTTAAAACCAATATTTAATCTTTTATTAGTTTTGTGTTTTAGTGAGGTGCATTTGAAAATAGATATGGCTTAAGGGTTTGTCTCAATTTATTTTTATTTAGAAACCAAACCTATTTTAATTGGTTTGAAATTTAGAACATGTGCATGGTGAACACAGTTTATTTTTCTAGTGCTTAACCATAGAGATCATTCATATATAATTTAATTATGGCTAGGCTTATACTTGTGATCTATGATACACAAGTTAGGAAACAATATTTTATGTAGATTAGTTCTATATGACAAGGTTTATGGTTTTGGGAATACTTCACTATTTGAAGTAGGAAATAGGCATGATGCATGGCAGGGTTCTACTTATAATCCAAAGTAATCCATGGGTTGGATTTCAGACTTGGTCTAGGGTTTTAGTAGTGATCACCAATGTGATAAACCACTAGGTTTAGGATGTAAGCAATAGTTGGGTTATGTTTAATTGACTAGGATTACTCCTCTACACAAGGCATGAGGATTGGTTTGGGATTAACTACTAGTGATATACTTATTATTTTATGTGATAGATGAGATCTATTAATAACATGGGTTTAACTGATCATCTATATCTACAAGGTATAATCATGCATTATACAATATCCACTTATTCCTCACTAATCACTCTTTATCATTCCTCTCATCACACTCACTTAGATTCTTAGGGTTTCTAATTAATACCTAATTGTGATGATTATGGAATTGGTTTACTAAGGTCCTTCTCAAGAGATGATGATATGATCCTCTAAATATATGGTATGCCTAGGGATCCTACCTTGCAATATTCTGTAGCTTGTTCTTCAGGAAATCTGATAAACCTGCATCTTGTGGTATGCCTCCACCTCCTAGCTTCTTCATCTTGATCCTAGCTAATTCACATGGAGTGGCTCTATGTGTTTGTTCCCATGTATCATGGTACTTGATGAGCAAATGGATGAAGGGTGTGGCTCTATTTATAGGCTTGGGCAAGCTCTAGTATCATGACACATAGATGGTGACTCTTGTTTTGGTTTGGTGAGTAAGGTGCTTGGGTGTCATGCCCTCATCCATAGCAATCCTTTGAGCATGAAGTGGCAAAGCTTGGGATGCAAGTCATGTAGATATTTTCATCCTATGTGGCAAGATCATTATCCTCTCATATGATTTATTTTTGGATAGCCAAGTGGCATTTGTTACTAAATATCTTGTGGATGGTTTTATTATTGTGGATGAGTCACTATATCATATTGGATTGGATTTATATTATAATATTGATCAAAAGATCAAGGTTGAAGGTTATTCCTCAAATTTGGATAGTTGGTTTTGATTTCACCAAGGCATGATCATATGAGTTTCAAAATACACATAGTTAGTTTTATTCGAATAGTGTGGACTATAATTTGTAATGTAAATGGATTTAGTTTTATGATATTCCATGTATTTAATAAGTTATGATTTAAATAAGAATGTGTGGCTTTTATGCACTTTAGACCCTGTGGTGTACCCTATTTGGTAATAAGTTTAGAAGTGAATTGAATTACACACAAAGGTAGTTGCTAACTTTTAAGTGTTAATAAGTTAGGATTTGATTCTTATTGAATGTGTTGTTGTAAGGAATGGCATGTTGAGATCCTTTATAAGATCTTGTAGTTGATCCTTACTTAAGGTGTTGTTTGTTGTAAAACTAATTCTATTTGATCTAGCCCATAGATCAAATCATCTCTACCCACAACAAGGTTTTAGCAAAGATCACAGTGAAGTTTATAGCGCTTGACTTGATGATCTACTTCAGTTCCAGCAAGTCAAGTGAAACTTCAGTTACTGTGGTAAGTTTTATTTGAAAGCGCGAAAATCCCCCGGATTTTCTATGCATGAATGCAATGCACACTTTGGTGTTCTCTCATTTTATTGTCTCTAAACCTGGGATATTACATAAACATGATTCTACTATATAGGCGGCTCTTGAAAGACTCCCATCGCCCTCTCCCTCGCGTCGCCTCTCCAGGCGATCGGGGGGAACCCTAGTTCCTGCCGCCGCCTGCCCCTCCTTCCCCCTCGTCGCCCCCGGAGGCGGCCGCCGGCAAGGCCGTGCAGCGCCGGTGAAGGGGGTGGCGGGGAACTCTCCTCCCACCCCCCCCCCCCGCGCATTGTTGTAGGGAGGACGACAGCTGCATGGGGTGGTCTCCGCCGCTGGGAGAGGTCGGCCCGCCTCCCTCTGTCCCCCTCTTCGGGGCAGCCTCGTCGGCACTGAGGAGTGGTGGCTGGTTCCCCTCCGTCGACCGGGCTGGGGCCAGGAATCCAGGGCGGGCGCAGGGTGGGCGGCGGATGCCGATGCTGCGGTCTGCTTTCTTCGGCCGCGCGGGCGATGAAGTGGCAGCATGTGTGGGCATGGCGCAGAGGTTGCCCCAATAGGCCGCGCTCACCTGTAAGCCGGGATGTCGCCGCCGCGGGGAAGGGTCCGACGCCCGCCGCTCCCTCCTTCCCTACAAGACGCGGCGGCAGAGGCGCACAACGGGGATAAAGATTCGAAACAGCGGAGGAGTGGGAGCGGAAGTGGAGTGGGCGGGGCGGCGCGGAGGGGAAGGGAAAAAATTCCCCACGAGGTGAGAGATAGAGAGGGATGCCAAAATTTTGGGGGAGATTTCGATTTTTCGCCCCCAGCCCGCGCTCCGCCGTTTCCCTCCAGACAGGCGCAGCTCACGGCACGCAGACGCACCCACCGGAGAGAGTTTTTTCTTCATGTGAAGGCATTTTCGCTAGGTTGGGCCGTCCTTCTTCGGATACACGGTTGTGGCTCGGGAACCCATGTTCTACGTTGTGAAGGCATTTTCGCTAGGTTGGGCCGTCCTTCTTCGGATACACGGTTGTGGCTTGGGAACCCGTGTTCTACGTTTCTCATTTCTACATTTTTGGCATTCCTATTCTACCGTTGTAGATGATGATGTCGAGGAGGAGACAGTCTGCGAGATGATAAGCTGCTCGACCTGGGTCTGTTACACCAATGGTATTCTAAGCGAGCTGAGTGGCCTAGTCAGCCGCCGAGTGGTACCTTTCGGAATCGCCGCCCTAAGCAGAAACATAAATGGACATGCATTACTCATTACGACTTCGTATCATGATACCTTACAGCAATGCTTTCCGCTGTGTTGGTGTGATGGGGGTGTACATGCTTAGATGGGTGGCTACACTGAAATTGATGATCATATTGTCACTCTGGAGGGCACTGAACCTCCATTGATGCGCATCTATGATTCATCATTTGTAAGGCAATTTGTTGTCTCACTGTGGCGCAGTGTAAACTTGGTTCCAGCACACTCTAGACGGAACAACATCGATTTGGCAACATAGATCTGTCGCGCTCACTCCTACATTCAATGTAAAATCTGGTACATGATGTCTTCAAATAACTCCTACTAGAATTCCCAGTGCATCTCATTCCTTAATATATTGTACAACGTAATTCTCCTAGCATTCACCTCGCTTACCATCCACGATTGTTTCCGTTTGGCCCTAGCAACTAAGCATGATGCTACTACGCAGGATAGTTAGCTATTTATGGAACGTGAGTGGCTAAACATGGTGCGTGATCTACTCACCGGTCAACAAAAACCAGATACTAGTTGTTGTGTCATTAGTTTGAATGGCCATGATGTAGCTGTAGACATTTATGGCATTCGGTTGCACATCTATATATCAACAACGCTAAAACAAATGTAGCTAGCAAACCAAGACAATGTAGGCATAGAGAACCCAGTAAACAAGGAAAGATGTGTCTTGTTGATTTATTTTTTAATAATGACATATTATTAGTGATAATTTTCATACATGCTGACAAGGTATCAACTTGTCAATGCCTATGGATTGTAGGCTAGGGTTTAGTTGGAAGTAGAGGGTAAGTAGATTTCGAAGGTTTCAGCCGAAAAGTACTCGACGATTGTGAAAACTAGGGTTTGTAGACAATGATTCGATTATCTCTTCGTCCCTCGACTCCCCCTTTATATAGGAGGTGGAGCCGAGGGATTCGTGCTATACAAGTTACGTAGTCCCGGGACGGTTTCTAACTCATCCCGCCGGATTACAAATAACACTTCCTATTACAACTCTTAACTTTCCTTAATATATCTTGGGCTCCCGAATCTTCTTATTCTTCGGGTAGTGGGCCTTCGATAAACCCCGGGTACTATCTTCGGCGAGCCTATTTGGGATGCCTATGTCAAGAGCCCCGAGATTTTGCTTGAATCGTAGAGTCGTGGAAAATCTCCACTGTTTATTTTTACTCGAAAGCTTTAACTTTTTTATATTTCTTCACATAAAATTCTATATTGTACAGGGATACGGTAGTTGGGGCTAGTTCATCCGACGGATCGTGTACTAGTTAAGCGCTCTAGTGGCAATCCGCAAAAACCTACTTCAAGATCACGTCCCTGGACATGATCTCGGGATATCGGTGTAAACTTCGACAGTGCCGCTTAAGGTCTTACCATTCTGTCGAGTCCCGCCAAATTTATCGGGTACCTAACGCGTCCGTTAGGATTTTTCTTCGTATCTGCGTTGATACGGATAAAAGTAGCAGTAGCGCAGTCTTTGGCGATGCCACGCCCAGTAACGGATCTGGGGTCTTACCTTCGCAAATTTGCGGCATTCAGAAATTGATCGCAACTTTGGCGTTTCCGAGAATATATTGTCGAGTGCTTTTCCGGCTGTTGGAATGGCACATTTTATCGAGTCAAATATGACTTATATTGCTCTCCCGATGGGAGTATATGCAGAGTTAATTATAACTCGAAATATACTCTCTTGCTTTTCTATCTTTTATTTTTGAACTTCATCGGGTACGCGAACAGCGTTCCCGATGGGAGTAGCCCCCGAGGCTAAAGCCAAGAACTTGTGCTTGGTTGTAGGCTCAACATTTTAGTCCACCTTGTCACTATATTGTCATTATGTTCCAATATGGTCTTCTTTTTATCTCTCGGGTGCGCAAACAGCGCTCCCGATGGGAGTAGCCCCCGAGGCTACAGCCAAGGACTTGTGCTTGGTTGTAGGCTCCCGCAATTTCTATACTGCCATACTCGAAATTTTACTTTTTGTCGAAGTAGCCCCCGAGCATTTGGGCAAAAACTTGTATTTGATCAAAGGCTCCCGAAGTATTCAAATAACTCCTCCTGTCGCCAATCTTCTTTTATTTTCTTGTCGGCATGCTTCCCTTAATCAAATTTACTTCATCTCTGTTTAATAGTCGTGATTTTTCTGCCCTGTGGGTCCATTGCTTCTACCACGTTGACACGTCGTGCAAGTGGGGGACACACGTCCTCCGCTTTTCCTGGCGCACGTACGGTAACGCTTATCTCAGTAAAAATACCTTTTTACCCTTTTATCTAGAAGATTTGTTGTCACCACACGATTTCTTCATCCAACGGTGCATTGCTTCACCCGATTCTTATATAAACCTTTCTTCAACCTCCGTTCACTCCCTCGCTTGCGCCGCACATCTGTTCCTCTTCGCAAAAGCTTCCCCTGCGCCCAACTCTCTCTGATCTTCCGCACTCACGAACATTGCTTTGCCCATTGCCATTGATGCCACCGCGTACGCGACTCACTCGCCACAGCACTCCAGAATCCAAGATGGCCGCCGAAGATCTTGAGTGGGAGAGATCTAAAATCTCCAACCAGGACGTCAACACTCTGAAGAGGCTTGGCCTCATGAAGAAGGAAGACGCCATGTGATGACCCAGCGTACCACTGCATGGTGTAGTACACAAGTCGTTGACATAACACAAGTGAAACACCGTTCCACCCATATTATATCTATCAGAGTGGTACAACAGAAACATATGCGAGTCCAAGGTATGTCTATAGAAGTACACACGAACTGTTTACATAAGATTCACACAGCCTCCTACTTTACAGTGAGGTAAAACTTCAAATAAAACTCCAGAAGAACGACTCATAGTCTATCTTATTACTAACTCAAGTTCAAGAGCTACTTGGCTTGCTATAGAAATCTAGCTACTTAGGTGCTAGGATTAGGGAAAGATTCCCTTCTATTACTAGTCTAGGTTTCCATTATAACTGATGCAGGAGTTGACTCCATTGACTTCTTTGATTGGATTCTTCATCTTGTTGCAGTTGACTCCTTTGTCTTCGAGTTCCACGGTAGTTTCTCCTTTGCATTGCTCTAAGAAGGGGGTTCAAACGAGATAGAATGAGTACGAGCGTACTCAGCAAGTTCATATTAGGAAATATGTGTATCATGCACTAGCTACAGCCATAGACCAGAAAGTCATAGGCCAATGCAAGTTTTTGTAAACATTTCTTCAAAAGGTTTATTTTATTCTGAAAACTATGCCCGTCAGTCTTCACAGGTTGACCAGAACTTCGTGGAGTTCCTTTCCTCGCTGTCATAGCTTCCCTTCCCGAACAGGGAGTGACAAATACAATTCAAGATCCTCTGCAGAGGTGCGTTACTTTTCCCATAAGAGAACTTATCCTTGATACCAACCGGGTGATCGTTCCCGTCCACACTTCCTTGGTGTGGGGCCAGGTGTAAGGTCCAAGCCAATCACTGCCTTCTCCGCGACTGCAAACCCACCCTTTTGTCCACCCGTACACCTCCAGTAGACTTCCCCCGATAATACGGCTTTACTCATGGTGCACTTTGGACAATCCTTCATAGATCGTAGAGCCATCATCACTAATGGATGGGGATTTAAAAGGCCATCCCAACCTACGGCAGTGCCTCCAACACCCCGCCGGCTCTACCAATCCGTTGGCGTGCAGAAGGGAAAAGATACAGCTGACTTCCCCAGAGCCATTATAGATCTTATGGTCAACGCGATATGTACGGCGCTAGAATCACTGGACGGCATTGGTAATTAATCCTAGGGTGATATAACCCATTGCAATGGAACCTCCACCATATCAACACATACCATGGTTCCATTGCCCACCACATAGTCATATTCATAATTGTAAAATAATACTTTGCTTTTCAATGCATGAGTGATAAGTATAGTACTTTGCATATAGTTTGATAAAAATAATCAAATGACATGAGCAAGCGATGAACTTGCCTTTCTTGACTGCAAGATTATGCAGGCAAAAGCTTCGATATGTGATAAGTCCAAATGCTGAAATACCATCATCGTCCGGTAAGGACAATGTTTAAAGAACTGGCAAAGATGCTATAATGCATAGTATGAGATGCAATCGTCCTGAGCGTAACCTAACCTCGATGATTTAGGTTTGATAAGTTGTAAATATTTCTTTAGGGTTGGTTGCACTTTTTAGAATGGTTCTCAAACAAGGTTCTTATTAAGGTTGGTTATATTAACATCATAATCAAGTGATATAAGCCATCATAACAATCATACACATGAAGAATAGTGATGGAATAATATGTAAAGAACAATTGTCAATTTTAAGTTCTATAGAACATGGTTGATGATTATTTATATTATACTTCAAAAGAATAACTTTTGAGGAACATGTTGTTTAAGAAATATTTAGTATTTCAAAGAAGGATTAGGGCTTCTAAGGTTTGATTGACATTTGTACTTCAAAAGAATAACTTTTGAAGAACAGGTTAATAAGGACAAGAACTACTTTAAATAGGAGCTAAGTGCTATTAGGGTTTACTAATAGGGCTAGTTGGTGCTTAAGTAAAAGTGATATATATGTAGCAAGTATTAGTGGGTTTATTACTATGGTTTCTCCTAAGCATCATATCAAAGGATGGTTATCAAGGTGTTGCTATGAGTTAGGGTTTACTATGACTTCATGTTTGCTTTACCAAATAATTTCTAATAGTTTCTAAGCTAAGTGGCTTATCATTTCCTAAGTAGGGTTTAGTTGGAATAGGAGCATGTGATGTGCATTACTACACAAGATTGGTATTAGGGTTTTTCATCATGGTTTAACTAGGGTTTGATGGTTGAGGTTAATCCTAATGGTGTGGTATATAGGATTGATGATCAATGGTGCTAATATGTGGTAACAAGCTAGGGTTTATACCTAGGTGATACTAGTGAATCATATAGGTTTTAATTAAGAATAGGAACATGAAATGATAATCTCATGTGAATTGGTTCTATGTTGGTGGATCATGATTTGTATTTGTTGGTCATATAATAAGGTTCTCTAGGTAAGGTGATATTCACATGATCACATGTGATAAGCAACTAGGGTTTTAGAGTTACTACTAAAGTGTAATGATCACATGGATTAAATCCTTAGGGTTTTAGGTTTGCAACTATTATGGATGAACACATGAAATAATGAGATCAATGTCTTACTTAAATTAAAACTAGGGTTTCTAAATTATGGTACAACTCCTAGAATGCTGATTAATAATAATAGAGTTGTGGTTATTAATTACTTGAATCAAAAATTAGTAATGGTTTAACATTTTATTAATTTTTACAAGATTTAATAATTAGGGTAACTCCTATTTTGGTTTAATTAAGAATCAGGGTTTAATAATTGTTATTAGGGTTTAAAATAATTAACTTGTTAACTAAAGATGTTTAAGTAAATAAGTTTTGGATTTACCAAATAATATTGGCTTATAATATTTTCTTGAGTTATTACTTATTTAAAGAAAAGAGAAAATAGCAATTTGCAATTAGGGTTTATGAATTACCTCTAATAATTAAGTTAATGCAAATATGGTAAATAAAATTAATCCTAACATTTTACTTAGTTGCTGAATAGTTAAAATTTAATTTTTACATTTAACAATTTATGGAATTCAAATTGTATTTTAAATAATTGAAATGGCATAATTAATAAGGTTAAAAATAAGTGAAATTTTATTTTGACACACATTTTTGTTTTATATTTTATTTGAATAGAGTGTATTTTTGTGAGCATTTTGATATATTATTCATATTTTTCTGAGTTGAAATGAATTTAATCTATTTCTGCAAAGTTTCAGTATTTTACTGGTTTTTAAATTAAAGCAAAATACTAAACGTATCGGTTCACACCCTAGCTACTGCGACTGACGAGTGGGGCTTGTCTCCACGTCGGATGCCACGCAGGCAACGACTGGTCAAGGTGGACTGGGCTGTTGACCGCACCGGCGTTTAACCGCCGGCGGCCAGGGCACGGTGGCGCCGCTGATTTAGGGCTCCCCTGGATGCGCTACTAGGTGCATCTGAACAAGCACAACAAGGCGAAGCGAATGGTGGTGGTGGTTTTCACGGGGACTCATCGGAGCATCGCCGACGACGAGCTCTGCGGCGGTGCTACACCGGCGAGGATCGAATCAGAGGCTACAGGAGGTTCTAGGATGCGAGATCTAGATCTACAGATGCGTATGCTCACCCTGAAGCTCAAGGTGTGGTCGGCTCCGGCGATGGTCGACGGAGACGATGGCGATTGGCGATTTCCCGGCGATGTGCCGCAGAAGGGAACTCCGAAATTGAGCCGCTTCCTTGCTCCCCTTGATGCTCTGCTCCTCCTGGGTGCTCCTTGAGTCCCGGCGCTCCTCCTGGACCACACGCCAGAGGCTGGGGTGGCCTCCTCCGTCGGCTTCGTCTTCAACTCCGGCGATAGTGAGTGGATGCGTATGAGAGATAGAAGGTGTCTGAGGAGAAATGGAGTGGAGGAGATGAACAAGGCGTGCACGGCGATGCTTTCCACCTATTTATAGGCCAAGGGAAGCCTTGTGGCCTCGACACGGCGACGGCCATGGTCGGAGAGGTGGCGGTCTCTGGAAGCTTCTAGCTGGCGAAGATCTTTTCTTCCGCGGATAAGCTCGGACGCAAGAGAGGTTGGGCGTGGTTCTGAGCATCTGGCGACGTCCGGGGCAAGCTTATCATCGACGAGATCGTGGCCTACTGGCTCCGCCCCGCTGTCGAGCTCGGAGACGATGACGACGCAGTCTATTCTCTTCGCACGATTCTTGACGCACGCGAAACGGTATTTGGCCGTGGGCTGGACTGCTCCTGGGCTTTGATGGGCTGCTGTGGTGGGCTGCTGCGGCCAGGTCTGGTAAGTTTCCCTCTCTTTTCCTTTTTCAAATTCTGTTTTTATATTTTCTGGTTTCTATTTGGTATTTGAATTCATATTTGAATTCTGTTTTATTTTACAGGTTCTAAAATACTTGAGTATCAAGATAATTTGATAATCATGCCTACTACATGGTTTTGTTATTTTAAACAAATAGTTTGGTTAGGATTTAATTGAGATCTTGTGAGGCTTAAGTAAAATAGAAATGGTTAGTTACTTATTTTAAATTCCCTTTTTAAATTTAGAAACTAGATCTATTGAAGTGGTTTGAAAATTTATGACCAGTGCTTGGTAAACATGTCATTAAGTTTTGTTATTACTTAACAATATTTATTGTCCCCATGTATTTGATATCATGGTTAGAGTTTAAATTAAATGGTGTTGAGAATGGAATGGTTCATGATTTTATGTGGAGATTTGTTTCTAAGGGTTTAACAAAATGGTTGGATCAACTCTATATTCATTACTCTTGCTCAGCACTTCTATCTTGGATGTGTACTTGTGATCTATGATACACAAGTTAGGGAACAATATTTTAGGTGGATTGGATCCTATGTGAAGAGGTTTAGGGTTTTGATAATGCTTCACTAATTGAAGTATAAATAGGCATGAGGTATGGCAGGGTTCTAATTATAATCCATGGGTTGGAATTCAAATGTAGTTTAGGGTTTAAGTAGTGATCACCAATGTGATACACAACTAGGATTAGAATATGAGCATAATGTCTCACTAATGGAACATGGATCTCATCTACAAGATTAAAGGTTGGTTTAAACAAGTAAGATGTAATACTACTTTAAAATTCTCTAGGATAGACATGGCTATGGTTAGCATCTATAATCTCTCTCACTTCTAAATGTCTTGTAATAGCCTAAGGTCCTACTCAAGATATGATGATATGATCCTCTAATTATATAGTTTTCCTAGGGATTCTACCTTGGTATATTCTGTAGCTTGTTCTTCAGGAAATCTGATAAACCTGCATCTTGTGGTATGCCTCCACCTCCTAGCTTCTTCATCTTGATCCTAGCTAATATATGGAGTGGCTCTATGTGTGTGTTTCCTTGTATCATGCTACAAGATGACTAAAGGGATGGAGGGTGTGGCTCTATTTATAGGCTTGGGCAAGCTCTAGTATCATGACACATAGGTGGTGACTCTTGTGTTGGTTAGATGAGTAAGGTGCTTGGTTGTCATGCCCTCATCCATTGCAATCCTTTGAGCATGAGGTGGCAAAGCTTGGGATGCAAGTCATGTAGATATTTTCATCCTATGTGGCAAGATCATTATCCTCTCATATGATTTATTTTTGGTTAGCCAAGTGGCATTTGTTACTAAATATCTTGTGGATGGTTTTATTATTGTGGATGAGTCACTATATCATATTGGATTGGATTTATATTATAATATTGATCAAAAGATCAAGGTTGAAGGTTATTCCTCAATTTTTGGATAGATGGGTTTGATTTCACCAAGGCATGATCATATGAGTTTCAAAATACTCATAGTTAGTTTTATTCAAGTAGTGTGGACTATAATTCGTAATGTAAATGGGTTTAGTTTTATGATATTCCATATACTTAATAAGTTATGATTTAAATAAGAATGTGTGGCTTTTATGCACTTTAGACCCTGTGGTTTAACTTATTTATAAGTGAATTAAATTACACACAAAGGTAGTTGCTGCTTTCAAGTGTTAATAAGTTAGAGTTTGATTCTTAAAGAATGTGTTGTTGTAAATCTAATTCCATTTGATCTAATCCATAGATCAAATCATCTCTTCCCAAAACAAGGTTTTAACAAAGATCACACTGAAGTTTATAGCGCTTGACTTGATGATCTACTTCAATTCCAGCAAGTCAAGTGAAACTTCGCCATTCGTGGTAAGTTTTAGTTGAAGCGCGAAAATTCCCCGGATTTTCTATGCATGAATGCAATGCACACTTTGGTGTTCTCTCATTTTATTGCCTCTAAACCTGGGATATTACACGCCATCCGCTTTCCCAGCGAAGAAAGCTACCCCAACCCTCCAATGGAGTACCGGGTTAGTTTCGTTGATCACCTCATCCGCGGCCTTTCGGCCCCAATTCACGATTTCCTCCGCGGCCTTCTTTTTGTTTACGGGATTCAACTGCACCAGTTGACCCCCAATTCCATCCTTCACATTTCCATTTTTATCACACTTTGCGAATGCTTCCTCGGAATCCCTCCTAATTGGGCTCTGTGGAAACGCATTTTCTGCCTCCGCCGCAATGGCTCCCACAACGCCACTTATAACATAGGCGGCGTTGTTATCTGTGTCCGAACTGACGTTGATTATTTCGACGTCAAGTTTCCTGATTCTGTTCAAGGATGGCGCAAAAGATGGCTCTATATTCATGAAGAAAGTGCCAACTCTGTGGAACACAACATAATTCCTTTCGACGGAAGTGCCAGAATTCAGCGCCGCCGTTCCTGGGACGCTGAAGCTTCCGAAGAAGAAAGAAAGGCGACAGAAGCTCTTATGTCTCGTATTCATCAGCTTCAAAATACTCGAGGCAAAGAACTATCCGGTGTTCAAATCACTGCCTACTTCCTTAGGATTAGAGTGCAGCCTCTTCAGGCTCGCAAAAATCCCCTTTGGACGTATTCTGGTGAAAACGACGCCAATAGAATCTCCAGTGATCTTTACGCAAAGGACTTGGAAAAATTGATTCGAAGAGTTTCTCGCCTGGCCAAGAAGGATCCTATTCCCTCCTCTTGTCGCGTGGTACCATACAGCTCCGCCAATCCTCTCCCCGAGGTATGTTGTCTTCTCGAGTTTCTGTCTTGTTCCGAACTTTCCCTGCATCTCATTGTATTGACATCTCCCTAATTTTCCTTTTGTCACTATTTTTTTGCAGAACCATCCTACTATGGCTTCCCTTCCTCCTCTTCCTGAGGATGGAGAAGTCGAAGAAAGGGCCATTGTCACACATGACAATCAGGAAGCTCCATCTTTTGTGAACGAACCCGTGGATTCTCGAAAATCTGCGGGTAATTCCGAAGATACTTTATCGGCACAATCTCCTCCTCCCGCTGTCTCCCCAAAAGGCAAAAGGAAAAGGAATGATGTCGAAGATTCCGGCACTTCCAAAGCCGAAGAAGTTGATCCTTCACATCAGAAGGCAGCTTACGATCCTTATCTTGGATCCCTCGTCAGCTCGTAAGTCATCTTTATTTCTTCCTATGCTTGTACTCGAAATATTTATCTTGTCTTGCTTTTTATGCTGCCGATTTTTTGATCAACAGTGATGACGAGGAAGAAGTACCAACTGTTGACGTAGCTCCTCGGACAAGCACGTCATATACTGTTCTTGCCTCAGACACGCTAGTTGAAGGAGAAGAATCCTCGCCTCCTCAACAAAACGTCGTCACCACAACTCCACCAGCAAGCCCCCTTGCTCCTTCACCAAAAAGGACAAGGATTGAAACAAATCTTGAACCTGCCCTTCAATTGGGCAGCTCGTCGACTCTGCTCTTAGATGATGTAAGTTTGTCGATATCTATATTTCCGCTATTTTGCTTCTTCGCGCCTTCACTCTCTTTTTCATGCCTATGTTTATCTTGCTGTGTTCTTCTTTAACAGCCCATGATCAAAGAGCTTCTCCGCATCGGATCCCAATTTATTGGGTACCGTGAGTATGCTAGCAGAGCCGAAGGTAACAACTTTTATACTTGCCGTTTTTCCTTGACTTTTTGCTCCTGTTGCTTGTTGCGATTTTTGATCTTTCTGCTCTCTCGGATGTATATCTCGACAGAGAAACTTGCAGAGGCCAACAAACGTGCCGACGCACTTGCTCAAAAACTTGAGCAAAGTGAGGCGGCTCGTAAGAAAGCCGAACTTGTTGCTAGCGAAGCCAAGGCCGAGGCTGATGAAGCCAAGGCAAAAGCTGCTAGTGTCGAGGAACCGCAGAAAAACTTGAGGATACTGCATCTGCCTTAAACGAGCACAAAGCTGCACAAGCTTCTCGTGAACAGGGGATTCTCAAGCGCCCGAAAACACAAAGTCGCCGCACTTTCAAGTAATATTATTGATTTCTTCTATTTTTATGAGAGCCGTTGGTTATTATTGTTTGACCAACGCATTGTTTAATTGAAATACCAAACAAACCAAGATTTTGATCTGGTGAATCTGTCGATGACCCTCTCCTTGACGCACTTTCCTATCCTGGAGCTGCATGGGTCCGAAATTCGTGAAGGCGTGGCAAATGCTAATGCAGGATTGTCGGCGTTGTTCCCCTACTTCTTCCGAAGAAAGAGGAGCCCTCGACTTTCCTTAACCTTGCCAAGATGTTCAATTCATCGAAGACCTTGGACTGAAGATGCGCCAAGAAAATATGAAAATTGCCGTTGAAAGCACCGTTGCTTTGGTTGCCGATACCAACAAAGGTCGTTGATTGGACGAAAGTTGGCGACACCGAGCAGATAGAGCAATCAAAATGGAGGTCGCTGATTAAGGCAGCCAAGCCCAACACGAAGAAGATCTTGGCCTATCTCGGGATCAAACCAGCGTCGACTCCTAGCTCATCAAGGCCGGAGGTCTAGTTGCATGCCTCTTTATTTTTCTTTCTATGTTTCTTTTGCTCTTGTCGCCAAAGTAGTCATTTGGCGACACGTACTTCCTTAGCTCCACCGTAAGGCCTTTGTAATTATTCCGAGAGATTAATGAAAACTCTATCTTTGCTTGTTGTTTGATGTTGTCTTGTCTAAATTTCAGTTGATATTTGATAACTATACTCCGTCTTCCGCTCCTTCCAATATTTCGCCTTCTTCTTCTCGCTCGAGGAGAGCTTTTGCTGATACTGCACCTGTCGAAGATACCTTGTCGCAAGAACTGGGTGAACTTCGACAACAACTTCAGTATGCGAAGAAGCAAACACTTGTGATGATGGAGAAGTCTCATAAGTCATCTGAAGCCGAAAAAATTGCACTTCAGCAAGCTCGCGAGGCCGTGGCTGCTAAGGAAATTGCTGCTTCCGAGGCTGAAAAGGCGACTACTCGAGAAAATTTCATGCTCGAGTTAATGAATGAAGCCAGTGCAGATATGTCGGGTATGCTTGTTTCATCCTCCGATATCTTTCATCTTCATGCTATGTCTCTTAAAGGTTTCTACTTCGTTGTTTTGATAGGTTCCTTTATTGATGCTGCTGCCGAGGAAGAGAGGGTAAATACTAGGACGAACCTCCTTGTTAACCTTTCCCTTGACCATGGTTCTCTGTTTTGGGCTACTCCGGAGAGGACCCGCCAAATCGTCAGGTTTCAGGATCGCACCTCTCAAACTCGCGACTTCCTTGACTTCTGTACCAAGACCTTGTCTATGGTTTATAACTCCATGTTTCCTCGGAACATTCAACCAAAAACTCTTCCTGAGTTAATGGAGAAATTCAAAGAAGCTCACAGGATCCATGACTTCGTCAAAGCTCAATTGGTAGCTGGCGCCAGATTTGCTCTTATCATGCTTCAGATCTGCCACTCAAATCTTGACCTTACCCAAGTTGTCGCGAAAGTTCATCAGAAGGTAAAACGTCGAAGAGTTGGTGTTGACCGAATTAACACGAAGGTTTCGCCTGTAGCCGAAGAAATGATTAAAGACCTTCTTCGGATGGACGCCGATTTTTTTGCCGATGGTCATTATGCTGATTTTCTTGGCGCTGCTCCTGAAGAAAACAGAGTTACCCTTGATGACATATTGAATCAAGGCTAGCTATTTTCCCCGTGTAGATAATTCTTCTTTGTGACCCATGACTATGATTATATTGTGAAGCAATCATTATATTTCTATGTTTGTCTAGCCCCCGAGTGTTTTGGTGACTCTTTACTGTATTTGTATATTGCGAGGTTTTGAACCAAGGCATTTATGTATTTATGGCGGATATGAGCCCCCGAGCTTCTTTATTGAGTACTATTTTGTATTTTTATTGACTCACGAGGTATTTTAATACCAAGGCAAGGCTTTTCTTTTTCGATGAACTATATTGAAATTCGTCGGAGCAGAGACTTTAAGCATGTCGATAAAGAAAAGGTTATATTGACACTATCTTTATTATATTGCAGCACCGCGAGCCCGCCTCATTAAAAACCTTTCCCGGCCCCACTCGGTGCCCCGAAAAAGGAAAAGAGTGCGTCTGAAAACTCGCGGGCGTTTCAGTACATTGAAGTTTTACGAGGACTATATTTCAACTCTAGGCGTAGAACCGCCTGAGTTGCGCCACGTTCCAGGGGTTTGGCTCCTCCACCCCTGTCTTCTTGTCCTTTATCCTGTATGCTCCTCCTCCGATTACTTCCGTGACAATGTAAGGGCCAAGCCATGGTGACTCGAGTTTTTCATGACTTTTTTGCGTGAGCCGAAGAACTAGGTCTCCCACCTGAAAAGATCTTGGCCGTAAACATCGACTGTGGTAATTCTTCAAGTCCTGTTGGTATTTGGTTACCCGAGACAGTACTTCATCTCGAGCTTCATCAAGTGCGTCGACATCATCTTCTAGCGCTTTTCTCGACACTTCTTCGTCATATTCGACGACGCGTGGAGAGTTGTGCTCTATCTCGATTGGTAATACTGCTTCTGCTCCATGAACCAAGAAAAACGGAGTTTCCTGTGTTGCTGTGTTTGGTGTTGTTCGGATGCTCCACAATACACTTGGTAGTTCTTCTGGCCAGGTATGTCGAGCTTTTTCCAGTGGCCCTAACAAGCGTTTCTTGATGCCATTGCAGATGATGCCATTGGCTTTCTCGACTTGCCCATTGGTTTGAGGATGTGCAACTGACGCAAAGTGCAACTTGATACCCACCTCTTCGCAATAATCTTTGAATTCGTGGGATGTGAAGTTACTGCCGTTGTCTGTGACGATGCTGTGGGGCACTCCAAATCTGAAGACGAGGCCTTTTATGAATTTTACTGCGGATGCTCCGTCTGGTGAATTTATCGGCTTCGCTTCTATCCACTTTGTAAATTTGTCGACAGCTACTAGCATATACTCCTTTCCTCCTGGCCATGATTTGTGTAACTTGCCCACCATATCAAGTCCCCATTGGGCAAAGGGCCATGACAATGGTATTGGTGCTAGCTCTGCTGCTGGAGAGTGAGGTTTTGCGGTAAACCTTTGACACGCGTCGCAAGTTCTTACTATGTCCTTGGCGTCCTCGATTGCTGTCAACCAGTAGAATCCTGCCCGAAAAACCTTGGCTGCAATAGCTCGACTACTCGCGTGGTGGCCACATATTCCTTCGTGTACATCCTTCAGAATTATTCTTCCTTCTTCGGGTGTGACACATCTTTGCAGGACGCCTGAAATACTCCGCTTGTACAATTCCCCTTTGACTACCGTGAAAGCTTTGGAGCGTCGAATTACTCGCCTTGCCTCAAGCTGGATCATCGGGTATTTCTTTCCTGAGGATGTACGATATGTACGTCTGCATCCATGGTATCTGTATCACCATGACCAGGTCCTGATCTTCTTCTTCTTCCTCTTGCTTTTCCTTGGTAACCCCCGAGGGTTTCTTCTCCTTCTTTTTGGATTTTGTCGATTTGGTGGATCTCTCTGTTATCTCTTCCCAGAATACACCTGGCGGGACTGCAAGGCATTGCGACCCGATGTTTGCAAGAACGTCGGCTTTGGCCGTTGCTCAATCTACTAATATGATTTACTTCGCATCCATCGAACAACTTCTCGAGCTCATTGTACACCTCCTTGTATGCCATCATGCTATCATTGACTGCGTCACATTGGTTCATAACTTGCTGAGCCACCAATTGTGAGTCGCCAAAGATTTTTAGTCGAGTTGCACCGCAGGCTTTCGCCATCTTCATCCCGTGTATGAGAGCCTCATATTCTGCTTCATTGTTAGATGCGTTAGGGAATGTCATCCGAAGGATGTACTTCAACTTGTCGCCTTCGTGTGATATGAGTACTACTCTGCGCCCCCCTTCTAGTCTTTTGGACCCATCAAAGTTCATGGTCCAGGTTCTCGACAAGTCTGAGGTCCCGTGTTTTGCAACTCCATCCACTCTGCGATGAAGTACGGCAAAACTTGCGACTTGATTGCTTTTCTTTTTCATATGTGATGTCCCGAGGAAAGTTCTATTCCCCAAAGGGAGACACGACCCGTAGCTTCGGATTGTTTAGTATATTTGACAAGGGAGCTTCATTGACCACTATGATCGGGTGTGCCGAAAAATAGTGGCGCAAGTTTCGTGCCGTTGTGAACACTCCATATGCTAGCTTTTGGTACTGAGGGTACCTTTGTTTTGAGGGCGACAAAACTTCGCTCACGAAGTATACTGGCCTCTGCACTCCATGGATTTTCCCTTCTTCTTCTCTTTCAACAACTAACACCGTGCTAATCACTTGGGGTGTGGCTGCAATATACAGCAGGAGAGGTTCCTTTTCCTTTGGCGCCACCAAAATTGGTGGTGTCGAAATTATGCGCTTCAAATCCTCGAAAGCTCTGTCGGCCTCTTCGTTCCATTGGAATTTATCTCCTTGCTTTATCAGAGCGTAAAATGGTAACGCTTTTTCTCCCGATCCGCGACGAATCTGCTCAAAGCTGCGACTCGCCCGCTTAGTCGTCGTATCTCTTTCAACTTTGTTGGCTTCCTCATTGTTACTATAGCTTGTATTTTGTCGGGATTTGCTTCAATCCCTCTTGCTGAAACTAGGAACCCCGTAAGTTCTCCGCTGGGACGCCAAAAGAACACTTCGTCGGGTTCAACTTCAGGCAGAATTTGTCGAGGTTGTCAAAAGTTTCTTTGAGGTCCTCGATCAGCGTTGCCCCCTTTTTTGATGTTATGACGACATCATCGATGTATACTTGCACGTTTTTCCCGATCTGTGTCGCTAAACACTTCTGCATCATCCTCTGATATGTTGCTCCCGCATTTTTTAGACCAAAGGGCATTGTCTTGTAGCAGAACACGCCGTAAGGTGTAATAAACGCTGTTTTGGCTTCATCATCTTCTTTTAATCTGATCTGGTTATAACCAGAGTATGCATCCAAAAAGGAAAGACGTTCACAGCATGCCGTGGAGTCGATGATTTGATCGATCCTTGGGAGGGGAAAGTGATCCTTAGGACAATGTTTATTGAGACACGTAAAGTCGATGCACATGCGAAGGACTGTCGTGTGTTTCTTCGGCACCATCACTGGGTTAGCTACCCATGTGGCTTCTGTAGATATCTCTTTGATAAAACCAGCCTCCTCAAGTCGATTTATTTCTGATAGCATGGCTTTGCGGTTTGGTTCCGAAAAATGCCGCAAAGGTTGTTTGATTGGTCTCGCCATCGGATCCAAGTTTAGGTGGTGCTCGGCAAGTTCCCCGGTACTCCTGGCATGTCAGCTGGACACCATGCGAAGATTTTCCAGTTCTCACGGAGGAACTTGATGAGCGCGCTTTCCTATGCGATATCCATGTCGTTTGCGATAGATGTCGTCTTTTTTGGGTCTGTCGGGTGAATCTGCACCTCTTTTGAATTTTTCTCGGTATTGAAAGTTGATTCTTTGTTTGGCCTTCCAACGTCTGGCAGTACGTCGTAATCAGTCATGCTTTTTGACGCCAAGTACTCAGCTTGCATCCCGAAAGTTTCTGACAGCCGGTGAAAGTCCTTATCGCACTTATCGGCTAAGGCAAAGCTTCCTTTGATTGTGATTGGTCCCTTTGGTCCAGGCAACCTCCACAGCAGGTATGTATAGTGTGGTACCGCCATAAACCTAGCATATGCTGGTCGTCCCAACAGAGCGTGGTATTGCGACTGAAAATCCACGACTTCAAATTCGAGCCTCTCTTTTATATAATTTTCCCGGTCCCAAATCGAACGTCAAGATTGATCTTCCCCAATGGATAACTTGGTTTCTCCGGTGTGATGCCGTGGAACCTTGTGTCTCGTTGGTTTCAAGTTTGCTAAGGATATGTTCATCTTCCTCAATGTATCTCGCATACATAAGGTTTAGCTGCCGCCGCCGTCTATGAACACTCGAGAGACATCAAATCCCGCGATAACTGGCGGCGAGAATAAGTGCCGATCGCTCTGGTCGAGGAACTTGCTGCGGATGATCTCGCTATGGTGAAGCCAATATCTTGTCCCGACCAATTAAGATACTCAACTGTTGGTGGAGGCATTTTTCTGCCATAAACACTGTCGTGAGATTACTTTACGAGCTCTATTGGACGGCCTTCCCTTCGAATCATCGACACCGCTCCGTTGGAGTTAGGATCAACATAAGGTGGTGGTGTAGGTGCTGCCGCTATTCCGAGCCGATGCCGATTGTCGTCTGTAATCGCGGGAGGAGGCGGCAAGTGAATCTCGCTTCGGGGTTCCCGAGGATTTCTCCGTGTTGCTCGCGCGTTAGCGTTTTCGCATACCGCAACATTGCCTGAAAATTTCGACAGCCTTTCTGCAGGTGCCCCGACTGTCTTTTACCGTTGCTATCGAGGAAAAAGTGCATCCGACACGGTCCATTCATCATCTCTTCGGGGACACAAAAGGCCTTGGGAATCTAGGCCCGCTATTTTGCCTGTTGCGTGAATCATCCCCGTTATCACCTCGCTGCTCATTGCTTCTCTCGATAATCATCTCTCGTTGCTTCCTCCCGTGTTTGCCCGAAAGCCTGCCGAAATTTGCCCCGGAGCGTCATAGTTCGGATACCGCCGAGGAAATCGTCGCCTTGGTTGATAGTTTCGACCGCGGTCCTCCTCTCGGTGACCTGTGCCGTTTGTTGTGGACAGCATCTTCTCCATCTGCCCATCTGTTTGCTATCTCCATTAACGCGGATACTGTCTTTGGATTGGTCCTTCCCAAGTCCTCGACAAAATCTCCACGCCTAATTCCTGCGACAAATGCATCTATTGCTCTCTCGTCAGATATATTTTCTGCCGAGTTTTTGATGATATTCCACCTTTGGATATACTTTCTCATTGGCTCGTCTGGCTTTTGTAGACATGCTCTCAACTCCTCTAACGACGCAGGTTTTTTGCACGTGGATGCTGAAGTTCTTGACGAACACATCCTCGAAACTTTTCCACTGTCGATGGATCCCGGAGTGAGTTTCTTTATCCAAGATCGTGCGGCTCCACTCAAATGCACCCGGATGCTTTGCATAGCTGTTGCCCTGGTTCCTCCTGTGAGCTTCACCGTCTCCAGATAGTCGACTAGCCAATCCTCTGGATCTTGAAGGCCGTCGAACTTTTTGAAATTATCGGGTAACTTGAATCCTGAGGGGACTCGAGTTTTTCGGACTCTCCTCGTGAAGCATGGTAAGCCGCACATATCTTCGTCGTTAAGCTCTGGAGATTGCCGATGATCCCTTCTGCTTTGCCGCGCTCTGTCGACCCTTGCTTGTGCTGCTGTATCTCTTGCTCCACTTGGTCCTTCGAGTCCGCCGCTGTTGCTGCTGCAGGTCGTGGACTATTTTGCCTTGCCGCTCCTTCGGGAGGCGTTGATACAAACGCTGTCCCCATAGCTCCAACTCCTGCTACCGCCATATTGTACAATGTTTCCCTTGGATCACCTGGAGGTGGTTTAGATGCAAGGATAAAAGCATGTGTCGCCATATACCCAGCTTCTGGTGTCTTAGGGATGATGTTTCCTCTTGTATCTATCGACATGAAGGACATGTCGAGGTTTTGGACCAAGTGTTCTCTTTCTGCTTCGGGTATGTGTTGCAGCCTTGATCTTGCTCTGTTCCGCGCCTCCCTGTGGCTATCACCCGAAGTTCTAGATTGTCGACTTAGATCTGCCCTTCTCTGCTCGGATGCGTAAGCTGCCTCCTTTCTCCTGTTCAACTCACTGTCTGTTTTTCCAATTCCCCGGCAGCTCGTGCGAGCCTATATTGATATGCTTGTAATTCCTCCGGTGTGGCCGTGGTAGCCATTGGTTCTGCACCGTTCATAGCTCTCGCGGCTCGTCCCACGCTGCTTGTGAAAGTTGAACTCTATCTCGCGGCTCGGCCCGACGTATTTGTTGCCCGTGCCTTGTCGCAGATTGGAGGGATCGACGTATGGATTTCCCAGATCGTCGAAAGCCTCAGATGTTTCCTCTTGATCTTCAATGGCATAAATCTGATGATACTTTGTACTCAGATCTATGTTGGGTTTGGTGACATCATCGTTGAGATTGATGAAGACCTTGCCCACTGTGATAGATTTGTCGATGAAGTCATAACTGTCGACATCGCTTGAGCCATCGCTTATATATGAGTCCGCAGATGACTCAAACGACATGTCGTTGAAGATCTTGGCGAGTTTCTCTCTTGCTCTGGTGCTGACGTAGCGTGTCGCCGAAGTTTCTTCTTCTCCTGACTCGGTTGACGATGCATAGCTTGAAAAATCGGAATCGACCGCCGACGATCCCGATGAATTCGGAATTTCGACACGATACGATCCCTCCTTCTCGACGCGAAAGTGAAACCTTCCGAACGTCATCTCCATGGGCTCCGCCAGATACGCATATGCATCCAAACGGGAGGGTGGGTGAGGAACAAAATCGACAAGACCAGCAGCGATCTGTTTACCTCGATCCATTGTGTTGCTTGCGGTTGACGATGTCGAAGATCTTGAACGTGCCATCGAGATCAGATCCTTACGCCTCTAGTCCCCACAGACGGCGCCAATTGACAAGGTATCAACTTGTCAATGCCTATGGATTGTAGGCTAGGGTTTAGTTGGAAGTAGAGGGTAAGTAGATCTCGAAGGTTTCAGCCGAAAAGTACTCGACGATTGTGAAAACTAGGGTTTGTAGACAATGATTCGATTATCTCTTCGTCCCTCGACTCCCCCTTTATATAGGAGGTGGAGCCGAGGGATTCGTGCTATACAAGTTACAGAGTCCGGGACGGTTTCTAACTCATCCCGCCAGATTACAAATAACACTTCCTATTACAACTCTTAACTTTCCTTAATATATCTTGGGCTCCCGAATCTTCTTATTCTTCGGGTAGTGGGCCTTCAGTAAACCCCGGGTACTATCTTCGGCAGGCCCATTTGGGATGCCTATGTCACATGCGGTTTGAATATCATTTTGAAATATTGTGATTTTTTTATTCCTCACGACTTCCATTTGCAACGTATGTGAGATTGCAAGATCACTTCTTGAGATGGATCACTGGAACCAGAACGATGTTCTTTCTTTGTTTTTAGATACTTAGGTTAATGTACCATCTATTAAATTACACATGAGAATTTACACTTACATATAAGAATCTATCTAGTACCAAAACAAAATCACAATCCTAAGCTCTATGAATCCTTGCGTTCCGAAGATCCGGTTCGCGATTCGTCATCTCGATGGCGATCGTCGTGCGCAGTGGAGACGCAATGCTCCAGGTTAGATTCCAATCTGCGCAAAGTGTCTGCCTTGCTCTGCTGCCTCATTGCTGAGGCGACGAGCGTGCGAACGTAATCGATGTCGATCTCCTCGTTCTTTTTCTTCAAGATGTCTGCAGCCTTCGTCATATTGTCCTTTGGGGTTGCGAACGGCTGCTGCTCCGTTGGAGTTGCGAAGGTGATCCTGCGGGGAGCTATCAAGTCACGCCGGACCCTTTCGACCTCATGATGAGCTTCAACGATCTTGTCCTCCCAATGCTTTCGGAGTTCCTTGATCTTTGCCAGTCCTTCGTCCACCTCCTGCTCACGTTGGATGAAGTCTTCCACAAAAACTGCGGCGTGCTTCCTTTCCTCCAGCATGGCGGCTGCGGTGTCCTTAAACTTCTTGGCTGTGGCCAGCATCTCCAGTCTCTTAGCTTCTAATGCTTCCACGTCTTCGGGAGTAATGGGTTTGTTAAGAATATCCGAGCGATAAACTGCATCCATGCCTGCTTGTGCAACCATCTCTTCAGGTGACAGGAGGTCCTCTGAGGAAGAATCCTTGCGGGGTCGCTCCCGCGACATTGGAGATCCTTGACGGGATGGCTGAGGATCGGATTGGGTGGCTGCTCCTTCTGATCTGGGTTCTCCCAGTGCCGCTACAGTCGCAAGTACCTGCTTAGTCTGGGCGGAGTCAACTTCAGGCTGATCACCAAAACCGTACTCCCCTAGCTTGCGGTTGAACTCGTCAGTATCCATGGAGGGGTGATGTCTACGCCCCCTCCTTTCCTGTAGACAGTGTTGGGCCTCCAAGAGCAGAGGTTTGTAGAACAGCAGCAAGTTTTCCCTTAAGTGGATCACCCAAGGTTTATCGAACTCAGGGAGGAAGAGGTCAAAGATATCCCTCTCATGCAACCCTGCAACCACAAAGCAAGAAGTCTCTTGTATCCCCAACACACCTAATAGGTGCACTAGTTCGGCGAAGAGATAGTGAAATACAGGTGGTATGAATAAGTATGAGCAGAGTAACGGTGCCGTAAAATAGCTTGCTTTGGCGTGTAGTTGATGGTGGTAGTATTGCGACAGTAGTAACGCAAAGAAACAAAGAAACAAGCAAATGAGATAGCGTATTTAGGAACAAGGCCTAGGGATTATACTTTCACTAGTGGACACTCTCAACATTGATCGCATAATAAATAACTCTTTCTCATATGTGCTACATACACTCTTTTGTTGGATGATGAACACATTGCGTAGGATTACACGAACCCTCAATGCCGGAGTTAACAAGCTCCACAATAATGTTCATATTTAAATAACCTTAGAGCATAATAGATCATTGCAAAATAAACCAAGAACTAACATAGTGCACACACTGTCCACATTACACTATGAAGGAGGAATAGATCACATCAATACTATCATAATGATAATTAACTCCACAATCTACAAGAGATCATGATCATAGCCTACGACAAGAACCACACGGTGCACACACTAGTCACCTTTACACCATGCAGGAGGAATAGACTACTTTAATAACATCACATGAGTAGCACACAACTAGTAGCGATACAAAGCTCATCATATGGATCTCAATCATGTAAAGCAGCTCATGAGATCATTGTATTGAAGTACATAGGAGAGAGATTAACCACATAGCTACCGGTACAGCCCCGAGCCTTGATAGAGAACTACTCCCTCCTCATAGGAGACAGCAGCGTTGATGAAGATGGCGGTGGTGTCGATGGAGAAGCCTTCCGGGGGCACTTCCCCGTCCCGGCGGCGTGCCGGAACAGAGAGTCCTGTCCCCCAGATCTTGGCTTCGCGATGGCGGCGGCTCTGGAAGGTTTCTGTGGGTTTCATTGATCGTATCAGGGTTTTCGCGACGGAGGCTTTAAATAGGCGAAGAGGCGGCGCGGGAGGGCTGACAGGGTGGCCACACCATAGGGGGGCGCGGGCCCCCCTTGGCCGCGCCGGCCTAGGGTTTGGTGGCCCTGTGCCCCCTCTCTGGCGGTTCTCGTGTGTTCTGGATGCTTCCGGGCAAAATAGGAACTTGGGCGTTGATTTCGTCCGATTCCGAGAATATTTCGTTACTAGGATTTCTGAAACCAAAAACAGCAGAAAACAGGAACTGGCACTTCGGCATCTTGTTAATAGGTTAGTTCCAGAAAATGCACGAATATGACTGATGCGTGTGGTTGACACGTCCGTTGGGAACTCCAAGAGGAAGGTGTGATGCGCACAGCGGCAAGTTTCCCTCAGTAAGAAACCAAGGTTTAATCGAACCAGTAGGAGTCAAGAAGCACGTTGAAGGTTGATGGCGGCGGGATGTAGTGCGGCGCAACACCAGAGATTCCGGCGCCAACGTGGAATCTGCACAACACAACCAAAGTACTTTGCCCCAACGAAACAGTGAGGTTGTCAATCTCACCGGCTTGCTGTAACAAAGGATTAACCGTATTGTGTGGAAGATGATTGTTTGCAGAAAACAGTAGAACAATATTGCAGTAAATTGTATTTCAGTATAGAGAATTGGACCGGGGTCCACAGTTCACTAGAGGTGTCTCTCCCATAAGATAAACAGCATGTTGGGTGAACAAATTACAGTTGGGCAATTGACAAATAAAGAGGGCATGACCATGCACATACATATCATGATGAGTATAGTGAGATTTAATTGGGCATTACGACAAAGTACATAGACCGCCATCCAACCGCATCTATGCCTAAAAAGTCCACCTTCAGGTTATCATCCGAACCCCCTCCGGTATTAAGTTGCAAAACAACAGACAATTGCATTAAGTATGGTGCGTAATGTAATCAACAACTACATCCTTAGACATAGCATCAATGTTTTATCCCTAGTGGCAACAGCACAACACAACCTTAGAACTTTCTCACACCGTCCTGTGTCAATGCAGGCATGAACCCACTATCGAGCATAAATACTCCCTCTTGGAGTTACAAGCATCTACTTGGCCAGAGCATCTACTAGTAACGGAGAGCATGCAAGATCATAAACAACACATAGATATAACTTTGATAATCAACATAACAAGTATTCTCTATTCATCGGATCCCAACAAACGCAACATATAGAATTACAGATAGATGATCTTGATCATGTTAGGCAGCTCACAAGATCCGACAATGATAGCACAATGGGGAGAAGACAACCATCTAGCTACTGCTATGGACCCATAGTCCAGGGGTAGACTACTCACACATCACACCGGAGGCGACCATGGCGGCGTAGAGTCCTCCGGGAGATGAATCCCCTCTCCGGCAGGGTGCCGGAGGTGATCTCCTGGATCCCCCGAGATGGGATCGGCGGCGGCGGCGTCTCAGTAAGGTTTTCCGTATCGTGGCTCTCGGTACTGGGGGTTTCGCAACGGAGGCTATTTGTAGGTGGAAGGGCAGGTCAAGAGGCGGCACGAGGGCCCCACACCACAGGGCCGCGCGGCCAAGGGGGGGGGCCGCGCCGCCCTAGGGTGTGGCCCCCTCGTGGCCCCTCTTCGTCTCTCCTTCGGACTTCTGGAAGCTTCGTGGCAAAATAGGACCCTGGGCGTTGATTTCGTCCAATTCCGAGAATATTTCGTTACTAGGATTTCTGAAACCAAAAACAGCAGAAAACAAAGAATCGACACTTCGGCATCTTGTTAATAGGTTAGTTCCAGAAAATGCACGAATATGACATAAAGTGTGCATAAAACATGTAGATAACATCAATAATGTGGCATGGAACATAAGAAATTATCGATACGTTGGAGACGTATCAGCATCCCCAAGCTTAGTTCTGCTCGTCCCGAGCAGGTAAAACGATAACACAGATAATTTCTGGAGTGACATGCTGATGTCTACTTCCCCCTCCTTTTCCTGTAGACAGTGTTGGGCCTCCAAGAGCAGAGGTTTGTAGAACAGCAGCAAGTTTTCCCTTAAGTGGATCACCCAAGGTTTATCGAACTCAGGGAGGAAGAGGTCAAAGATATCCCTCTCAAGCAACCCTGCAACCACAAAGCAAGAAGTCTCTTGTGTCCCCAACACACCTAATAGGTGCACTAGTTCGGCGAAGAGATAGTGAAATACAGGTGGTATGAATAAGTATGAGCAGTAGCAACGGTGCCAGAAAATAGCATGATGGCTTGTAGTTGATGGTGGTATTATTGCAAAGAGTAGTAACGCAAAGAAAGCAGTAAACAAGCAGCGATAGCAGTGTTTAGGAACAAGGCCTAGGGATTACACTTTCACTAGTGGACACTCTCAACATTGATCACATAACAGAATAGATAAATGCATACTCTACACTTTTGTTGGATGATGAACACATTGCGTAGGATTACACGAACCCTCAATGCCGGAGTTAACAAGCTCCACAATAATGCTCATATTTTAGTAACCTTTAGTGTAAGATAGATCAAAAGACTAAACCAAGTACTAACATAGCATGCACACTGTCACCTTCATGCATATGTAGGAGGAATAGATCACATCAATATTATCATAGCAATAGTTAACTTCGCAATCTACAAGAGATCATGATCATAGCATAAACCAAGTACTAACACGGTGCACACATTGTCACCTTTACACACGTGCAGGAGGAATAGAACTACTTTAATAACATTGCTAGAGTAGCACATAGATAGTAGTGATACAAAACTCATATGAATCTCAATCATGTAAAGCAGCTCATGAGATTATTGTATTGAGGTACATGGGAGAGAGATGAACCACATAGCTACAGCGGAGCCCTCAGCCTCGGGGGTGGATTACTCCCTCCTCATCATGGAGGCAGCGATGGCGGTGAAGATGGCGGTGAAGACGGCGGTGGAGATGGCTCCGGGGGCAATTCCCCGTCCCGGCAGGGTGCCGAAACAGAGTTATGTCCCCCGAATTAGAGTTTCGCGATGGCGGCGGCGCCCCTGGAGTCTTTCTGGAGTTTCGTCAATTGGTACTGCGTTTTTAGGTCGAAAGGGCTTTTATAGGCGAAGAGGCGGCGCAGGGGGGCACCTGGAGGCGCCACACCCTAGGCCGGTGCGGCCTAGGCCTGGCCCGCGCCGCCATGTGGTGTGGTGGCCCCCTGGCCCCTCTCCGACTCTTCTTCGGTGTTCTGGACGCTTCCGGGAAAAATAGGAGGTTTGGCGTTGATTTCGTCCAATTCCGAGAATATTGCCCGAACAGCCTTTCTGGAACCAAAAACAGCAGAAAACAGGAACTGGCGCTGTGGCATCTTGTTAATAGGTTAGTTCCGGAATATGCATAAAAATGATATAAAGTGTGAACAAAATATGTTGGTATTGTCATAAAACAAGCATGGAACATCGGAAATTATAGATACGTTGGAGACGTATCAGCATCCCCAAGCTTAGTTCCTACTCGTCCTCGAGTAGGTAAACGATAAAAGATAATTTCTGAGGTGACATGCTACCAACATAATCTTAATCATACCATTGTAAAGCATATGAGATGAATGCAGCGATTCGAAACAATGTAAATGCAATGAGTAAACAAGTGAATCATATAGCAAAGACTTTTCATGAATAGTACTTTCGAGACAAGCATCAATAAGTCTTGCATAAGAGTTACTCATAAAGCAATAAATTCATAGCAGAGACATTGAAGCAACACAATGGAAGATTAAGTTTCAGCGGTTGCTTTCAACTTGTAACATGTATATCTCATGGATAGTTGTCAATGCAAAGCAATATAACAAATGCAATAAGCAAGTATATAAGAATCAATGCACAGTTCACACAAATGTTTGCTTCTTGAGGTGGAGAAAGATAGGTGAACTGACTCAACAATAAAAGTAAAAGAATGGTCCTTCAAAGAGGAAAGCATCGATAGCTATATTTGTGCTAGAGCTTTGATTTTGAAAACATGAAACAATTTTGTCAACGGTAGTAATAAAGCATATGCATCATGTAAATTATATCTTATAAGTTGCAAGCCTCATGCATAGTGTACTAATAGTGCCCGCACCTTGTCCTAATTAGCTTGGACTACCGGATCATCACAATGCACATGTTTCAACCAAGTGTCACAAAGGGGTACCTCTATGCCGCCTGTACAAAGGTCTAAGGAGAAAAGCTCGCATTGGATTTCTCGCTATTGATTATTCTCAACTTAGACATCCATACCGGGACAACATAGACAACAGATAATGGACTCCTCTTTTATGCATAAGCATGTAACAACAATTAATAATTTTCTCATATGAGATTGAGGATATATGTCCAAAACTGAAACTTCCACCATGGATCATGGCTTTAGTTAGCGGCCCAATGTTCTTCTCTAACAATATGCATGCTTAACCATAGGGTGGTAGATCTCTCTTACTTCAGACAAGACGGACATGCATAGCAACTCACATGAAATTCAACAATGAATAGTTGATGGCGTCCCCAGTGAACATGGTTATCGCACAACAAGCAACTTAATAAGAGATAAAGTGCATAATTACATATTCAATACCACAATAGTTTTTAAGCTATTTGTCCCATGAGCTATATATTGCAAAGGTGAATGATGGAATTTTAAAGGTAGCACTCAAGCAATTTACTTTGGAATGGCGGAAAATACCATGTAGTAGGTAGGTATGGTGGACACAAATGGCATAGTGTTGTTTGGCTCAAGGATTTGGATGCATGAGAAGTATTCCCTCTCGATACAAGGTTTAGGCTAGCAAGGTTGTTTGAAGCAAACACAAGCACGAACTAGTACAGCAAAACTCACATAAAAGACATATTACAAGCATTATAAAACTATACATCGTCTTCCTTGTTGTTCAAACATCTTACTAGAAAATATCTAGACTCTAGAGAAACCACTCATGCAAACCCAAATTTTAACAAGCTCTATGTATTTCCTCACTAATGGGTGCAAGGTATATGATGCAAGAGCTTAAACAAGAGCACAACAATTGCCAAGTATCACATTATTCAAGACATCACACCAATTTCTACATGTAGCATTTTCCAATTCCAACCATATAATAATTTAACGAAGCAGTTTCACCCTTCGCCATGAATATTATGAGCTAAGAACACATGTGTTCATATGAACCAGCAGAGCGTGTCTCTCTCCCACACAAGCATTTATTCAAACACAAACAAAAACAAAAGCATACAGACGCTCCAAGTAAAGCACATAAGATGTGACCGAATAAAAATATAGTTTCAAGAGAAGGAACCTGATAATTTGTCAATGAAGAAGGGGATGCCTTGGGCATCCCCAAGCTTAGACGCTTGAGTCTTCTTGAAATATGCAGGGATGAACCACCGGGGCATCCCCAAGCTTAGAGCTTTCACTCTTCTTGATCATAGTATATCATCCTCCTTTCTTGACCCTTGAAAACTTCCTCCACACCAAACTCGAAACAACTCATTAGAGGGTTAGTGCACAATAAAAATTAACATATTCAGAGGTGACACAATCATTCTTAACACTTCTGGACATTGCATAATGCTACTGGACATTAGTGGATCAAAGAAATTCATCCAACATAGCAAAAGAGGCAATGCGAAATAAAAGGCACAATCTGTCAAAACAGAACAGTTCGTATTGACGAATTTTAAAATGGCACCAGACTTGCTCAAATGAAAATGCTCAAATTGAATGAAAGTTGCGTACATATCTGAGGATCATGCACGTAAATTGGCTTAATTTTCTGAGCTACCTACAGGGAGGTGGACCCAGATTCGTGACAGCAAAGAAATCTGGAACTGCGCAGTAATCCAAATCTAGTACTTACTTTTCTATCAACGGCTTTACTTGGCACAACAAAACACAAAACTAAGATAAGGAGAGGTTGCTACAGTAGTAAACAACTTCCAAGACACAAATATAAAACAAAGTACTGTAGCAAAATAACACATGGGTTATCTCCCAAGAAGTTCTTTCTTTATAGCCATTAAGATGGGCTTAGCAGTTTTAATAATCCATTCGCGGGAAATAGTATTTGAAGCAAAAGAGAGCTTCAAGAGGCAAATTCAAAACAAATTTAAGTCTAACATGCTTCCTATGAAGAGGAATCTTGTACACAAATGAATTCATGAAGAACAAAATGACAAGCATAAGAGGATAAAACACGAGTAACTTCAAGATTCTCAACATAAAGAGGGGAAACTTAATATTATTAAGATGCATATAACCATATTTCCCTCTCTCATAATAACTTTCAGTAGCATCATTGATGAAATCCACAATATACCCATCACTTAAAACATTCTTATCATGGTTCATATGCATAGAAGTATCATTAATTTTGGCATAAGAAGAGTTATTCTCATTAATAGTAATTGGAGCAAGATTATTATCAAGAATTTGAACATGGTAAACAAGTTGCATATTAAAAGAATTGTTTTTGGTAATCCAATCATGACTATGACAAGTTTCATAAGGATAATTATAACCTATATCATAGCATTCTTTATAATAATCATCAAAGATCGGAGGCACAGTGTCATCATAAGAAATAGAATAGTTATCTTTCACAGTCGGTTTATCTATGACTATACCATCATTGTTATTAGGAGGAGATGTATCAAACACATAATGATCAGTAGCAAAAGGATTTTCAAACACCTCTTCCCCAAGCTTACAGCTTTCTATATTATTATGGGAGGAAGCATGGATAGCACTGACACTATGGCAATTATTATCTCATTTTCAGAATTAGTTTCCCAGAGATTTGCAATATCAAAAGTAGTGTGTTCATTCAAATCATGATTGCTAATGTATGTAAAGGGCATAGGAAGATCATCGTATTCAGATTCATTATCACAATAATCATTAGGAGCAACATACTTACGGTTACCTAGCGTTATCTCATTCACGCGGGATACGCCGTTACCTCTTTCTTTTTATTCTCCTTCTTCTTCTTCTTCGTTCTTCTTCTTCTTCTTCTTCTCTTCCTTCTCCTCATTTCCTTCTTTAGGAGGAAGAGGCTTGAAGGGTAGCTTGTCCGCATAACCTGATTTACTTTCAGAAACAATAGAAGAAACTTGGGAGGATCCCTCCTTTTCATTAATTAGTTGAAAACACACAGCGGTCCTATCATATTTTGGCAAGGTGTCATCTTCTAAAATATTTTGTATGTAAGTATTTGTATGGCTATTATCAATGCAATAAGAAAAACACCCATGCAGGACATCATCAATATCAAGATCACTCATATGTAACAAAGAGATTTTTCTCGACAATTCTTCACACCCCAAAAATAAAGTGAGTTCATCATGCTGATTAGGAGTAATTTCATCATCACAATACAAGTTTGCAGCACTCATTGGGTTCAAATTATCATTGGAGGAGCATTGAAAATTAAAATGACCCACTTCATGGCAAACTTCACAAATAAAAGGATAGAGGGCACAAACTTTTTTACCAAGATCATCTAGAGCCCTAAACCACTTTCTAGTTTTTTCATTAATATGATGGATGCAATATTCATCTTTGACTTGATTAATTCCACAGGGTCTATGCATTCCACAAAAATTAACATGCTTATAAGAAATAGCATTCTTAGGAGTTTGAGCATGCTTATTGCAATAATTAACAACAATTTCATTCTTCATGCAAGCCTCTTTAAAAGGTTCATGATACTTATCAAAATTCTTCTTAGGCAATTCAAAATGAGAAGCAAAGGATTTATAAAGATTTGCAGCAACTTGAGAGTCAAGACCGTAAGTAGCACTCATATTTCGAAATTTATCGGTATCCATAAAGGCTTCAATGCATTCATAATCATAATTTATACCTGACTCTTTACCTTTGTCGTTCTCCCATCCTTCAGCGTTGTCCTCAATCCGATCAAGAAGATCCCACCTAGCTTCAATCTCCTTGCTTGTGAAAGATCCCTCCGAACAGGCGTCCAGATAGTCCTTGTGTTGTCCTGAAAGTCTCGCATAAAAATTGTTAATAATAACATTACGGGGGAGCTCATGAATGGGACATTTGAGCATTAGTGACTTTAGTCTCCCCCACGCTTGAGAAATACTCTCTCCATCACGAGGATAAAAGTTATAAATATAATTCCTATCAATATGCACTTCATGAGGAGGATAAAATTTAGAATAAAACTGGAGCACAATATCATTCCATTCAAGAGAATCCCCATTATCCAGTAATTTATACCAATGCGCCGCTCTACCAGACAGCGATATAGAGAATAGTTTCTTCCTCACTTCATCCATAGCAATACCTGCACACTTGAACAAACCGCATAATTCATGCAAGAACAATAAATGATCTCCAGGGTGGACAGTTCCATCCCCTGTATAACGGTTATCCATAACGCGTTCAATAATTTGCATAGGTATTTTATACGGAATACTTTCGGCAGGTGGATTTAAAATATCAGAAGCATCATTAGAGTTATCGCATATGGGAGATAAAGCATTATCAGAGCAAAATATTTCTTCCAAAGCTGAGGAGCAAAAAAGATTATTTTTATATAAACTAGCTTCCCCAAGCTTAGACTTATCCATAGTATTAGCAGTAATTGCATTCATACTAATAACATCACTACTAGCATGTAAATAAGGTTCCATAGGTTTTTTAATTTTTGCATCAAACAATTCTAAATCAGGAAAAAGACTAAAAAGCTCACCAATTTTTTTGTTGTTTTCCATTATGCCTAACTAGTGTAAACAAGAAACAAAAAGCTGCAATTGCAGGATCTAAAGGAAATAGCTTCGAGTACTTACAATGGCGGAAAATAGCTTAGTAGCCGAGATCCGGAGTGTGAGTACCTTTTAACTTTCCTCCCCGGCAACGGCGCCAGAAAATAGCTTGATGTCTACTTCCCCCTCCTTTTCCTCAGAGATGTTGTTGGGCCTCCAAGAGCAGAGGTTTGTAGAACAGCAGCAAGTTTTCCCTTAAGTGGATCACCCAAGGTTTATCGAACTCAGGGAGGAAGAGGTCAAAGATATCCCTCTCAAGCAACCCTGCAACCACAAAGCAAGAAGTCTCTTGTGTCCCCAACACACCTAATAGGTGCACTAGTTCGGCGAAGAGATAGTGAAATACAGGTGGTATGAATAAGTATGAGCAGTAGCAACGGTGCCGTAAAAATAGCTTGCTGGCGTGTAGTTGATGGTGGTAGTATTGCAGCAGTAGTAACGCAAGAAAGCAAGAACAAGCAGCGATAGCAGTATTTAGGAACAAGGCCTAGGGATTACACTTTCACTAGTGGACACTCTCAACATTGATCACATAACAGAATAGATAAATGCATACTCTACACTTTTGTTGGATGATGAACACATTGCGTAGGATTACACGAACCCTCAATGCCGGAGTTAACAAGCTCCACAATAATGCTCATATTTTAGTAACCTTTAGTGTAAGATAGATCAAAAGACTAAACCAAGTACTAACATAGCATGCACACTGTCACCTTCATGCATATGTAGGAGGAATAGATCACATCAATATTATCATAGCAATAGTTAACTTCGCAATCTACAAGAGATCATGATCATAGCATAAACCAAGTACTAACACGGTGCACACACTGTCACCTTTACACACGTGCAGGAGGAATAGAACTACTTTAATAACATTGCTAGAGTAGCACATAGATAGTAGTGATACAAAACTCATATGAATCTCAATCATGTAAAGCAGCTCATGAGATTATTGTATTGAGGTACATGGGAGAGAGATGAACCACATAGCTACAGCGGAGCCCTCAGCCTCGGGGGTGGATTACTCCCTCCTCATCATGGAGGCAGCGATGGCGGTGAAGATGGCGGTGGAGATGGCTCCGGGGGCAATTCCCCGTCCCGGCAGGGTGCCGAAACAGAGTTCTGTCCCCCGAATTAGAGTTTCGCGATGGCGGCGGCGCCCCTGGAGTCTTTCTGGAGTTTCATCAATTGGTACTGCGTTTTTAGGTCGAAAGGGCTTTTATAGGCGAAGAGGCGGCGCAGGGGGGCACCTGGAGGCGCCACACCCTAGGCCGGCGCGGCCTAGGCCTGGCCCGCGCCGCCATGTGGTGTGGTGGCCCCTTGGCCCCTCTCCGACTCTTCTTCGGTGTTCTGGACGCTTCCGGGAAAAATAGGAGGTTTGGCGTTGATTTCGTCCAATTCCGAGAATATTGCCCGAACAGCCTTTCTGGAACCAAAAACAGCAGAAAACAGGAACTGGCGCTGTGGCATCTTGTTAATAGGTTAGTTCCGGAAAATGCATGAAAATGATATAAAGTGTGAACAAAATATGTTGGTATTGTCATAAAACAAGCATGGAACATCGGAAATTATAGATACGTTGGAGACGTATCACATGCCATCATAATCTTGATCATACTATTTGTAAAGCATATGTAGTGAATGCAGCGATCAAAACAATGTATATGACATGAGTAAACAAGTGAATCATATAGCAAAGACTTTTCATGAATAGCACTTCAAGACAAGCATAAATAAGTCTTGCATAAGAGTTAACTCATAAAGCAATAATTCAAAGTAAAGGTATTGAAGCAACACAAAAGAAGATTAAGTTTCAGCGGTTGCTTTCAACTTGTAACATGTATATCTCATGGATATTGTCAACATAGAGTAATATAATAAGTGCAATATGCAAGTATGTAGGAATCAATGCACAGTTCACACAAGTGTTTGCTTCTTGAGGTGGAGAGAAATAGGTGAACTGACTCAACAATGAAAGTAAAAGAATGGTCCTCCATAGAGGAAAAGCATCGATTGCTATATTTGTGCTAGAGCTTTGATTTTGGAAACATGAAACAATTTTGTCAACGGTAGTAATAAAGCATATGTATCATGTAAATTATATCTTACAAGTTGCAAGCCTCATGCATAGTATACTAATAGTGCCCGCACCTTGTCCTAATTAGCTTGGACTACCGGATCATCGCAATGCACATGTTTTAACCAAGTGTCACAAAGGGGTACCTCTATGCCGCCTGTACAAAGGTCTAAGGAGAAAGCTCGCATTGGATTTCTCGCTATTGATTATTCTTCAACTTAGACATCCATACCGGGACAACATAGACAACAGATAATGGACTCCTCTTTTATGCATAAGCATGTAACAACAATTAATAATTTTCTCATTTGAGATTGAGGATACATGTCCAAAACTGAAACTTCCACCATGGATCATGGCTTTAGTTAGCGGCCCAATGTTCTCCTCTAACAATATGCATGCTTAACCATAAGGTGGTAGATCGCTCTTACTTCAGACAAGACGAACATGCATAGCAACTCACATGATATTCAACAAAGTGTAGTTGATGGCGTCCCCAGAAAACATGGTTATCGCACAACAAGCAACTTAATAAGAGATAAAGTGCATAAGTACATATTCAATACCACAATAGTTTTTAAGCTATTTGTCCCATGAGCTATATATTGTAAGGCGAATGATGGAATTTTAAAGGTAGCACTCAAGCAATTTACTTTGGGATGGCGGAAAATAACATGTAGTAGGTAGGTATGGTGGACACAAATGGCATAGTGGTTGGCTCAAGTATTTTGGATGCATGAGAAGTATTCCCTCTCGATACAAGGTTTAGGCTAGTAAGGCTTATTTGAAACAAACACAAAGATGAACCGGTGCAGCAAAACTCACATAAAAGACATATTGTAAACATTATAAGACTCTACACCGTCTTCCTTGTTGTTCAAACTCAATACTAGAAATTATCTAGACCTTAGAGAAACCAAATATGCAAACCAAATTATAGCATGCTCTATGTATTTCTTCATTAATAGGTGCAAAGCATATGATGCAAGAGCTTAATCATGAGCACAACAATTGCCAAGTATCACATTACCCAAGACATTTATAGCAATTACTACATGTATCATTTTCCAATTCCAACCATATAACAATTTAACGAAGAAGAAACTTCGCCATGAATACTATGAGTAGAAACTAAGGACATACTTGTCCATATGCTACAGCGGAGTGTGTCTCTCTCCCATAAAGTGAATGCTAGGATCCATTTTATTCAAACAAAACAAAAACAAAAACAAACCGACGCTCCAAGCAAAGCACATAAGATGTGATGGAATAAAAATATAGTTTCAGGGGAGGAACCTGATAATGTTGTCGATGAAGAAGGGGATGCCTTGGGCATCCCCAAGCTTAGACGCTTGAGTCTTCTTAGAATATGCAGGGGAAAACCACCGGGGCATCCCCAAGCTTAGAGCTTTCACTCTCCTTGATCATGTTGTATCATACTCCTCTCTTGATCCTTGAAAACTTCCTCCACACCAAACTCGAAACAACTCATTAGAGGGTTAGTGCACAATAAAAATTAACATATTCAGAGGTGATACAATCATTCTTAACACTTCTGGACATTGCATAAAGCTACTGGACATTAGTGGATCAAAGAAATTCATCCAACATAGCAAAAGAGGCAATGCGAAATAAAAGGCAGAATCTGTCAAAACAGAACAGTTCGTATTGACGAATTTTAAAATGGCAACAGACTTGCTCAAATGAAAATTCCCAAATTGAATGAAAGTTGCGTACATATCTGAGGATCACTCACGTAAATTGGCATAATTTTCTGAGTTACCTACAGAGAATTTTGCCCAGATTCGTGACAGCAAAGAAATCTGTTTCTGCGCAGTAATCCAAATCTAGTATGAACTTTTCTATCAACGACTTTACTTGGCACAATAAAACACAAAACTAAGATAAGGAGAGGTTGCTACAGTAGTAAACAACTTCCAAGACACAAAATAAAAACAAAGTACTGTAGGTAAAAATATGGGTTGTCTCCCATAAGCGCTTTTCTTTAACGCCTTTCAGCTAGGCGCAGAAAGTGTGTATCAAGTATTATCGAGAGATGAAGCATCGTTATCACAAACTCCCCCATCTATGGTGGTACTAAGGGCTTTGTAAATTTTAGGCCTATAATAATATTTCTTTGGTTTAGGCACTTTAGAGACATACATAAACTTTTGCTCCTTACCCACATAAGCTTTTTCTCTAAACTTTATAGATGAAAAGGTTGAACCCAATGTTCCCATAGCCTCTTCTAGTTCACTAATCCTTTGGGTTTGATTATCATGAATAGCACAAGATTCTAAGATGGCGATTCTCTCATTAATTCCACCTAGAGATTTATCAAGTTTATCAGTGCTATCAAGTAATGCTTTCAAAGTAGTATCAATAATTGGAAGGTTTTGCTCTATGGTTTCCAATTTTTTCATAACATCCTCAAGAGAGGTTTCAATTTTAGTTTCATTAACAGGTGGTGTTCCAAATAAACTCTCAATAATGCAGCTAGCTTCTAAAGCGGGAGCGCCTAGGAAGTTACCTCCCGCGAGACAATCAGGAACATATCTATTCCAACTAGAGATACCAACATAAAAATTCCTGAGCAGGATAGTGGTGGAGTGTTTCTTAGTGCACCTACTATGAGCATCACTAATTCTATACCAAGCATCTTTTAAACATTCTCCCCCTTGTTGTTTAAACATACGAACTTCAACTTCAGGATTACTCATTTTAGCAACAGTAAATAAAGCAAACTAGATAAAGTAAATGCAAGTAAACTAATTTTTTTGTGTTTTTGATATAGCAAACAAGATAGCAAATAAAGTAAAACTAGCAACTAATTTTTTTTTTGTATTTTGATTTAGTGCAGCAAACAAAGTAATAAATAAAACTAAGCAAGACAAAAACAAAGTAAAGAGGTTGGGAAGTGGAGACTCCCCTTGCAGCGTGTCTTGATCTCCCCGGCAACGGCGCCAGAAATTTGCTTGATGCGTGTGGTTGACACGTCCGTTGGGAACCCCAAGAGGAAGGTGTGATGCGCACAGCGGCAAGTTTCCCTCAGTAAGAAACCAAGGTTTAATCGAACCAGTAGGAGTCAAGAAGCACGTTGAAGGTTGATGGCGGCGGGATGTAGTGCGGCGCAACACCAGAGATTCCGGCGCCAACGTGGAATCTGCACAACACAACCAAAGTACTTTGCCCCAACGAAACAGTGAGGTTGTCAATCTCACCGGCTTGCTGTAACAAAGGATTAACCGTATTGTGTGGAAGATGATTGTTTGCAGAAAACAGTAGAACAATATTGCAGTAAATTGTATTTCAGTATAGAGAATTGGACCGGGGTCCACAGTTCACTAGAGGTGTCTCTCCCATAAGATAAACAGCATGTTGGGTGAACAAATTACAGTTGGGCAATTGACAAATAAAGAGGGCATGACCATGCACATACATATCATGATGAGTATAGTGAGATTTAATTGGGCATTACGACAAAGTACATAGACCGCCATCCAACCGCATCTATGCCTAAAAAGTCCACCTTCAGGTTATCATCCGAACCCCCTCCAGTATTAAGTTGCAAAACAACAGACAATTGCATTAAGTATGGTGCGTAATGTAATCAACAACTACATCCTTAGACATAGCATCAATGTTTTATCCCTAGTGGCAACAGCACAACACAACCTTAGAACTTTCACATCAGTCCCGGTGTGTCAATGCAGGCATGAACCCACTATCGAGCATAAATACTCCCTCTTGGAGTTACAAGCATCTACTTGGCCAGAGCATCTACTAGTAACGGAGAGCATGCAAGATCATAAACAACACATAGATATAACTTTGATAATCAACATAACAAGTATTCTCTATTCATCGGATCCCAACAAACGCAACATATAGAATTACAGATAGATGATCTTGATCATGTTAGGCAGCTCACAAGATCCGACAATGATAGCACAATGGGGAGAAGACAACCATCTAGCTACTGCTATGGACCCATAGTCCAGGGGTAGACTACTCACACATCACACCGGAGGCGACCATGGCGGCGTAGAGTCCTCCGGGAGATGAATCCCCTCTCCGGCAGGGTGCCGGAGGCGATCTCCTGGATCCCCCGAGATGGGATTGGCGGCAGCGGCGTCTCAGTAAGGTTTTCCGTATCGTGGCTCTCGGTACTGGGGGTTTCGCAACGGAGGCTATTTGTAGGCGGAAGGGCAGGTCAAGAGGCGACACGAGGGCCCCACACCACAGGGCCGCGCGGCCAAGGGGGGGGCCGCGCCGCCCTAGGGTGTGGCCCCCTCGTGGCCCCTCTTCGTCTCTCCTTCAGACTTCTGGAAGCTTCGTGGCAAAATAGGACCCTGGGCGTTGATTTCGTCCAATTCCGAGAATATTTCGTTACTAGGATTTCTGAAACCAAAAACAGCAGAAACAAAGAATCGGCACTTCGGCATCTTGTTAATAGGTTAGTTCCAGAAAATGCACGAATATGACATAAAGTGTGCATAAAACATGTAGATAACATCAATAATGTGGCATGGAACATAAGAAATTATCGATACGTTGGAGACGTATCAATGACATAAAGTGTGCATAAAACATGTAGATAACATCAATAATGTGGCATGGAACATAAGAAATTATCGATACGTCGGAGACGTATCAGCATCCCCAAGCTTAGTTCTGCTCGTCCCGAGCAGGTAAAACGATAACAAAGATAATTTCTGGAGTGACATGCCATCATAACCTTGATCATACTATTTGTAAAGCATATGTAGTGAATGCAGCGATCAAAACAATGTATATGACATGAGTAAACAAGTGAATCATATAGCAAAGACTTTTCATGAATAGCACTTCAAGACAAGCATCAATAAGTCTTGCATAAGAGTTAACTCATAAAGCAATAATTCATAGTAAAGGCATTGAAGCAACACAAAGGAAGATTAAGTTTCAGCGGTTGCTTTCAACTTGTAACATGTATATCTCATGGATATTGTCAACATAGAGTAATATAATAAGTGCAATGTGCAAATATGTAGGAATCAATGCACAGTTCACACAAGTGTTTGCTTCTTGAGGTGGAGAGAAATAGGTGAACTGACTCAACATAAAAGTAAAAGAATGGTCCTCCATAGAGGAAAAGCATCGATTGCTATATTTGTGCTAGAGCTTTGATTTTGAAAACTTGAAACAATTTTGTCAACGGTAGTAATAAAGCATATGTATCATGCAAATTATATCTTACAAGCTGCAAGCCTCATGCATAGTATACTAATAGTGCCCGCACCTTGTCCTAATTAGCTTGGACTACCGGATCATCATAATGCACATGTTTTAACCAAGTGTCACAATGGGGTACCTCTATGCCGCCTGTACAAAGGTCTAAGGAGAAAGCTCGCATTGGATTTCTCGCTATTGATTATTCTCAACTTAGACATCCATACCGGGACAACATAGACAACAGATAATGGACTCCTCTTTTATGCATAAGCATGTGGCAACAATTATTATTCTCATATGAGATTGAGGATATTGTCCAAAACTGAAACTTCCACCATGGATCATGGCTTTAGTTAGCGGCCCAATGTTCTTCTCTAACAATATGCATGCTTAACCATAAGGTGGTAGATCTCTCTTACTTCAGACAAGACGAACATGCATAGCAACTCACATGATATTCAACAAAGAATAGTTGATGGCATCCCCAGGAACATGGTTATCGCACAACAAGCAACTTAATAAGAGATAAAGTGCATAAGTACATATTCAATACCACAATAGTTTTTAAGGCTATTTTGTCCCATGAGCTATATATTGCAAAGGTGAATGATGGAAATTTAAAGGTAGCACTCAAGCAATTTACTTTGGAATGGCGGAGAAATACCATGTAGTAGGTAGGTATGGTGGACACAAATGGCATAGTGGTTGGCTCAAGTATTTTGGATGCATGAGAAGTATTCCCTCTCGATACAAGGTTTAGGCTAGCAAGGCTTATTTGAAACAAACACAAGGGTGAAGCGGTGCAGCAAAACTCACATAAAAGACATATTGTAAACATTATAAGACTCTACACCGTCTTCCTTGTTGTTCAAAACTCAATACTAGAAATTATCTAGACCTTAGAGAGACCAAATATGCAAACCAAATTTTAGCATGCTCTATGTATTTCTTCACTAATAGGTGCAAAGTATATGATGCAAGAGCTTAAACATGAGCACAACAATTGCCAAGTATCACATTACCCAAGACATTTTATCAATTACTACATGTAGCATTTCCCGATTCCAACCATATAACAATGAACGAAGCAGTTTCAACCTTCGCCATGAACATTAAAAGCTAAGAACACATGTGTCCATACGCAACAGTGGAGCGTGTCTCTCTCCCACACAAGCATTTATTCAAACATAAACAAAAATAAAAACAAACAGACGCTCCAAGTAAAGTACATAAGATGTGACCGAATAAAAATATAGTTTCAAGGGAGGAACCTGATAAGTTGTTGATGAAGAAGGGGATGCCCAAGGCATCCCCAAGCTTAGATGCTTGAGTCTTCTTGAAATATGCATGGATGAACCACCGGGGCATCCCCAAGCTTAGACTTTTCACTCTTCTTGATCATAGTATATCATCCTCCTCTCTTGACCCTTGAAAACTTCCTCCACACCAAACTCAAAGCAAACTCATTAGAGGGTTAGTGCATAATCAAAAACTCACATGTTCAGAGGTGACACAATCATTCTTAACACTTCTGGACATTGCCCAAAGCTACTGGAAGGTAATGGAACAAAGAAATCCACCCAACACAGCGAAAGAAACAATGCGAAATAAAAGGCAGAATCTGTCAAAACAGAACAGTCCGTAAAGACGAATTTTAAAATGGTACCAGACTTGCTCAAATGAAAATGCTCAAATTGAATGAAAGTTGCGTACATATCTGAGGATCACTCACGTAAATTGGCATAATTTTCTGAGTTACCTACAGAGAATTTTTCCCAGATTCGTGACAGCAAGAAATCTGTTTCTGCGCAGTAATCCAAATCTAGTACAAACCTTACTATCAAAGACTTTACTTGGCACAACAATGCGATAAAAAATAAGATAAGGAGAGGTTGCTACAGTAGTAAACAACTTTCAAGACACAAATATAAAACAAAGTACTGTAGCAAAATAACACATGGGTTATCTCCCAAGAAGTTCTTTCTTTATAGCCATTAAGATGGGCTCAGCAGTTTTAATGATGCACTTGCAAGAAATAGTATTTGAAGCAAAAGAGAGCATCAAGAAGCAAATCCAAAACATATTTAAGTCTAACATGCTTCCTATGCATAGGAATCTTGTAAATAAACAAGTTCATTAAGAGCAAAGTAACAAGCATAGGAAGATAAAACAAGTGTAGCTTCAAAAATTTCAGCACATAGAGAGGCATTTTAGTAACATGAAAATATCTACAACCATATATTCCTCTCTCATAATAACTTTCAGTAGTAACTTGAGCAAACTCAACAATATAACTATCACATAAAGCATTCTTATCATGAGTCTCATGCATAAAATTATTACTCTCCACATAAGCATAATCAATTTTATTAGTTGTAGTGGGAGCAACAAAGTAGCTATCATTATTATTCTCAACATCAAATATAGGAGGTATAGTATCATCAAAGAAAATTTTCTCCTCAATGCTTGGGGGACTAAAAATATCATGCAAACCAGCTTCCCCAAGCTTAGAACTTTCTATATTATTATCAACAATGGTGTTCAAAGCGTTCATACTAATATTACTACCAGCATGCAAATAAGATTCCATAGGTTTTTTAATTTTCGCATCAAACAATCCATGTTTTAAATCAGGAAATAGAATAAGAAGATCATTCTTGTCCATTATGCCAAACTAGTGTAAACAAGAAACAAAAAGATGCAATTGCAGGATTTAAAGGAAATAGCTTCGAGTACTTACAACGGCGAAAATAGCTTAGTAGCCGAGATCCGGAGTGTGAGTACCTTTTACCTTTCCTCCCCGGCAACGGCGCCAGAAAATAGCTTGATGTCTACGCCCCCTCCTTTCCTGTAGACAATGTTGGGCCTCCAAGAGCAGAGGTTTGTAGAACAGCAGCAAGTTTTCCCTTAAGTGGATCACCCAAGGTTTATCGAACTCAGGGAGGAAGAGGTCAAAGATATCCCTCTCATGCAACCCTGCAACCACAAAGCAAGAAGTCTCTTGTGTCCCCAACACACCTAATAGGTGCACTAGTTCGGCGAAGAGATAGTGAAATACAGGTGGTATGAATAAGTATGAGCAGTAGCAACGGTGCCAGAAAATAGCTTGCTGGCATGTAGTTGATGGTGGTAGTATTGCAGCAGTAGTAACGCAAAGAAAACAAGAAACAAGCGTGATAGCGATATTTAGGAACAAGGCCTAGGGATTATACTTTCACTAGTGGACACTCTCAACATTGATCGCATAATAAATAACTCTTTCTCATATGTGCTACATACACTCTTTTGTTGGATGATGAACACATTGCGTAGGATTACACGAACCCTCAATGCCGGAGTTAACAAGCTCCACAATAATGTTCATATTTAAATAACCTTAGAGCATAATAGATCATTGCAAAATAAACCAAGAACTAACATAGTGCACACACTGTCCACATTACACTATGAAGGAGGAATAGATCACATCAATACTATCATAATGATAATTAACTCCACAATCTACAAGAGATCATGATCATAGCCTACGACAAGAACCACACGGTGCACACACTAGTCACCTTTACACCGTGCAGGAGGAATAGACTACTTTAATAACATCACATGAGTAGCACACAACTAGTAGCGATACAAAGCTCATCATATGGATCTCAATCATGTAAAGCAGCTCATGAGATCATTGTATTGAAGTACATAGGAGAGAGATTAACCACATAGCTACCGGTACAGCCTCGAGCCTTGATGGAGAACTACTCCCTCCTCATGGGAGACAACAGCGTTGATGAAGATGGCGGTGGTGTCGATGGAGAAGCCTTCCGGGGGCACTTCCCCGTCCCGGCGGTGTGCCGGAACAGAGAGTCCTGTCCCCCAGATCTTGGCTTCGCGATGGCGGCGGCTCTGGAAGGTTTCTGTGGGTTTCGTTGATCGTATCAGGGTTTTCGCGACGGAGGCTTTAAATAGGCGAAGAGGCGGCGCAGGAGGGCTGACAGGGTGGCCACACCATAGGGGGGCGCGGGCCCCCCCTTGGCCGCGCCGGCCTAGGGTTTGGTGGCCCTGTGCCCCCTCTCTGGCGGTTCTCGTGTGTTCTGGATGCTTCCGGGCAAAATAGGAACCTGGGCGTTGATTTCGTCCGATTCCGAGAATATTTCGTTACTAGGATTTCTGAAACCAAAAACAGCAGAAAACAGGAACTGGCACTTCGGCATCTTGTTAATAGGTTAGTTCCAGAAAATGCACGAATATGACATAAAGTGTGCATAAAACATGTAGATAACATCAATAATGTGGCATGGAACATAAGAAATTATCGATACGTCGGAGACGTATCAAGGGGGTATCCCCGGAAATTGGGCTCAGATTGCCTAAAATCGACTCTTCAGCCGGAGCTTCGCTTTCTCCGACAGGCTCGGCCTGATCCGGAACAACGTAGTTTTCCGGTGCCTCTACCTGCTCAGGACCAGCTCCGTCTTCTTGAGGAGCGGTTCCGGCGGTATGGGCCAAGAAGTGTACGAAGTGGCACCTCTGCTTTTCTAACACCTGGGAGACCCAGGCGGATCTGCATTGGTCTTCCACCGTTATTTCCTGCTCAGGGGCGGATTGGGTGGGGTTTGAAATTTCCAGATCCGAGGCGGAATCTTCCTTTGGAAGCTCCTGCATCTCAGATCGGATCTTCGCGACTGCGTCCAGCTCTGCGGCGGTCGCGTCTGCGTTACTTACCAGTGGGTTTCCGTCGGAATCGACGGTTTCCCCGATGAAGATGTGTATGCCGCCAACTGGGACGATGGAGAGCTGACGGGGTTTGTCCTAGCCGGAATCCAGCACTCATCCGGAGGGACGAACGGTAGATTTTCGGCGTAAAGGACGCGCCCCACAGCGATGGTGTCGTCGTAGCTTCCCATGGCGGAACCCTCCCGGTTCCGGCCTCCAGACGCCGCAGGCCCCACGGTGGGCGCCAACTGTCATTGCCTAATCGACGGAACCTCGGAGGAGGGATCCTCACGAGGGGGAGAAGAAGTAGGGGCCATAGGGCGGAGTGCACAAGGGACGGTGGTACGCGATTTACCCAGCTTCGGAACACCTGCACGATGACAGGGCCTACTGCTGCTTGTCTGGAATTATCTGGGCGCTTTCGCGATGTTACAATGAGTTGAGGTTCTGCCTCTAGGGCTCCCAGGATCCGGCTTATAAAGGCGCACGGATCTAGGGTTTACATGGAGAGTCTTACCCGGATACAGGTTTCCTAACTACGGTACAATGTCTTGCCGTGTACGCCAAGGATCCGCCTTTCCATCTATGTCGTACCGGATCCGGATCCCTTAATGGACCTCAGTGGATCCGGGTTCCTCCTCAAGGTCGGTCGGATCCGGCTCCGTGCTTCTGGGCCGGACATCTTCCATCAAGATCAACAGCAACTGGGCCGCCCGATGGGCCACATGCCTCATCACCATCTGTGGGCCACCCGGGCTTGCCGGATCTAGGCACTGTCGATGGTACACCCATGAAGTATACCCACAACACGCGCCATCAGTGCTACGTCTCCGTTGGAGCGGTGTGGAGGCACGAGGGACTCCAATGAGCCTCTAGGGCCACCGTATTATCCTCGAGCCTTTCCACCAAAGGGATAGCCTCTATCCACTAAGGGACCCTTGAGGGTGGTCACCGAACCAGTACAAGCTTGGGATAAACCCAAGTATCAAGCTTGAGGCAAACTCCACAACACGGAGGCTCTCAAGTACAAGGCCACAAAGGCTACAACACGCCACACACGGCACGAAGACCACGAAGGTTCCAACGCGCCACAGCCGGTTCCAAAACCACAAAGGCTACCACGCTCCACAAAGGCAACAACGCCACAAAGGAAACAAGGCCACAAAGGCTACCACGCCACAAAGGCGATAAGGCCACGAATGCAACAACACCACTAAGGTCAACAAGCCCTCTAGGGTTCCAAGAACCCTAGAGGGAACTCACACGAACTCACACGAGACCGAAACCCCGGAGAGAACCCAAATCGATGCACCTAATGCAATGACTAAGAACAACACTAAGATGCCCAAGTCCTTCTCTCCCAAATTTCAACAAAGCTACAAAATCTATTGGGGAAATAAGGGAGGAAGAACAAAATAGGAGGAGGAACACCAAATTACTCTAAAATCTAGATCTAGCAAGATCCCCTTACTAGGAGGGGGATTCACTTGGTGGAGCACTAGATCTATATCTACTCTCTCCTTTCCCCCCAAAAGATGCAAGAAATAGTGGGGGATCAAGATGAGGATCAAGCTCTTCAAGGTCAACAATGGAGGAGAGAGAATGGATGAGAAGAACTAGTGTGGACAGAGGTAGGAGAGAGGTATATATAGGGGCCCCAGATATATGACTGATGGGCTGGAAAAATGTCAGATTCGCGATAAAACTAGTACTACCACTTGTTGAAGCGGTACTACCGCTTGCGTCAAAACTATGCAGAAAACAGTCAAAAAGCGAGCCCCGAACCGGTACTACCGCTTTCATGGGCGGTACTACCCGCTTGTACAAAAACAGATCTGAAATCAGAGAGAGAGGAAAGCAGTAGCAGGCAGTGCATGTAGCAGGGCAGGGCTAGCGTGTCGGCAGCAGCATGCGGCGCGGTATCCCACGGAGAGAATTCCTTATTTGACACTACTTTCAAATATGATTCCTTATTTGGCCATGAAAATTATTGGCTTCCTTATTTGACACTAGGTGTAAATTTTGGTTCCTTATATGACACTCTAGTACATTTGGAGAACTACCGGTGTTAGTTGGGGACCCACAATGACACTTTTGCCCCTGCTGCATAATATGACCAAAATTGTTTACAAGACAAACACCACTACAGACTACAGTGTAACATATTAGACCATGTATTCATGTAATGTATGCTAATCTGCAACACATGTAAGTTAATCATGCCTGATGCATATCACTAGCACAAGCAACGTCATCCATTAGGTTGCATGCAGTACGTGTACGTACATGCATGCGCACGACCGATGATCTCCTTGTTTTTTTTCTCGCTCGACCGATCCCAGCAAAGCGCGCGGGACTTGATTGATGTGCTCACCGGAGGCACGTAGGAAATAGAAACGTCTTGATTGATCTTTTTTTTTTCTCTTGAATCCAGTCGAGTCAGAAGGTCGGATCGACCTTTTTTCTCCCTTTGGTTTCGCATGAGCTACTCGGCTGAAATATTTTTTTTTCTCGGAATATTTTGCTTTTAGGTCCAGAGTCTGCACGGGTACGTACCGTTTCTTTTGATCATTTGTTTCGGGCTCTATCGATCGACCGTGTCTCTCTGGTCTGACCGTATGAGGAGGGTTTGATCGGGCTGATCCTTTTCTTTTTTTGCTTGGACAACCAGCGACTACTCAGGGGTAATTTGGTTCAGTTGATAAAATACTAACTGAGCAATGTAACAGAATCAACGGTAGTGTCATATAAGGAACCAAAATTTACACCTAGTGTCAAATAAGGAAGCCAATAATTTTCAGGACTAAATAAGAAATCATATTTAAAAGTAGTGTCAAATAAGGGCATGTACAACGGAGGCAGCATCTACCTACCGCCCCATTTTCCACGTAAGAAAAAAAATTATGTAAACGATACACATCAAACACAACAGTCCAAACTATTCCATATAATAACCCCACAACCTGACTCAAAGCATCTTTCTCCTCACCACTTTTCTTCTCCACCGGCCCACCCTCTCTCCTATCTCTCCTCACTTTCTTTCCTTGCTTCAGCTTTAGGCAGCGGAGAGGTAGGATCTCCTGCAAGAGACTACTTTAGTCTGCAAGTGCCAGGAAGAGATGATTTGGACCATCCGAACCTACGTGTGAAGCTGGAGCGACCGTCCACGGTGGAGCGTTGGCCATGCCCTAAGGAATTCTCTCTATCCCGCGCGGGCGGGAAGGGGCTCGCTCATCGAGCGAGCGTGCTGGGTCAACGCACGATTGAATGCTGGCTCTCCCGCGAGCGAGCGCCAGCAGCGGCAGCTGGGCTGCAGCGTGGGGCGAGGCGCTGGTGGGCCGACCGGGCGGCGGCAGTGCGGGCGGAGAGGCGGCTAGCTGGGCGCGGGTTGGAGTGCGAGTTGGGCCGCAGCCTGGTGGCGGCCTGGTTCGCTGATGGAGGTGGGCTGTGGAGGTCGAAGAAGAGCTGGGCCGGTACTTCCGGTCCGGGTACCGGCCCAGTATCTGGGCCGGTACCGCTCGTGGTAGTACCGACCGGTCCAAGGCAACCATAAAATGCATAACTTGAGCTATGAAACTCCAAATGAGGTAAAACCAATTTTGATGGAAAGAGGACGACAAGAGCTACCTCTACACATGGTGAAAACATGCAAATGAGTGGATGATGATTTTCTTATGAAAATATAAGTGCAACCTCTCAACACGGTAAACCGGGAAAAACATCAAATTCGAACACGCAACATGACATGCATCTGAAATCCGTTTCCGATGAGCTAGAACTTGTCATGAGGATGAACACAAGCAGACAAGCTCTAAAACATCTCATGGATAAGAAGCAACAACAACCAACAAAACACGATGCAATGCATGCAAGGTTTGAGCTCTCTCCGATGATGCGACCAACTATCCTATCAAGCACAAACCTTGTCCTTGTGCGTTTCACTCGAGTCGGCAAGCTCCGTCTTCACCCTCTTCATCATTGTACATGCCACCACCTTCTTCCAACATACACACCACCATCTTCATCCATCTTCTATGCATGCCACCATCTTCATCCATCTTCTACGCATTCTTCATCCCTCTTCATTTTCTACACCTTCTTCATCTCTCTTAGACACAGTCTTCATCCGTCTTCTTTATTGCACTCGATCTTCTTCATCTTTTAACCTTGAGACCAATCATATGGCTTTGAACACGTCCTAAGATAGATTCTCAATACAACCATTAGTCCATAGGGATTATCATCAATTACCAAAACCACACATGTGGGCTCCATGTCCTTTCAGGATGGACTGGTGCCTGAGGTGCCAATGGCATTGAGCGGCAACTCTAAAGATGTTGGTTGGAAGTATGGCAAATATTGTGATCCAACCAACAAGAGTAAGGTGAAATGTGACTTTTGTGGACATATTAGCACCGACGGATCTACCTTTTCAAGAAACACATTGTTGGGGTGTAAAACGTTGTGGTCTCATGCAAGAAGGCAACACCGGAAGATAAGGTGGCTTGCAAGAAAGCTCTTGAGAAAGTCGTAGTGACGAAGGGAACAAAGAAGCAGCATGAGCAAGATCTTAAAGATGGTGTGCATATCTCAAGCTCGGTAGGAGATGTAGTATGTGTTGGGAGCTCAACCTCGGAGCCTAACAAAGTGGGTCCAAAGGACAAGTTGTGTGTCCTATTGATGGCAAATCAAGCAAGGAAGAAGCCTTGAGGAAATTAAGTATGAATGAAGCCCTATTTGACAAACCGCGGCAATAGCCCTAGAAACTAAGTCTCGTGGCAGATCAAGCCGTACGGGAGAGGCGTGGAAGGGACGGCCGGTGGCGTGTCGCGGCACGCGGCGGGGACCCTATCGCTGCACTGATCCGGTGGTTAGCGGGGTGGACGGGTGACGGTGGCGAGAAGGAGTTAGCTTTTAGACTTCTAGTGTTTCGTGGCGGGGTGGGCGGGTTGGGAGAGTGGAGGGGTCCGGTGGATGGGAGCGCTCATCGACGGGGGTCATCAGGGGAGTGTGGGGAGGAGACAGACGGGCAGGTAGGTCGCTCTCACCTGGAAGCCGGGAGGTCGCTGTCATGGGGAAGCTTCCGGGATGGGCTCAACAACCGCCGCTCCCTCCTTCCCTTCCGGATGGGGCGGCAGCGGAGGCGCGCAGGTGGAAGGGTTTCAAGACGGTGGAGGAGGATGAGCAGGAGCGGGAGTGGAAGTGGGTGGGGCGACGCGGAGTGGGAAATTTCCCCACGAGGTGAGAGATAGAGGGGATGGACGGGAGGGGGGGTGCGAATGGACAATGTTGGCTGGATTTTGGGGGAGATTTCGAAAAGGACATTTTTTGGCCCCAGCCCGCGCGCTGCCTCCACGCAGCGGCACATACACCGCACGAGTTTCCTTTTTTTCTTTCTTTATGGCTTTGCTCTTGTTTTCTTTTCCACCCTTGAGTTTCCACTAGTGTTTTAGCAATGCACACTCGTATCAGTGGATAAGAAATGGGGCCTCCCCTCCATAAAGGGTTGGAACCGGGACGAGGGGACAAGAAAAAGGCGAACCAACTAGGATTTCTGGTCCCTATCGAAACAAAAAACTTGAACCAGAAAACTCCGTTATATTTGTCAGCTGAAATACGACAATCCAAGCGGAGTTTTAGTAAAGGTTTTTCTCGCTTTATGACTGACACTAGAATTACCTTGGTTGGGCCCTCCTTCTTATGATACACGGCTTTGGTCCAAAAAACGTGTTCCATGTTTTTTTAACATTTTGACATGCTTGTTCTATGGTTGTAGTTGTAGATGATGTCAGAGGCGGCTGTCCTTGTAGATAGTCTAAGGAACGGTAGGCTGCCGATTTAAGTTTATTCGGCTTCATCAAGCACCATGTGGGTATCACACTAACAATAGTATGGGTGAATTGACCGGTCTAATTAGCCGCCTAGTGGTGCCTTCTAGAATTGTCCCATTATTATATAGATGTGTGTTACTCGATGTGGTGTTAGACTCGTTACAACTTGTTGTCACAACATCTTCGAGAATTGTTTTCTACTTCATTTCAGTGACATCGATGTGCATACTTAGGCTAAAGTACTATCTTGTTCTACCGTGGATGTTGAGTTTGTCACTTAGGAGGGCACCGAGGCTTTGCTGGTGTCCATCTATGCTCCATCGTTAGGAGGGTGATTTGTTGTCTCGCTTTGGTAGTGTAATCTTCATCCTAACACTCTCTACAAGAAATAACTTCGACATAGCAACATAGATCTCGCATGCTCACTACTACTTTTAGCGCCAGACGATGTACGCAGAATCTGCGAACATCTTCTAGTGAAATTTCCAATGCATCTTATTCCTGAATAGATTGTACAACGTGACTCTCCTATCATCCACCTTCCCCGATGCCCATAATTTTCTTTTCCGTTCGGCCCTAGCAACTAAACATGATTCTACTACATATGATAGGTAGCTATTTATGGAAGGTGAATGGCTGAACATGGTGCATGATCTGAACTCATTGTTCACACAAAAATCACATGCTAGTTGTTGTGTCATTAGTTTCAATGTCTACGGTCTAGTTGTAGACATTTATGGCATTCGTTGCACACAACACTAAACCAAATGCAGGTAGCAACCCAAGACAATGTAGCCATATTGAACTCTATAAACAAGGCAAATGAGTCTTGTTGATTTATTTTTAACAAGGGGTGGCATAAAAAATACATACACCACACAATACATTTTGCATAACTCGGAATAAAGCAAGAACAGACATGAGCACACGATTTTTAAAAATATTGACCGATTATCAGTGATGACCATCATAAGCGCATTTTCGATGTCACTTGGAATTATTGTGGGTTTTAGGCCCAGTTCTTTTGGCGGCTTCTCGGAGAAGCTGCCCCCCAGCTTTCTGGGGAAGCCGGTTCTAAATTTTTCCGAGGCTTCTAGAATAGCTAAGGCTAAACTAATTTGGAAGCCTCACAAAATTTTGTCATCGGCTTCCCCAGGAAGCTGGGAGGAGGGTAGCTTCTCCGAGAAGCCGCCAAAAGAACTGGGCCTTAATTCCTCACGATTTCCCTTTCCATTGAATGTGAGATTACAAGAGGACTTGTGCATCCCATTCCTTGATAGATTGTACTATATGACTCTCCTATCATTTGCCTCGCTCGTCATCCATAATTTTCCATTTAGCACTTGCAACTAAACATGATTTTACTATATAGGGTGGCTAGTTATTTATGGAAGGTGAGTAGTTGAACATGACAGATTTAGGAAGATGTATTAAGATTGTCCAGATCTGACAGTCCGTGGCTTTCTTTATATATATTTTACAATTTACAATTTTACAATTTACAATGATGTCCTCAGAGAGCATCTCTAATCGCGTCTCTCAAACCGTCCACCAAAGGGATTTGGGGCGCGTCGGACAAAAAAAAGTTCCCAACCACATTCCCCAAAGCCGTTTTTTGTCCGGCGCCCCCCGATACGGTGTCCGGTGCCCCGAGCCTGTCCTCGCCCCACAGGGGACGCTCCGGGCACGCCAGACACAACGAAAAGCGAGGCAAAGCGACGCGGGCCCGACCCGTCAGCGGCACATTGAATTTAAACCTAACCGTCGCCTACCTCGCGACGGAAGTTATTTGTGCGCAGTGACACACGACGATATCTTTGCCTTAATTGCGACGGAGGTTCGCATGCCACCGCGCGTTCCCGCGCTTTCTTCCAGCCTCTTCTCGCTCTTCCCGCGCTTTCTTCCTGACGTCGGCGTCTATAAAACGCCCTCCCGGCTCAATGGCAGCCAACACAGCCGCCGACACCACTTTCTTCGTCACAAGCACAACACTCCAGTTGCTCCACCGCCATATCCTCCACCACCAGTGCGCAATCATGAACCGCCCCAGCGATGGCCATTTCCCTCCACCGTCGTCTCCTCCAGCACCACCTCCACCAACGAATTCGCAGTCCGGCATCGACGTCGCCGCCCGGGAAGAGCGTCGGCGGCGAGGGACGGAGAACTGGCGTCCACATCGTCAGGAGCGGCGGGAGGCACTCGAGCAGCAGGCTCGCCAGCAGCGTGAGGCGGCGCACGCGGCGGATGTAGCGGCGTTCTACGCCCCTGGCCCGACAGCTGCCGAGAGCGCGACGACAGCTGCGTGGCAGGAGGAGGCGCTGGCGGACACCATTGCGGCGTTCGACGCCTCCACGGCAGAAGAGGCACGGCGGCGCCAGACGGAGGAGATGAGCCGGCGGTGGGATGATGAGCAGCGACGCCAGCGCGAGGAGCGGGAGGCACAGTACCGTGAATGGCGGGAGGCGATCGAGCGTCGGCGGCGGGAGTCGATGGAGCGCTCGCAGCAGCTGGCGGCGGAGGTGCGTCAGCAGCGGGAGGCGGCGCTAGCGGCAACGGAGGCGGCCTGGGGGATTCAGGCAGAGGAGTTGGCGGCGGAGGCCGACGCGTTGGCGGCAACGATGTGGAGGCGCCAACGGATGAGGAGGAGGCGCCAATGGAGGAGGAGGAGGCCGAGGCGGAGGAGGAGGATACCGAGGTGGAGGAGGAGGACGACGACGAGTTCAAGTGGTCCGACGACGACGGGCCGCACCCGAACGAGACGGCCGATCAGCAACGCGCGCTCGTCGAGTCCTTCGAGTCGGAGAAGAAGCTCCAAGACGCCGCCCGTGCCCGCGAAGAGGTGCAAATTCGTCATGCCGTCGAGCTCTCCCTCCAGGCGGCGCATCAGGAGAGGGCAGGCGACGACGCGCTGCTGGAGCAGCGGCGTCTGGCCACCGCCCTACACATGGAGAGGCGGCGCGCAGCAGGAGCTGCGGCGGAGGGGAGGCGACGACGGGGCAGGGCAATCGAACGCACCGTCGGGTGGTAAGTAGGCTAGGGTTTAGATGAAATGTAGCCGTTTTCATTCAAACTTTGTAATATAAATTAAATTTGAATGCGTCCACTAATATTTATTTGGGGATTTTGTTTGGGGAACGCGAGTGGGGAGCGACGATCTCCAAATGCGACAGGGACAAAACACGTCCCCAAACGGTCGATCCGGCGCGGTTTGGAGGGAGATGCTCTCACCTGAGGTTTGGAGCACCGAATTTCCGAATTTTCGCCACGCCGCAGCTCCTTCATGCTGTTTATCCTCTCCTGATTTCGAAATTCAAGCGCCGACCCTTCCCCCTCCTCTTCTCCCCCACATTCCCAAAACCCTCCCGCTCCTCTCCCTCCCCAACCGATCCGCCATGGCGGCGGCGCCGCCGCCTCGCTTCCCCGTCTCCGCCTCCGCTCGTAAGCGCCTCCCCGGATCAATCTCGCGCCTCGACGGCCGTACACCAAACCCTAACTCCGCGCGCTCGTCCACTTTCTCTCTCTGCAGTCGCAGCCTTCGCCTCCTCGATGCGGGACACGCTCCTGGACGCGGCGTACGACGGCGACCTCCGCCTCCTCAAGAGTGCGCTTGCAGGGCTGGTGCTGGGTAATGGCAGGGGCCACCCCAGGGAGGCGGTGGAGGCGGCGAGGTCGGAAGGCGGCATGTGGGCGCTGCCCATCGCCGCGTGCAACGGGTAAATGGAGGTCTGCAGGTACCTGGTCGAGGTGCTGCGCGTGGATGTGAACTCCGCCGACGATGAGGGTCTGTTCCTTAATTTCAAACGTTTGCCCCTTACTTGATCCCTAGTGGTGCCCACATTTGTGTATCTGGCCACGTGCTCTGTTTCTTTAGGGAGATCCCTAGTAGTGCCTACAATGAAATAGTGCCTATGTTGAGATTCAAACATGTCATTGATGGATGTGAATTTACTCTTCTATTAGCTGTGTTTACACATGATTTATGGATTCTATTAATAGTTCAATTTCATCTGATGGGGACTGAAATTAAAATTCTACAGCCGATTCTGATTAATTATGGGACTGTTAAAACTGAAGTTGTTAGTCCTGTTTGCCTAAGGCACCTCCACATTCTACCTTGTGCGTTACCTGAATTTCATGTATCTGTGGTTCCATACATTGTAATCTTGCTTTCTGTCATGCTCGGTGAAAAGTTTTCAGTTGTACATTTCTTTGCTGATCCTGAATTGATTTACATCAATAAGAATCTTGGTATGTATGCCTGCCAGGTAGAACACCTCTCGTTTATGCGGTCATCAGTGAAAATGCTCCTGTTGTCAAGTATCTTCTTGATCATGGTGCTGATCCAGACAAAGCTGACGATGACAAGTTAACCCCTCTACATTCTGCTGCTGGACTAGGTCCCCTCTCTATTCATATGTATCTCTGTTTTGCACGTCTGTACCACAGTTTTTTTTTTGTTTGTAATACATTGTGTGGCCATAGTATGTTCATATTACTAGGGTTTTATTTGATGATTTTCCAGGGGAATTTATATTTTCCTTCCCATGGGTTAGTATGGAAGTAGATTATCTTCAAATTGGATGGTTTTAGTTGTGTTGACCTATTGTTTACAACATCCTCAATCGTGTTAATATGCATAGAAGGTACTGCATTCTCTAAAAGTACGTTATGCAAATATAATGGTTTATCAACACAGATAATTGTTTTTCTGTTATTATGTGCATTTAGGTAACTATGTCTATGTGTTAAAAATTGTCCGCATCCAAAATGTGCCTCTTTGCTTTATTTCAACAGTTATTGGTGAACTTCACTTTTTGGTCCGGGTTAGTAAGTGTTGTTCTTGTTTCCATGGAACGTTGACCCTCTGTAGCATCTAGCATGATCATTGTAGCCTATATGCAGGGAAAACTGAGGTCTGCCAGAGCCAGATACAAATAACGAAAAACATTGTCAGGGAAAAAAACTTACAATTTTAGGTAATCAGTACCTTCATATTGCTTCTTTTGTGCAGGAGATTGTGAAATGATAAAACTGTTGCTTGCGAAGGGAGCTTATGTTGACCCGATAGCTGATGAAATTGGGACACCACTGCATCTTGCTACTAAGGAACAACAAGTCGCAGCTATGAAGACTTTGTTGGACCATAATGCAGATGTAAGCTTAATTTCCTGCTACTTCTGCCTTAAGTTTCATGTTCAACTGTAAACAAAAATAAAGTTTTAATTGTTTACTTGTTGTCTATTTTTTTCTTAACTGTATTTGTCTCATGTTCCATTCTAGTTGCGTTTGGTACTTTGGTTCCTTGAGGGTGTTTTTTCGCTGCTATGTAAGTTAAGATGCTATGATGGCTCTTTGCAGCACAATTCAATCTTCAAATGTTTGTTTACTTCTTTCTTCCCTGCTGCTTTTAGTTGTAATTTTCTAGTTATATGTTACTCTTCAAGATTTTCCTTGGTAGCGACTACAAAAACCAGAAGTACTTCATTAGTTTTGTTGAAATCCATGACATTGTTCTCAAGATATAGTCTGGGTCATAACTTATAGTCTCAATTCTTACACAAGACTAATGTTTAATGTTCGATTGGAATCATCACTATGCTTTTATGTGGAAGTCTACTATACATGCTTTCATGTATGTATAGTTTTCAAAGTACCGGATGCATGCATTGGACAATTTCTTTTTGGTGCATTGCCCTTTTGTGCACTTTCCATAATGATCTATTTTCTATCACGTCTGCCATCTTATATAAGTGCTATATGGACGCAATCCATCAAACAAGAAACATCTACTAGTCAAGAGTTCGCTAATAAGGAGGCTCTTATTTGTTTTCGCAAATTGCAACATCACATGTGCTGTTTCCTCCTTTTACTGGACGATTGACATAATATATATGGTTATGTATATATACCGTTATGTTTAATGTTTTTCTCTATCCAATTCTTATAATTCTTCACATCTCTCATAGTGCAACAAGACGTACATGATGTCCGGACTGTATCCTACGACGCCCCTCTTTGAGGCTGTAAATGTCTCATCAGTGGAATGTGTGAAGCTCCTGGTTGAGGTATTCTACATTTATCTTAGCCTTTTCATGTCTAGCCTTGCACTGGGTAGCTTACATCATTTCAATAAGTTTTCAACAATTGAGTTTGGAAACGCTTAACTTCTTTAGTTATTCACCATAAAGAAAATGTGACATTCCTTTTATATGATAGGCTGGTGCTATCATCAACTCAGATTGTGTCTCAACTCTTTCACTTGATTCTACAATGGGAAATGATGGCTCAACTGAGTGCTTAAATTTCTTACTGGAGGCTTGTGCCAACTGTGATACCCCTGATGATGTAAGATTTACCCCTTTGCCACTACTAGACACAAGTGTTTGTTAAATGGAACTTTTCAAGACTTTTCGTGCCGCTTATTTCCTACCCGTAGTTTGTCGTTGCTCTACTAAGAATCCATGCACTGACCATCTTTCATTCTTGAATTTCTGACACACCTAGCTTAACATAGGCACCTTGGTCATGAGTTATATTGTTGTCTTATGTAGCTCCATGATTACATGCTACATGTTCTCTTCTGTTTGTAGGATATATAAATATACGATACATGTGGTATGAGATTTTTTAGCCTATTAATCTTTGTTGAATATTAATTCTTGTTTGGGTAGACTTTTTTTTTGTAATTCTTGTTTAAGTAACACAGTAACATGCTGTAACTTTTTCTCGGTATGCTGCATAGATATTTCTGTATTGTTTCGGTGTGATGCCCAGTAAAACAATTTTGCTACTTTGGGAAGCAGATAGAAATGGAGCCGTCAAATATTAGTATTACCAGTATATATCTGTAGAATTTCAGTTTGATGTTCTGTTGTCATGTATTGATTCAGTAATGTGGTATTTTCTTAAGTTAGTTGCCTTAATTGTTCTGATTTTATTTGAAATGTTGTATATCTACAGTAAATATACAGGTGAGGGTGACGATTAATTGTAAAGGAATGATAATATAAGTGATTGACTTGAGGGTAGAGTTCTGTAGCCTTAGTTCTGCTTACCATGATTGCACACAATTTTGTCATGCTGGACAACTTAAATACATGGTTTTTTTTCCTGGATTTTTAAGTCACTGTCTAGTGGTGCTACGCTGCTACTCTCAGAGAAGAGGTTCAGTTGTGTGTTTGGTGGACTTTGTGAAAACCTAAGGTGCGTCTAGGATAGTTACTCAGTCAATTTTATCATCTTTAGGGCCTATTTGGTTTGTGGCTGCAGTTTGCCACATCTCTTAGGACTCACAGGTCAGTGACTATTTTTACGGTCAAGTTTTGCCACAGCTCTGGCAAATATGCTGATCAAATGCCATATTTGAATGTATTTTCCAAATTTAGTGAAAATAATTACAAATATGTTAGTAAAGAAATATTGAGAATTTTTTTAGTATCAAATTTTGTATCTTACGTTTGCTTTTAAGTAATGTGTGTGTGGGATGAAACATGTCCAATTGAAACAATTCAAATTTAGTTATATTTTTCTTTGCTTTTTTTCTTTCTTTTCACATGCTGACGATTTATTTGGAAATATTTAGGTCCTATTTAAAAGGGTAAATTTTGGTCTTAATTTGTAGAGGCATCACACTGATTTATGTGAAAGTCAAGTTATATGAGATTCCAGTGTTCGGTGTTCCATACTGGGCAGACAAAGGGAAATAATGGCAAATTTGTTTTTGATCTTGTTAGAAACTTCCATCTACTATAATTGTGTACAGGCGGAAGTTTTCTTTGGCATCATCTTAAATTTCAGTACTACAGAAACAGGAGATGAACCGGGTTGCGCACTTACACTAGAATAGTACGTGTGACATCATCCTAAATCTTAAGATCCTATAGAAAATAGGAGAAGAACTAGGTTGCACACTTACATTAGAAAAATATATGTGAGGTGAAATTTATGGGGAACATATATTGCTGGTTGTTGAAGTTTCCATTGGTCCTATTACGATTAATATTTATTACAGTGTATTGCTTGTTGTTAAAGTCTTGACTGGTATGGGACCTTATTACTGAAGAATAGTTATTACAGCAGGGATTTAGGGTGCTGTATGATTAGCATGACTGCATGAGTATTTGGGAGTCTTAAATATTATGCTTATACAATCTGCAATGTTGACCGTCAATTTTTTTGCCTAACAAAACCATGTTTTCCCAAATATTTACCGAACGGTCCTATTTAATTTCTTTACTATTATAGCGTCTTTCCATTCTTCCTCATGTCTCCATCTTATTTGACATTGTTTTTATTGTTCAGGAGAAACATGAGAATACATGGAAAATAGCACTGTTGAAGTCATTTGGGACTAAAGCAGTCAAGAGAAAAGATTTCTATTCTGCATCAGCGTTCTACACTAAGGTTTGGTACATCCTGTGTTCGTCTTTTCATGCTTCTAATTATTTGGAGATAAAGAATGCATATGAACAGATTTTCAAACAGGCTTCTATCTATGATTGAGTCATCAAATGGCAAGGCCTAGGAATTGAAAAGGAAACTTGGCCAGTGGCAATGTCAAGGCATAACTACCTTGAAAAATATGGCTAGAAGCCTAGAATGACTGGGAAGGGATTAGGCTATTGGAAGGGGAAAATAGGCGATGAGTTCTATGTTGGTATTAGGTTGCTTGCCAGAAGATTTCAATAATCTTTTCTTTGTATTGGTGCATCAAGACTTGACACCTAAAACTAGAAATCCTACCTTATCTCTGCCTTATTCCAAATGGTACCCAATCTTTATTCTTTCTTCTCTTAACCTTTTCAAATGGTCCTCAACTTTCTTAACTCATGCTAAGAGACCAATAGCTGGTTTATGCCCCTTGCGCGTGAGCCCCATCATGCCCTTGCAGCTGGCCCGATTTGGCTCCTGGTGTTCTAGCAGGAATTTGTCCTCTACCAGCCACAACATTTCAACTGGGGAAAACTAGAATGCTTTTTTCCTTATTGCGTTAGGATTATTTGTTGCCAAAACTGCAATATTTATTAGTGTGGTGCCTTTGCAGATGACAGAATTGGAATTGCTGACCTGCTGACTTTTCCTCACATTCTGAATTGCATGTGGGAGGTGCAAATGAACATGTATTTGGGCAGTATTTTGTTTATCAGGGAGAATAAGCTGTTTTTGGACCTTAACCTTACACTAGATACATTTAGCACAAATTAAAACTTTCTGTAGACTCACCAATTGTTTGAACTACCGGTTGGATGGATGGACAAATCAGTGAACCCACTGCTTGATTGGTTGGCTCACTGCTCTGATCTCGCTAACTGTACATCAAGGCCATTAGCAATAACTTACGGGTGTCCTATTTTCCCCCGGGGGTCTTAATTACCACTGCTTAGCTTTCAAATTGCCTCTGACCATCAAATTAAATGTGAATAACCCGTCCACCTCTCTTTGAAACAAGGGGTGCTTCAGATCATTAAGAGCATACTGCGAGTAGGAAGTGGAATTAACACTCCTTACTGAGGTTTAGTAAGGGTAGCAAATAAAAGTATGCAGGTTCCATTTTGGGCGCATATGCTCCCTTTGTTTTGAAATGCATCTTTGATATATTTTGAAATGTCAAAATATTTGAAATAACAAATTCACGTGTACATCTCTTTTTTCGAGAAAAGTCCTTTGCGTTTCATTTCATTGAAAAGATAGAATTTGTTACACGCCGCCTAGGAGGTACACGACAAGATAGAATGCACGTGTACATCTTCACATGCTATGTGCGCGCAAAGTCTTTCCATGAAAAATCGATTTGTCGTTTGGGCTGTGTAAAATGATAAAATTTGGTGCTAAAAGTAAGGCTTTTTGTGAGACATGTTTTGTCTTTTTTACATTGGGCACGAAAAACATTGTTTTTTTTTTCGCGAAACTGTACGAATGCACATAGATTGTCGAGATGTACATGAGAAATTTTTTGTTGGAATTTTTTGACAATTAGAAATATGTTTTTTGGGTGGAGGGAGCATATGCACCCGGGAGCTGAATTGAATTTACTATATTTATTAAGTAATATATGAAAAAGCCTCTTAGGTTGGCATTCTTTTCAGAAAATTAAGGTATTCACATGATTCATTAACATCTTGCAGTAACACTAGTCAATGCGCAATCATTTGCAGAATTCCTATTCAAATTCTCACAAATTATATCTGCTTTTGACACTCAAGAAATTTCGATTTAACTTGTTGGATGCAGGCACTGGATCTTGACCCTAATGATGCAACCCTGTTCTCAAACAGGAGCTTTTGCTGTCTCCGCATGGGTGATGGAGAGGAGGCTCTGCTGGATGCTCTTAAATGCAGAGAACTGCGGCCTGACTGGCCAAAGGCCTGCTACCGGCATGGTGCCGCTCTGATGTTACTAGAGGTGGGATCGAAGATGCAATCAGCTACCTTTTTATTGACCTAAGCACATTCTTTTTAGTAATTTACAAGGTGTTGCTCATTAGGACTACGGGAGCGCATGCAAAACACTTTTGGATGGACTTAAGTTGGACCCAGAGAATGCTGAGATTGAGCGTGCATTACGGTACCTCCTTCTACGTTGTTTTCCTTTTGGATGCCCCCTTGTGCATTGTTGCATGCCTGTTTCAACACATCTCACGGTTTGTTATATATTGGAAACATGTTAGACCTCTTATGTGCTTACTTTAGGACTTGCATATACACTTGCTTACCTAAAATATTTAGGACGGTCATTCTGCTTGCTAGATTGGTGGCATGTACTGTTTGTGCACGGTCAAATGATAATTTTCCCCATGCTTTATTATGAAAAAGGGGTACACAGTTTGCTATGACCATATTGTAGCCACGCATATGTGCCCACATCACCATCCAACACTCACTAATTGTGGCTGTGATGTGCAGGGAAGCTATGGAATCTCTGAAGACCTCTAAAGGCACCAGGGCGAGATGAGTTTGCACTTATGAAGATAGATAGGTGAAGACACCTCTCGTGAAAACATCCTCTTTTCAAGTCTAGTAATGACCACTGAAAGTTCTTTTTTGAAATATTGCGAAGCAGCTTTTATGAAATAGTGTGGAGCCACGGTAATGTGTTAGTATGGTCCTCGAGATGTTGGTACGCCACGTTTGTGCGAGTCCCTTTTCTAGGCCGATGGAAGGTGCCCTGTTGCCACTGTTTCTCGTTTGTTATTACTGAGGCTAGTATAGTGGTATATAATGTTAGTAGCAAATGACATTTTTGGCTTGTTTTTCGCTGTGAATGTACGAGGGCACAAAAAGATTTAACTGCATTTTGATTCGAAGGGGCTTTTCAGTGGCAAGCTAGCGCGCATACAAAGTTCACATGCAAACGTTGTGACAACACAATCGGTGGAACCAAGGAGAGCCCGCTGATGGAAGGGATTTGGAGTAGAACTTTTGGAAGGGTGTTTGGACCTGCACTACGCACTGAAAATCCATCATTTTCTTTGGCGACCAGGACACAAATCTCCAACCGTGCTATACCAGGTATGACACCGTAGAAGTGATCCACTTCTACGGTGTCATACATGGTATAGCACAAAAACTAGCATATACTGTATAACAGATCATGCTCGGCTCGCTGTCACCTACCATGACGGAGCGAACTTCAGAACTCCTTGGGGTTGTGGAATTCCGATGGTCTACACCGCCCTCCTTGGGGCAGATCACTCAATTCACGGACATCCCAAACTACACTTATATGATGATCGATCAAGCTTTCCTGGCCCCAAGGGGTTGATCACCGTCAGTAAGAGCCTCACTCAAACACGCCGCCAAGTATGACCACCGCAGTTACGAAACAAGGTTGGGGTCGCAGTCAGTACAACCGTACATAAAGTGCTACGGATTTCACGACCAAAACAGACGGTCGGGACATTGAGACCATTTTGAAGAAAAAAAACTACTAGTACTTCACGTAACACAAAAGAGAAAAACGGTTTAGCCAAAGGGCCGTATCGGACCTTGTTGTATTCCTTCAACTCACGGTGGCTTTAAAGCCAGGTTACAAGTGCATATATATGCTAGAACTAGCTAACCGATTTGACCTAGTAAATGGTTGAATGGTATCGATAATAAAACTAAAGCTAAAATTCGCATTGGTGTTTCAGCTATAATTTGATCGATATGGAACTGTTAAAATATTATTGTTTTTAATAGAAAAGATTCTACAACTTCTGCAGGTTATTCATATGGTTGCACACTGGCTTCAGCTATGATGTTTTCCATCCTGGAGGATCAGTGGGAGTGTGGATGCAACCTGGTACTGATGGTTGTACATGAAATGACACAATTGGCACAATTTGGTTTAGAGTGTATCCAGACGGCGATCCCATCAACGTAGTGACATAACGGATGCGTTTGGTAGCCTGGCCTGGCCTCGCTTTAGCTTGCATCGGGCCAGCCATTTTCGGCCCGTTTGGTTACCTAGCCTCACCCGCGTTTTTGCTGGAACCGGTTCTCAAAGCACCCTCGGGCCAGGCCCTGGAGGAACGCTTAGTTCGGCCGTTTCTAGTGAACCACCCCCGTTTCCGCAGAACTAGAGAACGTCACGTTCCCGCAGAGCCACCACGGGTGATGGTGCGAGCTCGCGCGGGACGGTGAAATCTCGGCAGGATGAATTCGGTCACCGCGTTTGAATTTTGGCCACCGTATATAGGGCCGGATCTCTCAACGGCAAATCCAAATCCACCATTTCCCCCATTTCGAGCTCATCCACCCTTCCCGATCTAGCGACATGGCCGGCTCTTCCTCACCTGCACGATCGGTGAGGCTTGCGGCGGCGACGGTGACTGTGGCGGTGGCTACTGGCCACGGATGGTTGTCTCCTTCCTCTACGTCGATGACTTCGGTTGTGGTAAGTTTGTGCAAACCCCAGCCTTAGATCTAGATGTTTTGGGTACACAAGGGGGTCTGAAAGAATCCATTGTAGGATATTCCTTCGTCGTCGGTCGAGGTTGTGGAGGTTGTCCAGGTTGCATCTGACTCTACTACGGGGACGGTTGTCGCTGTTGCATCTGACTCTTCCACTGGGATGGTGGTGCTGCCTACATCTTTGCTAGGGTCCCCTTTTTCCCCGACCTCGGTGCTGCGTGTGGCTCCTTTGACTATAAGGCAGCTTTTACTTTTCTCATTGTGCATGTGATACTAGTAGTTCATTGATGTGGTAGTGCTTAAGGATGTGGATGTGGTAACGGTAGTTCATTGATGTGGTAACGGTAGTTCATTGATGTGGTAGTGCTTAAGGATGTGGATGTGATACTCATAGTTCATTGATGTGGTAGTGCTTCCAGATGTGGATGTGGTACTGGTAGTTCATTGATCTGCTAGTGTTTGTCATGTAGGTGATCATACCATTGGGATCCCCTGATCTATCTGCTCCTACTGCCAATGCTCACCCATGTCTGATTTCAAGCAAACCTGACATGGTTTGGAAACCTGAGCTTTCAGAGTTTGTGCTCAGCCGATTGGTTCAGCTCGTCCGTAGCATCGTCTATTTTAACATGGGATTCAAAGAGCAACAGATGAAGAAGGTAGCTGTTGATGTTCTTGCATTTGTTGGCATATATGTGACCACTCTTCAGCTCTACAACCACATCATAAACTGGAGGACCAAGTGGAGCGTCATACTGAAGATGAAAACCAATCGCATTCTGAAATAGAGCGAAGATGGTTGTCTTCTACGGTGCTGATGAAGAGACGACGGACGAGTACATTCAGGTAGGAAGCCTCATTGAGTTCCTTCATAGATCTGAAAGTATGTGAATGTCGTTCGCACTAGCAGTTGTTCTTTGTGGATTGCAGCGCTACCCGAGGCATCGTCACTACGTCGGGACCCTGATCACGAACTATGCTTATATGAAGACGATCTTCACGCCCTAGTTTGTCAGCATGGCGCATCTGTTCCAACCTAACTTGCTGGTCAGGGAAATTGACTTCATTGCAGACAATGAAGAAGAGTATGACGAGTACCGTAAGCTGCAACCATCGGAGAGTACGAGCTGGCTTAGGACCTGGCTTTGCAAGCAGTTTCCTGCTTACTGCTTCTGCTTCCTTCGTCATTATCTGCTGATTTTGGGAGGTGATCTCGTATCCCTCAATTAGCTAGGACTTGCTTGAACCTGATCCCCGGCCTATAATGATGAACTTGTTCGAGGTGGTATATACTAACACCTCATGCGATGAACCTGTGATGCATCACGAAATATAGTTGCTTTGCTCGTGATGCATCACCTAGTAGGGTAAGTACTTGATGTGTATTACCAGCACCTTTTGATTAACTGAATCTAGATGAATGTGTTGTTATTCAGTTATCAGTACTGGGTAACATCACCAATCTAAGGGAAGGGGTTACCACAACTCGCTGATATCTGCAACCAAACAGGGTGTGGGTTGCATGAGCAGGGAAGAAAGAAGTCTGTGCAGGCACCCAAACAATGGGGAGTGGCTTCCCTCTCCGGTGCAGAAAAGGCCGCCAAGGCTACCAAACGATCAGCGTTTGATGGCCCATGGCCCGTTCGCGACGCGCAGGTAAGCCCATCTCGCTGGCGCAGTGAGCCAGGAAATCGATGCAGGCTACCAAATGCGCCCAACAACTCTGGGGTGATGGAATGTAGCTCAATAGTAAACACCATGCACCATTTCTATCACTTCACCCCCGACTTTCTTAGCGGTAGCAATATCGCATTATGTGAACAGTTGTAACTCTTATTGGGAAAATGGCACACATATTGCCTATTCTTGATCTTCAACCGTGCCCCACGCCTTCCTCCACCTAATCCTAATCGCCACCATCTCCATCTCCTTCCTCGTCACCGCTGGAGGAGGTTGTTGGGTAAAGCCCACGAAATGGACGGGGGCGGCGGGGCCCTTCTCCACGGGCGGTGGCCCCTTCATATAGTGGAGGTGGGTGGGCAATGGGGTTTCTGTGGCGCTTTCATGCATATCTCTGGAGGAGATCTCGGCGCATACATTGCTGGTGGGGCCCCCTCTGCGCCGGTAGTGATGCCCCTGTAGCTACGACTGGCGGCGTATGGGTTAATGGCTATAGGAGGCAGGGAGGTTCCTACTGGCTATGAAGGCTGCCTTGTAACATGGTAGTGCCGGTGTTGACGAGCTAGGTGGTCATGGTCGGGCATCATGGCATTGTAGCTCAGGTGATGCTATCGGCATTGACCTTGCAGTTGGTGGCGATCTACCTAGCTGCATCTTAGGGAAGGCATGACTCCCGGTGAAGAGCCCAACTTCGATCGTGGCGGACGATGGTAGCGCCCTGCGCGTCGCTACCTTGTTGAAGGCATCGTTGCTGAAGCCTTCGTCTTTTCGCACGGGCTGCTCCGGGCGAAACCCTGGATCCGGGTCTCTTGGATCGGACGATGGTGACATGCGGCGTTATTCCACTCCCCCGGGGCATCTTTTTTTTTTGGATTATATGTTGGTTGGAGTGGCTTTGAGGTGGAGCGGCGTGGTTCTTACGACATCGACGATGGTGGGTCTCGGTGGCGTGCTACCGCGAGTCTTGTCGGAGGAGGCGTGTTGAGGTGCACACATAGGGAGGAGGCGGCGCCTGTCTCCATGGTGGCATCATCGGCATGATCAGCTTAGTTTATGCAGATCTGGACCATAAAGATTGCTTGTTAGTTCGATGACGGTGACGACATCTATAATATGTACATGATGTGCCCGCTAAGAATATGCTAAACTTGCTTCGCCTAGAGGGAATGTTGGGGTAGGCGATATGTTCCCGGTCACTAGCTCATGGAGGAATTTTGTTGTTTTTCGAGAATAAGGCTTTGCTGACATGATTTTCACGCTTTCGGATATGTAGGTGTTGTGTGAAGGCTTCATGTATTTTGGTATATTCTTTTTGACCGTTATTTTTTGAATAAATTAACAAAGATGGTCATATACATATCTTCGATGCAATACTCGGGAGTCTCATCCTACATTTCAAAAAATATACATTACCTATCCATATAGGTCGAAAAGAACACTTCTAGAGGACGTTTTTTCTCCCGTAGATCTTGGAATTTTTTTTGCATATGCCATGGATTTGCAACTTATCATGATATTTGTTTATTTCTCGATAAGCGAAATATATTTAAAATATGAAGATATCAATTACGTTCAGCCTCTGCAACAATACCATATCCTAATGTTATGTAGTACAAATGACACAATCGAAAGAAGAAGGAGGTAAAAAAGGAAAAAATACTGCTATAGTGTTCCAGTCCTTATAGCGGCAACACAAACACCACCATGACAACACATGAGGTTCAATTTCTCCAAAAGCAATACCTCCAATAAGACAACAGTGCACAAGCATCGTCGTTGCTTGATCAAAGATCTTACATTTTCACCCTAAAGAAAGTCACCGCTCTCAAAACAACGCATTTAACAAGGTCATTGCCAAATACAACCAATTAAGTCCAGACCTTGGATTTTCACCCTAAAAGGTAGGACATTGAACTTCCCCTGTGTTGGTGCCCCCACTTGCATGATGTTTCTATAAAACCCAAAACACCAAGCAAGTTCACCATCGACACAAAGCCTGGAACCACCAACACTAGCCCTCAAAACTCGGCTTCCATGCCATTCTCCGTCCCTAACTTCACCATGGAACCACACAAATAAGTATCCATGATGACAATAGATATGAAAGCTTCACGCTGCTCCCTCCTGAAAACAGTTGGAAAAACATGGAAACGCAAGAACGAATCACATCCGATTCAGCAATCTCCAAGCATATAGTCTTCCAAGGGAGTTCGTCGGCAGAGCCTTTCGGAACTCGACACTCTTGTCAGATCTAGGAGGATAAGCATCCAATAGATCTTCTTATTGCCGTTATAGGAACCCTAGGACCGCCACCTTTATTCTTCAATGCGGACAAACATGCCCCAATGCCGCCATCCGCCACCGAACGCCGACGAAGGAGGTTTGGAACCTCCACCGCAGTATGAAACAACATGCACAACATCGACATATGAGCAATGTGGTGCCCACCGTCACCGCACAACCAGCCATCACCCCAAGGCCAACGAGGTATGTACAGTAGTCGCGGCCCACGCGACCCAGATCGGGCCCGCGTGGCCTAGATCGAGTCAGCGCACAACCTAGATCGGGCCTACCAGTCTGATATCCGATGATCGCCACGCTTCCGCGGTCCAGGCCACCGCATCTTGTTGCCAACCCATCGCCCGTGTTCTTCACGGAGAACGACACCACCACACACCCACCGGAGTTTCTCCTACGCGCGAACAGGATTTCGATTCACCTCCTAGCCCTCCGCCTTTGGTGACCGGGTGTCACCACCAAAACTAGCGCCGGCGGCGGATAGAGGAGGTACGAGAGGACGGTCTTGTGCTGGAGTTGTTGCTCTCCGGAGCCGTTGCCACACGGGCAACCAGGGAGGAGGGAAGGGGAGGGGCAGCCCGAGAGGAGAAAGGAGGGAGGGGTGGCTGGAAGGAAGGAGGAGAGAGGGAGGGGCGATACATTCATTCATCAGATTTATGGATAAAGTAACTTAAAATACACGCTGACCTAAATCTGAATATAGCAAGTATGGGAAAAGGTAAAATGGATGGCTATTATCTCATCCATAAACCAAACACACAAATGGTAGCTGCGGGAATGTGTCTTTCTTTTGCCGTCTGGAGTTCGAAATAGATCAAAAGGACAATCTTTTTCCGTTGTTGCTCGAGTTCGTGATGGCCATGTTGTCCTAGTTTGCTAGCACGTGTGCAATAAACCCCGCAAGTATGGACACCACATCACTCACATACGAATCAATGGCACAACAACTGCCATGTGATGTTTAGTGTCGCATTGATGTTGAGACCACACACTATTTTACACCACTCACATTCTATAAAATAACTAGCTACCACATATAGTAGTATCAATTTTAGTTGATAGGGCCGATGGCCGAATGGTAAACTGTGAAAGAAGAGCGAGAACGACAAGCACCGCAAATGACGCGGGAGTCACGTGGCAAGACATACTAAGGAATGATATGCATTGGGAATTTGGGTAGTAGAGTGATCTTAAAAACAAGTCTAGAATCTATTGGTTAAGGTAGTAGTGAGGTCATCGGAACTACGTTGCCAACTTGACGCAGCTTGGTCTAGATAGTTTCTCGACCCAGCTTGCACAGAAAGAGAGTTTCTAGACCAATGTCACATCGTCTGAGCGACGCAACAGATCAGCCGCCACCACCGCACGTCCAAAATGTACCCCCCAATCCATCAGCCACCCGCCGTTGTCGTTGTGGCAGGTCAACACACTACACAAAACCCTCAGCTCCATGACCTGTCTCTGATGATCACACTGCCACTCGTGACGGATAAGAGCACTGACATGTAAATTACAAGGAATGGAACTGAAATGTTTGCGACAGTTCCTTTCACAGTTTCAACCTCGCTTTCAACGCCTTTTCTCTCACCTTCTCCGCCCCTCCTTCTGCTCCACCTCCCCTAGGGCCGGTTGGCCCCTCCCTTCTCCTCTCCAGTGATGGCCGGCGACGAGATGGTGAGGGACCCCTCCCGTACAGTTTTAGGCTAGACTTTGTTCTGTGTTTTGGCGTGATGCTGGTGTTTTGGAGCTGCGCGCCGGAGATCGGCCAGATCTGACGCAGGTTAGGGTTCCTTTTCATCGCGTTGATGTTCTGGAGGTTGGAGATCGACGAGGCGGAGTGGAGCATATGAGTCTCCTTCAATAAGGCCATGGTTTGTGGAGCTCCGACTCTGGCTGGCCATGCTCTTGTTGGTCGTCACGGTGGCGAGCAGTGGAGCAGGTTTTAGGGTGTACGAGCTTCCTGGGAAGGTTGGTTGACTGCGTCGTGGAGTTCATGCGCAGCTGCGGGGACCCGCTGTGATCTGGGGCCGGTGAGGTGGCCGCTCCACTTCAATCCCGGGAGGAAATCGTCGGTGGCAAGTTCTCCATCGACTATTATGGTTGAAAGGCAGCTACTCCCACCTTGGATGGTGGCAACAGGTAATCACTATGTGAGCTCGTTCTGCTGACGCAAGGAGTTGTATAACCTCCAGGCCTTTGTGCCTTGTCGGCGGCCCTTTGGCTCCAGGGCGGTGCGCTCTCGCCGTAGCACCCCAAGTGGTTATGTCCCCGGTGGTGTCATGGTTGGCCATACTCGGAAGCGTTGCCAAGTTTGCGGTGGAGCATGAGCCGGAAGAAGGAGGCCCAGACGGGATTGCTTTTTTTCCTATTTTGTTCTAGGGTCTGTTACTGTTAGAATATGTATTAGGGCCGGGCCTTTTATTTCTTGTTTTGACTCAACACGTTTGTGTGTTGGAGTCTTATCTTTGTACAAAACCTGGCCCGATTGTGGCATATATATTAACACGGAACACGCAGGAGACGACCCTGACGTTTACCCTAAAACTATCGACATGGTATCAGAGCCAAGAGGTCTCAAGTTCAAGACCCTGCTCACGCAGTTTTAAAAACAAAAAGAAAAAAGATTCTGCGGCCCGCATCGAACCCACGCTAAGGACTAAAATAGCCTAGACGTGAGGGGGAGTGTTGAATATAAATACACTGCCTAGTCTCTTTCCATCAGTTCGGACTTTTGGTTCAATTGGATAGTGCAGCAATCTTTCATGGTATCAGAGCTGCCGCCGCCGCCGCTGATCCTCAGCCGCCGCCGCCGCTGATCTTCAGCCGCCGCCGCCGCGAAAACCTTGGCCACTGCCGCAGGTCACCTGCCACCGTCGCCCTACAAACAACAAGACCAACCGCCGCCACGCTGCTCTGTCCAGCCGTCGCCTCCGTCATACACACAGGCCATCGCCGGTTCCTTCTGGAACCGCCGTGCCGTCTACAAATCTGATCGCCGCCACCGCTGTTTGTCCAGCCGTCGCCGCCATCATACACCAAAAACCCTAGATCAATTCCACCATGATTTCATCGTCAAGCTCGAGTTCTGGCCTTGCTGCTGCCCTTGGTGCTCCACCTGCCCAACAGCTCACACGGGGGAATTTCCTCCTATGGAAGGCGCTAGTCTTTCCAGCGTTCCGCGGTGCCAATGTGATGGCGCTGCTCGAAGGTACCGATGTAGCCCCGGCCAAGACCATTGAAGTTGAAGATGCAATAAAAAAGAAAATTACGGTCGAGAACCCGGCCAATGTTGGGTGGCTTGCTCGTGATCAGCAGGTCCTTCGGTTTCTTTTCAACACGTTGTCACCTGACATTCTGTCACATCTCCTTGACGTGAGCTCTACTGCTGAGGCGTGGTCTGCCATCAATGCCATGTTCGAGACAGCCTCAAGAACCAAAGCCCAACATCTCCGTGAGAAACTGAATGGCACAAAGAAGCTCTCTATGACAGCAGATGCATATTACACCAAGATGAAAGGGTTTGCTTCAGAACTATCAGCGCTTGGTAAGCCAGTTGAAGATGATGATATGCTTGGTTATTTGCTGCATGGTCTTGACAAGAGTGAATATAATGCCCTGATTACTTCTGTTAATGCAAATCCTGGTACTACACTTGATGACTTTTATGAGCAGCTCAGTTCCTATGACATGCGCAATGGTGTTGAAGAAAATGGAGAATTTGTCTCTTCCGCAAACCTTGCTCGCCGTGGCCGTGAGCAGCAGCAACGCCGTGGTCGCACTCCACCCCCTCGTGGCCACACTCCTGATTCTGCTCCCTACCGTGGTGGTGGAGGTGGCGGTTACCGTGACAGGGATGACGACCGTGGCTACTGGCGTCGTGATGAGCGCCAGGGCGATCGCCGTGACGATCGGCGTGACAGACGCCGTGATGATGGTGGAGGTGACCGCCATCGCTCTGATGATGGTGACCGTCGTCGCTATGAAGGTGGTGGCCGTCGCTTTGATCGCACACCCACTCCTTATGTGGACACCGACTGTCAGGTATGCACTAAACATGGCCATCCTGCTAGCAAGTGTTGGTGGCGCTATTCAGATGACAAGAAGAACAAAGATGATCGTGAGAAGGGTGCTAATCTTGCCTCATATGGTGTTGACACAAACTGGTACACGAACACAGGGGCAACTGATCACATCACTGGCGAGCTAAATAAGCTTCTCATAGCCAACAAGTATCATGGTCAAGACACTGTTCGCACTGCTGAAGGAACAGGTATGAACATTAGTCACATTGGTAATTCAATTTTGCGCACTCCTCATGGTTCATTTGATCTTAAAAATATTCTTCATGTTCGTAATGTTTCCAAAAATCTATTGTCGGTTCATCGCTTTACCCTTGATAATCATGTCTTTATTGAGTTCCATCCTTTCTTTTTCTTAATCAAGGACCAAGCAACACGAAGAGTTCTGTTTAGAGGCCCCTGCTGGGGTGGTCTCTATCCCTTGGTGCCTATGTTCCATGAGACCTCCAAGCATGCTTTTATTTCAATAAAGCCATCATCCTCTACATGGCATCGCCGCTTAGGACATCCATCTTCATTTGTGGTTCAGCAAGTTCTTAGAAGAAATAAAATAGCTTACACCCCACTCCCCAGAGAGTACTCCATATATTTGTGACCCTTGTCAGTTGGCCAAGAGTCATCAGTTTCCATATCCCATATCTTCTAGTGTTTCTACTGCTCCCTTGGAGCAAGTATTCTCTGATGTATGGGGTCCTGCCCCTCTCTCTGTTGGAAAACATGCATACTATGTAAGCTTTATCGATGATTTTAGTAAATTCACTTGGATTTATTTGCTCAAAAAGCGTTCTGATGTTTATCAAGCTTTTCTTAATTATCAACAATGTTGAACGCAAGTTTGATAGGAAAATTGTTACTATGCAAACTGATTGGGGAGGCGAGTATGAAAAACTTAATGGATTCTTCCAAAAAGTTGGCATTACACATCATGTTTCATGTCCTCATGCTCATCAACAAAATGGGTCAGCTGAAAGAAAACACCGTCATATAGTTGAAGTTGGTCTTGCCTTACTTGCTAATGCCTCTATGCCTCTTAAATTCTGGGATGAAGCTTTTATCACCGCCACCTTTCTCATAAATCTTCTGCCTAGCAAGGTTCTCAATTTTGAAACACCCACCTAACGTCTACTCCATGTAACACCCAATTATGATGCTCTTAGAACCTTTGGTTGTGCTTGTTGGCCTAACCTTCGTCCATACAATAAAAGAAAACTTGCCTTTCGGTCTAAACGGTGTGTATTTCTTGGGTATAGCCCTCTTCATAAAGGTGTCAAATGTCTAGACATATCCACTGGTCGGATCTACATCTCTCGTGATGGTGTATTTAACGAAAATGTCTTTCCGTTTGCCTCACTTCATCCAAATGCCGGTGCACTCCTTAAAAAAGAAATTCTACTTCTTCCATCTTCCTCTAATTCTCATGAGAGTGCACATAATTGTCATGACCATATTGTGCCTATTGTCTCTGTTACTAATGTGCAACCGGTAGATGAAACCACAGAAGAAAACTGTGCTGAAAACAGTGAAGAAATAGCTGCAGAAAATGATGCTGAAATTCCTTCAGAAACAGACGAAACGGACACTGAAAGCGAAGAGGATTCGGCTGAACATTCCTCTGCTACTGCCGATCCCGATGCGCCACCATCCGAGGAGGATTCCCCGGGCAGGCCGCCTGCCGCGTCGCAGCGCCGCGGGCCCGCCACATGCAGCGAATCTCCGGCCGCAGACGCGCATGGTGGACACACGCCTGGCGGGGACCGTCAGCCTGCGCCCAACACCTCGCCTCCACGTGCCGCAGCGGGACAAGGCAGCCAGAGCCGGTCCCCATCGGCCCCCTGTCGCCATCTCTGTCCTCTGGAGGATCTTCTGCGGCTGCTGCTAGCGAGGGCGGTGATGCGTGTAGTTGACACGTCCGTTGGGAACCCCAAGAGGAAGGTGTGATGCGCACAGTAGCAAGTTTTCCCTCAGAAAGAAACCAAGGTTTATCGAACCAGGAGGAGCCAAGAAGCACGTTGAAGGTTGATGGCGGAGGAGTGTAGTGCAGCGCAACACCAGGGATTCCGGCGCCAACGTGGAACCTGCACAACACAATCACAGAACTTTGCCCCAACGTAACAGCGAGGTTGTCAATCTCACCGGCTTGCTGTAAACAAAGGATTAGATGTATAGTGTGGATGATGATGGTTGTTTGCGAAGAACAGTAAAGAACAATTGCAGCAGTTTGTATTTCAGATGTAAAGAATAGGACCGGGGTCCACAGTTCACTAGCGGTGTCTCTCCCATAAGATAGCAGATGTTGGGTGAACAAATTACAGTTGGGAAATTGACAAATAAAGAAGGCATAACAATGCACATACATATATTATGATGAGTACTATGAGATTTAATCAGGGCATTACGACAAAGTACATAGACCGCTATCCAGCATGCATCTATGCCTAAAAAGTCCACCTTCAGGTTATCATCTGAACCCCTTCCATTATTAAGTTGTAAACAACAGACAATTGCATTAAGTATGGTGCGTAATGTAATCAACACAAATATCCTTAGACAAAGCATCGATGTTTTATCCCTAGTGGCAACAGCACATCCACAACCTTAGAACTTTCTGTCACTGTCTCAGATTTAATGGAGGCATGAACCCACTATCGAGCATAAATACTCCCTCTTGGAGTCACAAGTATCAACTTGGCCAGAGCCTCTACTAGCAACGGAGAGCATGCAAGAACATAAATAACATATATGATAGATTGATAATCAACTTGACATAGTATTCAATATCCATCGGATCCCAACAAACACAACATGAAGGATTACAAATAGATGATCTTGATCATGATAGGCAGCTCACAAGATCTAACATGATAGCACAATGGGGAGAAGACGACCATCTAGCTACTGCTATGGACCCATAGTCCAGGGGTGAACTACTCACACATCGATCCGGAGGCGATCATGGCGATGAAGAGACCTCCGGGAGATGATTCCCCTCTCCGGCAGGGTGCCGGAGGCGATCTCCTGAATCCCCCGAGATGGGATTGGCGGCGGCGGCGTCTCTGTAAGGTTTTTCGTATCGTGGCTCTCGGTACTGGGGGTTTCGCGACGGAGGCTTTAAGTAGGCGGAAGGGCAGGTCAGGAGGCATCACGAGGGGCCCACACAACAGGGCCGCGCGGCCAGGGCTTGGGCCACGCCGCCCTGGTGTGTCGCCACCTCGTGGCCCCACTTCGTCTCTCCCTCGGACTTCTGGAAGCTTCGTGCAAAAATAGGACCCTGGGCGTTGATTTCGTCCAATTCCGAGAATATTTCCTTACTAGGATTTCTGAAACCAAAAACAGCAGAAAACAGCAACTGGCTCTTCGGCATCTCGTCAATAGGTTAGTGCCGGAAAATGCAAAAAATATGACATATAATGTGTATAAAACATGTGAGTATCATCATAAAAGTAGCATGGAACATAAGAAATTATAGATACGTTTGGGACGTATCAAGCATCCCAAGCTTAGTTCCTACTCGCCCTCGAGTAGGTAAACGATAACAAAGCTAATTTCTGAAGTGACATGCTATCATAATCTTGATCATACTATTGTAAAGCATATGAGATGAATGCAGCGATTCGAAGCAATGATGAAGATAATGAGTAAACTAATGAATCATATAACAAATACTTTTCATGAATAATAATTTAAAGACAAGCATCAATAAGACTTGCATAAGAGTTACTCATAAAGCAATAGATTCAAAGTAAAGATATTGAAGCAACACAAAGGAGATAAAAGTTTCAGCGGTTGCTTTCAACTTCAACATATATATCTCATGGATAATTGTCAACACAAAGTAATATAACAAGTGCAATAAGTAAACATGTAAGAATCAATGCACACAGTTGATACAAGTGTTTGCTTCTAAGATAGAAAGAATAGGCAAACTGACTCAACAATAAAGTAAAAGATATGCCCTTCGCAGAGGGAAGCATTGATTACTATATTGGGATTTCTATTTTCGTGCCCTCGGGTCCTTAGTTGTGCTCAGTTTTCCCCAGCTCCTTAGTTTTTCCTCGGTTTTCCCCAAGACCTTGTCTGAAACCCGCAGAAGGAGCTCGGACGGAAGGGATCCGTTAAGTTGGCCGTTCCGTGCTGACGAGTGGGGTCGTGTCGTTTGTGGAGTCGCGTCGTGTGGGGCTGGTAGGAAAGAACCGCGTGGGACAGGACGAGACCATGTTTGTGTGGCTGTAGCGTGTGGGGCCGTAGCATGTGGGGCCGTAGCGTGTGGAGCCGTGTGGGTCCGGGACGTGGGCACGAGTGGTTTCTGTTTCTTTCGCCCAGATTAGCAGTTTTCAATGTACCTTTTTCCTCTCTCTCGCTCGATCTCATTCATATTTGATAGCCCAAATTGGTAGCAAATCTAGAGCAGCTTCTCCTTCTGTTTTTTAACGACATTCATTTCTTTATGCCTTCGTTTTTACCCAATCAGGTAGGAAATCTAGGGCACAAATCCAGAAAAAATATAGGATAAGCTGCATACAGCAGCCAACATAGCATAGATATATTCACGACAGATCCAACAGTAGTAACGATAGAACCCTACAACATAAGCTACATTTTACATGAATTTAAGCTGCTCTACAGATAGAGCAGTCACATACAGAGAGTGCAGTAGGCATGTTCAACGCCTCCAGGTTGCGCCTGTGACTCGCTTGGAGGTTGCGGAGGTGAATCCCAAGTGCTTGGTGTTTGGCCATGAACGCATGCACGTTCACCGTCGTTCCAACTCTAGCGCCGCATCTGCCAATGGATTCAGCATGGTTCACCTCGCAGTTGAAGTCGGTGGCGCGGAGCTTCCTGTTGCAGAAGGGGCACTTGTAAATGCCTCGAGCAAAGGGGCCATCGTAATGGCCGGACTGCAGCTGCCTGAGGACGTGACGAGTCTTGGTGTGGAAGGACTCGTCGTCGCTATCGACGTCGCTGCTCTGCACCTGTCACGTAGCACCAAAGATCGTGCAAAAAACACGGAGTCAATTGCAACGATGATGGAACAGAGAGTGAACAAAGATCATGCATGATAATATGGGCTCGAAAAAAAGAGGTAGCCTCAGTTACATTGGACACACTTATATCCAGGATTTGAATCAGCAAACCAAAGATCATGCACAACAAATTTGTACACACCAATTGTTTACTGACCAAACCCTGAATCAATTTGTGCCCAAATATTCATCATCATCGGCACAAATCTTAAACAAAAGCAAATCACAAGCACTAATAACGCAAGATCTAACACAAAAGGATTGAACTAGGAACAGACGCACCCTAATAACGCTAGATCTAACACAAATGGATTGAACTAGGAACAGACGAACCCTAATAACGCTAGATCTAACACAAAAGGATTGAAATGGGATAAGAACAAGGGAGCAAAGGGTTACCTCCGGCTCGTCTTCGACGATGCTGGTGTCGTAGGGGTTCTCCGGCGCGTCGTACGGCACTGGTTCGTACGGGTCCCAAGCGACGGGGGCCTGGACGGTGGCGGCGGCCGATGCGCCGGCGGCTGATGCACCGGCTGCTACGTTGGAAGCAGCGACAGGGGCCTGGATGGGGGCAGCGGCCGATGCGCCGGCGACTGATGCGCCGACAATGGGCATCTCATTCTTCTCCATCGCCGGCGGTTTTCTTCGGGGTTTTTTCTTCGGTTGCGGAGAAGATGATGGGACAGGAGAGGCGGTTGCAGTGAGAACGTGCGTCGAGGGAGAGGAAAAGGGCTCTATAAAGACGAAGGTGGCGTGTACCGCAACACGCGTCCGCTATGCACGGCTGCAGCGTGCACCGCGACACGAGTCTAACCCTGGGACGTTTGGTGTACTCAGTTATAACCTCGAGCCTTATACAGAAATTTTATCTGTACTCAGTTTTCCCCTCGAGTACTTAGACTGGAAAGTGCAATATACTCAGTTTTACCCTCAAGTAGCTAGTCAACAGAGAGTCAACAAATGAGATTAACATATCTAATTGAGGCATTTCATGCGCAAAAAAATTCAAAAAAATAAAAACATAGTGGCACCTACTCATGGAGTCTTCCTACGCAACCTGCCACCAAGAAAACCTTAACAAACATATATAAATCAAGTTTTACCACAAATTGCCACTTCTCAGAATCACTAGTGTAGCTATGAAGATGCATGGTTTTCCACTCAAACCCCTTTGCAAAACATCTTCCCCCAAAACATAGTTTGTCTAAATGATGCCATAATTGTCACGCTCATGTATATTTGAATTGCAAATAATTTGATGTAGCCCAATATGAATTATATTGTACAAAACACGCATTTTTCATTTTGTAATTCTTTTTGTTTGAATCCCTTAGTCTATTTACTATTTATGTGCCCTTGGATTATTAGTACTACTCAGTTTTGCCCTCAAGTTCTGTCACAAATGCTCTCAGAAGCCCAAACTTATCCTGATTGGTTGAGCCGTTGTCACACGGATCGACTCCACGAACCGTTGATCAACTGATCTAACGGGCAGTATACCCCTCCCCGTCTCTTCGTGGCCACCCCTCTCTCTCTCTTCGTGGCCACCCCTCTCTCTCTGTCGGTGGATGCATTATTGTCACCCCTCTAACAATTATCAACTATCTTTCGCTTTCCTTTTTCTTTTAGGGGATATAGTTTTGGCATATAGTTTCGGTAATTTGAAACGGCCCAAAAGTGGTATAATTTCGGTATAAACATGAGGCATACATATTTGCGGATTTCGGTGAATGCATTATTGTCACCGCTCTAACAATTATCAACCATCTTTCGCTTTCCTTTTTCTTTTAGGGGATATAGTTTTGGCATATAGTTTCGGTAATTTGAAATGGCCCAAAAGTGGTATAATTTCGGTATAAACATGAGGCATACATATTTGCGGATTTCGGTGAATGCATTATTGTCACCGCTCTAACAATTATCAACCATCTTTCGCTTTCCTTTTTCTTTTAGGGGATATAATTTTGGCATATAGTTTTGGTAATTTGAAACGGCCCAAAAGTGGTATAATTTCGGTATAAACATGAGGCATACATATTTGCGGATTTCGGTGAATGCATTATTGTCACCCCTCTAACAATTATCAACCATCTTTCGCTTTCCTTTTTCTTTTAGGGGATATAGTTTTGGCATATAGTTTCGGTAATTTGAAACGGCCCAAAAGTGGTATAATTTCGGTATAAACATGAGGCATACATATTTGCGGATTTCGGTGAATGCATTATTGTCACCCCTCTAACAATTATCAACTATCTTTCGCTTTCCTTTTTCTTTTAGGGGATCCCATATAGTTTTGGCGTTTTAGTAATTTGAAACGGCCCAAAAGTGGTATAATTATCAACTTTTTTTAGCATTCCAATATAGTTGGTAATTTCGGTGAATGCACACACTAACTATGAAAACAACTACAAGTACATGTAACTGAATAATGAATTTGTAACAAGGTATCCCTTGTAACAACTTCTAGCGCCTGGTGAGCAATGATAAGAATCTGATCGCAATTATACAACAGAAAAAACAACCAGCCATCAGATTAGCTTGCTTCTTCAACTCGATCAGCTGCCTTAACTGCTTGTTCATTTTCTTCAGTTCTCCCTTCACTTCCTCCAGTCCTACATTGGGAGCATTAGGCATAATCGGAACGGCTCCTCTCTCCGCCGCCTTCTCTACAGCAAGTCCCCCCCTCCCAAATTGCGCTCCCCAATAGCGCCAATTGATTCCTGCAATTGAAGCCTCCGAACGTACACATCGATCCACTCGAAATGCCTGCATTTCTTCAGGATCTGAAAACAACAACGGGAACCCTAAATCCCAAATTCGAGGGAATAACAAGAAAATAGAGAGAAAACAGAGAAATTGGAGCGAGATCTAACATTATCCCCCTCTCTATATGGCAAGCTCTCGCATGCAAGGAACTCACGTCCACGGTTGCCATTCTCGTTCGTCTTACAGATCGACCGCTTCAGAGGCTCCTGGCGTGGGCAGTCAGGGCATCTTGTCAAAGGCACGGGTCCATACTGCGGCCATGAAGAACGGGAGGTCGAAGAGAAACTAGACATCACCCGCCTGCCGGAGAAGGGCTGCCGCTGGCGGAGAAGAAGAACAATGGGGCGCGGGGAAAGAAAGGGGAAGCAATGGCACGGGCACGGGCTGGCTCGGGCTCCCATTTTGCAACGGTCACCTGGGTAAGCTGTGGGTCGGCGCACTAACGTGGACAAGTTGTGGGTCCCACGATGATCTGGATAAGTGAAGACGTGTCCACTACGGGGCACCAACAGCGGCCCCACTTGCCAGCACCAACCAACGTCAACTAAACGGGATTCCTTCCGTCCGAGCTCCTTCTGCGGGTTTCAGACAAGGTCTTGGGGAAAACTGAGGAAAAACTAAGGGGCTGGGGAAAACTGAGCACAACTAAGGACCCGAGGGCACGAAAATAGAAATCCCTACTATATTTGTGCTAGAGCTTTTCATTTTGAAAACAAGAAACAATTTTGTCAACGGTAGTAATAAAGCATATGAGTTATGTATAAGACATCTTATAAGTTGCAAGCCTCATGCATAGTATACCAATAGTGCTCGCACCTTGTCCTAATTAGCTTGGGTTAACATGGATTATCATTGCATAGCATATGTTTCAACCAAGTGTCACAAAGGGGTACCTCTATGCCGCCTGTACAAAGGTCTAAGGAGAAAGCTCGCATTGGATTTCTCGCTTTTGATTATTCTCAACTTAGACATCCATACCGGGAAAACATAGACAACAGATAATGGACTCCTCTTTAATGCATAAGCATTTAACAACAGTTATTATTCTCATAAGAGATTGAGGATTAGCTTTCCACACTGAAACTTCCACCATGAATCATGGCTTTAGTTAGCGGCCCAATGTTCTTCTCTAACAGTATGCATACTCAAACCATTTGATTGTGAAAACCGCCCTTACTTCAGACAAGACGAACATGCATAGCAACTCACATGATATTCAACAAAGGTAAAAGAGTTGATGGCGTTCCCAGAAAACATGGTTACCGCTCAACAAGCAACTTATTAAGAAATAAGACACATAAGTACATATTCTTCACCACGATAGTTTTTAAGCTATTTGGTCCCATGAGCTATATATTGCAAAGGTAAAGAACAGAAATTTTAAAGGTAGCACTCAAGTAATATACTTTGGAATGGCGGAGAAATACCATGTGGTAGGTAGGTATGGTGGACACAAATGGCATGGTTATTGGCTCAAGGATTTGGATGCACGAGAAGAATTCCTCTCAATACAAGGCTAGGCTAGCAAGGTTGTTTGAAGCAAACTCAAGTATAAAAGGTGCAGCAAAGCTCACATATGAACATATTGTAACTATTATAAGACTTTATATTGTCTCCTTGTTGTTCAAACACCTCAACCAGAAAATATCTAGACTCTAGAGATCAATCATGCAAACCAAATTTTACAAGCTCTATGTAGTTATTCATTAATGAGTACAAGGTACATGATGCAAGAGCTTAAACAAGATCTATATGAGCACAACAATTGCCAAGTATCACATTATTCAAGACATTAAACCATTTACCACATGCGGCATTTTCCGTTTCCAACCATATAACAATGAATGAAATAGTCCAACTTTCGCAATGAACATTAAAGATAAAGCTAAGAACACATGTGTTCATACGAAACAGTGGAGCGTGTCTCTCTCCCAAACAAAGAATGCTAGGATCCGATCTTATTCAAACAAAACAAAAATAAAAACAAACAGACGCTCCAAATAAAGCACATAAGATGTGACGGAATAAAAATATAGTTTCACTAGAGGAACCTGATAAGTTGTCGATGAAGAAGGGATGCCTTGGGCATCCCCAAGCTTAGACGCTTGAGTCTTCTTAAAATATGCAGGGATGAACCACGGGGGCATCCCCAAGCTTTGACTTTTCACTCTTCTTGATCATATTGTATCATCCCCCTCTCTTGACCCTTGAAAACTTCCTCCACACCAAACTCGAAACAAACTCATTAGAGGGTCAGTGCATAATTCATATATTCAGAGGTGACATAATCATTCTTAATACTTCTGGACATTGCACAAAGCTATTGAAAGTTAATGGAACAAAGAAATCCATCTAACATAGCAAAACAGGCAATGCGAAATAAAAGGCAGAATCTGTCAAAACAGAACAGTTCGTAAAGACGAATTTTAAAGTGGCACCAGACTTGCTCAGATGAAAATGTCCAAATTAAATGAAAGTTGCGCACATATCTGAGGATCACGCACGTAAATTGGCAGATTTTTCTGAGCTACCTACAGAGAGACAGGTCGAAATTCGTGACAGCAAGAAATCTGTTTCTGCGCGGCAATCCAAATCTAGTATTGGCTTTACTATCAAAGACTTTACTTGGCACAACAATGCAATAAAATAAAGATAAGGAGAGGTTGCTACAGTAGTAAACAACTTCCAAGACTCAAATATAAAATAAAGTGCAGAAGTAAAATGATGGGTTGTCTCCCATAAGCGCTTTTTCTTTAACGCCTTTCAGCTAGGCGCAGAAAGTGTGAATCAAGTAATATCAAGAGACGAAGCATCACCATCATAATTTGTTCTAATAATAGAATCATAATGTAACTTCATTATCTTTCTAGGTAAGTGTTCCATACCTTTCTTGAGAGGAAATTGATATTTAATATTACCTTCCTTCATATCAATGGTAGCACCAACAGTTCGAAGAAAATGTCTTCCCAATATAATGGGACAAGATGCATTGCATTCAATATCCAAGACAACAAAATAAACGGGGACAAGGTTATTGTTAACCATAATACGAACATTATCAATCCTCCCCAAAGGTTTCTTTATAGCATTATCAACAAGATTAACATCCAAATAACAATTCTTCAATGGTGGCAAGTAAAGCATATCATAAATTTTCTTAGGCATAACGGAGATACTTGCACCAAGATCACATAAAGCATTGCAATCAAAATCATTGACCCTCATCTTAATGATGGGCTCCCAACCATCTTCTAACTTTCTAGGAATAGAGGTTTCAAGTTTTAGTTTCTCCTCTCTAGCTTTTATGAGAGCATTTGTAATATGTTTTGTAAAGGCCAAATTTATAGCACTAGCGTTGGGACTTTTAGCAAGCTTTTGTAAGAACTTTATAACTTCAGAGATGTGACAATCATCAAAGTCTAAACCATTATGATCTACAGCAATGGGATCATTATCCCCAATATTTTGAAAAATTTCAGCAGTTTTATCAATTTCAGCAGTTTTAGCAGTTTCAGGCAATTTTGCATGCTTTGCACTAGGAGTAGTAACATTGCCAATACCAATTATTTTACCATTGATAGTAGGAGGTGTAGCAACATGTGAATCATTAACATTACTAGTGGTGGTAATAGTCCAAACTTTAGCTACATTATTCTCTTTAGCTAGTTTTTCGTTTTCTTCTCTTTCCCACCTAGCATGCAATTCGGCCATCAATCTAATATTCTCATTAATTCGAATTTGGATGGCATTTGCTGTAGTAACAATTTTATTTTCAATATCCTTATTAGGCATAACTTTCAATTTTAAAAGATTAACATCAGAGGCAAGACTATCAACCTTAGAAGCGAGAATATCAATTTTATCGAGCTTTTCGTCAACAGATTTGTTAAAAGCAGTTTGTGTACTAATAAATTCTTTAAGCATGGCTTCAAGACCATGGGGTACACTCCTATTATTGTTGTAAGAATTCCCATAAGAATTACCATAACTATTACCATTAGCAGAAGGATATGGCCTATAGTTGTTACTAGAATTGTTCCTATAAGCATTGTTGTTGAAATTATTATTTTTAATGAAATTCACATCAACATGTTCTTCTTGGGCAACCAATGAAGCTAAAGGAACATTATTAGGATCAACATTAGATCTACCATTCACAAGCATAGACATAATAGCATCAATCTTATCACTCAAGGAGGAGGTTTCTTCAACAGAATTTACCTCCTTACCTTGTGGAGCTCTTTCCGTGTGCCATTCAGAGTAATTTGTCATCATATCATCAAGAAGCTTTGTTGCCGCCCCCAAAGTGATGGACATAAAGGTACCTCCAGCAGCTGAATCCAATAGGTTCCGCGAAGAAAAATTCAATCCTGCACAAAAGGTTTGGATGATCATCCAAGTAGTCAGTCCATGGGTTGGGCAATTCTTTACCAAAGATTTCATTCTCCCCCATGCTTGAGCAACATGTTCATTATCTAATTGCTTGAAATTCATTATGCTACTTCTCAAAGATATAATTTTAGCGGGAGGATAATATCTACCAATAAAAGCATCTTTACATTTAGTCCAAGAATCAATACTATTTCTAGGCAGAGATAGCAACCAATGTTTAGCTCTTCCTCTTAAAGAGAAAGGAAACAATTTTAATTTTATAATGTCACCATCTACATCCTTATACTTTTGCATTTCACATAGTTCAACAAAATTATTAAGATGGGCAGCAGCATCATCAGAACTAACACTAGAAAATTGCTCTCTCATAACAAGATTCGAAAGGTGTTTAATTTCAAAGAATTCTGCTGTAGTAGCAGGTGGAGCAATAGGTGTGCATAGGAAATCATTATTATTTGTGCTAGTGAATTCACACAACTTAGTATTCTCAACAGTACCCATTTTAGCAGTAGTAAATAAAGCAAACTAAATAAAGTAAATGCAAGTAACTAATTTTTTTTTGTGTTTTTGATATAGAGAACAAGACAGTAATTAAAGTAAAACTAGCAACTAATTTTTTTGTGTTTTGATATAAGTGCAGCAAACAAAGTAGTAAATAAAATAAAGCAAGACAAAAAAAAGTAAAGAGATTGGAAGTGGAGACTCCCCTTGCAGCGTGTCTTGATCTCCCCGGCAACGGCGCCAGAAAAAATGCTTGATGCGTGTAGTTGACACGTCCGTTGGGAACCCCAAGAGGAAGGTGTGATGCGCACAGTAGCAAGTTTTCCCTCAGAAAGAAACCAAGGTTTATCGAACCAGGAGGAGCCAAGAAGCACATTGAAGGTTGATGGCGGAGGAGTGTAGTGCGGCACAACACCAGGGATTCCGGCGCCAACGTGGAACCTGCACAACACAATCACAGAACTTTGCCCCAACGTAACAGCGAGGTTGTCAATCTCACCGGCTTGCTGTAAACAAAGGATTAGATGTATAGTGTGGATGATGATGGTTGTTTGCGAAGAACAGTAAAGAACAATTGCAGCAGTTTGTATTTCAGATGTAAAGAATAGGACCGGGGTCCACAGTTCACTAGCGGTGTCTCTCCCATAAGATAGCAGACGTTGGGTGAACAAATTACAGTTGGGAAATTGACAAATAAAGAAGGCATAACAATGCACATACATATATCATGATGAGTACTATGAGATTTAATCAGGGCATTACGACAAAGTACATAGACCGCTATCCAGCATGCATCTATGCCTAAAAAGTCCACCTTCAGGTTATCATCCGAACCCCTTCCAGTATTAAGTTGTAAACAACAGACAATTGCATTAAGTATGGTGCGTAATGTAATCAACACAAATATCCTTAGACAAAGCATCGATGTTTTATCCCTAGTGGCAACAACACATCCACAACCTTAGAACTTTCTCACATCGTCCTGCATTTAATGGAGGCATGAACCCACTATCGAGCATAAATACTCCCTCTTGGAGTCACAAGTATCAACTTGGCCGGAGCCTCTACTAGCAACGGAGAGCATGCAAGAACATAAATAACATATATGATAGATTGATAATCAACTTGACATAGTATTCAATATCCATCGGATCCCAACAAACACAACATGAAGGATTACAAATAGATGATCTTGATCTTGATAGGCAGCTCACAAGATCTAACATGATAGCACAATGGGGAGAAGACGACCATCTAGCTACTGCTATGGACCCATAGTCCAGGGGTGAACTACTCACACATCGATCCGGAGGCGATCATGGCGATGAAGAGACCTCCGGGAGATGATTCCCCTCTCCGGCAGGGTGCCGGAGGCGATCTCCTGAATCCCCCGAGATGGGATTGGCGGCGGCGGCGTCTCTGTAAGGTTTTTCGTATCGTGGCTCTCGGTACTGGGGGTTTCGCGACGGAGGCTTTAAGTAGGCGGAAGGGCAGGTCAGGAGGCGTCACGAGGGGCCCACACAACAGGGCCGCGCGGCCAGGGCTTGGGCCACGCCGCCCTGGTGTGTCGCCACCTCGTGGCCCCACTTCGTCTCTCCCTCGGACTTCTGGAAGCTTCGTGCAAAAATAGGACCCTGGGCGTTGATTTCGTCCAATTCCGAGAATATTTCCTTACTAGGATTTCTGAAACCAAAAACAGCAGAAAACAGCAACTGGCTCTTCGGCATCTCGTCAATAGGTTAGTGCCGGAAAATTCATAAATATGACATATTGTAATATCCCAGGTAATGGGGTTACAAAAATAGAGGAAACAGATGTGTGCATTGCATTCATGCATAGAAAATCTGGGGAATTTTCGCGCTTTAAAGTAAAACAGTCACAGTAACTGAAGTTTCACTTGATCTTGGTGGAATTGAAGTAGCTCATCAAGTCAAGCGCTATAAACCTCAATGTGACTTTGCTAAAACCTTGTTTTGGGTAGAGATAATTTGATCTAAGGGGTTAGATCAAATGGAACTAATAATCAACACACCAACACTTTACTCAATGATCAACTACTTGATCTTATTAAAGATCACAACATGGTACTCCTTGCCATAACATATGAACATCCATTGAATTGGAAACCAAGTAACAATAATTGGAGAAACTATTCTTCACTTATCTTCTCCATGTCTTAAACTAATCCATATCCTTATCATAAAACCTATGATCTCCATTCTACTTGAATCTTGGAAAAAAGACAAGGAGATCCAACTAAGGAATATAAATCTTTTCCCTTTCAAATTATTAAGCATCAAACCTAGAGAGGTGAGAGTTCTATTATAATTATTAGAGAAGCAATCACAAACCTTGAGCTAAACCTTGGATATACATCCAAGTATTCAAATCATCATCTCTAAGAAGAACCCTATGATATTATTCCAGACCATTCCTAGAGAGAGAACCATTTATATTAACCATAGATATTGGTGACCACATACTTATCTTTGGAGAATAACCTTGGTTAGAATTGAAGTCCTTCCCAAATCAGAGAAATCAAGCTATGGAGCTACACTCAAGTAGTTGAGGTAACACTTGAACTTTAGGGAGAGAATTACCCATACATCCTGATGATTAATTCATCATTCCTTAAGTAGAACTAAAAGTTATTCTCTCAGACATTCTCCTGGGATATAAATTGTTGAGGTAACCATATACATTCATGATAGTATAAGAAAGAAACTATATTTAGTTGATCAAGACAACACTTGATCATGGAAGTGAAAACCATTACATTAGAAATACCTTAGGAAGCCAAACCTTGATCATTATAAATTGAGTGATGATCATAAACCCTAAGAACTTGAGGTAAAGATATTAAGAACAAGTTGATCATGCTTAATACATGATCATGCTCTTGATGTATGTGAGGGTAAGTTAAAACCTAATAGGATAAGTAGATACCATTCACCACATGAAATTATAGGGAGATCAATAGTAAGCAACCCTAGGCTTATATCCCAACCTTAACTGGTGAATCACTTGGTGATCATAAGTAGAATCCTACCATATCTACATTCCACTTATTCCTAAAATAAAGAACAATAGAAAACCTTTAGAGACAAACTCTAAACTTTATATGGTGAGAAACCACCCATCCATATGACCAAAGTTAACTATAAAAAGAACTACAATCAACATAGTTACTTTAATGATAAGTTGGGGATAATAATAGAAGTTAATTGGTTGAAGATAAAACCAATTCTCAAAGCCTTAGTAATTAGGGAAGCACATGAAATATTAAGCAAGTACCCACCTTATCATGGTTAGGGGAGATTAACCCTAACACATGCAATATGGTGTCATCTCATCTCACAACCTAGAATTAAACCTCAACCCTAGTTTATGTATCACTATGGTGATCATAATATGAACCTAGGCCATAATTAAGATTAAACCATGTATCATTAGGTGAATATAGTTAAAACTCTATAATTACTCACTAGTTAATCCTTATGCTTCAATTACTAAACACTGGAAACACCAAATGCTAAGTCCCATAATTAAAACCATGTGTGGTGAATAACCACCCATATCGACCATTTGACTTAATAACCAAGATCCAACTATGAGAAGAGTAATACCTACTCTAAGTATTTCAAGGTGCTATTAAAATATAATACCAGTGCTAACCTTGAAATAGGAATTTAATAAAACCTACAAAACCTTCACAAGCTTGTGCTCACATAAAATTATATGCAAGTGCCAACATTCTCAAATAAGAGGTCAAGTTCTAATGATAACTTCTAAAGTACTTGCAGTGGGAATTATCAACTCTTATGTTTCTAAATTGAATGGAATTAATAACCTTAAAAGGGGGTTACAATAGAAGTTATAAAACCCTAGCAAGTTGGTGCTCACACAAAATCATATGTAATCATCCACTTCTCAAATGGAAACCAAGTCTTAATAATAATAACCTCTGAAATACTTTGAGTTGAAATTATCAACTCTAATAAATCATAACAGAATTGATTCACAAGAAAAAAGGAAATTAAAAATGAGGATATAAACTCATACATAGTTTCTATTTTGAATAAACCCACAAGTATGAAATATATTCAAATATAAAATTCTTGTTATAAATAAAGAATAGTGTAATATCCATTGCACTATGTCTTAATTCAGTAACATAACAAGAAACCTGCAAGTAAAAATTTGAATCCAAATCAGATTCAAATAGAAAAATATAAAACAGAAAATAGAAAAAGCAAAAAAGGAAAAATAGAGAGAAGCTTACCTGCCTCACCTGGACCTTGACAGCCCGAACGAGCCCAACAACACAACCTACAGAGCAGCCCAACAGCAGCCCAGTCCACCGTCCAAAAACCAACCCACCATACCTGTTCGCAAAAAAATCAACGAAGGGGGGCTTCGTCCTCATCCCCTTCTCCACGCATGGACGACAGCGAGATGGCGTGCTCCCTTTCTCCCTCTCACTGGCGGCCCTCCCTTGCTCGATGGTGCGGCGTGGCGTGCTCCACCGCGCGGTATAAAACCCTGGACGAACCCTAGCTGCTCGATTTCTTCCTCCTCTGTCCCATTTTTTCCCCAAAACGGAAACCTAGCCGTACCGGCCATCCTCAATCGCCGGCGATGGAGACCTCCTCAGGTCAAGCTGAGGTCACCATCATCACCGCCATACTCTTCTTGCCCATCCCCCACAAGGAATCGAGAAACGGCGTGCTCAATCGGGAGAATTTGCCGTTCCCCATCGTCGGAGCCCGCCGGAATTCATGTCCCCGAGCTCAACTCCGAATACCCCCGTCTTCCTCGAGCATTCCATCAGCTCTGGGGTGAGTCCACGCATCCCTAGCATCCTCTATTTCGTAGAATCGACGTCCCTAGGCCGTGATTGAAACTTGCCGGACTAGCGCCGCCGCAGCACCATGCGTCGTGGCCGATTCCGGTGACCATTTGGTCACTGGCGCCGCCCGTTCGCCTCACCACATCAAGGCGGCTCGAATGCGCTCGCCCGTAGGGTCGCGGCGGCTCTGTAACGTCGGGGGCCGTCACCATATCGTCGCCGGTGGCGAGCAGCGCAGCCAGTCAAAATTTTGACTTGGTCTGTGCCACGTTGTCGCTGAGGTGGCATCGACCCCACTTGTCAATGACTACGGTTAGATAAGAACCGGGTACATCTAGTATTATTTTCGTTATATAAAAACCAGAATAATGTCTGAAACTTTGAATGAATTTAGAAAATTAATTATAACTCATAAAAATACAAATGAGATATCAAAATGATCCTAAAAATGAAATCTATCCAATAAAAATATAAAATGGAAAAATTCAATTATTTAATACTTGTTATTTAAGCTTTATTTATTAATTCCAAATTCAATTAAAAATTCAATAATTAGGAAAAGATTATAAAATAAATAAAAACCAGTAAAGTAAATAAAGAAAACATTAAAACTAATTTTCTTTATTTGGAACTTATTAAATCTATATTTATAGGAATTAAACCCTGATTAATAATTACCCTAAATATTAAAATCTTTAAAAATAGAAAAATGCCAAATCCAATATCAATTTTATTTCAAAGTTATTAATAACTTCAACCTTAAAGTGAAGTTATTAATTCAAGAACTTTAGGGTATTTAGAAAACCCTAATTTCATAAGTAATAGAACCAGGAACTCATCATTTCATGTGAAACCCAAAACCCTAATTCAATTAGGAACCCCAAATCCATTACTTCATATGAACCCTAAATTATTCCCAAAAAAGAACCCTAAGTAACATGTGATCATGTTACTTCATTAGTAACCATAGATTCATATTTAGCAACTAAATGCTTGTTCAAATCCACATAATATATGGGAACCCTATCACTACTAATTAGCATCCCATGTGTTCATCTTAATCAAACCTAGTTCCTATCACAAGGATCTCATCCTTAATTAACCTTAACTCGCATCACACCATTGTGATGAACTCCAATAGCAACCATTCTAATATTGACATCATATCCCATACACACTAAACCCTATTAGTGTGAGATAATTATTAATATCCTATTTAGGAAATCACCATCCCTTACTTAGTGACTCCAATGGCTAATACAAGACAACCTCAACCTTAATTGCAATACTTCTTATTATTTAAGAAGTATGTTCTTCAAAAGTTATTCTTTTGAAGAAAATAAGGAATCATCACCAACCCTGCTTATAAGGACCTATAAACCCTAGCCAGCTATCACTAGCAAGATAAACCAACCTTGACAACAACCTGTATAATGAATTGCTTAGGATACCTAGGCTTATCTTAACCTTACAAGCCTAGGTGTTGATGAATCCAACTTTGTTGGGATCCATCTAATATTTACTCCAGCAACTACCTGAAACCATAGTCAACCATAGAAACCCAACCTAATTACCATACTTGTTCTTTATCTAAGAACATGTTCTTCAAAAGTTATTCTTTTGAAGTATATGATAATCAATCATTAACCATGCCATATAGTACTAAAACTGACCACTGTTCTTTACTTGATAACATTATGCCAATTGTTATTCGTTGTGTGCTCAATTGATTACTATGCTTTATTATCTACCTGTTGATAATACCAAGTAATCACACCTGAATAAGAACCTTGTATGTGAATCACTCTAAAAGTGCAACACACCCTAAACCAATCATTACAACTCACTGATCCTAAATCATCGGGGTTAGGTCACGCTTAGAGCGATTGCATCTCATACTTATGCATTATTGCATCCTTGTCAATCTTTTAAACATCGTCCTTACCGGACGATGATGCTATTTCAGAATTTGGAGTTATTACGTATCGAAGACCTTGTCTGCATAATCTTGCAGTTAAGAAAGGCAAGTTCATCACTTGCTCATGTCATTTGTGTATTTCTATCAAATTACTTGCAAAGTATTATGGTTATCACTATTGCATAAAAATCAAAACCACTACTTTCATAACTATGAATATGACTATGTGGTGGGCAATGGAACCATGGATTGTGTTGATATGGTGGAGGTTCCATTGCACGGGTTTATATCCATCTAGGATTAAACAACAAATGTCGCCAGTGATTCTTGTGCCGTAATACCCGTGTTAACCATAAGATCTGGAATGGGACGGACTAGTCAATCGTATTTCCACCTCTTGTACATCAACGGATGCGCTTACCGTAGCAGTTGTATCTGGCGGAACAACCGGAGGGTGGGGATCCCACTCTAATTCCCCACGGTAAAGTATTGCTTGCCGTAGCAGTTGTGTCTTGCGGAACAACCGGAGGGTGGGGATCCCACTCTAATTCCCCACGGTAATGCGGTCTATGATGGGTTGCAGCTACCGGCGTAGGAGTGTATGGTAGAGCCCAGCACTGTCGTCGTGGTCGGGGTCCACCTTGAAATCTACAGGAATAATGGGACCGGCGTGGACCCAGGGTCGGGGCATGCAACAACGGGTGGGTGTGCGAGGTAGCGGAGGAATATGATTGGCTATGACCTTATACCGGGCCCCACACCATAGGAAGTGTGGACGGGAAGATCACCCGGTTGGCACCAAGGTTAAGATCTCTTATGGGTAAAGCAACACACCTCTGCAGAGTGTAAAGAACCGTGACTTGTCACTCCCTGTTCCGGGATAAGGAACTGCGAACGCGGCCGGAAAGGAGCTCCATGAAGTTCTAGTAAACCGGTGAAGGCTGACGGACATAGTTCTTCTGAATAAAAGCAACCTTTTGAAGAAATGGTTATGAAAACTTGCATTGGTATTAGACTTTCTGGTCTAATGCCGTAGCTAGTGCATTAAACACCTCTTTCCTATAATGAACTTGTTGAGTACGCTCGTACTCATCCCACTCTTAAATCCCCTGCTTAGATATGGAGGCATCGAAGGAGGATCTACAGTGCAACTCGAAGGCCGAGGAGTTAACAACTACTTCAAGGGACATGACCCTGTCAGAGGAGACAGATACCACATCCAACAAGGAGAAAGCCTAGTTTAGCCATAGAAGGGAACTAGCTTCCTAACCCTAGCTCCTATTTAGCTAGAATCTATTCATAGCTCTATAGCTAGTCAAATACTCTACAAATAGAGTTCGTAATAGGATTAGACCACGAGTCGTTCTTCTGGAGTTTATTTGCAGATTTACCTCAATTGTAAAGTAGGAGGATGTGCTGATCTTTTGTAACAGAGTCAATGTTGTAATTCTATAGACATGCCTTGGACCCGCATATGTTTCTGTTGTACCACTCTGAGCGATATAATACTAGTGGAACGGTGTTTCATTGGTGTTATATCAGACTTGCATACTACACCATGCAGTGGTATGCCGGGTCACCACACATATAATGTGTATAAAACATGTGAGTATCATCATAAAAGTAGCATGGAACATAAGAAATTATAGATACGTTTGGGACGTATCAGGCGGAAATGCAACAACAAGCCCTGGAAATTCTGAATACTCAAATTTTGATAGCTCCTCAAGTTCCGATAATTCTGGTTCTGCTAATTCTGGTGCTGTTCCACCACCACCGTCACCCCCTTGAGTTCACACTCAACTTCAGAAAGGTATACGCCATCCAAAGAAATATACTGACGGTACAATTCGATATGGTATGCTTTCCTCTACAGGTGAACCACATACTCTTACGAAAGCTATGAGTGATTCAAATTGGCGTCAAGCTATGGAGGAGGAATATAATGCCCTCATTGAGAACAAGACTTAGCATCTTGTTCCCCCGAGCAAAAATAAAAATTTGATTGATTGCAAATGGGTTTATCGTATAAAGAAGAAGGCAGATGGCTCTATTGATAGGTACAAGGCTCGACTAGTTGCAAAAGGATTTAAACAAAGGTATGGTATTGACTATGAAGATACCTTCAGCCCTGTAGTTAAAATTGCTACTATCAGAATTGTTTTGTCTCTCTCTGTCTCTCGTGGTTGGAGTTTAAGGCAGCTAGATGTCAAGAACGCGTTCTTACATGGTGTTCTGGAAGAGGAGGTTTACATGAAGCAACCCCCTAGTTTTAAAAACTCTCACGCTGCGCATAATGTTTGCAAACTTGATAAAGCTCTCTATGGATTGAAGCAGGCCCCTCGAGCCTGGTATTCTAGACTTAGCTCCAAGTTATGTGAGTTCGGATTCAAACCATCAAAGGCTGACACTTCTCTGTTTCTTCTCAACAAGTCTGGTATCACTATGTTTGTTCTGATTTATGTTGATGACATCATAGTTACTGGTTCCTCTGATCATGCTATCACATGCTATCACTGCTCTTCTTCAAGACTTGAAAACAAACTTTGCTATAAAAGATCTGGGTGACTTACATTATTTTCTTGGAATCGAGGTAAAGAAGATCCACAATGGTTTACTTCTTACACAGAAGAAATATGCTACAGATTTACTTGACAGAGTTGGAATGCATAGCTGCAAGCCTGCTCCAACTCCTCTGTCTTCTGAACAGTTGTCTTTGAAAGATGGTACATCTCTTGGCTCTGAGGATAGTACTCAGCACAGGAGTATTGTTGGAGCTCTTCAGTATTTAACATTGACACGTCCTGACTTAGCTTTTTCAGTAAACAAGATATGTCAGTTCTTACATGCTCAAACTACAGAACATTGGATAGCTGCAAAACGTATTCTCAGATATGTCAAAGATACATTACAACTCGGTATTACTTTTAGAAGGTCCTCATCAACCTTTTAAAGTGCTTTTACAGATGCAAATTGGGCTGGTTGTTTGGATGATAGGCGCTCCACAGGTGGCTTTGCTATATTTGTTGGACCAAATTTGGTTTCTTGGAGTGCCAGAAAGCAAGCCACAGTTTCAAGATCTAGTACTGAGGCAGAATACAAAGCTTTAGCAAATGCTACAGCTGAATTAATTTAGGTTGAAGCTCTTCTTACTAAACTTGGAGTTAAACTAAAGGAAAAACCAAGACTTTGGTGTGATAATCTAGGTGCAACCTATCTATCTACAAATCCAGTGTTCCATGCTCGTACCAAGCATATTGAGATTGATTTTCACTTTTTCAGAGAAAGAGTTGCTAATCAGAAGTTGGCAATTCAGTTCATTTCAAGTAAAGATCAAATAGCAGATGGTTTTACAAAGGCTCCTCCTGTTCAGAAACTTGATGAATTCAAACGTAATCTAAACCTCTCAAACGGTTTAGATTAAGGGAGGGTGTTAGAATATGTATTAGGGCCGGGCCTTTTATTTCTTGTTTTGACTCAATACGTTTGTGTGTTGAGTCTTATCTTTGTACAAAACCTGGCCCGATTGTGGCATATATATTAACACGGAACACGCAGGAGACGACCCTGACGTTTACCCTAAAACTATCGACAGGGTCTTCTGTGCAAAATTTAAAGGGCAAGCTGTAAATTTTTTTTTGTGGTCCCTCTTATAAATTGTAATCCCCGCTGATGGAATGAATGCAGAAATCGGGGTCTTTCCAAAAAAAAAAAAAAAACTGAAATGTTTGCCCAAAAGAAGGAATCGAAATGAGTGGGTCGAGCGATTCAGTAAATTAAAGTATCGAACAGACGAGCATATATATCGCCCGATCATCGACCTTACAGGATCAAGCAAACGAGCTCCAATTAAGCTGCAGAATGACACTACACATGTAGTAGAGGTCTAACAGACCAAGACATCCATGACTCTTATTGAAAAAGAAACAACAACAAGAAACACGATCGATGTCAAAGACGACCCTTCTCCAATTAAGCTGCAGCTAGCTAGGATGCCTCCGTGGACCAGAGGTAGGGGAGAGGAACGAGGTAGAGGTAGAGGTGGAGGGTGAGGAAGAAGACGCCGTGGAACGCCATGAACATCACCCCGTACAGTAGCTGCCCCACCTCGCGCATCTTCTCTCTCTACTCTATACAGCAGCTCTGCTCAGCCGCCCCGGAGTTGTAGCTTGCTTTGCCGGTGCTGGCTCGATCTTCTGATCGCTATCTCGATCGCGAGAGACGTGGAGGGTTTAGTTGCGCTCGTTATGTTTTGTGGTTTAAGCTCCAGCAACAGGATGGGATTGCATGGTCGTCGCCAGTTGCGAAGGACGAAAAAGACCTGTGGTAGGGCGAACCTTGAATGATGCAAAAATAATTCTAAAATTGTAATGATGTATATGGTTCAAACACAATTTTTGATTATAAATTTTTTTTAAAAAATATTTAATTGTAAGTAGAATCTAAAAATACATACCAATAATGCCAACTCAATGGTAAAGCTTTACCTCTTTAAAAAAATCTAGTGTATTTAAACAATCAAGACATTCGATTATCTCTCATTTGATGCGAACTCGATCTTAATTATCTTTGTTGCCAGAAAATTACTTTCAATTGTTGATGCCGCCCATGGGTAAATCAAGGTCATCTTAAAGAAGTGATAATTAGATCAGAGAAAGTATGATGTGCCTTTCATATCTAGAAATCTTCAAAGTCTGCAATTTTATGAGTATAAATAGTGAATAACTCGAGCTTACGTTATACTCCCTCCGTTCCTTTTTAATTGACTCGGATTTAGTACAAACTTGTACTAAATTCGAGTCAATTAAAAAGGAACGGAGGGAGTATATACTAAGGTCAGTTAATGATAAATATTTGTAATACAAGCAGTGTTATTCACATTGAACTTAGAATATGAGTCTACATTTGGAGGTAAATAGTCTATGTTTTTGTTTTGCGCAATGTTCACTGAAACAAGCATAACTTTTTCATACGGAGTCCGTTTTTGATGTATGATCACTTACAATTTGCAGAAAAACCACGCGCATCAAAGTATATTCAACAAAAATCAAGGTAGGGCAGCCGCCCTACCTTGCCTTACTGGGAGCTTCGCCCCTGAGAGCGATACTACAGGTTCCACGGATAGCTAAGCTGGTTCACCACGCAGTGCGATCTACCAGTAAATGGGATGCATTAGGAATTTAAGTGGCAGTCAGTTAGGCCAATCATGTCCAGAGTCGAATAATAAGGGTAGCAGTGAGCTCATCGCATCTGTACTATCAAATGGGCTTAGTTTCATCTAGAGAGTGTAGCGTTGACGGCTACACATGATGTGCCGGTGCAGAGGCACGCGTCGGCGGGGCCATTGCTGAGGATGCTGCGTCACTTCAAGGTAGTGGCGGAGCCAGAACTTAAAGTGAGTGTTATCATTTGATTTCAAATATGTGATGTTAAATACATATATTTTTTACTTATTTAAATATTTTTACAAGTTAATACCAAAATACAAAGAGGATGTCAAAAAACTGTGTAGTCAATTGACCACACAGCTCTCAACACGGCTCCGCCACTTTCAAGGGCGTGGACCTCGACCTACCGTGCCGGAACTACATCCTAGACGACCAGAGGAGGGAGAGGCTGTGTACGAAGACCTCGCCAGCTTGTTCCAGATCAGTGACGCCATGACTTCTGATCACGTGCACGCATGGACGTAATGATAGTTTGTCCCCTCCCTTGGCTGCATAGTTTTCATTTTCTCTGGTTCTAGGTGAATTTCTCTATGTGCCAATGGTGCGACGTCCTTCGATACAGGGTAGGATGGCAGGTGTCCTCCTCGGCTATGGAGAAAAATGGTGGTGTGCCCACATTTGTGTGTCAAATTACATAAAATAGAAACATGATAACAATATAAACTAAAATTGGAATGTTTTAAAAATGACACATTACAACAATAATCTTAATTACATTAATTGTTCAAATCCAAATAACTAAACAAAGATCAAATGGTTTGGAATGCAAATAATGGTTCAAATAATACAAGCATGATTATGAAATGAAATAAACAGTAGTGGCGCGCACACTATGAAATGAAATGAGATCAAGCTGAAGCTAATTGTGGGTGCCAGAGTTTTCAATGCCACGATATGTCTCAAGAAATGCTTGGATACAATACAGGTACCCGGTGACACTATATATTCATCACAAAGCCCACAAAGCGAAGCCGTGAAGAATACAATCATTCAAAATGAAACCCAGAATGCGCGACACCATCATGTTTTTTCATGTGATTTTTGTTGGGTCACACGGAAAGGTTTGGTGTGTCAATATTTCTTTCTTTTGGTACACTGTGTGGAAATAAATCGACACGACTCAATTTTCGATGTTCTTGAGTTCGTGATGGCTATGTACATACTCTTGGTTAGATAGCTATATCCGTTTTAGAGCTGGACAAATATAGATGTGCAATGAACCCCACAAACACAAACATGAACAACTACACCAGTCGCACAAGAATTAACCGCACAACTACTAGCATATGTGACGTTTGGTAAAACAATGAAATGTCTGACCACACGCTATATTTGTTGAACCACCGACCGATCATAAATAGCTAGCTATCCCATGCAGCACAATCACTCTCATAGTTTCTAGGGCTGAATGACAAATTGTGGAACAAGAGAAACAATGACGAGAACCGAAGTAACGCAGTGTGACTACCAGGAAATGGGATGCATTAGGAATTTAAGTAGCAGTCAGTTACGCCAATCATGTGGAGAGTCGAATAATAAGGGTAGTAGTGACCAGATCACATTTGTGCTATCAAATGGGCTTAGTTTAGTCCAGAGAGTGTACCGTCGAAGGCTACATGATGCGCCGGTAGAGAGGTGCACGTTGGTGGGGCCATTGATGTGGCTGCTGCTCCTCATCAAGGCCGTGGACCTAGATCCGTCGCTCCGGACCTACGTCCTAGACGACCAGAGGAGGGAGAGCCTGTGTCCGAAGACTTCATCAGCTTCTTCCCGTCAGCCACTTCATGACATCTCGCGTGCACGCATGGGACGAGTGTCACCTGACTCACCGCGCTCCGCGTGCTTCGTACACATGGGTAGCACACCGCCGTCCCAGAGCACCCCGCCAACGCCCATACGACGGATCGGGAGATGCCCAGATCTCTTCTGGAATGGCCATCCTCTCCCAATTGAGCGCCGCCTATAGTCGTGCTCCATGCCGTCGCTGTCCCGCTACTCGCCGCTGTCGGAATCCCCACCGCCGGTCCGTGTTCTTCTAGCTAGGCTCGGTCCCGAGGTTTCCGGGGCCCTGGGCGAAATCTAGAAAACGGGGCCCTTTAAAATATAACATCTTTACATTTTTTCGATAAAGGGAATATATTAATATCAAGAAGATACCAATTACACCCAGCCTCTACAATAACGCACCACCCTAATAGCACTACGGATGCACACGGCCATAAAAAAAGGAAAAGAAAACTAAGAAACAAAAGTCCCGCGACAGTATCTCGGGCCTAACAACAACAATACATCCACCACCATGACAGCACCTGAATTATAGACTCTCCAAAAAACGACGCCTTCAAGAAGGGAACAGTGCTCAAACACCGTCGTCGCTCGATCAAAGCTCTTAGGTTTTCACCCTGAAGATAGTCCCCGCTCTTAAAACAATGCCTCCACCAAGGTTACTGCCAGGCACAACCAGTTAAGGCCAGACCTTGGGTTTTCACCCTGAAAGGTAGGACTCTGCGCTTCACCTGTGTTGCCGCCCCCACTTCCAAACCGCTGTTGTGAAGCCGGGACACCAAGCAAGCCCCTCAACAGCGCGGAGACTTGAACCTCCCTTAGCTAGTCCTCCCCTCCGGCCTTTGAGAAATTCTCTTCTTCCGACTTTCATCATGGATCCATAGTCACTTGATGTCAACACAGAAAAAGAGCTTCGCGCCGCTCCCTCCAGAACCAAACGGTCGGAATAAACGCATGGGTGCGCACGACCTAATACCTCCGATCCACCAAACTCCAGGCAAAGCGCTGTTACATTCGCCGGTGGAGCCTTCCGGAACTCAACCCTCCGGCCAGATCACGAGTCCAGGCCTCCGGTAGGTCCTCCTCTTCACGCAAGAGAGGCCCTAGGACCACCGCCTTTATTCAGGTCGGACCCCCACGTCGGCGACCATCCCGGGCTGGCCAACCCAACCCTCCACCGGCGACACCATCGCTGGCTTCCAAGCACCTCCATCACACCTGACGCCCGCCACCTGCCACCAGGTCGACGCCGTCACCGCCATCCAGGGCCGCCGCCCTTTGTGCCGTGATCCAGACCTTGAGGAGGAGCAGCACGAGATCCGCCCCCATCACCACCCGCCCGACGATGCCGAGGCGAGGAAGGAAGGAGAGGATAGCGCCGCCAGGATCCAGGGCCGCGCCGCCGCCCCCAAACCGCCTGCCCGGTGAGTCCGCAGCGAGGAACGGAGGAGAGAGCCGCGCCGCCATGGTTCCATGGCCGCGCCGCCGCCCCCATCATCGCCCGCCCGACGAGGCCGCGGCGAAGACGTGATGAGATGGCCGCGCCGCCATCAACCGCCGGGTTCCAGGATCATCCCCCCGGCGCGGAGGCGTGCCTCCTACCGCCGCCCCAGGGGACCGTGCGCAGATCCCCGCCGCCCCCATCACCAACCGCGCCAGGCTTCGCCGGCGGCAGCCTCTGGGGATGGCGAGGAGGGAGGAGGAGGGGGAAGGGAAGGCGGCGGGGGGTTAGGGTTCCACCCCGAGTCGCCCTGGAGGGGACGACCCGAGCGGCTCCTGTTGTAAAATGTCATACTAATTCACAAAAATGTCATGGTTGTGGTTGACCAATCTACTAGTTTCTTTCTATTTCACTCTTAGTTTTCTAAATAGTCGATAATCCTACACCTACGGCCTGAAGTTTACGGACTATGCCTATGGACAAACGTGGCTTATTGTGGTTGGATAACTACTGGGATGGGTTAACTTTCCTAGCAAATCACGATACACCCCTACTGTACGTCCACCTTATTCCGTAAGCCAATTTCGTAATTTTCATTTTGTCCTTCCGCAAGAAAGAATGCACTTTGGTGATATGGGAATCTGCACCTATGTGTATCTATTTATTGACCAATCTACTAGTTTCTTTCTATTTCACTCCGTGTTCCTTCTTCTTTCGATTACAATAGTTTGACTATTTAGATAAATCGCCTACCTATAAATGACGTTCCGATCTTTGCGGTTATGCCAGAAATCAACTTGCCATTGTCCGTCTCGAGAATCATCAAGTCAAATTGCATTTGTGTACAATAAGCCAAACTTGCTCTCGCAAGGTCGTAAAGGATGGATTACATTTTTGTATGGTGAAATTGATAGCATGGAAAGCAAATAACGTGACATAAATTGCATAATATAGACTAATTTTTTAACTTTGGATTTAAGAAAGAAATGAAATAATTACTACACAAATATAGAACAATGGACTTAAAACTAAAAATCTCATAGAATAATGAGGAAATCAACCTTTATAGAAAATTCATGTAATAACGATAACTATTCTTTTACACCACAAACACCAAGATCTGCGTGCATTTTGACAGGAGTAAATCGGCTGTACCTGGCTCAAAAGTCTCACATACATATATACATATTTTTTTTCTGAGAATGACGTTGCACTCTTGGAGATTACAAGAGACCTAAGAGTTCCATCCATTTTTTTCTCATAAAAAGAGATAGCAACAGCCGAAGCTGACTCTTCTAAATACCACCAGCTAATCAGGCACCCATGCAGAAAACAAGCTGCAACTAGCATCGGTTCGTGGCGATGTAATAGAAGATGAGGACAAAGTAGAGGTCGAGGGTGAGGATAAAGAAGCCGTGACAGTCCACAAACACCAAAGATGGGATAATTTCTTGTATTAGAGCACCTCTAGCAAATACTTTATTCCGCGAAGCCTTAAAATTGCGTATAAAAGGCACAATAAATGTAATTTAAGGGCTCAAAATGCGTCGCGCAGACCCTGCATCGTGAGACTTCAAATCACGTTTGAAACATTGCAACACATGTGTGTCAAATTACATAAAACAGAAACATGACAACAATATAAACTAAAATTTGAATGTTTTAAAAATGACACATGACAACAATAATCTAAATTACATCAATTGTTCAAATCCAAATAACTAAACAAATACCAAATGGTTTGGCAACTAATGGTTCAAATAATACAAGAATGAATATGAAATGAAATAAATAGAAGTGGCACACTATTGACCATGCCGCCGTGAATGGTGTTCAATGAGATCAAGCTGAAGCTAATTGTGGATGTCAGAGTTTTCAATGCTACTATATGTCTCAAGAAATGCTTGGATACAATACAGGTACCCGGTGACACACTATATATTCATCACAAAGCCCACAAAGCGAAGCCATGAAGAATGCAACCATTAAAAAAGAAACCCAGAATGCGCAACACCATCATGTTTTTTCATGTGATTTTTGTTGAGTCACACGGAAAGGTTTTGGTGTGTCAATATTTCTTTCTGTTGGTACCCTGTGTTGGAAATGAATCAACACGACTCAATTTTCGATGTTCTTGAGTTCGTGATGGTACATCCTCTTGGTTAGCTAGCTATATCCTTCTTAAAGTGGCTCATATATAGATATGGAATGAATGCCACAGATGTGAACAACTACACCAGTCACACAAGAATTAACCGGACAACTACTAGCATGTGATGTTTGGTGACACAATGAAATATCTGACCACATACTATGTAATTCTTCGCCGGGTGCTGACCGTGTACTGCTTTTTGGCACCCGGCGAAGAGCTGCTTTGCCATGTACCATAGAAAAGACACCTGGCAAAGACTAAAGTACATGGCAAAGATCTGTTTTCCGGTAGTGTATGTTTCTGTTGAGTGTCACGGAAAGCTTTGGTGTCTCGATATTTCTTTCGTTTGGTGTCTCTGTTAGCTAGCTATATATCCGTTTTAGAGTTGGTCATATATAGATGTGCATTGAACGCCACAAATGTGAAAAACTATACCACTCACAGAAGAATTAACTGCACAACTACTAGCATGAAACGTTTGGTGACACAATGAAAATGTCTCACCACACACTACGTTGAACCACCGACCGATTATAAATAGCTAGCTATCCCATGCAACACAATCACTATCATAGTTTCTACTGCCGAATGACAAATTGTGAAACAAGACAAAAAATGATGAGAACCGAAGTCAGCAGTACGGCTACCAGGGAATGGGATGCATTAGGAATTTAAGTAGCAGTCAGGCATTCTGGTCACGTCCAGAGTCCAATAATAAGGGTAGCAGTGAGCGGATCGCATGTGTACTATCAAGTGGGCTTAGTTTGGTGCAGAGTGTGTACCGTCGAATGCTACATGATGTGCCGATGGAGAGGCACGGGTCGGCGGGGCCATTGCCAAGGATGCTGCTCCTCTTCGATGCCGCGAACCTCGACCCGCCACTCCGGACCTACGTTCTAGACGACCAGAGAAGGGAGGGCCTGTGTCCGAAGACCTCGTCAGCTACGCCTACCACGGATTTTCCGAGATCAGCGACGCCATGACTTAGTATGCCCACATGCACGCCACCGTCCCAGAGCACCCCACAGCACCCTCGTGTCCACCTGCTGCTGCACCGGACTACAACCAGCCATACGAATGGATAGGGAGATTCCCTAAATACTTCAAAAATAATTTGATGCCAAACGTGTCAAAACGTGACGATCTACTCGGATACCCGAGCAGTCCAGATTCGTTCTATTTATATAAGCATGTTGCGGTGCCAGCTCATACAAGGAGATAGATACAAATACGTATATAGGAGACAAGACTACATACTATTTTTCACACCCTTTCTTAATTATAACTTGGACAAGTTGAGATTATGCTTAAACTCTTCAAAGCTACGAGAAGGAAGGGGCTTTGTAAACCCATCCGCTCCAGCTGCTTGTTGAGAACTCTCTCTCTAACAAAGTAAAAAAGTCTATCTCCATATTCTTCGTCCTTGCATGAAACACACGATTTGCTGACACATAAGTGGCACATGAATTGTCACACCATAAGCACGGTGGCTGAATCAATTTGACTTCCAGTTCTGCAAGAAGTGATTGTACCCATATTATTTCTAATGTAGCCTCAGTGTTGGATCTTGAGACTGTCGCTTGCTTCTTTGCACTCCATGAGATGAGATTCGGCCCAAAGAAAACAGTACAATTGATCTACGATCATCTACACATCCTGCCCAGTCAGCATCTGAAAAAGCACTAACTAGTGTAGAGTTGGACCTCATGAATGTCAGTCCAATATCAACTGTATGTTTAACATATCTTAATATACGTTTAGCCGCTGTCCAGTGTAGAGTACTGGAAGCATGTAAATACTGATAGACTTTGTTAACTGCATAGGAAATATCTGGTCTTGTAAGAGTGAGATACTGGAGTGCACCCACCATACTTCTGTACCTGGTACTATCTTCAGGGCCTAGCAACTCTCCTTCATGTGTTGTGATCTTTTCTGAAAAAGACAATGGAGTGGTTGAGTCTTTGCAATCTATCATACCAACACGTGCAAGCACATCTCTAGCATATTTTGCTTGGCTTAGCACTAGTCCAACATTTAAACTTTTGAACCTCAATTTCAAGGAAGAAGTGTAGATCACCTAGATCCTTCAAGGAAAACTCCTTCCTCAAATCTTCCAACAAGGCATCCGTTGCGGCTTTTGAGGAGCTAACAACTATGATATCATCAACGTAGATGAGCATAAATATAGTGATAGTAGACTTGCGATAGATGAACAAAGACATATCATATTTTGAAGCAACAAAACCAAGCTGAATTAACTGAGAACTTAGCCTTGAATACAATGCACGAGGTGAGACCATACAATGCCTTATCAAGCTTGCACACATAATTTGGTCTCCTGCAGTCTTCATAACCTGGTGGCTATCTCATATAGACCTCTTCTTCCAGAACACTATGTAGAAACGCATTTTTTACATCTAGCTGTTGCAGACTCCATCCCCTAGAGACAACAATTGCCAGGACAAGCCGAACTGTAGCAATCTTGGCAACAGGACTGAAAGTGTCTTCATAGTCTATTCCGTATCGTTGCTTAAAACATTTGGCTACTAATCTAGCCTTGTATCTATCAAATGACCCATCAACTCTTCTCTTGATCTTGTAGATCCATTGACAATCCATAATATCCGTGTCATGTTGTGGAGGTACCAATATCCACGTTTTATTTTCATAAGTGCATCACATTCTTCATTCATAGCGTCTCTCCATTTTCCATATGCTAGTGCTGCTTGAAGATCATCAGGTTCATCTCGAGTAGTAGACAAAATCCAACGAACGGTGCCGTCGGTATATTTTCTTGGCTTGTGTATGCCCCTGGATGCAGGTGTGCCAATTCTTGGTGCTGTAGGCGCAGATTGATCAGCATCGGGACGTGTTGCAGAAAATCCGGGCGCTACAGGGCGAGCTAATGCATTAGTGCCTGTTGTTCCCCCGTTGCTGGCAGCTGCAGAGCTTGGGGACCCCGGCGCTAACGGAGATGCTTCAGATGGCGCAGGGGATCCTGTGGCTCCCGTTGTGGGCGACTGCGCGGCGTGTGGGCGTGCGGCAGAGCCAGATGGCACGGAAGATCCCAACGTGGACGCTGGCACACACACATGAACTGGAGAGCGTCTCTGAGCAGCAGTAGAGGAAGGGCTGGCCTGCAGATGATCCGACGAGGACAGAGGTGAGGATCCCGACGGTGAATCTTCCAGGAAATCAGCATCGTGTTCTGAACCTGTGTCTTCTTCAGCTGTAATTTTATGTGTGTTGTTTTCACTCATTTGAGCACCATTTTGTCCCAAATTTTCACATATTGTGTGTTGTATCCTGTAGAACAACAGAAACAGGTCTGGAGGTAGGGTTAGTAGCATGAGAATTTTCCATGTGTAAATCATCTATAGTTACGTCCCCATGTTCTGGATTTTGAAGAGATGAATCAAGGAGAAGAATCTCCCGTCTAAGCAAAGCACTAGCATTTGGATGAAGGGTTTTGAAAGGAAAAACGCCTTCATCAAAGACGACATCACGAGACACGTACACTTGACCAGTGGAGACTTCAAGACACTTAACCCCTTTGTGACGAGGGTTATAGCCTAAAAAGACACATTACTTGGAACGGAATGTAAGTTTGCGTTTATTGTAGGGACTAAGGTTTGGCCAACAAGCGCACCAAAAAATGCGAAGAGAGTTGTAATCAGGTTGAGTGCCCAAAAGGCGATGTACAGGTGTGTCATGATTAATAAATTTAATGGGGAGCATATTTATGAGATATGTGACTGTCAGGAAGGCTTCATCCCAAAATTTTAGAGGTATATGAGCATTGGCGAGAAGACCAAGGCCAACTTCAATAATATGGCGATGATTTCTTTAAGCAGAGCCATTTTGTTGATGTGCATGAGGACAATATACATGATGTGAGATGCCTTGGGTTTGGAAAAAGAGCATTCAATTTGACATATTTACGCCCCAATCAGATTGAGCAGTAAGAATTTTTCTATCAAATTTGTGTTCAACAAGCTTTTGGAAATTCACAAAAGCGGAGAAGGCATCAGACTTTTTCTTAAGCAAATAGATCGAAGTGAATTTGCTATAGTCATCAATAAATCTTACATAGTAATCATGACGTCCAGCAGAAGTGGGAGGAGGACCCCATACATCAGAGAAAACTAACTGTAGGGTTGCCGTGGAAACACTAGTAGACATAGGATATGGAAGCTGATGACTCCTAGCCTGCTGACATGAATCACATACTGACTCTATTCTCGAATCTCTAATATATGGGAGTTTATTCTTACTGATAATTTGACTAACTATAATAGATGACGGATGATCAAGATGACTATGCCACTTTGCTCTCGAGGGCTTGGCGGCAATGAAAGCATGCTTCTGAGGTTGTGAAGATGACACCAATGAGGAAATAAGAGGATAAAGACCGCCAACACATCGCCCTTTATGAATGATTTTCCGTGTGACCTGATACTTAATCAAAAAGAAGAAATGATGAAATTCTATAAAGACACGGTTATCATATGTGAAGCGATGAATGGAAAGTAAATTTTTGGAGGCATGAGGAACATGAAAAATATTGCGGAGATGAAAATCCTGAGCATGGTTACGAATTATGGAGCGACAAACATGGGAAATAGTCATACCTTGCGCACTGGCGGTGTTGACCCTTGTCGTGACAACGGTTGGAGTCGCGAACGGTCAAGTTGTTGAGCTCTCCGGTGATGTGGTGTGTAGCACCGGTATTGGAGTACCAGTTGGTGTCCACTTCGTACGAGGCCACCTGAGCCTCCTTGTCATCATATGAGGCAACGTCATCATCCTGGAAGCGCCACCAGCAGTCCTTGGCGGGATTGCCTTCTCTATCACAAATCTGACACGTGACGTCGACCCATGACGTAGTGCGCCGACGGCCACGGCCACGACCGCGCCCCCCACCTGGAGGTGCAGCACGGCCACCACCCCGCCCTTGACGAGGACGGTCATCATGGTGTTCATCAAGCCTATCATCGCGATGATCGCCGCGGTAGTCACCGCGATCACCGTGGTCATCGCGGTAGTCAGAGCGCCCGCCCCTGTTGCCACCATAGTTGCGCGGGCGTTGTTGGCGAGTGGCAGCATTCGCAGACGTCTCTAAACTGCCTGCGGGCTATACACCAAGCATCTCTTGGCTCTGATCGTATGCGGAGAGATGAGAAAACAGCTCGCTGAGTTGGAGTTTGTTCACCACAACACCAAGGGCAGCGACCAGCAAGTTGTAATCAGAGCCTAGGCCGGCCAGGATGAACGAGATGAGTTCATCATCTGGAACAGGGCGGGCAGCAGCAGAAAGTTCATCCGCAATGCCTTACATCTTGGACAGAAACGCTGAGGTAGTCGAAAACTGAAATCTCTTCGTGTTTGCGAGGGAAATCCGTAGATTCGTGATCTTGGACTGATTTTGCGAGGCAATGATCTCATCCATCGCTTGCCATACGCGGCGGTGTGCTCGATCCGCAGAACATGGGTGATGATCTCTTTTGAGAGCGATTTGAGGAGGTAGTTGAGCACCGTTTAGTCCCGGGATAGCCAAGATCCGTACTCAGGATTGGGCACCGTCTTGGGTTGTCAACGCCCGGATTTTTAAGTCCAGATGCCTATTATGCCATACATCGCAATCCCAGGAATATTGTTGTTGCGAGACATAATAGTTGAATATCATAAGTCATCATTTATTACATACCATAGTCGTCTTACAGATCGAGATCACATGATCCAATATTACACAAATAGTTGATCTATTGATCAACGGACACAAAGTTCATAGTTTCATAGCGGAAGCGTAAATAGAAGGGACTCTCTAGTCCACAGGCTAACGTCTGACGTCAGAAGATTCCCTAGTTGTCGTAGGCGTCCTGCTGGTCGTCCTCTTCATACTGCTGTTTGTAGGATAACGTTGCATAGAAAACAAAAATTTTCCTACCGCGAACACGAAATCCAAGCCAAGATGCAATCTAGAAGACGGTAGCAACGAGGGGATTATCGAGTCTCACCCTTGAAGAGATTCCAAAGCCTACAAGATGAGGCTCTTGTTGCTGCGGTAGACGTTCACTTGCCGCTTGCAAAAGCGCGTAGAAGATCTTGATCACGATCGGTTCCGGCGCCACGAACGGGCAGCATTTCCGTACTCGGTCACACGTTCGGTTGTTGATGAAGACGACGTCCACCTCCCGTTCCAGCGGGCAGCAGAAGTAGTAGCTCCTCTTGAATCCGACAGCACGACGGCGTGGTGTCGGTGGCGGTGGAGAAGTCCGGCGGAGCTTCGCTAAGCTACGCGGGAGATATGGAGGAGAGGGGGGCGGCTAGTGTGGTGACCCAGCGTACCACTGCATGGTGTAGTACACAAGTCGTTGACATAACACAAGTGAAACACCGTTTCACTCATATTACATCTCTCAGAGTGGTACAACAGAAACATATGCGAGTCCAAGGTATGTCTATAGAAGTACACACGAACTGTTTACATAAGATCCACACAGCCTCCTACTTTACAGTGAGGTAAAACTTCAAATAAACTCCAGAAGAACGACTCGTAGTCTATCTTATTGCTAACTCAAGTTTAAGAGCTAATTGGCTTGCTATGGAACTCTAGCTACTTAGGTGCTAGGATTAGGGAAAGATTCCCTTCTATTACTATTCTAGGTTTCCATAATAGCTGATGCAGAAGTTGACTCCATTGACTTCATTGATTGGATTCTTCATCTTGTTGCAGTTGACTCCTCTGTCTTCGAGTTCCACGATAGTTTCTCCTTCGGTGCATTGCTCTAAGAAGGGGGTTCAAACGAGATAGAATGAGTACGAGCGTACTCAGCAAGTTCATATTAGGAAATATGTGTATCATGCACTAGCTACAGCCATAGACCAGAAAGTCATAGGCCAATGCAAGTTTTTGTAATCATTTCTTCAAAAGGTTTATTTTATTCTGAAAACTATGCCCGTCAGTCTTCACAGGTTGACTAGAACTTCGTGGAGTTCCTTTCTGCCCGCGTTCAGCGATTCCTTCCCGGAACAGGGAGTGACAGCCACAATTTGATACACTCTGCAGAGGTGCGTTACTTTTCCCACAAGAGATCTCACCCTTTTTGCCATCCGCAGGGACTTGCCCCCGTTCACACTTCCTTTGGTGTGAGGCCAGGTATAAAGATCCAAGCCCACACCGCCTTCTCCGCGACTGCAAACCCACCCTTTTGTCCACCCGTACACCTCCAGTAGACTTTCCCCCGATAATACGGCTTTACTCATGATGTACTTTGGACAATCCTTCATAGATCGTAGAGCCATCATCACTAATGGATGGGGATTTAAAAGGCTATCCCAACCTACGGCAGTGCCTCCAACACCCCGCCGGCTCTACCAATCCGTTGGCGTGCAGAAGGGAAAAGATACCTGGCTTTTCCGAGCCATTATAGATCTCATGGTCAACGCGGTTTGTACGGCGCTAGAATCACTGGACGGCATTGGTAATTTAATCCTAGGGTGATATAACCCATTGCAATGGAACCTCCACCATATCAACACATACCATGGTTCCATTGCCCACCACATAGTCATATTCATAATTGTAAAATAATACTTTGCTTTTCAATGCATGAGTGATAAGTATAGTACTTTGCATATAGTTTGATAAAAATAATCAAATGACATGAGCAAGCGATGAACTTGCCTTTCTTGACTGCAAGATTATGCAGACAAAAGCTTCGATACGTGATAACTCCAAATGCTGAAATACCATCATCGTCCGGTAAGGACAATGCTTAAAGAACGAGCAAAGATGCTATAATGCATAGTATGAGATGCAATCGTCCCGAGCGTAACCTAACCTCGATGGTTTAAGATGTATGAGTTGTAAAGATTTCTTTAGGGTTGGTTGCACTTTTAGAATGGTTCTCAAACAAGGTTCTTATTAGGGTTTGGTTATATTAGCATCATAACCAAGTGATATAAGACATCATAACAATCATACACCTAAGGAATAGTGGTGAAATAATGTATAAAGAACAGTTGTCAATTTTAAGTTCTACAGAACATGGTTGATGGTTACTTATACTATACTTCAAAAGAATAACTTTTGAAGAACATGTTGTTTAAGAAATATTTAGTATTTCAAAGAAGGATTAGGGCTTCTAAGGTTTGATTGACATTTGTACTTCAAAAGAATATCTTTTGAGGAACAGGTTAAATAAGAACATGAACTACTATACATAGGAGCTATGGCTTTCTAGGGTTTACTATTGGATTCATTTAGTTCCACTTAATAAGAACTAGTTGGTTCTTAACTTGGAATGGGTTTCTATATAGCAAGTATTGGTAGGTTTATTGCTATGGTTTCTTCTAAGCATCATATCAAAGGATGGTTATCAAGATGGTTCTATAAATTAGCTATTAGGGTTTACTATGGTTTCACCATTGCTTCACTAAGTAATCTCTAATTGCTTTTAAGCTAAGTGGCTTATTACTTTCTAGGTAGGGTTTAGTTGAATAGGAGCATGGGTTGTGAATTACTACACAAGATTGGTACTAGAGTTCATTATTATAGTTCTACTAGGGTTTGATGGTTGAGGTTGATTCTAATGGTGTGGTATGGTGATGAATGGTGTCAATGTGAGGTTAGCAAGCTAGGGTTTGTAATTAAGTGGTACTAGTGGATCATACAAGTGTTAACTAAAAATAAACACATGAGATGATAGTCTCCTGTGAATTGTACCTAGTTTTATTTTAGTGGATCATGAGTATGCACTCATTGGTTGTTTATTAAGTTTCTACACCTAAAGGTGAGGTGTATATAATTGTATGGGCTAAACCCCCTAGGGTTTCAGGGTTGCACTAATTTAGGATGATCACATGAAATAATGAGATCAAGGTCTTACTCAAATTGAAACTAGAGTTTCTAAATTATGGTACACCTCCTAAAATTATAATTGGCAATAAAGGTGTGGTAACTAATTACTTTGAAACAAAATTAATAATGGTTTAACATTTTATTAATTTTTTACAAGAATTAATATTTAGGGTAACTTTTATTTAGGTTTAATTGAGAATTAGGGTTTAAGAATTTGTGATTAGGTTTTAAAATAATTAACTTGTTAATTAAAGAATGTTTAAGTTACAAAATTTGAGTTATCAAAATAATCTTGGCTTTTAATATTTTCTTGATTATTACTATTTAAAGAAAATAGAAAATAGTAAATTGTAAATTAGGGTTTATGAATTACTACTAATAATTAAGTTAATGCAAATATGGTAAATAAAATTAATCCTAACATTTTACTTAGTTACTGAATAGTTAAAATTTAATTTTGAAACTTAATTATTTATTGAATTCAATTTGTATTTTAAATACTTGAAATGGCATAATTAAAGAAGTTAAAAATAAGTGAATTTTTATTTTGACACACATTTTTGTTTTATATTTTATTTCAGTAGAGTTTATTTTTGTGAGCATTTTGATATATTATTTGCATTTTTCTGAGTTGAAATGAATTTTCTATGATTTTGCAAAGTTTCAGTTATTTTACGGAATTTGATATTTGACATAAATACTAAACGTACCGGTTTGGACTCTAGTCATCATGCGGCCGACAGGTGGGTCCATTGACCAGGTCCAATGCCACGAGGGCGAAGACCAGTCAACTACACCCCGAGGCCCCACGCCACGTCAGTCTCGCCGGAGACGCGCCGGTGAACCACGGCGACGGCGTTCTGGCCATCCCGCGGATGCGTGGATGCAACCAATCGAACGCCCTCAACCTGCTGTACACGATGGTGGTATTCCCGCCACGAAAAGGTCACCGGAGATAGCTCCAATGAATGTCTCCGCGGCGGCGCACTCCGGCCCAAGATGCAAGAACTCGATACAGACGGAATTAGGATGCGATTGTGGTCTCAGAAGAAGCGCAAGCTCACCCTGAGGATGTTGGTGTGCTCGACGGAGGCGTTGATGGTCGAAGATGACGGCAAGGCCATGGATTCCGGTGAACCTGAGCGGAAGGGATCGGGTCGATTGCGCGGATATGTAGCTCCCCTCCTCGATTCCTTCTACCAGGAGACTCTCTGAGACACGGTGATGCTCAGCTACCTCCCGTAGCCTGGGGTGGCCTCCAACGTCGACCTCGAGTTCGACTCCGGCGAGGTAGTGTGGAAGATAACAGAAGCTTGAGAGGGCTAGAGAGGGATTGGATGGGCGGCGAAGAACAAGTACTACACGGCGATGCTTCGGATGTATTTATAGAGCCAGAGGAGGTCGACATGGTCATTTCTACTCCGGCGATGGCTCAGATGTGGCGGCAACGTCGGCGGGTTCTGAGCGTCGATCTTGATGCCCTTTCGGATAGGACGGACGCGAGAAGTATTGAGCGTGATTCTGGGATGGTCTGCGGCGTCCACGTCGTCCCTATCCTTCACGGTGAGGTGGCCGGGGTGTCCCTGTGCGCTGTCGACGCCGTGGAGGAAGACGACGGCATCGTTTTGTTTCACGCCAGCGACGAAGCGGTACGAGGCCGTGGGCTGGACTGGGTTCGTTCGTGGGCTGGGTCGGTTGGCTTCGGGCTGCTGCCGTGCTGGGCTGCTGTTGGGCTAGCAGGTGAGCTCCTCTCTCTCTCTTATTCTTTTTCTATTTTCTGTTTTTATTTTCTGTTTTGATATTTCTATTTGGATTCAAATTTGAATTCAGTTGCTTTTTGCAGGTTCTAAATTATTTGAGTATCAAGATAACTTAATACTATTATTTACTGCCTAGTGTTACTTTTTAAATACATATTCATTTTATTATTAGGTTGATATTGTGTGGGGTTTTAATTGAAATAGAAATGGGTTTTTATATCCATCTCAATTCCTTGTTAATTTAGGAACCAGATTCATTTCAATGGTTTGAAATTTGATAACAAGTGAATGGTGAAAATATTATTAGGTTTAACTAATGTGCTTAACAACATTGATTGTTCATATCTATTTTAATTTTGACTAGAGTTTAAAGTAAATGGTGTTGAGAATAGGATTGGTTCATGATTTCATGTGGAGAATTACTTCTAAGGGTTTATGAAGATGGTTGGATCAACTCTATATTCTCTACTCTTGCTTAGCAACTACTACTTGAATTATTTAAAATAGATCCTAAGCTCATTATGGTTAACTAAATTACTTATCTGAATACTATTTCATTTGGTTCACTAAACCAGGTATTTGGATAGCAAAGTAAAATAGGGTATTGGTTTCATTCTACTCACCAAAGGCATTTAGTCCTAAGCATATGTGGCTTGGTTTATACTTGTGATCCATGATACACAAGTTAGGAAGCAATATTTTATGTGGGGTGGATTCTATGTGAAAAGTTTATAGTTTTGGGTGATGCTACACTAATATACAATAGGCATGAGGCATGGCAGGGTTCTATTTATGATCCAAAGTAATACTTGGATTGGAATTCAAATATGGTCTAAGGTTTTAAGTAGTGATCACCCAAGTGATATACAACTAGGATTAGGTATGAGCATAAGCTTGGTTATGTTTAATTGGCTAGGGTTATCCTCCTCACTTAGGTAGAATTATTGTATCAAGGCAATGCTAGTTAGTCTCAAGTGTTTGGATAAGCAAGGTTTAAATACAATATCATTCCTACTCTATACAAGGCATGAGTATTGGTTTGGTTAACTACTAATGAGTTACTTATTATTTCTTGTGAAGAATGAGATCTATTGATCATATGTATAGGTTTAACTTATCAACTCAATTTATAAAGCAAGATCATGCATTAGACCTGATCCACTTATTCCTCACTAATCTCTCTTCTTTAATACTTCCCTCAACACACTCACTTAGATTCTTAAGGTTTATGATCATCACCCAATTTGTAATAATCAAAGTATTGGCCTCACAACAATTCATTGGTGAATTATTGTTCTCTCTCCAAGATCAAGTATAAGTCCACATACTTGAGTATACCCCATTTAGGTTGAGCTCTTAAGAATAAGTAGAGTTCTCTAGGGTTTATGATCATTACCAAGTTGTAATGATCACAACACTTGCCTCTATATAATTACTAGAGGAATAAATTCTTACTTACCATCAAGTGTGAGCTAGGTCAAGTAGGGTTTAACACTTTACTTATACTTATTATAACATTGGTTAGTATCAACAATTACCTCCCTTGGACAAGGTTTAAATATTTAGCTAGGTTCTATTTAATGGATGATATAAGCATATTGATGATTCTCTCCTTTCTCTAAGGTTTAATGGAATGAGTTGGGAAATAAGATTGGAATGGTCAAGGTTAATGAAGAATGAATATGAATGTCCTTGACATGGTTCAAGTATTGTAGTGGAAAAGATATACCATGTGACTCATGGTAGGAACATTTATTTAGTAGAAGACATGGATAAGATAAGTAAAGAATAGTTTCTTAATTATTTGTGTTCTTTGATTTAGGATTGAATAATTATTCATGTGTGGTTGTAAGGAATGGCATGTTGAGATCTTTTATAAGATCTTGTAATTGAACCTTACTTAAGGTGTTGCTTGTTGTAATTCTACTACTATTTGATCTAGCCCATAGATCAAATCATCTCTACCCAAAACAAGGTTTTAGCAAAGATCCCAGTGAAGTTTATAGCGCTTGACTTGATGATCTACTTCAATTCCAGCAAGTCAAGTGAAACTTCAGTTACTGTGGTAAGTTTTATGTGAAGCGCGAAAATTTCCCGAATTTTCTATGCATGAATGCAATGCACACTTTGGTGTTCTCTCATTTTATTGCCTCTAAACCTGGGATATTACAGCCTCTCCCCCTTAAACTGAACTTCGTCCCGAAGTTCGAACGCTCTCATGTTTCGGAATGTTGACATGTCTTGAACAGATCACCATCCTTCAACTACATGGTGATCACACTAAATATAATTGGATATATCCCTTATCTAGATCCTTCTTGTAGTCTTCTGGCACTGATACTTCCTTCAATTCTATGATTTCTTCTAACACTCTAAGCTTATAGGCTTCCTCTCCAAATATTATTGGATTAGGACATCTTATTGTGTTAATGGACTTTACTAATGGTTGTGGTGAGAGCTTCCTATTTGGGTACTCAAAGCTTGGTTCTACCAGCTGCGGTAATCCAGCTGCGGTGTAATATGGCACTACGATTTACAGTGCGATACTCAAACCTTAAGTCTAAAAGATTTATTTAAGGTAGGGTATTGTTTTCCCTTACTACCATAACAAAAGTAATGGTACTTGGTAAGGTATTTACAATAAGCATGGTCCTGGTTGTTTAGTCCTACGAATGAATTAGACTCATTTAGTCCATCCAATCATGGCTTCTAGTTTATACTAGTTATCTTCCCTTTGGTTTCTTTAAGTTCCATGAAAGGAATCTTTCCAATAGGCTTATGTTTTAGTAGGGTCAAAGTCCTTTGTATAGTATCTTTTTAGGCTTTGATTGTCCTCTGATAACTTCTTCATACAACTTCATTATCTTGGACTTACTTGAGTTCTCTTGGTTTCGAGTAATTACAATTACCCACTCAAGTTAAGGTCTAACACTTACTTCCTCGAGATATGAACCTCGGCTTCTGGTCTGACAACCTCCTAAGAGTACTATTATATGGGTACTTCCCATCAACCTTATAAAAATAAGATCGGACTTCCTCTCAGTTCAGACCTTCTTCTTGGTCCATCATACTCCAAATATTATATCTTAATACTTCTCCTTCAGTCTTCCTCTCCCCCTTGGAGTTTACTAATGATCTTCAAACTTTCTTTCTTCTAATCATTAAACTCCAAGGTTAGATAGTTGTTTTAAGTCTGGTTTATATTTATACCTTTCTAAAGTCTCACGAAGAATTCTTTCTTGTGTATCCACACAGTTGTGGGTATCCATTATGAATCCTCCGACTAAATATTTACCAGCTATGGAATACCAAATTGTGAAATACTAGCTGCGGAATCCCCTTTCCTTTAGAGTGAAAGAACGATTAAGTGGCGGATTATTTGTTACCAGCTGCAGATTATCTAACACGAGATATGGCTTACTTGATATCAGCTGTGGGCTATCTGGTACCAGCTGAAGATTATCTAGCACCAGATGTGGCTTATTGGATACCAGCTGTGACTATGTTATGGTTTTAGGCAATATCTACCTACCAGCTGTGGCTACTTACATAGTTTTGGTTAGGATATACCTCACTTCACATTCTTTCTCTTCATGGTTATCCTATATCAGCTGCGGTCTTATGATACCAGCTGCGACTTCACTTGTCTATTTTCCTTCTTCTAGGGTTTGTTTTGCAAGATAACCACTTGTTGACACTATGAAAATAGTATTGTAAGTGACTTCACTTGCATCCTTCTTCCATAATGAATATGACTCCACTTCTACTGCTCCATATTCACTATTTTTCTCACTTTCATGGTACTTCCATGTTGAAGTACTCCTTGATTAAGGATAGAAATGAGTTTTAATTGGTCCTTCCTTTAAGATTGTTGTGATTACTTCCCACAACTTTACTTCCTTCTTCTAGTGAACCTTCATCTTGTCTTCAAAACCTTCAGGATTCATCACTTCCTCACACGAATACCTTTACCCTCTAGACCTATAACATCAAGTAGGAGCTTGATATTGCAACATGCATTTGCATATCAAAGTCAAACTTCATGTATGGATCTAGTCAATCAATGAAAATCCAATAAAATCCAAGAAGATTCAGCTTTGTGTTTATAATACACATCCTTCTATGCCTGAATATAAAAGTTGGGTAAGACATCCCTAAACATCAGGTTCAGATGTGCAATATATAACACCACATAAGATAGGCTTCGGTCGTGATACTTAGCACGAATACGTGAATTTCTACTATTTGTCTCAACATTCATCTTAATTGCACATTTGCAATGAGACAAACTTGAAACAAAATGGCTTGGGATAGTTGGAGTTAACCTAGTTTTCTTTGGAAGTACTAACAAATAGGATACCATATATATGTGCTATTGAGGACTACTTCCTATAATACAATTAGTTCTAACATGTCTACTCTAAACACATGATTGTTTAGAATATACCACCTATAACTCTAGGATTTCTCTATGTGATATGCTCTAAATAAGCCTTCTTTAACTTAAGGACTATGGTTCTAACATTCTTGACACAGTTTCTAGGATTTTAAGGCCTAAGCTTTCGAACTATTCCCTAAATCCTACTCCTTATCATACTTCTGTTAACTCACTTATGATGTTCTACTCCCTCACATCATGATTCTCAAGTGAATCATATATTATTACCAACTTTACCATGAAAAGTAGAGTTGTATAACTCCTATCACTCTTCCTTACCTCCTATGATTGACTCATCATAGACATATACTACCTTATATAACTTATCTCCCTTACTTAACATCAGTCAGTTGACATTTTTTTTAATGACTCTTACTTAACTATAACTTGCATTGGTATACTTCTTCCAATAGGATATCTTCCTTATGGTTGTATCCTCTCTTTGGACTACCATGTATTGTATACCAATTGTGGTCTACTACCACCATTTATCTTAAGCTTCAATGGTGTTCTAGTTATTTGGAATGAAGCAAGATAACTAACTAACCTTATTTAAGAAAATAGATAATAAAGATTGACTCAAGTGTGTCAGGATTATTCTCAAGTGAATACCCATCTCAAGTCAAAAGAATGGTTGGTTTGGCTAAGACACTTCCTGTAGACACTACCAAAACCTATAGGTCTCCTTTAAAGGGTTTTAATCCTAGGGTCAAAGCATTTGCTACGATGCAGTTGTGGTGACCCGGCGTACCACCGCATGGTGTAGTACACAAGTCGTTGACATAACACAAGTGAAACACCGTTCCACTCATATTACATCTCTCAGAGTGGTACAACAGAAACATATGCGAGTCCAAGGTATGTCTATAGAAGTACACACGAACTGTTTACATAAGATCCACACAGCCTCCTACTTTACAGTGATGTAAAACTTCAAATAAACTCCAGAAGAACGACTCGTAGTCTATCTTATTGCTAACTCAAGTTTAAGAGCTAATTGGCTTGCTATGGAACTCTAGCTACTTAGGTGCTAGGATTAGGGAAAGATTCCCTTCTATTACTATTCTAGGTTTCCATAATAGCTGATGCAGAAGTTGACTCCATTGACTTCATTGATTGGATTCTTCATCTTGTTGCAGTTGACTCCTCTGTCTTCGAGTTCCACGATAGTTTCTCCTTCGGTGCATTGCTCTAAGAAGGGGGTTCAAACGAGATAGAATGAGTACGAGCGTACTCAGCAAGTTCATATTAGGAAATATGTGTATCATGCACTAGCTACAGCCATAGACCAGAAAGTCATAGGCCAATGCAAGTTTTTGTAATCATTTCTTCAAAAGGTTTATTTTATTCTGAAAACTATGCCCGTCAGTCTTCACAGGTTGACTAGAACTTCGTGGAGTTCCTTTCCTGCTGCGTTCGCAGTTCCCTTCCCGGAACAGGGAGTGACAGCCACAATTTGATACACTCTGCAGAGGTGCGTTACTTTTCCCACAAGAGATCTCACCCTTTTTGCCATCCGCAGGGACTTGCCCCCGTTCACACTTCCTTTGGTGTGAGGCCAGGTATAAAGATCCAAGCCCACACCGCCTTCTCCGCGACTGCAAACCCACCCTTTTGTCCACTCGTACACCTCCAGTAGACTTTCCCCCGATAATACGGCTTTACTCATGATGTACTTTGGACAATCCTTCATAGATCGTAGAGCCATCATCACTAATGGATGGGGATTTAAAAGGCTATCCCAACCTACGGCAGTGCCTCCAACACCCCGCCGGCTCTACCAATCCGTTGGCGTGCAGAAGGGAAAAGATACAGCTGGCTTTTCCAGAGCCATTATAGATCTCATGGTCAACGCGATTTGTACGGCGCTAGAATCACTGGACGGCATTGGTAATTTAATCCTAGGGTGATATAACCCATTGCAATGGAACCTCCACCATATCAACACATACCATGGTTCCATTGCCCACCACATAGTCATATTCATAATTGTAAAATAATACTTTGCTTTTCAATGCATGAGTGATAAGTATAGTACTTTGCATATAGTTTGATAAAAATAATCAAATGACATGAGCAAGCGATGAACTTGCCTTTCTTGACTGCAAGATTATGCAGACAAAAGCTTCGATACGTGATAACTCCAAATGCTTTGAAATACCATCATCGTCCTAAGGACAATGCTTAAAGAACGAGCAAAGATGCTATAATGCATAGTATGAGATGCAATCGTCCCGAGCGTAACCTAACCTCGATGGTTTAAGATGTATGAGTTGTAAAGATTTCTTTAGGGTTGGTTGCACTTTTAGAATGGTTCTCAAACAAGGTTCTTATTAGGGTTTGGTTATATTAGCATCATAACCAAGTGATATAAGACATCATAACAATCATACACCTAAGGAATAGTGGTGAAATAATGTATAAAGAACAGTTGTCAATTTTAAGTTCTACAGAACATGGTTGATGGTTACTTATACTATACTTCAAAAGAATAACTTTTGAAGAACATGTTGTTTAAGAAATATTTAGTATTTCAAAGAAGGATTAGGGCTTCTAAGGTTTGATTGACATTTGTACTTCAAAAGAATATCTTTTGAGGAACAGGTTAAATAAGAACATGAACTACTATACATAGGAGCTATGGCTTTCTAGGGTTTACTATTGGATTCATTTAGTTCCACTTAATAAGAACTAGTTGGTTCTTAACTTGGAATGGGTTTCTATATAGCAAGTATTGGTAGGTTTATTGCTATGGTTTCTTCTAAGCATCATATCAAAGGATGGTTATCAAGATGGTTCTATAAATTAGCTATTAGGGTTTACTATGGTTTCACCATTGCTTCACTAAGTAATCTCTAATTGCTTTTAAGCTAAATGGCTTATTACTTTCTAGGTAGGGTTTAGTTGAATAGGAGCATGGGTTGTGAATTACTACACAAGATTGGTACTAGAGTTCATTATTATAGTTCTACTAGGGTTTGATGGTTGAGGTTGATTCTAATGGTGTGGTATGGTGATGAATGGTGTCAATGTGAGGTTAGCAAGCTAGGGTTTGTAATTAAGTGGTACTAGTGGATCATACAAGTGTTAACTAAAAATAAACACATGAGATGATAGTCTCCTGTGAATTGTACCTAGTTTTATTTTAGTGGATCATGAGTATGCACTCATTGGTTGTTTATTAAGTTTCTACACCTAAAGGTGAGGTGGATATAATTGTATGGGCTAAACCCCCTAGGGTTTCAGGGTTGCACTAATTTAGGATGATCACATGAAATAATGAGATCAAGGTCTTACTCAAATTGAAACTAGAGTTTCTAAATTATGGTACACCTCCTAAAATTATAATTGGCAATAAAGGTGTGGTAACTAATTACTTTGAAACAAAATTAATAATGGTTTAACATTTTATTAATTTTTTACAAGAATTAATATTTAGGGTAACTTTTATTTAGGTTTAATTGAGAATTAGGGTTAAAGAATTTGTGATTAGGTTTTAAAAATAATTAACTTGTTAATTAAAGAATGTTTAAGTTACAAAATTTGAGTTATCAAAATAATCTTGGCTTTTAATATTTTCTTGATTATTACTATTTAAAGAAAATAGAAAATAGTAAATTGTAAATTAGGGTTTATGAATTACTACTAATAATTAAGTTAATGCAAATATGGTAAATAAAATTAATCCTAACATTTTACTTAGTTACTGAATAGTTAAAATTTAATTTTGAAACTTAATTATTTATTGAATTCAATTTGTATTTTAAATACTTGAAATGGCATAATTAAAGAAGTTAAAAATAAGTGAATTTTTATTTTGACACACATTTTTGTTTTATATTTTATTTCAGTAGAGTTTATTTTTGTGAGCATTTTGATATATTATTTGCATTTTTCTGAGTTGAAATGAATTTTCTATGATTTTGCAAAGTTTCAGTTATTTTTCTGGAATTTGATATTTGACATAAATACTAAACGTACCGGTTTGGACTCTAGTCACTGCGACCGACAGGTGGGTCCATTGACCAGGTCCAATGCCACGAGGGCGAAGACCAGTCAACTACACCCTGAGGCCCCACCTGCCACGTCAGTCTCGCCGGAGACGCGCCGGTGAACCACGGCGACGGCGTTCTGGCCATCCCGCGGATGCGTGGATGCAACCAATCGAACGCCCTCAACCTGCTGTACACGATGGTGGTATTCCCGCCACGAAAAGGTCACCGGAGATAGCTCCGATGAATGTCTCCGCGGTGGCGCACTCCGGCCCAAGATGCAAGAACTCGATACAGACGGAATTAGGATGCGATTGTGGTCTCAGAAGAAGCGCAAGCTCACCCTGAGGATGTTGGTGTGCTCGACGGAGGCGTTGATGGTCGAAGACGACGGCAAGGCCATGGATTCCGGTGAACCTGAGCGGAAGGGATCGGGTCGATTGCGCGGATATGTAGCTCCCCTCCTCGATTCCTTCTACCAGGAGACTCTCTGAGACACGGTGATGCTGCTCAGCTACCTCCCGTAGCCTGGGGTGGCCTCCAACGTCGACCTCGAGTTCGACTCCGGCGAGGTAGTGTGGAAGATAACAGAAGCTTGAGAGGGCTAGAGAGGGATTGGATGGGCGGCGAAGAATAAGTACTACACGGCGATGCTTTGGATGTATTTATAGAGCCAGAGGAGGTCGACATGGTCATTTCTACTCCGGCGATGGCTCAGATGTGGCGGCAACGTCGGCGGGTTCTGAGCGTCGATCTTGATGCCCTTTCGGATAGGACGGACGCGAGAAGTATTGAGCGTGATTCTGGGATGGTCTGCGGCGTCCAGGTCGTCCCTATCCTTCACGGTGAGGTGTCGGGGTGTCCCTGTGCGCTGTCGACGCCGTGGAGGAAGACGACGGCATCGTTTTGTTTCACGCCAGTGACGAAGCGGTACGAGGCCGTGGGCTGGACTGGGTTCGTTCGTGGGCTGGGTCGGTTGGCTTCGGGCTGCTGCCGTGCTGGGCTGCTGTTGGGCTAGCAGGTGAGCTCCTCTCTCTCTCTTATTCTTTTTCTATTTTCTGTTTTTATTTTCTGTTTTGATATTTCTATTTGGATTCAAATTTGAATTCAGTTGCTTTTTGCAGGTTCTAAATTATTTGAGTATCAAGATAACTTAATACTATTATTTACTGCCTAGTGTTACTTTTTAAATACATATTCATTTTATTATTAGGTTGATATTGTGTGGGGTTTTAATTGAAATAGAAATGGGTTTTTATATCCATCTCAATTCCTTGTTAATTTAGGAACCAGATTCATTTCAATGGTTTGAAATTTGATAACAAGTGAATGGTGAAAATATTATTAGGTTTAACTAATGTGCTTAACAACATTGATTGTTCATATCTATTTTAATTTTGACTAGAGTTTAAAGTAAATGGTGTTGAGAATAGGATTGGTTCATGATTTCATGTGGAGAATTACTTCTAAGGGTTTATGAAGATGGTTGGATCAACTCTATATTCTCTACTCTTGCTTAGCAACTACTACTTGAATTATTTAAAATAGATCCTAAGCTCATTATGGTTAACTAAATTACTTATCTGAATACTATTTCATTTGGTTCACTAAACCAGGTATTTGGATAGCAAAGTAAAATAGGGTATTGGTTTCATTCTACTCACCAAAGGCATTTAGTCCTAAGCATATGTGGCTTGGTTTATACTTGTGATCCATGATACACAAGTTAGGAAGCAATATTTTATGTGGGGTGGATTCTATGTGAAAAGTTTATAGTTTTGGGTGATGCTACACTAATATACAATAGGCATGAGGCATGGCAGGGTTCTATTTATGATCCAAAGTAATACTTGGATTGGAATTCAAATATGGTCTAAGGTTTTAAGTAGTGATCACCCAAGTGATATACAACTAGGATTAGGTATGAGCATAAGCTTGGTTATGTTTAATTGGCTAGGGTTATCCTCCTCACTTAGGTAGAATTATTGTATCAAGGCAATGCTAGTTAGTCTCAAGTGTTTGGATAAGCAAGGTTTAAATACAATATCATTCCTACTCTATACAAGGCATGAGTATTGGTTTGGTTAACTACTAATGAGTTACTTATTATTTCTTGTGAAGAATGAGATCTATTGATCATATGTATAGGTTTAACTTATCAACTCAATTTATAAAGCAAGATCATGCATTAGACATGATCCACTTATTCCTCACTAATCTCTCTTCTTTAATACTTCCCTCAACACACTCACTTAGATTCTTAAGGTTTATGATCATCACCCAATTTGTAATAATCAAAGTATTGGCCTCACAACAATTCATTGGTGAATTATTGTTCTCTCTCCAAGATCAAGTATAAGTCCACATACTTGAGTATACCCCATTTAGGTTGAGCTCTTAAGAATAAGTAGAGTTCTCTAGGGTTTATGATCATTACCAAGTTGTAATGATCACAACACTTGCCTCTATATAATTACTAGAGGAATAAATTCTTACTTACCATCAAGTGTGAGCTAGGTCAAGTAGGGTTTAACACTTTACTTATACTTATTATAACATTGGTTAGTATCAACAATTACCTCCCTTGGACAAGGTTTAAATATTTAGCTAGGTTCTATTTAATGGATGATATAAGCATATTGATGATTCTCTCCTTTCTCTAAGGTTTAATGGAATGAGTTGGGAAATAAGATTGGAATGGTCAAGGTTAATGAAGAATGAATATGAATGTCCTTGACATGGTTCAAGTATTGTAGTGGAAAAGATATACCATGTGACTCATGGTAGGAACATTTATTTAGTAGAAGACATGGATAAGATAAGTAAAGAATAGTTTCTTAATTATTTGTGTTCTTTGATTTAGGATTGAATAATTATTCATGTGTGGTTGTAAGGAATGGCATGTTGAGATCTTTTATAAGATCTTGTAATTGAACCTTACTTAAGGTGTTGCTTGTTGTAATTCTACTACTATTTGATCTAGCCCATAGATCAAATCATCTCTACCCAAAACAAGGTTTTAGCAAAGATCCCAGTGAAGTTTATAGCGCTTGACTTGATGATCTACTTCAATTCCAGCAAGTCAAGTGAAACTTCAGTTACTGTGGTAAGTTTTATGTGAAGCGCGAAAATTTCCCGAATTTTCTATGCATGAATGCAATGCACACTTTGGTGTTCTCTCATTTTATTGCCTCTAAACCTGGGATATTACAGCCTCTCCCCCTTAAACTGAACTTCGTCCCGAAGTTCGAACGCTCTCATGTTTCGGAATGTTGACATGTCTTGAACAGATCACCATCCTTCAACTACATGGTGATCACACTAAATATAATTGGATATATCCCTTATCTAGATCCTTCTTGTAGTCTTCTGGCACTGATACTTCCTTCAATTCTATGATTTCTTCTAACACTCTAAGCTTATAGGCTTCCTCTCCAAATATTATTGGATTAGGACATCTTATTGTGTTAATGGACTTTACTAATGGTTGTGGTGAGAGCTTCCTATTTGGGTACTCAAAGCTTGGTTCTACCAGCTGCGGTAATCCAGCTGCGGTGTAATATGGCACTACGATTTACCAGCTGCGATACTCAAACCTTAAGTCTAAAAGATTTATTTAAGGTAGGGTATTGTTTTCCCTTACTACCATAACAAAAGTAATGGTACTTGGTAAGGTATTTACAATAAGCATGGTCCTGGTTGTTTAGTCCTACGAATGAATTAGACTCATTTAGTCCATCCAATCATGGCTTCTAGTTTATACTAGTTATCTTCCCTTTGGTTTCTTTAAGTTCCATGAAAGGAATCTTTCCAATAGGCTTATGTTTTAGTAGGGTCAAAGTCCTTTGTTTAGTATCTTTTTAGGCTTTGATTGTCCTCTGATAACTTCTTCATACAACTTCATTATCTTGGACTTACTTGAGTTCTCTTGGTTTCGAGTAATTACAATTACCCACTCAAGTTAAGGTCTAACACTTACTTCCTCGAGATATGAACCTCGGCTTCTGGTCTGACAACCTCCTAAGAGTACTATTATATGGGTACTTCCCATCAACCTTATAAAAATAAGATCGGACTTCCTCTCAGTTCAGACCTTCTTCTTGGTCCATCATACTCCAAATATTATATCTTAATACTTCTCCTTCAGTCTTCCTCTCCCCCTTGGAGTTTACTAATGATCTTCAAACTTCCTTTCTTCTAATCATTAAACTCCAAGGTTAGATAGTTGTTTTAAGTCTGGTTTATATTTATACCTTTCTAAAGTCTCACGAAGAATTCTTTCTGGTGTATCCACACAGTTGTGGGTATCCATTATGAATCCTCCGACTAAATATTTACCAGCTATGGAATACCAGCTGTGAAATACTAGCTGCGGAATCCCCTTTCCTTTAGAGTGAAAGAACGATTAAGTGGCGGATTATTTGTTACCAGCTGCAGATTATCTAACACGAGATATGGCTTACTTGATATCAGCTGTGGGCTATCTGGTACCAGCTGCAGATTATCTAGCACCAGATGTGGCTTATTGGATACCAGCTGTGACTATGTTATGGTTTTAGGCAATATCTACCTACCAGCTGTGGCTACTTACATAGTTTTGGTTAGGATATACCTCACTTCACATTCTTTCTCTTCATGGTTATCCTATATCAGCTGCGGTCTTATGATACCAGCTGCGACTTCACTTGTCTATTTTCCTTCTTCTAGGGTTTGTTTTGCAAGATAACCACTTGTTGACACTATGAAAATAGTATTGTAAGTGACTTCACTTGCATCCTTCTTCCATAATGAATATGACTCCACTTCTACTGCTCCATATTCACTATTTTTCTCACTTTCATGGTACTTCCATGTTGAAGTACTCCTTGATTAAGGATAGAAATGAGTTTTAATTGGTCCTTCCTTTAAGATTGTTGTGATTACTTCCCACAACTTTACTTCCTTCTTCTAGTGAACCTTCATCTTGTCTTCAAAACCTTCAGGATTCATCACTTCCTCACACGAATACCTTTACCCTCTAGACCTATAACATCAAGTAGGAGCTTGATATTGCAACATGCATTTGCATATCAAAGTCAAACTTCATGTATGGATCTAGTCAATCAATGAAAATCCAATAAAATCCAAGAAGATTCAGCTTTGTGTTTATAATACACATCCTTCTATGCCTGAATATAAAAGTTGGGTAAGACATCCCTAAACATCAGGTTCAGATGTGCAATATATAACACCACATAAGATAGGCTTCGGTCGTGATACTTAGCACGAATACGTGAATTTCTACTATTTGTCTCAACATTCATCTTAATTGCACATTTGCAATGAGACAAACTTGAAACAAAATGGCTTGGGATAGTTGGAGTTAACCTAGTTTTCTTTGGAAGTACTAACAAATAGGATACCATATATATGTGCTATTGAGGACTACTTCCTATAATACAATTAGTTCTAACATGTCTACTCTAAACACATGATTGTTTAGAATATACCACCTATAACTCTAGGATTTCTCTATGTGATATGCTCTAAATAAGCCTTCTTTAACTTAAGGACTATGGTTCTAACATTCTTGACACAGTTTCTAGGATTTTAAGGCCTAAGCTTTCGAACTATTCCCTAAATCCTACTCCTTATCATACTTCTGTTAACTCACTTATGATGTTCTACTCCCTCACATCATGATTCTCAAGTGAATCATATATTATTACCAACTTTACCATGAAAAGTAGAGTTGTATAACTCCTATCACTCTTCCTTACCTCCTATGATTGACTCATCATAGACATATACTACCTTATATAACTTATCTCCCTTACTTAACATCAGTCAGTTGACATTTTTTTTAATGACTCTTACTTAACTATAACTTGCATTGGTATACTTCTTCCAATAGGATATCTTCCTTATGGTTGTATCCTCTCTTTGGACTACCATGTATTGTATACCAATTGTGGTCTACTACCACCATTTATCTTAAGCTTCAATGGTGTTCTAGTTATTTGGAATGAAGCAAGATAACTAACTAACCTTATTTAAGAAAATAGATAATAAAGATTGACTCAAGTGTGTCAGGATTATTCTCAAGTGAATACCCATCTCAAGTCAAAAGAATGGTTGGTTTGGCTAAGACACTTCCTGTAGACACTACCAAAACCTATAGGTCTCCTTTAAAGGGTTTTAATCCTAGGGTCAAAGCATTTGCTCTGATACCAGCTGTGGTGACCCAGCGTACCACTGCATGGTGTAGTACACAAGTCGTTGACATAACACAAGTGAAACACCGTTCCACTCATATTACATCTCTCAGAGTGGTACAACAGAAACATATGCGAGTCCAAGGTATGTCTATAGAAGTACACACGAACTGTTTACATAAGATCCACACAGCCTCCTACTTTACAGTGAGGTAAAACTTCAAATAAACTCCAGAAGAATGACTCGTAGTCTATCTTATTGCTAACTCAAGTTTAAGAGCTAATTGGCTTGCTATGGAACTCTAGCTACTTAGGTGCTAGGATTAGGGAAAGATTCCCTTCTATTACTATTCTAGGTTTCCATAATAGCTGATGCAGAAGTTGACTCCATTGACTTCATTGATTGGATTCTTCATCTTGTTGCAGTTGACTCCTCTGTCTTCGAGTTCCACGATAGTTTCTCCTTCGGTGCATTGCTCTAAGAAGGGGGTTCAAGCGAGATAGAATGAGTACGAGCGTACTCAGCAAGTTCATATTAGGAAATATGTGTATCATGCACTAGCTACAGCCATAGACCGTAAAGTCATAGGCCAATGCAAGTTTTTGTAATCATTTCTTCAAAAGGTTTATTTTATTCTGAAAACTATGCCCGTCAGTCTTCACAGGTTGACTAGAACTTCGTGGAGTTCCTTTCCTGCCGCGTTCGCAGTTCCCTTCCCGGAACAGGGAGTGACAGCCACAATTTGATACACTCTGCAGAGGTGCGTTACTTTTCCCACAAGAGATCTCACCCTTTTTGCCATCCGCAGGGACTTGCCCCCGTTCACACTTCCTTTGGTGTGAGGCCAGGTATAAAGATCCAAGCCCACACCGCCTTCTCCGCGACTGCAAACCCACCCTTTTGTCCACCCGTACACCTCCAGGTAGACTTTCCCCGATAATACGGCTTTACTCATGATGTACTTTGGACAATCCTTCATAGATCGTAGAGCCATCATCACTAATGGATGGGGATTTAAAAGGCTATCCCAACCTACGGCAAGGTTCTCTCCAACACCCCGCCGGCTCTACCAATCCGTTGGCGTGCGTAAGGGAAAAGATACACCGGCTTTTCCGCAGCCATTATAGATCTCATGGTCAACGCGGTTTGTACGGCGCTAGAATCACTGGACGGCATTGGTAATTTAATCCTAGGGTGATATAACCCATTGCAATGGAACCTCCACCATATCAACACATACCATGGTTCCATTGCCCACCACATAGTCATATTCATAATTGTAAAATAATACTTTGCTTTTCAATGCATGAGTGATAAGTATAGTACTTTGCATATAGTTTGATAAAAATAATCAAATGACATGAGCAAGCGATGAACTTGCCTTTCTTGACTGCAAGATTATGCAGACAAAAGCTTCGATACGTGATAACTCCAAATGCTGAAATACCATCATCGTCCGGTAAGGACAATGCTTAAAGAACGAGCAAAGATGCTATAATGCATAGTATGAGATGCAATCGTCCCGAGCGTAACCTAACCTCGATGGTTTAAGATGTATGAGTTGTAAAGATTTCTTTAGGGTTGGTTGCACTTTTAGAATGGTTCTCAAACAAGGTTCTTATTAGGGTTTGGTTATATTAGCATCATAACCAAGTGATATAAGACATCATAACAATCATACACCTAAGGAATAGTGGTGAAATAATGTATAAAGAACAGTTGTCAATTTTAAGTTCTACAGAACATGGTTGATGGTTACTTATACTATACTTCAAAAGAATAACTTTTGAAGAACATGTTGTTTAAGAAATATTTAGTATTTCAAAGAAGGATTAGGGCTTCTAAGGTTTGATTGACATTTGTACTTCAAAAGAATATCTTTTGAGGAACAGGTTAAATAAGAACATGAACTACTATACATAGGAGCTATGGCTTTCTAGGGTTTACTATTGGATTCATTTAGTTCCACTTAATAAGAACTAGTTGGTTCTTAACTTGGAATGGGTTTCTATATAGCAAGTATTGGTAGGTTTATTGCTATGGTTTCTTCTAAGCATCATATCAAAGGATGGTTATCAAGATGGTTCTATAAATTAGCTATTAGGGTTTACTATGGTTTCACCATTGCTTCACTAAGTAATCTCTAATTGCTTTTAAGCTAAGTGGCTTATTACTTTCTAGGTAGGGTTTAGTTGAATAGGAGCATGGGTTGTGAATTACTACACAAGATTGGTACTAGAGTTCATTATTATAGTTCTACTAGGGTTTGATGGTTGAGGTTGATTCTAATGGTGTGGTATGGTGATGAATGGTGTCAATGTGAGGTTAGCAAGCTAGGGTTTGTAATTAAGTGGTACTAGTGGATCATACAAGTGTTAACTAAAAATAAACACATGAGATGATAGTCTCCTGTGAATTGTACCTAGTTTTATTTTAGTGGATCATGAGTATGCACTCATTGGTTGTTTATTAAGTTTCTACACCTAAAGGTGAGGTGTATATAATTGTATGGGCTAAACCCCCTAGGGTTTCAGGGTTGCACTAATTTAGGATGATCACATGAAATAATGAGATCAAGGTCTTACTCAAATTGAAACTAGAGTTTCTAAATTATGGTACACCTCCTAAAATTATAATTGGCAATAAAGGTGTGGTAACTAATTACTTTGAAACAAAATTAATAATGGTTTAACATTTTATTAATTTTTTACAAGAATTAATATTTAGGGTAACTTTTATTTAGGTTTAATTGAGAATTAGGGTTTAAGAATTTGTGATTAGGTTTTAAAATAATTAACTTGTTAATTAAAGAATGTTTAAGTTACAAAATTTGAGTTATCAAAATAATCTTGGCTTTTAATATTTTCTTGATTATTACTATTTAAAGAAAATAGAAAATAGTAAATTGTAAATTAGGGTTTATGAATTACTACTAATAATTAAGTTAATGCAAATATGGTAAATAAAATTAATCCTAACATTTTACTTAGTTACTGAATAGTTAAAATTTAATTTTGAAACTTAATTATTTATTGAATTCAATTTGTATTTTAAATACTTGAAATGGCATAATTAAAGAAGTTAAAAATAAGTGAATTTTTATTTTGACACACATTTTTGTTTTATATTTTATTTCAGTAGAGTTTATTTTTGTGAGCATTTTGATATATTATTTGCATTTTTCTGAGTTGAAATGAATTTTCTATGATTTTGCAAAGTTTCAGTTATTTTTCTGGAATTTGATATTTGACATAAATACTAAACGTACCGGTTTGGACTCTAGTCACTGCGACCGACAGGTGGGTCCATTGACCAGGTCCAATGCCACGAGGGCGAAGACCAGTCAACTACACCCTGAGGCCCCACCTGCCACGTCAGTCTCGCCGGAGACGCGCCGGTGAACCACGGCGACGGCGTTCTGGCCATCCCGCGGATGCGTGGATGCAACCAATCGAACGCCCTCAACCTGCTGTACACGATGGTGGTATTCCCGCCACGAAAAGGTCACCGGAGATAGCTCCAATGAATGTCTCCGCGGCGGCGCACTCCGGCCCAAGATGCAAGAACTCGATACAGACGGAATTAGGATGCGATTGTGGTCTCAGAAGAAGCGCAAGCTCACCCTGAGGATGTTGGTGTGCTCGACGGAGGCGTTGATGGTCGAAGATGACGGCAAGGCCATGGATTCCGGTGAACCTGAGCGGAAGGGATCGGGTCGATTGCGCGGATATGTAGCTCCCCTCCTCGATTCCTTCTACCAGGAGACTCTCTGAGACACGGTGATGCTGCTCAGCTACCTCCCGTAGCCTGGGGTGGCCTCCAACGTCGACCTCGAGTTCGACTCCGGCGAGGTAGTGTGGAAGATAACAGAAGCTTGAGAGGGCTAGAGAGGGATTGGATGGGCGGCGAAGAACAAGTACTACACGGCGATGCTTCGGATGTATTTATAGAGCCAGAGGAGGTCGACATGGTCATTTCTACTCCGGCGATGGCTCAGATGTGGCAGCAATGTCGGCGGGTTCTGAGCGTCGATCTTGATGCCCTTTCGGATAGGACGGACGCGAGAAGTATTGAGCGTGATTCTGGGATGGTCTGCGGCGTCCAGGTCGTCCCTATCCTTCACGGTGAGGTGGCCGGGGTGTCCCTGTGCGCTGTCGACGCCGTGGAGGAAGACGACGGCATCGTTTTGTTTCACGCCAGCGACGAAGCGGTACGAGGCCGTGGGCTGGACTGGGTTCGTTCGTGGGCTGGGTCGGTTGGCTTCGGGCTGCTGCCGTGCTGGGCTGCTGTTGGGCTAGCAGGTGAGCTCCTCTCTCTCTCTTATTCTTTTTCTATTTTCTGTTTTTATTTTCTGTTTTGATATTTCTATTTGGATTCAAATTTGAATTCAGTTGCTTTTTGCAGGTTCTAAATTATTTGAGTATCAAGATAACTTAATACTATTATTTACTGCCTAGTGTTACTTTTTAAATACATATTCATTTTATTATTAGGTTGATATTGTGTGGGGTTTTAATTGAAATAGAAATGGGTTTTTATATCCATCTCAATTCCTTGTTAATTTAGGAACCAGATTCATTTCAATGGTTTGAAATTTGATAACAAGTGAATGGTGAAAATATTATTAGGTTTAACTAATGTGCTTAACAACATTGATTGTTCATATCTATTTTAATTTTGACTAGAGTTTAAAGTAAATGGTGTTGAGAATAGGATTGGTTCATGATTTCATGTGGAGAATTACTTCTAAGGGTTTATGAAGATGGTTGGATCAACTCTATATTCTCTACTCTTGCTTAGCAACTACTACTTGAATTATTTAAAATAGATCCTAAGCTCATTATGGTTAACTAAATTACTTATCTGAATACTATTTCATTTGGTTCACTAAACCAGGTATTTGGATAGCAAAGTAAAATAGGGTATTGGTTTCATTCTACTCACCAAAGGCATTTAGTCCTAAGCATATGTGGCTTGGTTTATACTTGTGATCCATGATACACAAGTTAGGAAGCAATATTTTATGTGGGGTGGATTCTATGTGAAAAGTTTATAGTTTTGGGTGATGCTACACTAATATACAATAGGCATGAGGCATGGCAGGGTTCTATTTATGATCCAAAGTAATACTTGGATTGGAATTCAAATATGGTCTAAGGTTTTAAGTAGTGATCACCCAAGTGATATACAACTAGGATTAGGTATGAGCATAAGCTTGGTTATGTTTAATTGGCTAGGGTTATCCTCCTCACTTAGGTAGAATTATTGTATCAAGGCAATGCTAGTTAGTCTCAAGTGTTTGGATAAGCAAGGTTTAAATACAATATCATTCCTACTCTATACAAGGCATGAGTATTGGTTTGGTTAACTACTAATGAGTTACTTATTATTTCTTGTGAAGAATGAGATCTATTGATCATATGTATAGGTTTAACTTATCAACTCAATTTATAAAGCAAGATCATGCATTAGACCTGATCCACTTATTCCTCACTAATCTCTCTTCTTTAATACTTCCCTCAACACACTCACTTAGATTCTTAAGGTTTATGATCATCACCCAATTTGTAATAATCAAAGTATTGGCCTCACAACAATTCATTGGTGAATTATTGTTCTCTCTCCAAGATCAAGTATAAGTCCACATACTTGAGTATACCCCATTTAGGTTGAGCTCTTAAGAATAAGTAGAGTTCTCTAGGGTTTATGATCATTACCAAGTTGTAATGATCACAACACTTGCCTCTATATAATTACTAGAGGAATAAATTCTTACTTACCATCAAGTGTGAGCTAGGTCAAGTAGGGTTTAACACTTTACTTATACTTATTATAACATTGGTTAGTATCAACAATTACCTCCCTTGGACAAGGTTTAAATATTTAGCTAGGTTCTATTTAATGGATGATATAAGCATATTGATGATTCTCTCCTTTCTCTAAGGTTTAATGGAATGAGTTGGGAAATAAGATTGGAATGGTCAAGGTTAATGAAGAATGAATATGAATGTCCTTGACATGGTTCAAGTATTGTAGTGGAAAAGATATACCATGTGACTCATGGTAGGAACATTTATTTAGTAGAAGACATGGATAAGATAAGTAAAGAATAGTTTCTTAATTATTTGTGTTCTTTGATTTAGGATTGAATAATTATTCATGTGTGGTTGTAAGGAATGGCATGTTGAGATCTTTTATAAGATCTTGTAATTGAACCTTACTTAAGGTGTTGCTTGTTGTAATTCTACTACTATTTGATCTAGCCCATAGATCAAATCATCTCTACCCAAAACAAGGTTTTAGCAAAGATCCCAGTGAAGTTTATAGCGCTTGACTTGATGATCTACTTCAATTCCAGCAAGTCAAGTGAAACTTCAGTTACTGTGGTAAGTTTTATGTGAAGCGCGAAAATTTCCCGAATTTTCTATGCATGAATGCAATGCACACTTTGGTGTTCTCTCATTTTATTGCCTCTAAACCTGGGATATTACAGCCTCTCCCCCTTAAACTGAACTTCGTCCCGAAGTTCGAACGCTCTCATGTTTCGGAATGTTGACATGTCTTGAACAGATCACCATCCTTCAACTACATGGTGATCACACTAAATATAATTGGATATATCCCTTATCTAGATCCTTCTTGTAGTCTTCTGGCACTGATACTTCCTTCAATTCTATGATTTCTTCTAACACTCTAAGCTTATAGGCTTCCTCTCCAAATATTATTGGATTAGGACATCTTATTGTGTTAATGGACTTTACTAATGGTTGTGGTGAGAGCTTCCTATTTGGGTACTCAAAGCTTGGTTCTACCAGCTGCGGTAATCCAGCTGCGGTGTAATATGGCACTACGATTTACCAGCTGCGATACTCAAACCTTAAGTCTAAAAGATTTATTTAAGGTAGGGTATTGTTTTCCCTTACTACCATAACAAAAGTAATGGTACTTGGTAAGGTATTTACAATAAGCATGGTCCTGGTTGTTTAGTCCTACGAATGAATTAGACTCATTTAGTCCATCCAATCATGGCTTCTAGTTTATACTAGTTATCTTCCCTTTGGTTTCTTTAAGTTCCATGAAAGGAATCTTTCCAATAGGCTTATGTTTTAGTAGGGTCAAAGTCCTTTGTTTAGTATCTTTTTAGGCTTTGATTGTCCTCTGATAACTTCTTCATACAACTTCATTATCTTGGACTTACTTGAGTTCTCTTGGTTTCGAGTAATTACAATTACCCACTCAAGTTAAGGTCTAACACTTACTTCCTCGAGATATGAACCTCGGCTTCTGGTCTGACAACCTCCTAAGAGTACTATTATATGGGTACTTCCCATCAACCTTATAAAAATAAGATCGGACTTCCTCTCGATTCAGGACCTTCTTCTTGGTCCATCATACTCCAAATATTATATCTTAATACTTCTCCTTCAGTCTTCCTCTCCCCCTTGGAGTTTACTAATGATCTTCAAACTTCCTTTCTTCTAATCATTAAACTCCAAGGTTAGATAGTTGTTTTAAGTCTGGTTTATATTTATACCTTTCTAAAGTCTCACGAAGAATTCTTTCTGGTGTATCCACACAGTTGTGGGTATCCATTATGAATCCTCCGACTAAATATTTACCAGCTATGGAATACCAGCTGTGAAATACTAGCTGCGGAATCCCCTTTCCTTTAGAGTGAAAGAACGATTAAGTGGCGGATTATTTGTTACCAGATGCAGATTATCTAACACGAGATATGGCTTACTTGATATCAGCTGTGGGCTATCTGGTACCAGCTGCAGATTATCTAGCACCAGATGTGGCTTATTGGATACCAGCTGTGACTATGTTATGGTTTTAGGCAATATCTACCTACCAGCTGTGGCTACTTACATAGTTTTGGTTAGGATATACCTCACTTCACATTCTTTCTCTTCATGGTTATCCTATATCAGCTGCGGTCTTATGATACCAGCTGCGACTTCACTTGTCTATTTTCCTTCTTCTAGGGTTTGTTTTGCAAGATAACCACTTGTTGACACTATGAAAATAGTATTGTAAGTGACTTCACTTGCATCCTTCTTCCATAATGAATATGACTCCACTTCTACTGCTCCATATTCACTATTTTTCTCACTTTCATGGTACTTCCATGTTGAAGTACTCCTTGATTAAGGATAGAAATGAGTTTTAATTGGTCCTTCCTTTAAGATTGTTGTGATTACTTCCCACAACTTTACTTCCTTCTTCTAGTGAACCTTCATCTTGTCTTCAAAACCTTCAGGATTCATCACTTCCTCACACGAATACCTTTACCCTCTAGACCTATAACATCAAGTAGGAGCTTGATATTGCAACATGCATTTGCATATCAAAGTCAAACTTCATGTATGGATCTAGTCAATCAATGAAAATCCAATAAAATCCAAGAAGATTCAGCTTTGTGTTTATAATACACATCCTTCTATGCCTGAATATAAAAGTTGGGTAAGACATCCCTAAACATCAGGTTCAGATGTGCAATATATAACACCACATAAGATAGGCTTCTGTCGTGATACTTAGCACGAATACGTGAATTTCTACTATTTGTCTCAACATTCATCTTAATTGCACATTTGCAATGAGACAAACTTGAAACAAAATGGCTTGGGATAGTTGGAGTTAACCTAGTTTTCTTTGGAAGTACTAACAAATAGGATACCATATATATGTGCTATTGAGGACTACTTCCTATAATACAATTAGTTCTAACATGTCTACTCTAAACACATGATTGTTTAGAATATACCACCTATAACTCTAGGATTTCTCTATGTGATATGCTCTAAATAAGCCTTCTTTAACTTAAGGACTATGGTTCTAACATTCTTGACACGCTTTCTAGGATTTTAAGGCCTAAGCTTTCGAACTATTCCCTAAATCCTACTCCTTATCATACTTCGTTAACTCACTTATGATGTTCTACTCTCACATCATGATTCTCAAGTGAATCATATATTATTACCAACTTTACCATGAAAAGTAGAGTTGTATAACTCCTATCACTCTTCCTTACCTCCTATGATTGACTCATCATAGACATATACTACCTTATATAACTTATCTCCCTTACTTAACATCAGTCAGTTGACATTTTTTTTAATGACTCTTACTTAACTATAACTTGCATTGGTATACTTCTTCCAATAGGATATCTTCCTTATGGTTGTATCCTCTCTTTGGACTACCATGTATTGTATACCAATTGTGGTCTACTACCACCATTTATCTTAAGCTTCAATGGTGTTCTAGTTATTTGGAATGAAGCAAGATAACTAACTAACCTTATTTAAGAAAATAGATAATAAAGATTGACTCAAGTGTGTCAGGATTATTCTCAAGTGAATACCCATCTCAAGTCAAAAGAATGGTTGGTTTGGCTAAGACACTTCCTGTAGACACTACCAAAACCTATAGGTCTCCTTTAAAGGGTTTTAATCCTAGGGTCAAAGCATTTGCTCTGATACCAGCTGTGGTGACCCAGCGTACCACTGCATGGTGTAGTACACAAGTCGTTGACATAACACAAGTGAAACACCGTTCCACTCATATTACATCTCTCAGAGTGGTACAACAGAAACATATGCGAGTCCAAGGTATGTCTATAGAAGTACACACGAACTGTTTACATAAGATCCACACAGCCTCCTACTTTACAGTGAGGTAAAACTTCAAATAAACTCCAGAAGAATGACTCGTAGTCTATCTTATTGCTAACTCAAGTTTAAGAGCTAATTGGCTTGCTATGGAACTCTAGCTACTTAGGTGCTAGGATTAGGGAAAGATTCCCTTCTATTACTATTCTAGGTTTCCATAATAGCTGATGCAGAAGTTGACTCCATTGACTTCATTGATTGGATTCTTCATCTTGTTGCAGTTGACTCCTCTGTCTTCGAGTTCCACGATAGTTTCTCCTTCGGTGCATTGCTCTAAGAAGGGGGTTCAAGCGAGATAGAATGAGTACGAGCGTACTCAGCAAGTTCATATTAGGAAATATGTGTATCATGCACTAGCTACAGCCATAGACCAGAAAGTCATAGGCCAATGCAAGTTTTTGTAATCATTTCTTCAAAAGGTTTATTTTATTCTGAAAACTATGCCCGTCAGTCTTCACAGGTTGACTAGAACTTCGTGGAGTTCCTTTCCTGCCGCGTTCGCAGTTCCCTTCCCGGAACAGGGAGTGACAGCCACAATTTGATACACTCTGCAGAGGTGCGTTACTTTTCCCACAAGAGATCTCACCCTTTTTGCCATCCGCAGGGACTTGCCCCCGTTCACACTTCCTTTGGTGTGAGGCCAGGTATAAAGATCCAAGCCCACACCGCCTTCTCCGCGACTGCAAACCCACCCTTTTGTCCACCCGTACACCTCCAGTAGACTTTCCCCCGATAATACGGCTTTACTCATGATGTACTTTGGACAATCCTTCATAGATCGTAGAGCCATCATCACTAATGGATGGGGATTTAAAAGGCTATCCCAACCTACGGCAGTGCCTCCAACACCCCGCCGGCTCTACCAATCCGTTGGCGTGCAGAAGGGAAAAGATACAGCTGGCTTTTCCAGAGCCATTATAGATCTCATGGTCAACGCGGTTTGTACGGCGCTAGAATCACTGGACGGCATTGGTAATTTAATCCTAGGGTGATATAACCCATTGCAATGGAACCTCCACCATATCAACACATACCATGGTTCCATTGCCCACCACATAGTCATATTCATAATTGTAAAATAATACTTTGCTTTTCAATGCATGAGTGATAAGTATAGTACTTTGCATATAGTTTGATAAAAATAATCAAATGACATGAGCAAGCGATGAACTTGCCTTTCTTGACTGCAAGATTATGCAGACAAAAGCTTCGATACGTGATAACTCCAAATGCTGAAATACCATCATCGTCCGGTAAGGACAATGCTTAAAGAACGAGCAAAGATGCTATAATGCATAGTATGAGATGCAATCGTCCCGAGCGTAACCTAACCTCGATGGTTTAAGATGTATGAGTTGTAAAGATTTCTTTAGGGTTGGTTGCACTTTTAGAATGGTTCTCAAACAAGGTTCTTATTAGGGTTTGGTTATATTAGCATCATAACCAAGTGATATAAGACATCATAACAATCATACACCTAAGGAATAGTGGTGAAATAATGTATAAAGAACAGTTGTCAATTTTAAGTTCTACAGAACATGGTTGATGGTTACTTATACTATACTTCAAAAGAATAACTTTTGAAGAACATGTTGTTTAAGAAATATTTAGTATTTCAAAGAAGGATTAGGGCTTCTAAGATTTGATTAACATTTGTACTTCAAAAGAATATCTTTTGAGGAACAGGTTAAATAAGAACATGAACTACTATACATAGGAGCTATGGCTTTCTAGGGTTTACTATTGGATTCATTTAGTTCCACTTAATAAGAACTAGTTGGTTCTTAACTTGGAATGGGTTTCTATATAGCAAGTATTGGTAGGTTTATTGCTATGGTTTCTTCTAAGCATCATATCAAAGGATGGTTATCAAGATGGTTCTATAAATTAGCTATTAGGGTTTACTATGGTTTCACCATTGCTTCACTAAGTAATCTCTAATTGCTTTTAAGCTAAGTGGCTTATTACTTTCTAGGTAGGGTTTAGTTGAATAGGAGCATGGGTTGTGAATTACTACACAAGATTGGTACTAGAGTTCATTATTATAGTTCTACTAGGGTTTGATGGTTGAGGTTGATTCTAATGGTGTGGTATGGTGATGAATGGTGTCAATGTGAGGTTAGCAAGCTAGGGTTTGTAATTAAGTGGTACTAGTGGATCATACAAGTGTTAACTAAAAATAAACACATGAGATGATAGTCTCCTGTGAATTGTACCTAGTTTTATTTTAGTGGATCATGAGTATGCACTCATTGGTTGTTTATTAAGTTTCTACACCTAAAGGTGAGGTGGATATAATTGTATGGGCTAAACCCCCTAGGGTTTCAGGGTTGCACTAATTTAGGATGATCACATGAAATAATGAGATCAAGGTCTTACTCAAATTGAAACTAGAGTTTCTAAATTATGGTACACCTCCTAAAATTATAATTGGCAATAAAGGTGTGGTAACTAATTACTTTGAAACAAAATTAATAATGGTTTAACATTTTATTAATTTTTTACAAGAATTAATATTTAGGGTAACTTTTATTTAGGTTTAATTGAGAATTAGGGTTTAAGAATTTGTGATTAGGTTTTAAAAATAATTAACTTGTTAATTAAAGAATGTTTAAGTTACAAAATTTGAGTTATCAAAATAATCTTGGCTTTTAATATTTTCTTGATTATTACTATTTAAAGAAAATAGAAAATAGTAAATTGTAAATTAGGGTTTATGAATTACTACTAATAATTAAGTTAATGCAAATATGGTAAATAAAATTAATCCTAACATTTTACTTAGTTACTGAATAGTTAAAATTTAATTTTGAAACTTAATTATTTATTGAATTCAATTTGTATTTTAAATACTTGAAATGGCATAATTAAAGAAGTTAAAAATAAGTGAATTTTTATTTTGACACACATTTTTGTTTTATATTTTATTTCAGTAGAGTTTATTTTTGTGAGCATTTTGATATATTATTTGCATTTTTCTGAGTTGAAATGAATTTTCTATGATTTTGCAAAGTTTCAGTTATTTTTCTGGAATTTGATATTTGACATAAATACTAAACGTACCGGTTTGGACTCTAGTCACTGCGACCGACAGGTGGGTCCATTGACCAGGTCCAATGCCACGAGGGTGAAGACCAATCAACTACACCCTGAGGCCCCACCTGCCACGTCAGTCTCGCCGGAGACGCGCCGGTGAACCACGGCGACGGCGTTCTGGCCATCCCGCGGATGCGTGGATGCAACCAATCGAACGCCCTCAACCTGCTGTACACGATGGTGGTATTCCCGCCACGAAAAGGTCACCGGAGATAGCTCCGATGAATGTCTCCGCGGTGGCGCACTCCGGCCCAAGATGCAAGAACTCGATACAGACGGAATTAGGATGCGATTGTGGTCTCAGAAGAAGCGCAAGCTCACCCTGAGGATGTTGGTGTGCTCGACGGAGGCGTTGATGGTCGAAGACGACGGCAAGGCCATGGATTCCGGTGAACCTGAGCGGAAGGGATCGGGTCGATTGCGCGGATATGTAGCTCCCCTCCTCGATTCCTTCTACCAGGAGACTCTCTGAGACACGGTGATGCTGCTCAGCTACCTCCCGTAGCCTGGGGTGGCCTCCAACGTCGACCTCGAGTTCGACTCCGGCGAGGTAGTGTGGAAGATAACAGAAGCTTGAGAGGGCTAGAGAGGGATTGGATGGGCGGCGAAGAACAAGTACTACACGGCGATGCTTTGGATGTATTTATAGAGCCAGAGGAGGTCGACATGGTCATTTCTACTCCGGCGATGGCTCAGATGTGGCGGCAACGTCGGCGGGTTCTGAGCGTCGATCTTGATGCCCTTTCGGATAGGACGGACGCGAGAAGTATTGAGCGTGATTCTGGGATGGTCTGCGGCGTCCAGGTCGTCCCTATCCTTCACGGTGAGGTGGCCGGGGTGTCCCTGTGCGCTGTCGACGCCGTGGAGGAAGATAACGGCATCGTTTTGTTTCACGCCAGCGACGAAGCGGTACGAGGCCGTGGGCTGGACTGGGTTCGTTCGTGGGCTGGGTCGGTTGGCTTCGGGCTGCTGCCGTGCTGGGCTGCTGTTGGGCTAGCAGGTGAGCTCCTCTCTCTCTTATTCTTTTTCTATTTTCTGTTTTTATTTTCTGTTTTGATATTTCTATTTGGATTCAAATTTGAATTCAGTTGCTTTTTGCAGGTTCTAAATTATTTGAGTATCAAGATAACTTAATACTATTATTTACTGCCTAGTGTTACTTTTTAAATACATATTCATTTTATTATTAGGTTGATATTGTGTGGGGTTTTAATTGAAATAGAAATGGGTTTTTATATCCATCTCAATTCCTTGTTAATTTAGGAACCAGATTCATTTCAATGGTTTGAAATTTGATAACAAGTGAATGGTGAAAATATTATTAGGTTTAACTAATGTGCTTAACAACATTGATTGTTCATATCTATTTTAATTTTGACTAGAGTTTAAAGTAAATGGTGTTGAGAATAGGAGTGGTTCATGATTTCATGTGGAGAATTACTTCTAAGGGTTTATGAAGATGGTTGGATCAACTCTATATTCTCTACTCTTGCTTAGCAACTACTACTTGAATTATTTAAAATAGATCCTAAGCTCATTATGGTTAACTAAATTACTTATCTGAATACTATTTCATTTGGTTCACTAAACCAGGTATTTGGATAGCAAAGTAAAATAGGGTATTGGTTTCATTCTACTCACCAAAGGCATTTAGTCCTAAGCATATGTGGCTTGGTTTATACTTGTGATCCATGATACACAAGTTAGGAAGCAATATTTTATGTGGGGTGGATTCTATGTGAAAAGTTTATAGTTTTGGGTGATGCTACACTAATATACAATAGGCATGAGGCATGGCAGGGTTCTATTTATGATCCAAAGTAATACTTGGATTGGAATTCAAATATGGTCTAAGGTTTTAAGTAGTGATCACCCAAGTGATATACAACTAGGATTAGGTATGAGCATAAGCTTGGTTATGTTTAATTGGCTAGGGTTATCCTCCTCACTTAGGTAGAATTATTGTATCAAGGCAATGCTAGTTAGTCTCAAGTGTTTGGATAAGCAAGGTTTAAATACAATATCATTCCTACTCTATACAAGGCATGAGTATTGGTTTGGTTAACTACTAATGAGTTACTTAGTATTTCTTGTGAAGAATGAGATCTATTGATCATATGTATAGGTTTAACTTATCAACTCAATTTATAAAGCAAGATCATGCATTAGACCTGATCCACTTATTCCTCACTAATCTCTCTTCTTTAATACTTCCCTCAACACACTCACTTAGATTCTTAAGGTTTATGATCATCACCCAATTTGTAATAATCAAAGTATTGGCCTCACAACAATTCATTGGTGAATTATTGTTCTCTCTCCAAGATCAAGTATAAGTCCACATACTTGAGTATACCCCATTTAGGTTGAGCTCTTAAGAATAAGTAGAGTTCTCTAGGGTTTATGATCATTACCAAGTTGTAATGATCACAACACTTGCCTCTATATAATTACTAGAGGAATAAATTCTTACTTACCATCAAGTGTGAGCTAGGTCAAGTAGGGTTTAACACTTTACTTATACTTATTATAACATTGGTTAGTATCAACAATTACCTCCCTTGGACAAGGTTTAAATATTTAGCTAGGTTCTATTTAATGGATGATATAAGCATATTGATGATTCTCTCCTTTCTCTAAGGTTTAATGGAATGAGTTGGGAAATAAGATTGGAATGGTCAAGGTTAATGAAGAATGAATATGAATGTCCTTGACATGGTTCAAGTATTGTAGTGGAAAAGATATACCATGTGACTCATGGTAGGAACATTTATTTAGTAGAAGACATGGATAAGATAAGTAAAGAATAGTTTCTTAATTATTTGTGTTCTTTGATTTAGGATTGAATAATTATTCATGTGTGGTTGTAAGGAATGGCATGTTGAGATCTTTTATAAGATCTTGTAATTGAACCTTACTTAAGGTGTTGCTTGTTGTAATTCTACTACTATTTGATCTAGCCCATAGATCAAATCATCTCTACCCAAAACAAGGTTTTAGCAAAGATCCCAGTGAAGTTTATAGCGCTTGACTTGATGATCTACTTCAATTCCAGCAAGTCAAGTGAAACTTCAGTTACTGTGGTAAGTTTTATGTGAAGCGCGAAAATTTCCCGAATTTTCTATGCATGAATGCAATGCACACTTTGGTGTTCTCTCATTTTATTGCCTCTAAACCTGGGATATTACAGCTAGGGTTTGGGAGGGGGTGGCCGGCCACTTCAAGGGGGGCGGCCAGCTTGTGGTCTTGGGGTGGCCGGCCCCCTCCCTTGGCCCCTCATTATATAGGTGGATCCCCAAGTGTTGGTGTCCAAGTCTTCGAATAAGACCCGAACCAAAAACCTTCCATAAGAGGGGGAAACCTAGCCCAACTAGGACTCCCACCAAAGGTGGGAGTTCCACCTCCCATGTGGGGGGGTGGCCGGCCCCCTAAGGGGGAGTCCACTTGGGACTCCTCCCCCACTAGGGTTGGCCGGCCATGGAGGTGGAGTCCCATGTGGACTCCACCTTCCTTGGTGGTTTCTTCCGGACTTTTCTAGAACCTTCTAGAACCTTCCATAGAACCTTCCGCGACATTTTAATTCACATAAAATGACATCCTATATATGAATCTTATTCTCCGGACCATTTCGGAACTCCTCGTGATGTCCGGGATCTCATCCGGGACTCCGAACAAATATTCGAACTCCATTCCATATTCAAGTTCTACCATTTCAACATCCAACTTTAAGTGTGTCACCCTACGGTTCGTGAACTATGCGGACATGGTTGAGTACTCACTCCGACCAATAACCAATAGCGGGATCTGGAGATCCATAATGGCTCCCACATATTCAACGATGACTTTAGTGATCGAATGAACCATTCACATACAATACCAATTCCCTTTGTCTCGCGATATTTTACTTGTCCGAGGTTTGATCTTCGGTATCACTCTATACCTTGTTCAACCTCGTCTCCTGACAAGTACTCTTTACTCGTACCGTGGTATGTGGTCTCTTATGAACTCATTCATATGCTTGCAAGACATTAGACGACATTCCACCGAGAGGGCCCAGAGTATATCTATCCGTCATCGGGATGGACAAATCCCACTGTTGATCCATATGCCTCAACTCATACTTTCCGGATACTTAATCCCACCTTTATAGCCACCCATTTACGCAGTGGTGTTTGGTGTAATCAAAGTACCTTTCCGATATAAGTGATTTACATGATCTCATGGTCATAAGGACTAGGTAACTATGTATCGAAAGCTTATAGCAAATAACTTAATGACGAGATCTTATGCTACGCTTAATTGGGTGTGTCCATTACATCATTCATATAATGACATAACCTTGTTATTAATAACATCCAATGTTCATGATTATGAAACTAATCATCCATTAATCAACAAGCTAGTTTAAGAGGCATACTAGGGACTCCTTGTTTGTCTACATATCACACATGTACTAATGTTTCGGTTAATACAATTCTAGCATGATATATAAACATTTATCATAAACATAAAGATATAAATAATAACCACTTTATTATTGCCTCTAGGGCATATCTCCTTCAGTCTCCCACTTGCACTAGAGTCAATAATCTAGATTACATTGTAATATACCTAACACCCATGGCATTCTGGTGTTGGTCATGCTTTGCCCTGGGGAGAGCTTTAGTCAACGGATCTGCTACATTCAGATCAGTGTGTACTTTGCAAATCTTTACTTCTCCATCTTCGATGTACTCGCGAATCGAGTGGTAACGCAGCTTGATATGCTTCAGCCTCTTGTGTGACCTTGGCTCTTGTGCATTGGCGATGGCACCCATGTTATCACAGTAAATGATTAATGGGTCCAATGCACTAGGAACCACACCGAGCTCTACAATGAACCTCTTCATCCATACCGCTTCTGATGAAGCCTCTGAAGCCGCTATGTACTCTGATTCTGTTGAAGACTTCTCCACCGTGCACTGCTTCGAGCTTGCCCAGCTTACTGCAGCACCATTCAATATAAACACGTACCCAGATTGTGACTTAGAGTCATCAGGATCATTGTTCCAACTTGCATCGGTGTAACCGTTTACAACGAGCTCTTGGTCACCTCCATAACAAAGAAACATATCCTTAGTTCTTTTCAAGTACTTCAGGATATTCTTGACCGTTGTCCAGTGTTCCATTCCTGTATCACTTTGATATCTGCTAGTCAAACTAACAGCATGTGCTATATCCGGTCTAGTACATAGCATGGCATACATGATAGATCCTACTGCCGAGGCATAGGGGATATTACTCATCCTTTCTCTTTCTTCTGCCGTAGCCGGTCCTTGAGTCTTACTCAATACCTTGCACAGTAACATAGGTAAGAACCCTTTCTTACTTTCGTCCATTCTAAACTTCTTTAGAATCTTGTCCAGATATGTACTCTGTGATAGCCCTATTAGACGTCTTGATCTATCTCTATAAATCTTGATGCCTAATATATACGATGCTTCACCAAGGTCTTTCATTGAAAAACTATTATTCAAATAACCTTTAACACTGCTTAATAGTTCTATATCATTCCCGATCAATAATATGTCATCTACATATAATATCAGGAATGCTACAGAGCTCCCACTCACTTTCTTGTAAATACAGGCCTCTCCATGACACTGTATAAACCCGAAGTCTTTGATCACCTTATCAAAGCGTCGGTTCCAACTTCTTGATGCTTGCTTCAGTCCATAGATTGAACGCTGAAGTTTGCATACTTTGTCAGCATTTTTAGGATCAACAAAACCTTTGGGTTGTACCATATACAACTCTTCCTCAATGTCTCCATTAAGGAACGCCGTTTTGACATCCATCTGCCAAATCTCATAATCGAAAAACGCAGCTATTGCTAACAAAATCCTCACAGATTTTAGCTTCGCTACAGGTGAGAATGTCTCATCGTAGTCAACTCCTTGAATTTGTCGGAAACCCTTTGCGACAAGTCGAGCTTTATAGACAGTAATATTACCATCAGCATCTGTTTTTCTCTTGAAGATCCATTTATTTTCGACAGCCTTTCGGCTATCAGGTAAGTCTACCAAAGTCCATACTTTGTTATCATACATGGATCCTATTTCGGATTTCATGGCTTCTTGCCATTTGTTGGAATCTAGGCTCATCATCGCTTCTTCATACGTCGCAGGGTCCTCATCATTGTTATCCACAATCATGACATTTAGACAAGGATCATACCAATCAGGAGTGGCACGTTCCCTTGTCGATCTGCGAGGGTCGTGAGTTTCCTCGTTCGAAGTTTCATGATCATTATCATTAGCTTCCTCTCGTTGCCGGTGTAGGCGGTACAGGTACAACTTCAGATCGCGCTACTCTGATCAACGAGTATAGATTCATCAATCTCATCGAGTTCTACTTTTCTTCCAGTCACTTCTTTAGTAAGAAATTCTTTCTCAAGAAAGGTTCCGTTCTTAGCAACAAAGATTTTGCCTTCGGATCTGTGATAGAAAGTGTACCCTATAGTTTCCTTAGGGTATCCTATGAAGACGCATTTCTCCGCTTTGGGTTCTAGCTTGTCCGGTTGTAACTTCTTTACATAGGCTTCGCAACCCCAAACTTTCAGGAACGACAGCTTAGGTTTCTTATTAAACCATAATTCATACGGTGTCGTTTCTACGGATTTTGATGGTGCTCTATTTAAAGTGAATGCGGCTGTCTCTAATGCATAACTCCAAAATGATAACGACAAATCAGTAAGAGACATCATACTACGAACCATATCTAAGAGAGTTCGATTACGACGTTCGGACACACCGTTACGTTGAGGTGTTCCCGGCGGTGTCAATTGTGAAAGTATTCCGCATTTCTTTAAATGCATGCCAAACTCATAACTCAGATATTCACCTCCACGATCAGATCGTAGAAATTTAATCTTCTTGTTACGTTGATTTTCTACTTCACTTTGAAATTCCTTAAACTTCTCGAAAGTTTCGGATTTATGTTTCATGAAATAGATATACCCATATCTACTCAGATCATCTGTGAAGGTTAGAACATAACGATAACCACCGCGCGATGCTACGCTCATTGGTCCACATACATCGGTATGTATGATTTCCAATAAGTCGGTAGCTCGCTCCATCATACTGAAAATGGAGTCTTTGTCATTTTACCCATTAGACATGCTTCGCATCTATCAAGTGACTCAAAGTCAAGTGATTCAAGTAATCCATCAGTATGGAGTTTCTTCATGCGTTTCACTCCAATATGACCAAGACGAAAGTGCCACATATAAGTAGAATTATCATTCAATTTAATTCGCTTAGCATCAATGTTATGTATATGCGTATCACTACTATCGAGATCTAACAGAAATAAGCCATTCTTTTGTGGTGCTCGACCATAAAAGATATTATTCATAAAAATAGAACAACCATTATTCTCAGACTTGAATGAATAACCGTCTTGCATTAAACAAGATCCAGATATAATGTTCATGCTCAACGCAGTACATAATAGCAATTATTTAGTCTTAAAACTAATCCCGAAGTTAGATGAAGTGGAAGTGTGCCGACTGCGATCACATTTACCTTGGATCCGTTTCCAACGCGCATCGTCACTTCATCTTTCAGCAGTTGTCGTTTATTCTTTAGTTCTGTTTCGAGTTACAAATATGAGCAACCGAACCGTATCAAATACCCGGTACTAGAACGAGAACCGGTGAAATGAACATCTATAACATGTATATCAGATATACCTTCTTTCTTCTTCTTGACAAGGCCGCTCTTCGGATCAGCCGAGATACTTGGAGCAATTACGCTTCCAGTGTCCCTTCTCCTTGCAAGAATAGCACTCAGCATCGTGCTTAGGGCCGTTCTTAGGTTTCATAGGAGGCGTGGCAGCTTTCTTGCCACCCTTCTTGAATTTTCCCTTAGACTTGCCCTGTTTCTTGAAACTGGTGGTCTTGTTGACCATCAACACTTGGTGCTCTTTCTTGATCTCAATCTTAGCAGCTTTTAGCATGCCAAAGAGTTCAGGTAACTCCTTGTTCATGTTCTGCATATTGTAGTTCATCACAAAGTTCTTGTAACTTGGTGGCAGTGATTGAAGGACACGATTAATCCCCAGTCTGTTAGGAATCACTATTCCCAAGTCATCGAGTTTCTTCGCATGCCCGGTCATGGCGAGCATGTGCTCACTAACGGAGCTGCCTTCTTCCATCATGCAGTGAAGAAATGTTTCGATGCTTCATAGCATTCCACGGCCGCATGAGTCTCGAATATAGCTTTCAGCTCATTCATCAACTCATGAGGATCGTGGTGCTCAAAACGTTTTTGAAGATCGGATTCCAGATCGCACGGGATGGCATACCGAACTTGAGAGTACCGAGTTTTCCGAGTCGCGTAAACAGCTTTTACTTCATCGGTTTCATCTTCGGGAGGGTCACCTAGCGGTGCATCAAGCACAAATTGCAGATTTCCGCCGAGAGGAAGATCCTCACATGACGGAACCAGTCGGTGAAGTTGCTACCGTTGCTCTTAAGTTTCTCTTTCTCTAGGAACTGATTAAAATTGATTGGGGACGCCATCTCTACAACATATATTTGCAATAGTTTAGACTAAGTTTATGACAAATTGAGTTCAAATTTTAATTCAACATAATTAAAAATCTAGGTGAACTCCCACTCAAAACAATATCCCTCGCATTGTCTTAGTGATCACACGAACCAAATCCACCGCACCTAAACCCGATCATCACGAGAAAAGGTGTGACTTCAATGGCGAACACTCAAAGTGTTCATCATATCAACCATATGATTCATGCTCTACCTTTCGGTATCACGTGTTCCGAGACCATGTACGTACATGCTAGGCTCGTCAAGGCCACCTTAGTATCTGCATGTGCAAAGCTGTCTTGCACCCGTTGTATGTACTTATTGAATCTATCACACCCGATCATCACGAGATGCTTCAAACGACAAGACTTGGTAACGGTGCTACTAAGGATGAACACTTTATTATCTTGAGATTTTAGTGAGGGATCATCTTATAATGCTACCGTCGCGATCTAAGCAAAATAAGATGCATAAAAGGATTAACATCACATGCAGTTCATATGTGATATGATATGGCCCTTTTGTCTTTGCGCCTTTGATCTTCATCTCCAAAGCACGGACATGATCTCCATCATCTTCGGGCATGATCTCCATCATCGTCGGCGTAGCGTCAAGGTCAATGACGCCGTCTTCATGATTGTCCTCCATGTAGCAACTATTACAACTACTTTGAAATACTACTCAACATGAAATTTAAAGACAACCATAAGGCTCCTGCCGGTTGCCACAATACAATAATGATCATCTCATACATATTCATCATCACATTATGGCCATATCACATCACCAAACCCTGCAAAAACAAGTTAGACGTCTCTAATTTGGTTTGCATATTTTACGTGGTTTAGGGTTTTCGAGAGAGATCTAATCTACCTACGAACATGAACCACAACGTTGATACTAATGTTTTCAATAGAAGAGTAAATTGAATCTTCACTATAGTAGGAGAGACAGACACCCGCAAAGCCTCTTATGCAATACAAGTTGCATGTCGAACGAGGAACAAGTCTCATGAACGCGGTCATGTAAAATTAGTCCGAGCCGCTTCATCCCACTATGCCACAAAGATGCAAAGTACTCAAACTAAAGATAACAAGAGCATCAACGCCCACAAACCATTGTGTTCTACTCGTGCAACCATCTATGCATAGACACGGCTCTGATACCACTGTAGGATAACGTTGCATAGAAAACAAAAAATTTCCTACCGCGAACACGAAATCCAAGCCAAGATGCAATCTAGAAGACGGTAGCAACGAGGGGATTATCGAGTCTCACCCTTGAAGAGATTCCAAAGCCTACAAGATGAGGCTCTTGTTGCTGCGGTAGACGTTCACTTGCCGCTTGCAAAAGCGCGTAGAAGATCTTGATCACGATCGGTTCCGGCGCCACGAACGGGCAGCACCTCCGTACTCGGTCACACGTTCGGTTGTTGATGAATACGACGTCCACCTCCCGTTCCAGCGGGCAGCAGAAGTAGTAGCTCCTCTTGAATCCGACAGCACGACGGCGTGGTGTCGGTGGCGGTGGAGAAGTTCGGCGGAGCTTCGCTAAGCTACGCGGGAGATATGGAGGAGAGGGGGCGGCTAGGGTTTGGGAGGGGGTGGCCGGCCACTTCAAGGGGGGCGGCCAGCTTGTGGTCTTGGGGTGGCCGGCCCCCTCCCTTGGCCCCTCATTATATAGGTGGATCCCCAAGTGTTGGTGTCCAAGTCTTCGAATAAGACCCGAACCAAAAACCTTCCATAAGAGGGGGAAACCTAGCCCAACTAGGACTCCCACCAAAGGTGGGAGTTCCACCTCCCATGTGGGGGGGTGGCCGGCCCCCTAAGGGGGAGTCCACTTGGGACTCCTCCCCCACTAGGGTTGGCCGGCCATGGAGGTGGAGTCCCATGTGGACTCCACCTTCCTTGGTGGTTTCTTCCAGACTTTTCTAGAACCTTCTAGAACCTTCCATAGAACCTTCCGCGACATTTTAATTCACATAAAATGACATCCTATATATGAATCTTATTCTCCGGACCATTCCAGAACTCCTCGTGATGTCCGGGATCTCATCCGGGACTCCGAACAAATATTCGAACTCCATTCCATATTCAAGTTCTACCATTTCAACATCCAACTTTAAGTGTGTCACCCTACGGTTCGTGAACTATGCGGACATGGTTGAGTACTCACTCCGACCAATAACCAATAGCGGGATCTGGAGATCCATAATGGCTCCCACATATTCAACGATGACTTTAGTGATCGAATGAACCATTCACATACAATACCAATTCCCTTTGTCTCGCGATATTTTACTTGTCCGAGGTTTGATCTTCGGTATCACTCTATACCTTGTTCAACCTCGTCTCCTGACAAGTACTCTTTACTCGTACCGTGGTATGTGGTCTCTTATGAACTCATTCATATGCTTGCAAGACATTAGACGACATTCCACCAAGAGGGCCCAGAGTATATCTATCCGTCATCGGGATGGACAAATCCCACTGTTGATCCATATGCCTCAACTCATACTTTCCGGATACTTAATCCCACCTTTATAGCCACCCATTTACGCAGTGGTGTTTGGTGTAATCAAAGTACCTTTCCGATATAAGTGATTTACATGATCTCATGGTCATAAGGACTAGGTGACAAGGTATCAACTTGTCAATGCCTATGGATTGTAGGCTAGGGTTTAGTTGGAAGTAGAGGGTAAGTAGATCTCGAAGGTTTCAGCCGAAAAGTACTCGACGATTATGAAAACTAGGGTTTGTAGACAATGATTCGATTATTTCTTCGTCCCTCGGCTCCCCCTTTATATAGGAGGTGGAGCCGAGGGATTCGTGCTATACAAGTTACAGAGTCCGGGACGGTTTCTAACTCATCCCGCCAGATTACAAATAACACTTCCTATTACAACTCTTGACTTTCCTTGGTATATCTTGGGCTCCCGAATCTTCTTATTCTTCGGGTAGTGGGCCTTCAGTAAACCCCGGGTACTATCTTCGGCAGGCCCATTTGGGATGCCTATGTCAGTAGCCCCCGAGATTTTGCTTGAATCGTAGAATCAGGGAAAATCTCCACTGTTTATTTTTACTCGAAAGCTTTAACTTTTTTTATATTTCTTCACATAAAATTCTATATTGTACAGGGATAATGGTAGTTGGGGCTAGTTCATCTGACGGATCAGGTACTAGTTAACTGCTCTAGTGGCAATCCGCAAAAACCTACTTCAAAATCACGTCCCTGGACATGATCTCGGGATACTGGTGTAAACTTCGACAGGTGCCGCTTAAGGTCTTACCATTCTGTCGAGTCCCAGTCAAATTTATCGGGTACCTAACGCGTCCGTTAGGATTTTTCTTCGTATCTGTTGATACGGATAAAAGTAGCAGAGCGCAGTCTTCGGCGATGCCACGCCCAACAGAACGGATCTGGGGTCTTACCTTCGCAAATTTGCGGCATTCAGAAATTGATCGCAACTTCGGCGTTCTGAGAATATATTGTCGAGTGCTTTTCCGGCTGTTGGAATGGCACATTTTATCGAGTCAAATATGACTTATATTGCTCTCCCGATGGGAGTATATGTAGAGTTAATTATAACTCGAAATATACTCTCTTGCTTTTCTATTTTTCCTTTGTTAATTCCATCGGGCACGCGAACAGCGTTCCCGATGGGAGTAGCCCCCGAGGCTACAACCAAGAACTTGTGCTTGGTTGTAGGCTCAACATTTTAGTCCACCTTGTCGCTATATTGTCATTATTTCCCAATATGATCTCTTTCTTCTTTTTTTTATCTCTCGGGTGCGCGAACAGCGCTCCCGATGGGAGTAGCCCCCGAGGCTACAGCCAAGGACTTGTGCTTGGTTGTAGGCTCCCGCAATTTCTATATTGCCATACTCGAAATTTTACTTTTTGTCGAAGTAGCCCCCGAGCGTTTGGGCAAAAACTTGTATTTGATCAAAGGCTCCCGAAGTATTTAATAATTCCTCCTGTCGCCAATCTTTTTTTTATTTTTCTTGTCGACATTCTTCCCTTAATGAAAAATGCTTCATCCCTGTTAATAGTCTTGATTTTTCTGCCTTGTGGGTCCATTGTTTGTACCATGTTGACACGTCGGGCAAGTGGGGGACACACGTCCTCCGCTTTTTCTTTCGCACGTACGGTAACGCCTATCTCAGTAAAAATACCTTTTTACCCTTGTATCTAGGAGATCTTTTGCACCACACGATTTCTTCATCCAACGGCACACTGCTTCACCCGATTCTTATATAAACCTTTCTTCAACCTCCGTTCATCCCCTCGCTTGCGCCGCTCATCTGTTCCTCTTCGCAAAAGCTTCCCCTGCGCCCAACTCTCTCTGATCTTCCGCACTTACGAGCATTGCTCTGCCCATTGCCGTTGATGCCACCGCGCACGCGACTCACTCGCCACAGTACTCCGGAATCCAAGATGGCCGCCGAGGATCTTGAGTGGGAGAGATCTAAAATCTCCAACCAGGACATCAACATGCTGAAGAGGCTTGGCCTCATGAAGAAGGAAGATGCCATCCGCTTTCCCAGCGAAGAAAGCTACCCCAAGCCTCCAATGGAGTACCGGGTTAGTTTTGTTGATCACCTTATCCGCGGCCTTTCGGCCCCAATTCACGATTTCCTCCGCGGCCTTCTTTTCGTTTATGGGATTCAACTGCACCAGTTGACCCCCAATTCCATCCTTCACATTTCTATTTTCATCACACTTTGCGAATGCTTCCTCGGAATCCCTCCCAATTGGGCTCTGTGGAAACGCATTTTCTGCCTCCGCCGCAATGGCTCCCACAACGTCACTTATAACATAGGTGGCGTTGTTATCTGTGTTCGTACTGATGTCGATTACTTCGACGTCAAATTTCCTGATTCTGTCCAAGGATGGCGCAAAAAGTGGCTCTACATTCACGAAGAAAATGCCAACTCTGTTGAACACAACATAATTCCTTTCGACGGAAGTGCCAGAATTCAGCGTCGCCGCTCCTGGGATGCCGAAGCTTCCGAAGAAGAGAAAAAGGCGACAGAGGCACTCATGTCTCGTATTCATCAGCTTCAAAACACTCGAGGCAAAGAGCTATCTGGTGTTCAAATCACTGCCTACTTCCTTAGGATTAGAGTGCAGCCTCTTCAGGCTCGCAAAAATCCCCTTTGGACGTACTGCGCGAAAACGACGCCAACGTAATCTCCAGTGATCTTTCCTCAAAGGACTTGGAGAAGTTGATTCGAAGACTTTCTCGCACGGGCAAGGACCCTATTCCTTCCTCTTGTCGCGTGGAACCATACAGCTCCGCCAATCCACTCCCGAGGTATTTTGTCTTCCCGACTTTTTATCTTGTTCCGCACTTTCGCCGCACCTCATTGTATTGTCATTTCTTTAATTGTCCTTTTGTCACTAATATTTCCAGAACCCTCCTACTATGACTTCCCTTCCTCCTCTTCCTGAGGGTGGAGAAGTCGAAGAACAGGCTATCATTGCCGAAGATACTCAAGGTTCTGCTATTCCCGAAAGTGAAGTCGCGGGTTCTCACAAATCTGCGGCTTCCCGTGAAAAAGAAATTGAGTCTGAAGCCAGTGAGTCGACACAATCCCTTCCTCCTGCTGTTTCCCCAAGGAACAAAAGGAAAAAGGAATGATGCCGAGGATTCTGGCACCTCTAAGGCTGAAGAATTTGTTCCTTCCCATCCGAAGGCAGCTTATGATCCTTATATTGAATCCCTCGTCAGCTCGTAAGTCGTCTTTACTTCTCCCTCTTTTTGTACTCGAAATATTTATCTTGTCTTGTTTTTTATGCTGCCGATTTTTTGATCAACAGTGATGACGAGGAAGAAGTACCAACTGTTGACGTAGCTCCTCGAACGAGCACGTCACGCACTGTACTTGCCTCAGACACACTAGTTGAAGGAGAAGAATCTTCGCCTCCTCAACAAAATGTCGTCACCACTACTCCACCATCAAGCCCCCTTGCTCCTTCACCAAAAAGGTCAAGGGTTGAAAAGATTGTTGAACCTGCCCCTCAGTTGGGCAGTTCGTCGACTCTGCTCTTAGATGATGTAAGTTTGTCGATATCTATATTTTTTTATTTTGCTTTTTTCACGCCTTCTCACTCTTTTTCATGCCGATGTTTCTCTTGCTGTGTTCGTCTTGAACAGCCCATGATCGAAGAGCTTCTCCGCATCGGATCCCAATTTATTGGGTACCGTGAATATGCGAACAGAGCCGAAGGTAACGACTTCTATGCTTGCCGTTTTTCCTTGGCTTTTTGCTCCAGTTGTTTGTCGCGATTTTTGATCTTTCTGCTCTCTCTTTTTCATATCTCGACAGAGAAACTTGCAGAGGCCAACGAACGTGCCGATGCACTTGCTCAAAAACTTGAGTAAAGTGAGGCGGCTCGCAAGAAAGCCGAACTCGCTGCTAGCGAAGCCAAGGCCGAAGCTGATGAAGCCAAGGCAAAGGCTGCTGGTGTCGAGGAACTGCAGAAAAAACTTGAGGATGCTACATCTGCCTTGAACGAGCACAAAGCTGCGCAAGCTTCTCGTGAACAAGGAATCCTCAGGCACCTGAAAACTCAAAGTCGCCGCACTTTCAGTAATTTTGCTGATCCCTTCTATTTTTATGAGAATCGTTGTTTCTTGTCTTTTGACTAATGCTTTGTTTTCTTGACAGCCCAAACAAACCAGGATTTTGATCTGACGAATCCTGTCGATGACCCGCTCCTTGACGCACTTTCCTATCTGGAGCTTCATGGGTCCGAGATTCGTGAAGGTGTGTCGAATGCTAACGCAGTATTGTCGGCATTGTTCCCCTACTTCTTCCCGAAGAAAGAGGAGCCTGCGACTTTCCTTAACCTTGCCAAGATGTTCAATTCACCGGAAGACCTTGGACTGAAGATGCGCCAAGAAAATATGAAGGTTGCCGTTGAGAACAACATCGCGTTGGTTATTTGACGAGTCAACGGACTATTGATCGGATGAAAGTTGGCGACACCGAGCAGATAGAACAATCAAGGTGGAAGTCGCTGATTAAGGCAGCCATGCCCAACACAAAGAAGATCTTGGCCTATCTCGGGATTAAACCAGCGTCGACTCCTAGCTCGTCAAGGCCGGAGGTCTAGTTGCATGTCTCTGTTTTTCTTTCTGTTTCTTTTGCTCTTGTCGCCAAAGTAGTCATTTGGCGACACGTACTTCCTTAGCTCCACTGTAATGCCTTTGTAATTATTCCAAGAGATTAATGAAACCTCTGTCTTTGCTTGTTGTTTGATGTTGTCTTGTTTAAATTTCAGTTGATATTTGATAACTATACTCCATCTTCCGCTCCTTCCAATGTTTCGCCTTCTTCTTCTCGCGAGGAGAGCTTTTGTCGATCTCGCACCCGTCGACGATACCTTGTCGCAAGAACTGGATGAACTTCGACGGCAACTTCGGTATGCGAAGAAGCAAACACTTGTGATGATGGAGCAATCTCGTAAGTCATCCGAAGCCGAAAAGCTGCTCTTCGACAAGCTCGCGAGGCCGTGGCTGCTAAGGAAATTGCTGCTTCCGAGGCTGAAAAGGCGACTACTCGAGAAAATTTCATGCTCGAATTGATGAATGAAGCCAGCGCAGATATGTCGGGTATGCTTGTTTCATCCTCCGATATCTTTCATCTTCATGCTATGTCTCTTAAAGGTTTCTACTTCGTTGTTTTGATAGGTTCCTTTACTGATGCTGCTGCCGAGGAAGAGAGGGTAAATGCTAGGACGAACCTCCTTGTTAACCTTTCCCTGGACCATGGTTCTTTGTTTTGGGCTACCCCAGAGAGGACCCGCCAAATTGTCAGATTTCAGGATCGCACCTCTCAAACTCGTGATTTCCTTGACTTCTGTACCAAGACCTTGTCCATGGTTTATAACTCCATGTTTCCTCGGAACATTCAACCAAAAACTCTTCTGAATTGATGGAAAGATTCAAGGATGCTCGCAGTATCCATGATTTTGTCAAAGCTCAATTGGTAGGCTGGCGCGGTTGCTCTTATCATGCTCCGGATCTGCCACTCAAATCTTGACCTTACCCAAGTTGTCGCGAAGGTTCATCAGAAGGTAAAACGTCGAAGAGTTGGTATTGACCGAATTAACACGAAGGTTTCGCCTATAGCCGAAGAAATGATTGAAGACCTTCTTCGGATGGACGCCGACTTTTTTGCCGATGGTCACTATGCCGATTTTCTTGGCGCTGCTCGTGAAGAAAACAGAGTTACCCTTGATGACATACTGAATCGAGACTAGTTATTTTCCTCCTGTAGATAATTCTTCTATGTGACCCATGACTGTGATTATATTGTGAAGCAATCATTATATTTGTATGTTTGTCTAGCCCCCGAGTATTTCGGTGACTCTTTCTTGTATTTGCATATTGCGAGGTTTTGAACCAAGGCATTTATGTATTTATGTCGGATATGAGCCCCCGAGCTTCTTTATTGAGTACTATTTTGTATTTTTACTGACTCACGAGGTATTTTAATACCAAGGCAAGGTTTTTTCTTTTTGATGAACTATATTGAAATTTGTCAGAGCGAAGACTTTGAACATGTCGATAAAGAGAAAGGTATATTGACACTATCTTTATTATATTGCAGCACCGCGAGCCCGCCTCATTAAAAACCTTCTCCGGCCCCACTCGGTGCCCCGAAAAAGGAAAAGAGTGCGTCTGAAAACTCGCGGGCGTTTCAGTACATTGAAGTTTTACAAGGACTATATTTCGACTCTAGGCGTAGAACCGCCTGAGTTGCGCCACGTTCCAGGGGTTTGGCTCCTCCACCCCTGTCTTCTTGTCCTTTATCCTGTATGCTCCTCCTCCGATTACTTCCGTGACAATGTAAGGGCCAAGCCATGGTGACTCGAGTTTTTCATGACTTTTTTGCGTGAGCCGAAGAACTAGGTCTCCCACCCGAAAAGATCTTGGCCGCAAACGTCGAATCGTGGTAATTCTTCAAGTCTGTTGGTATTTGGTTACCCGAGATAATACTTCGTCTCGAGCTTCATCAAGTGCGTCGACGTCGTCTTCTAGCGCTTTTCTCGACACTTCTTCGTCATATTCGACGACGCGTGGAGAGTTGTGCTCTATCTCGATTGGTAGTACTTCGCTCCATGAACCAAGAAAAACGGAGTTTCTGTGTTCTTGTGTTTGGTGTTGTTCGGATGCTCCACAACACACTTGGTAATTCTTACGGCCAGGTATGCCGAGCTTTTTCCAAAGTGGTCCTAACAAGCGTTTCTTGATGCCATTGCGAGATGATGCCATTGGCTTTCTCGACTTGCCCATTGGTTTGAGGATGTGCAAGCGACGCAAAGTGCAACTTGATACCCACCTCTTCGCAATAATCCTTGAATTCGTGGGATGTGAAGTTCCGCCGTTGTACGTGACGATCTTTGTGGGGCACTCAAATCTGAAAACGAGGCCTTTTATGAATTTTCTGCGGATGCTCCGTGCGGTGAATTTATCGGCTTCGCTTCTATCCACTTTGTAAATTTGTCGACAGCTACTAGCATATACTCCTTTCCTCCTGGCCAGGATTTGTGTAACTTGCCCACCATATCAAGTCCCCATTGAGCAAAGGGCCATAACAATGGTATTGGTGCTAGCTCTGCTCTTTGGAGAATGAGGTTTTGCGGCGAACCTTTGACACGCGTCGCAAGTTCTTACTATGTCCTTGGCGTCCTCGATTGTCGTCAACCAAGTAGATTCCTGCCCGAAAAACCTTGGCTGCAATAGCTCGATTACTTGCGTGGTGGCCACATATTCCTTCGTGTACATCCTTCGAATTATTCTTCCTTCTTCGGGTGTGACACACCTTTGCAAGACGCCTGAAATACTTCGTTTATATAATTCTCCTTTGACCACCGTGAAAGCTTTGGAGCGTCGAATTACTCGCCTTGCCTCAACTGGATCGTCGGGTATTTCTTTCCACGAGGATGTATGATATGTACGGCTGCATCCACGGTATACGTATCACCATGACCAGGTCCTGATCTTCTTCTTCTTCCTCTTGCTTTTCCTTGGTAGCCCCAGGATTTCTTCTCCTTCTTTTTTGATTTTGTCGACTTAGTGGATCTTTCTGTTATCTCTTCCCCGAATACACACAGCGGGATCGCAAGGCATTGCGACCCGATGTTTGCAAGAACGTCGGCTTCGTCGTTGCTCAATCTACTAATATGATTTACTTCGCATCCATCGAACAACTTCTCGAGCTCGTTGTACACCTCCTTGTATGCCATCATGCTATCATTGACTGCGTCACATTGGTTCATAACTTGCTGAGCCACCAACCGTGAGTCGCCAAAGATTTTTAGTCGAGTTGCACCGCAGCTTTCGCCATCTTCATCCCGTGTATGAGAGCCTCATATTCGCTTCATTGTTAGATGCGTTAGGGAACGTCATCCGAAGGATGTACTTCAACTTGTCGCCTTCGGGTGATATGAGTACTACTCTGCGCCAGCCCCTTCTAGTCTCTTGGACCCATCAAAGTTCATGGTCCAGGTTCTCGATAAGTCCAGGGGTCTGTGTTTTGCAACTCCATCCACTCTGCGATGAAGTCCGGCAGATTTGCGACTTGATTGCTTTTCTTTTTTCATACGTGATGTCCCGAGGGGAAAGTTCTATTCCCCAAAGGGAGACACGACCCGTAGCTTCTGGGTTATTCAATATATTTGACAAGGGAGCTTCATTGACCACTATGATCGGGTGTGCCGAAAAATAGTGGCGTAATTTTCGTGCTGTTGTGAACACTCCCTATGCTATCTTTTGGTACTGAGGGTACCTTTGTTTTGAGGGTGATAAAACTTCGCTAACGAAGTATACTGGCCTTTGCACGCCGTGGAGTTTTCCTTCTTCTTCTCTTTCGACAACTAGCACCGTGCTCACCACTTGGGGCGTGGCTGCGATATACAGCAGGAGAGGTTCCCTTTCTTTTGGCGCCACCAAAATTGGTGGTGTCGAGATTGTGCGCTTTAAATCCTCGAGAGCTCTGTCGGCTTCTTCGTTCCATTGGAATTTATCTCCTTGCTTTATCAGAGCGTAGAATGGTAACGCTTTTTCACCCAGCCTAGCGACGAATCTGCTCAAAGCTGCGACTCGCTTGATTAGTCGTTGTATTTCTTTCAACTTTGTTGGCTTCCTCATTGTTACGATAGCTTGTATTTTATCGGGATTTGCTTCGATCCCTCTTGCTGAAACTAGAAACCCCGAAGTTCTCCTGTTTGGGGCCTTGAAAGAACACTTCGTCGGGTTCAGTTTGAGGCAGAACTTATCAAGGTTGTCGAAGGTTTCCTTGAGATCCTCGATCAGCGTTGCCCCCTTTTTTGATGTTATGACGACATCATCGATGTATACTTGCACGTTCTTCCCAATCTGTGTCGCCAAACACTTCTGCATCATCCTCTGATATGTTGCTCCCGCATTTTTTAGACCAAAGGGCATTGTTCTGTAGCAAAACACGCCGTAAGGTGTAATAAACGCGGTCTTTACTTCATCTTCTTCTTTCAATCTGATCTGGTTATAACCAGAATATGCATCCAGGAAGGAAAGACGTTCACATCCAGCCGTGGAGTCGATAATTTGATCGATCCTCGGGAGGGGAAAGTGATCCTTTGGACAATGTTTATTGAGACACGTAAAGTCGACGCACATGCGAAGGACTTTAGTGTTTTTCTTCGGCACTGCACAGATTTGCTACCCATGTGGCTTCTGTGAATATCTCTTTGATAAAACCAGCTTCTTGTAGTCGATTGATTTCTGACAGCATGGCTTTGCGGTTTGGTTCCGAAAAACGCCGCAAAGGTTGTTTGATTGGTCTCGCTAGTGGATCCAAGTTTAGGTGGTGCTCGGCAAGTTCCCTGGGTACTCCTGGCATGTCAGCTGGACACCATGCGAAGATTTTCCAGTGCTCACGGAGGAACTCGACGAGCGCGCTTTCCTATGCGATATCCATGTCGTTTGCGATAGATGTCGTCTTTTTCGGGTCTGTCGGGTGAATCTGCACCTCTTTTGAATTTTTCTCGGTACTGAAAGTTGATTCTTTGTTTGGCCTTCCAACGTACGCAAGACGTCGTAATCAGTCATGCTTTTTGACGCCAAGTACTCAGCTTGCATCCCGAAGGTTTCTGACAACCGGTGAAAATCCTTGTCGCACTTATCGGCTAAGGCAAAGCTTCCTTTGACTGTGATTGGTCCCTTTGGTCCAGGCATCCTCCACAACAGGTATGTATAGTGTGGCACCGCCATAAATCTAGCATATGCTGGTCGTCCCAACAGAGCGTGGTATTGCGACGGAAAATCCACGACTTCAAATTCGAGCCTCTCGATTCTATAATTTTCTCGGGTCCCAAACTGAACGTCGAGATTGATCTTTCCCAATGGATAACTTGGTTTCTCCGGTGTGATGCCGTGGAACCTTGTGTCTGTTGGTTTCAAGTTTACTAAGGATATGTTCATCTTCCTCAATGTATCTGCATACATAAGGTTTAAGCTGCTGCCGCCGTCTATGAACACTCGAGAGACATCAAATCCCGCGATAACTGCTGGCAGAATAAGTGCTGACTGCCCTGGTCGAGGAACTTGCTGCGGATGATCTGCTATTGTGAAGCCGATTGATACGTCTCCGACGTATCGATAATTTCTTATGTTCCATGCCACATTATTGATGTTATCTACATGTTTTATGCACACTTTATGTCATATTCGTGCATTTTCTGGAACTAACCTATTAACAAGATGCCGAAGTGCCGATTCTTTGTTTTCTGCTGTTTTTGGTTTGAGACATACTCGTCAGGAAATATTCGCGGACTTGGACGAAATCAAAGCCCGGGGCCTATTTTCTCACGAAGCTTCCGGAAGTCCGAAGGAGAGACGAAGAGGGGCCACGGAGGGGCCACACCCTAGGGCGGCGCGGCCCCCCTTGGCCGCGCGGCCCTGTGGTGTGGGGCCCCGTGCCGCCTCTTGACCTGCCCTTTCGCCTATAAAAAGTCTCCGTGACGAAAACCCCGATCTGAGAACCACGATACGGAAAACCTTCCAGAGACGCCGCCGCCGCCGATCCCATCTCGGGGGATCCAGGAGATCGCCTCCGGCACCCTGCCGGAGAGGGGAATCATCTCCCGGAGGACTCTACGCCGCCATGGTCGCCTCCGGTGTGATGTGTGAGTAGTCTACCCCTGGACTATGGGTCCATAGCAGTAGCTAGATGGTTGTCTTCTCCCCATTGTGCTATCATTGTCGGATCTTGTGAGCTGCCTAACATGATCAAGATCATCTATCTGTAATTCTATATGTTGCGTTTGTTGGGATCCGATGAATAGAGAATACTTGTTATGTTGATTATCAAAGCTATGCTTATGTGTTGTTTATGATCTTGCATGCTCTCCGTTATTAGTAGATGCTCTGGCCAAGTTGATGCTAGTAACTCCAAGAGGGAGTATTTATGCTCGATAGTGGGTTCATGCCTCTGTGAATCTGGAGGAGTGACAAGAACCACTAAGGTTATGGATGTGCTTTTGCCACTAGGGATAAAACTTTAGTGCTATGTTCAAGGATGTTGTCACTAGTTACATTACGCGCAATACTTAATGCAATTGTCTCGTTGTTAGCAACTTAATACCGGAGGGGTTCGGATGATAACCTGAAGGTGGACTTTTTAGGCATAGATGCAGTTGGATGACGGTCTATGTACTTTGTCGTAATGCCCAATTAAATCTCACTATACTCATCATGATATGTATGTGCATGGTCATGCTCTCTTTATTTGTCAATTGCCCAACTGTAATTTGTTCACCCAACATGCGCGTTCGTCTTATGGGAGAGACACCTCTAGTGAGCTGTGGACCCCGGTCCAATTCTCTTTCTTGAAATACAATCTCTTGCATCTTTGTTCTACTGTTTTCTGCAAACAATCATCTTCCACACAATACGGTTAATCCTTTGTTACAGCAAGCCGGTGAGATTGACAACCTCACTGCTTTCGTTGGGGCAAAGTACTTTGGTTGTGTTGTGCGGGTTCCACGTTGGCGCCGGAATCTACGGTGTTGCGCCGCACTACATCCCGCCGCCATCAACCTTCAACGTGCTTCTTGGCTCCTCCTGGTTCGATAAACCTTGGTTTCTTTCTCGAGGGAAAACTTGCTGCTGTGCGCATCATACCTTCCTCTTGGGGTTCCCAACGAACGTGTGAGTTACACGCCATCAAGCATATTTTCTGGCGCCGTTGCCGGGGAGATCAAGACACGCTGCAAGGGGAGTCTCCACTTCTCAATCTCTTTACTTTGTTTTTGTCTTACTTAGTTTTATTTACTACTTTGTTTGCTGCACTAAAATCAAAATACAAAAAAATTAGTTGCTAGTTTTACTTTATTTGTTATCTTGTTTGCTATATCAAAAACACAAAAAAATTAGTTTACTTGCATTTACTTTATCTAGTTTGCTTTATTTACTGCTACTAAAATGGGTAATCCTGAAGTTGAAGTTCGCACGTTTAAGCAACGAGGGGGAGAATGTTTGAGAGATGCTTGGTATAGAATTAGCGATGCTCATAATAGATGCACTAAGAAGCACTCCACCATTATTTTACTCAGGAATTTTTATGTTGGTATATCTAGCTGGAATAGATATGTTCTTGATAGTCTCGCAAAAGGTGACTTCCTAAGTACTCCTGCATTAGAAGCTAGTTGCATTATTGAGAGCTTATTTGGAATACCCCCTGTTGATAAAGTTAAAACTGAAATCTCTCTTGAAGATGTTATGAAAAAATTGGAAACCATAGAGAAAAATTTTCCAAGTATTGAAGCTAAATTGGAAATATTACTTGATAAAACTGATGAACTTGATAAATCCTTAGGAGGAATTGATGAAAGAATTAGTGTCCTAGGAACTAATGCTGACCATGATGATCAAATCAATAGGATTGATGAACTTGAAAAAGCTATGGGAACCTTGGGTTCAACATTTTCTTCTCTTAAATATAAGGAGAAAGCTTATGTGGGTAAGGAGCAAAAGTTTATGTATGTCTCTAAAGTGCCTAGACCAAAGAAGTATTATTATAGACCTAAAATTGACAAAGCCCTTAGTACCACTATGGATGGGGGAGCTCATGATAACGATGCACCATCTCTTGATAATACTTGATACACACTTTACGCGCCTAGGCGAAAGGCGTTAAAGAAAAGCGCTTATGGGAGACAACCCATGTTTTTACCTACAGTACTTTGTTTTTATTTTGTGTCTTGGAAGTTGTTTACTACTGTAGCAACCTCTCCTTATCTTAGTTTTGTGTTTTGTTGTGCCAAGTTAAGCCGTTGATAGAAAAGTAAGTACTAGATTTGGATTACTGCACAGTTCCAGATTTCTTTGCTGTCACGAATCTGGGTCCACCTCCCTGTAGGTAACTCAGAAAATTAAGCCAATTTACGTGCATGATCCTCAGATATGTACGCAACTTTCATTCAATTTGAGCATTTTCATTTGAGCAAGTCTGGTGCCATTTTAAAATTCGTCAATACGAACTGTTCTGTTTTGACAGATTCTGCCTTTTATTTCGCATTGCCTCTTTCGCTATGTTGGATGAATTTCTTTGATCCACTAATGTCCAGTAGCATTATGCAATGTCCAGAAGTGTTAAGAATGATTGTGTCACCTCTGAATATGTCAATTTATAATGTGCACTAACCCTCTAATGAGTTGTTTCGAGTTTGGTGTGGAGGAAGTTTTCAAGGATCAAGAGAGGAGTATGATGCAACATGATCAAGGAGAGTGAAAGCTCTAAGCTTGGGGATGCACCCGGTGGTTCACCCCTGCATATAGCAAGAAGACTCAAGCGTCTAAGCTTGGGGATGCCCAAGGCATCCCCTTCTTCATCGACAACATTATCAGGTTCCTCCCCTGAAACTATATTTTTATTCCATCACATCTTATGTGCTTTTTCTTGGAGCGTCGGTTTGTTTTTTTTGTTTTGTTTGAATAAAATGGATCCTAGCATTCACTTTATGGGAGAGATACATGCTCCGCTGTAGCATATGGACAAGTATGTCCTTGGTTTCTACTCATAGTATTCATGGCGAAGTTTCTCCTTCGTTAAATTGTTATATGGTTGGAATTGGAAAATGATACATGTAGTAATTGCTATAAATGTTTTGGGTAATGTGATACTTGGCAATTGTTGTGCTCATGATTAAGCTCTTGCATGATATGCTTTGCACCCATTAATGAAGAAATACATAGAGCATGCTAAAATTTGGTTTGCATATTTGGTTTCTCTAAGGTCTAGATAATTTCTAGTATTGAGTTTGAACAACAAGGAAGACGGTGTAGAGTCTTATAATGTTTTCAATATGTCTTTTATGTGAGTTTTGCTGCACCGGTTCATCCTTGTGTTTGTTTCAAATAAGCCTTGCTAGCCTAAACCTTGTATCGAGAGGGAATACTTCTCATGCATCCAAAATACTTGAGCCAACCACTATGCCATTTGTGTCCACCATACCTACCTACTACATGGTATTTTCCGCCATTCCAAAGTAAATTGCTTGAGTGCTACCTTTAAAATTCCATCATTCACCTTTGCAATATATAGCTCATGGGACAAATAGCTTTAAACTATTGTGGTATTGAATATGTAATTATGCACTTTATCTCTTATTAAGTTGCTTGTTGTGCGATAACCATGTTTACTGGGGACGCCATCAACTACTCTTTGTTGAATTTCATGTGAGTTGCTATGCATGTTCGTCTTGTCTGAAGTAAGAGAGATCTACCACCATAGGGTTAAGCATGCATATGTTAGAGAAGAACATTGGGCCGCTAACTAAAGCCATGTTCCATGGTGGAAGTTTCAGTTTTGGACAACAATCCTCAAATCTCAAATGAGAAAATTATTAATTGTTGTTATATGCTTATGCATAAAAGAGGAGTCCATTATCTGTTGTCTATGTTGTCCCGGTATGGATGTCTAAGTTGAAGAATAATCAATAGCGAGAAATCCAATGCGAGCTTTCTCCTTAGACCTTTGTACAGGCGGCATAGAGGTACCCCTTTGTGACACTTGGTAAAAACAATGCATTGTGATGATCCGGTAGTCCAAGCTAATTAGGACAAGGTGCGGGCACTATTAGTATACTATGCATGAGGCTTGCAACTTGTAAGATATAATTTACATGATACATAAGCTTTATTACTACCGTTGACAAAATTGTTTCATGTTTTCAAAATCAAAGCTCTAGCACAAATATAGCAATCGATGCTTTTCCTCTATGAGGACCATTCTTTTACTTTCAATGTTGAGTCAGTTCACCTATTTCTCTCCACCTCAAGAAGCAAACACTTGTGTGAACTATGCATTGATTCCTACATACTTGCTTATTGCACTTATTATATTACTCTATGTTGACAATATCCATGAGATATACATGTTACAAGTTGAAGCAACCGCTGAAACTTAATCTTCTTTTGTGTTGCTTCAATACCTTTACTTTGAATTATTGCTTTATGAGTTAACTCTTATGCAAGACTTATTGATGCTTGTCTTGAAGTGCTATTCATGAAAAGTCTTTGCTATATGATTCACTTGTTTACTCATGTCATATACATTGTTTTGATCGCTGCATTCACTACATATGCTTTACAAATAGTATGATCAAGATTATGATGGCATGTCACTCCAGAAATTATCTGTGTTATCGTTTTACCTGCTCGGGACGAGCAGAACTAAGCTTGGGGATGCTGATATGTCTCCGACGTATCGATAATTTCTTATGTTCCATGCCACATTATTGATGTTATCTACATGTTTTATGCACACTTTATGTCATATTCGTGCATTTTACGGAACTAACCTATTAACAAGATGCCGAAGTGCCGATTCTTTGTTTCTGCTGTTTTTGGTTTCAGAAATCCTAGTAAGGAAATATTCTCGGAATTGGACGAAATCAAAGCCCAGGGGCCTATTTTCTCACGAAGCTTCCAGAAGTCCGAAGGAGAGACGAAGAGGGGCCACGGAGGGGCCACACCCTAGGGCGGCGCGGCCCCCCCCTTGGCCGCGCGGCCCTGTGGTGTGGGGCCCCGTGCCGCCTCTTGACCTGCCCTTTCGCCTATAAAAAGTCTCCGTGACGAAAACCCCGCACCGAGAACCACGATACGGAAAACCTTCCCGGAGACGCCGCCGCCGCCGATCCCATCTCGGGGGATCCAGAGATCGCCTCCGGCACCCTCGGGAGAGGGGAATCATCTCCCGGAGGACTCTACGCCGCCATGGTCGCCTCCGGTGTGATGTGTGAGTAGTCTACCCCTGGACTATGGGTCCATAGCAGTAGCTAGATGGTTGTCTTCTCCCCATTGTGCTATCATTGTCGGATCTTGTGAGCTGCCTAACATGATCAAGATCATCTATCCGTAATTCTATATGTTGCGTTTGTTGGGATCCGATGAATAGAGAATACTTGTTATGTTGATTATCAAAGCTATGCTTATGTGTTGTTTATGATCTTGCATGCTCTCCGTTATTAGTAGATGCTCTGGCCAAGTTGATGCTAGTAACTCCAAGAGGGAGTATTTATGCTCGATAGTGGGTTCATGCCTCTGTGAATGCGGAGGAGTGACAAGAACCACTAAGGTTATGGATGTCTTGTTGCCACTAGGGATAAAACATTAGTGCTATGTTCAAGGATGTAGTCACTAGTTACATTACGCGCAATACTTAATGCAATTGTCTGTTGTTAGCAACTTAATACTGGAGGGGGTTCGGATGATAACCTGAAGGTGGACTTTTTAGGCATAGATGCAGTTGGATGACGGTCTATGTACTTTGTCGTAATGCCCAATTAAATCTCACTATACTCATCATGATATGTATGTGCATGGTCATGCTCTCTTTATTTGTCAATTGCCCAACTGTAATTTGTTCACCCAACATGCTGTTCGTCTTATGGGAGAGACACCTCTAGTGAACTGTGGACCCCGGTCCAATTCTCTTTACTGAAATACAATCTCTTGCCAATACTGTTCTCGTTTTTACGCAAACAATCATCTTCCACACAATACGGTTAATCCTTTGTTACAGCAAGCCGGTGAGATTGACAACCTCACTGTTTCGTTGGGGCAAAGTACTTTGGTTGTGTTGTGCGGGTTCCACGTTGGCGCGGAATCTACGGTGTTGCGCCGCACTACATCCCGCCGCCATCAACCTTCAACGTGCTTCTTGGCTCCTCCTGGTTCGATAAACCTTGGTTTCTTTCTGAGGGAAAACTTGCTGCTGTGCGCATCATACCTTCCTCTTGGGGTTCCCAACGAACGTGTGAGTTACACGCCATCACCGATATCTTGTCCTGACCAATTAAGGTACTCAACTGTTGGTGGAGGCATTTTCTCTGCCATAAACACCTGTCGTGAGATTACTTTCTGAGCTCTATTGGACGGCCTTCCTTTCTGAATCATCGACACTGCTCCGTTGGAGTTAGGATCAACATAAGGTGGTGGTGGAGGTGCTGCTGCTATTCTGAGCTGATGCCGATTGTCGTCTGTAATCGCGGGAGGAGGCGGCAAGTGAATCTCGCTTCTGGGTTCTCGAGGATTTCTCTGTGCTGCCCGCGCATTAGCGTTCTCTGCATACCGCAACATTGCTTGAAAATTTCGACAGTCTTTCTGCAAGTGCCCTGACTGTCTTTTACCGTTGCTGTCGAGGAAAAAGTGCATCTGGCACGGTCCATTCATCATCTCTTCAGGGGACACGAAAGGCCTTGGGAACCTAGGCCCGCTATTTTGCCTGTTGCGTGAATCATCCCTGTTATCACCTCGCTGTTTATTGCTTCTCTGGTAATCATCTCTATTGCTTCCTCCTGTATTTGTCCGAAATCCTGCCGAAATTTGTCCTGGAGCGTCGTAGTTCTGGTACTACCGAGGAAATCTTCGCCTCGGTTGATAGTTTCGACCACGGTCCTCCTCTGGCGACCTGTGCCGTTTGTTGTGGACAGCGTCTTCTCCATCTGCCCATTTATTTGCTATCTCCATTAACGCGGATACTGTCTTTGGATTGGTCCTTCCCAAGTCCTCGACAAAATCTCCACGCACGACTCTGCGACAAACGCATCTATTGCTCTCTCGTCGAGATATATTTTCTGCCGAGTTTTTGATGATATTCCACCTTTGGATGTACTTTCTCATTGGCTCATCTGGCTTTTGTCGACATGCTCTCAACTCCTCTAACGACGCGGGTTTTTTGCACGTGGATGCGAAGTTCTTGACGAACACATCCTCGAAACTTTCCCAGTTGTCGATGGATCTGGAGCGAGTTTCTTTATCCAAGATCGTGCGGCTCCACTTAAATGTACCTGGATGCTTTGCATAGCTGTTGCCCCTGGTTCCTCTGTCGGCTTCACCGTCTCCGGATAGTCGACTAGCCAATCCTCCGGATCTTGGAGGCCGTCGAACTTTTTGAAATTATCGGGTAACGTGAATCCTGAGGGGACTCTAAGTGTTCGGACTCACATCGTGAAGCATGGGAAGCCGCACATATCCTCGTCATTAAGTTCGGAGATTGCCGATGATCCCTTACGCTTTGCCGCGCTACTGTCGACCCTTGCTTGTGCTTCTGTGTCTCTTGCTCCACTTGGTCCTTCGAGCCGCCGCTATTGCTTCGCGGAGTCGTGGACTATTTTGCCTTGACACTCCTTCGGGAGGCGTTGATACAAACACTTGTCCCCATAGCTCCAACTCCTGCTACCGCCATATTGTACGTTGTTTCCCTTGGATCACCTGGAGGTGGTTTAGATGCAAGGATAAAAGCATGTGTTGCCATATACCCAGCCTGGTGTCTTAGGGATGATGTTTCCTCTTGTATCTATCGACATAAAGGACATGTCGAGGTTTTGGACCAAGTGCTCTCTTTCTGCTTCGGGTATGTGTTGCAGCCTTGATCTTGCTCTGTTCCGCGCCTCCCGGTGGCTATCACCCGTAGTTCTAGATTGTCGACTTAGATCTGCCCTTCTCTCGCCGGATGCGAAGCTGCCTCCTTTCTCCTGTTCAACTCAGCTGTCTGTTTTTCCAATTCCCTGGCAGCTCGTGCGAGCCTATATTGATATGCTTGTAATTCCTCTGGTGTGGCCGTGGTAACCATTGGTTCTGTACCGTTCATAGCTCTCGCGGCTCTGTCCCACGCTGCTTGCGAAAGTTGAACTCTATCTCGCGGCTCTGGCCCGATGTATTTGTTGCCCAGGCCTTGGCGCAGATTGGAGGGATCGACGTATGGATTTCCCAAACTGTCGAAAGCCTCAGATGTTTCCTCTTGATCTTCAATGGCATAAATCTGATGATACTTTGTACTCAGATCTATGTTGGGTTTGGTGACATCATCGTTGAGATTGATGAAGACCTTGCCCACTGTGAGAGATTTGTCGATGAAGTCGTGACTGTCGACATCGCTTGAGCCATCGCTTATATATGAGTCCGCAGATGACTCAAACGACATGTCGTTGAAGATCTTGGCGAGTTTCTCTCTTGCTCTGGTGCTGACGTAGCGTGTCGCCGAAGTTTCTTCTTCTCCTGACTCGGTTGACGATGCATAGCTTGAAAAATCAGAATCGACCGCCGACGATCCCGACGAAACTGGAATCTCGACACGATACGATCCTTCCTTCTCGACGCGAAAGTGAAACCTTCCGAACGTCATCTCCATGGGCTCCGCCAGATACGCATATGCATCCAAACGGGAGGGTGGGTGAGGAACAAAATCGACAAGACCAGCAGCGATCTGTTTACCTCGATCCATTGTGTTGCTTGCGGTTGACGATGTCGAAGATCTTGAACGTGCCATCGAGATCAGATCCTTACGCCTCTAGTTCCCACAGACGGCGCCAATTGACAAGGTATCAACTTGTCAATGCCTATGGATTGTAGGCTAGGGTTTAGTTGGAAGTAGAGGGTAAGTAGATCTCGAAGGTTTCAAATAAAAGTACTCGACGATTATGAAAACTAGGGTTTGTAGACAATGATTCGATTATTTCTTCGTCCCTCGGCTCCCCCTTTATATAGGAGGTGGAGCCGAGGGATTCGTGCTATACAAGTTACAGAGTCCGGGACGGTTTCTAACTCATCCCGCCAGATTACAAATAACACTTCCTATTACAACTCTTGACTTTCCTTGGTATATCTTGGGCTCCCGAATCTTCTTATTCTTCGGGTAGTGGGCCTTCAGTAAACCCCGGGTACTATCTTCGGCAGGCCCATTTGGGATGCCTATGTCACTAGGTAACTATGTATCGAAAGCTTATAGCAAATAACTTAATGACGAGATCTTATGCTACGCTTAATTGGGTGTGTCCATTACATCATTCATATAATGACATAACCTTGTTATTAATAACATCCAATGTTCATGATTATGAAACTAATCATCCATTAATCAACAAGCTAGTTTAAGAGGCATACTAGGGACTCCTTGTTTGTCTACATATCACACATGTACTAATGTTTCGGTTAATACAATTCTAGCATGATATATAAACATTTATCATAAACATAAAGATATAAATAATAACCACTTTATTATTGCCTCTAGGGCATATCTCCTTCACTGTTCTGCTTCATAGTCTGGCCATTTGAATAGCCAGGGACACAGCCGTGAGTACTTTAAAGTACTCGCAAACTAATACTAATGTAAGTGCTAACAATTCTAGTAAGGGGTGCTAAGCTCTAGTTTATTTTGCATAATGCTAATTTTAGTTCATAAACATTTTTGTAAACAACTCCTCATGTGCCAACTAACTCAAGTGGGAACATTAGTGTCATTCCCACAACTCAGTTGTGATTCAAAGTCAAAGTCACCTTTCAATTCAAATCACAAGTGACCATTCATATTTTTAGAAAAGTTCTGATGACGGAATAGTATGGCCTTCCCAACTGTCCATGACCGCGGACGCGGCTATTCGAATAGGTTAAACTCTGCAGAGGTTGTACACTTGTGCCACAACAATTGCAATAGCTCGTCAGGGGTAACTGGCCCTAATTTATCGTACGCAGTACGCGAACTACCAATCATAACCTTTCATTTACATACTCTAGTATAGGCACCTCTCCCCATGAGCTTGGCCTCCCGGTGAAAACAAACCGTCAACCCGGGAACTGCACAGGGCTTGTGTAGGACATTCACCTCATTTCACGTCAATTCACTTTCGATGGAGGCAGCCTCGGCATAACCCCGATGACGCTTGTTCAGAGGGAACCCATACTAAAATACATAAGTTTCCAGCTAAACCTTACCCAAATTCAGGTATTGTGGGGGTACTTGTAAAATTGGAATGGTATCGCATCCGAACCCAACCATCAGTTTTGGTAAAATTCACCAAGTCATTCACCAGTCATATTCACCTACAAAATCTTTTAATAGAATGACTCATCATTCCAAGGTTTTCAAAGTCATTTCATTTCACAAGTTCCCAACTAGAGTAGTCATCTTTAATTTAGCACTAGCATCTAAGTATGAGGGGTGCTAAGTAATTTGTTTGCTTCTAGGCTCACATTGATACTCTTGTACCAATCCAAGTCTAATTAAGTGAATCATAAATCAAAAAGTACTTTGATAAAACAAAAGTAATTAAAGCTTGTAAAGTAAAACTGGGAAATAGGATCATGAACATAAAGTAAATGGGGGATGCCTTGCTCATGGTGAGCTTTGCACTTTGCAAGAGTATTATCTTGCCTTGGTTGGGGAATTGGTCAAAGTGGTCTTCTTCTCCTTGGAAGTAGACTTCCTCCTCCTCTGGATACTCCTTGGTACTAGCGTCTAAAATACGAATACGGGGTATTCTATCATCATACCACACTTAAGTACTAGACTAAGCACACACATGAATCACACAACTTAAGCTAGCATCACACACTACTTATTAAGTTGGTGGATGTGTTTTTCTTATTTTAAAAAATAATTTCCTCTCATACTAACTTAGGTGTTACTTTTAAGTACTTAGAGAAATAATTTCCTCTCATTATCTTATTAAGATTTAATCTCTCTCATGAATAATATATGACCTAGGTTGACCAAATTCAACCTCTTCATACTCATCATTTAAGAGAATGATTTAAATGAGGTGGGCACCTCATACCTTTTAATCCTAACATGGTATAGATTTAATATCATCAACAATTCATATGAGACCTATATGACCAGAGTCTCTAACTCATTTTGAATTGTTCATGACAAGATTTAAATAAGAGAAACATTCCCATATGATTTATTTTATAGTTTTGGACAATATCTTTGACTAGAAATAGCCATATAGTCCTTTAATTAAACTAGGCCATGATCATTCAAAGTAAGCATGGCATATTTTTGCAGAAACAATTAGTACAAGTGAAATGTGATTTATAGGAGTTGGAATTAACTTAAAAGCATTTGTGGTTGATTTTTAATAATTATTCTAAGGCAGAAAAGTCCCTGTCTTGTTTATTTTCTACTTTAATTCTACAACAGATATGGGTTTGAATCCAGTGGCATTGGATAGAGCTTTTGATAAGCTTAACAAATATATAAAATTTGTAAGATTTGGCCAGGTAGATTTGTCCCTATTTATTTTTGAAGTTGACACCAGTTTGTAATTTGAATTAAAACCTAAACTGAAATTTTGAATTCAAACTTCGTGGGCTTGGCGGGAAACTACCCGGGCTGCGCAGTGAGAGCGAGGCTTGGGCCGGCCCATCACCGCAACAGGCCAGCTGATAGTGGGAGCCACCCGTCAGTGGCCTTAACACGCCCCGAAACGGTACGCAACTGGCGCCGTCGGATTAAAAGACAATCGGACGGTTCTGGGTCGTCCCCGTCCTCGACGAAGAGGTCCGGCGAACTAACCCTACCGGCGGCGAGGTGGGTCGCGATAGGAGGCTTACCGGCGCCTAGGGAGTCCGGCGAGGCGGGCAAACGAACTGGTCGACGACGGCGAGGCAGATGATGGTTGGGAGAGGTGCTGAGGGGGTCGGAGTTGTCGCCTTCGTCTGGCTGCGGTAGCGGCAGACTCCGGTGAAATTCCGGTGGCCTCGGGCTTAATTGGAGAGGGGAAGGAGTCAGGGAGGTTCATGGATGAGAGGAGAAGCAGGTGGAGTGAAGAAATCGTCCGGGGGTGCCTTCTTTTATAGCGGGCGAGGGAGGGCAGCGCGGCATGGGTTGGTCGATCATGGCGATGACGGCGCAGTGGCGGAGAGGAGTGGGCGGTGTTGCTGCTCTCTTCCCTACGTCACGGGGATCACGACGCGCTTGAAGGCACTGAAAATGGTGGTCTGTAGCGAGCAGGAGCATGACGCGCGCGTGCTGTACCGTGGCGGACAGTCGTCGAAGGTGACGATGGCGACAGTGCTCGAGCTGGGAGATGGGGTTGTCTGGGAGCTTACTGGTACCATGGCGAGGCTCCGTGCAGAAGCTGAGGTCAGGGGAAGGTTGGAGGCGACGAGGCGACGACGCGCTCTGGCGTGCTCCGCATCATGCCAGTGCATGCTCTGGCATGTCCGGGCTGGCGTGGGCACGTCCCTTGCTGAGCGTTGCACGGGTCTACTCGGTCGAGGGCTGGGTCCATCGTGTGCAGGGAAGTGAGAGGGAGACGGCTAACATGGTGAGGTGAGTTGGATGTGAGAGGAGAGTGGAAGGGCATGGTGAGTGACATAGAGCTCGGCATGGTTGTGTTCTTGTCAAGGTGGTCCAAGGCAAGGCTGGCAAGTGGCTTGGATGGATGCTGAGGGGTGAGAGGAGGCTTCAGGTCAGCAGAGAGGGGCCAGGGTTGGACTTGGTCCAACCAAAAATCCAGCATGGGCACCATGTTGGTTGCTGCCCACATGGTGTATGTAGAAATGGCCGAAAGAAAAATTTTGTCAAATTTTGGAAATTCCTTTGGTGAATCTCATTCATATAATCAGAGAGGTAGAATGGTGGTGGTGGTGGTCAATTTGGTGAAAGTTTGCAAAGTTTCAAAAAGGGGGTGAATCTTCTCTTTAGTTCAAAGTCTCCTCTTGTCTCTTCTATTCTGGTCAACCTAGGCAGAGTCAAACCTAATGGTCAACATCAAACTTGTTCATCTTGATGAGGTCTTGGATGACATGGCAAGAGTTGGTCAAGGTTGGTTTAGGAAAAGTCAAAACCAGGGGTGCAAAGTGGGTAAGATTTTATAATGTGGCCAAATGACCATTATCACATGTATGTTGAGTTTGATTTTTCCTTTGATTTGAATTGGGTTTCTTTGGTGCATTTGTGTTTGTTATTCATATATAAGTGTTTTACAAACAATGGCACAAGCCAAAGTGGCCTTGGGTGAAGATTTGCAAAAATGGCTAAATGTGTTTGTGAGTGAAAATGGGATTTTCTCCCTATTTGATTTCTCTCTTTTTGATTTGATTTTTCTTGACTCTAAAGTGATTCTTATTAGTTTAGGAACATTTCCAAACCATTGAAACCATTCCAAAAGGTCTAGCTCAAAGATTTGCAAAATTGGCCATAACACATAAGAGGTGACATGTCAAATTTTCTTATTCTTGTAATTTGCTCCCCTTGCTTTACTTGGGCAAGGTTGAGGTTCAATTTAGTGTTAGATTAGGTTTAGATATGGTTTCACACCATTTGGTCAAGGTAGAAGTGCATAGGACAAGAATTGGGTATTATGGCTATGTGTCACGTATGCCTCTATGCATATGTTGCATTTGATTTTTAATTTGACTTGGCTTGACCCAATTGATGTTGTTGAGTGTTGAAATGGTATATAGGAGTGATCCAACCATTCACCACAATTCTTAGGGTCAAGATCCTCAATTTCACAATTTTGCTATTTGCTCTCATATGCCTTTATGGCATTTTTAGTTTCTTTTTATTTTCTTTTGTTTCAACTTGGATTGGGTTTGAGAAGTACTAGATAAGGTTTATGAAGGTTTTCCAATCCTCTAAATAAAGTGGAAAGGCCTATGGTAAAGTTTTATAAAAATAGTCATAGGCACATATGCCTTTTTCTTATTTAAATTCTTGTTATTTTAATTTTAACTTGGAGGGTAAAAAGGGGTGTGAGGTTTTAGGGTTTAAGATTATTTCAATACTAATTAAACAAGCAATCATGGCAATAGCACAAGAATTAAACAAGATCTCTAAGTATCAACTTAATTTAATAAAAGTTTTTGTTGGTTCCAAAATTTGGAACTAGGGAAATTCATTTTGTTTGTTTTGAAATTTTTGGGATGTTACAAACCCTTCCCCCTTAAACAAATCTCATCCCGAGATTTTAAGAAAAGTTAGGTTCCTAAGAAAGATTGAGTAGTGAGATTAACAGGGGAACATACTTGGCATGGCCTGAGGGGCTTCCTGGGCTTCATTGGCGGCCATGTGGTAGAAACGGCCGTTGTTGTTGTTCTGGTTCCTTTTTCCGGCAAAGCGGCGCTGTTGCTGAGCAGGTGCTGCGGTATTGGCGGCATTCTTGGCAAGCTTCTTGGGGCACTCATTGGAGTAGTGACCCACGACTCCACATTCATAGCAGTTGACGGTGGACTTGTCTTTGGGGTTGACGGGAACAACGTTACTCCCAGTCACGGGGGCAGTATTGGGGTGGTTGTTGTTGCCATTGGGGTGGTTGTTATTGTTGTTGGTGTTGCGGTTGTTGTTGTTGTTGTTGCTTGGGCGGAAATTCTGAGCTGGGGGCTTGTTGTATTTTGAGGCAAATCCTCCAGTTGAGTTGTTGCGGTACTTCTGGGCGTTGTTGGGTCCATTCTGGTTCATCATTCTTCTCTTGCGATTCTCGTTGGCTTGGTGCAGCTTTCCTTCCATCTGGATGGCTGAGTCCACCAGGGCTTCGAGGTCAGCGAACGGAATGTTCACTAACACAGTTTGCATCTCGTCGCGCAGTCCGTTCAGAAATCTCTCCTTCCTTTTCTCGTTGGTGTCGGTCTCATCCGGGGCATACCTTGACAGAGTAAGAAACCTGTCGCGGTATTCCACCACGGACATTCTTCCTTGTTTGAGTTCGCGGAACTCGTCTCTCATCTTCTTGATCAGTCCTTGGGGCACATGGTACTTGTTAAACTTCAGCTTGAAGTCTTCCCAGGTCATCATCTGTCCTGCATTCATGGCACGGGTGCTGGTCCACCAAGCTCTTGCTGGTCCTGCTAAGTAGTGCGTAGCAAACAGCACTTTCTCTGCGGCTTCAACTCCCGCAACTTCGAGGTTGTTCTCCATTGTCTGGAGCCAGTCATCAGCATCTAGGGGTTCTTCAGTCTTGTTAAAAATTGGAGGGTTAGTGTTCTGGAAGTTCTTGAGCTTCGATCCTGGGTGATCATGATGGCCCTGATTGTTGTTGGCAAGCTGTTGAAGTGCTGCAAGGTTGGCTTGGCGTTCAGCTCGTTCAGCTTCCCTGTCTTCCAGCATGGTTTGCATCATCTACATCATGGCCTCTTGACTTGCGCTACGAGTGGGAGGGGCCATCTGAACAGTGAGGTAGATGATAAGATAAGAGGGAAATTTCTAGGGTTTGTTTTGTTAAAGTTTTAAAAAGTTCATAACTTGAAAATTTTGAGTAGTGTTGCGGGGGTAAAAACCAACAACACTTTTTCATTCATACCAAGCATCACACATTACAAATCTAACACATCGTTGGTTTGAAGAACCATTCATTCGCTCTACGATACAAGGGGAAATCCTGATACAACTCACACCTACGAAAGTGCTTAAATGATACTACTCTTCACGGGGGGGGATTCTTCATCTTCACGGGTAATGTGCTTGGCGAAAGGCGAGGGCGTTGTCCAACTCCTTGCGGGTCTTGTACAACATGTAGTCCAGGTGTGCTACATAATGGTTCATCTCCGGGTGCGGGGGCATAGTTATTGGTCTTCCCATGGGATCATGTCTTGGGTAGTAAGTGAAGCGGGTATTCCTGAGCTTGTTCATATTCTTTCCACACAGACGGGCAATTCCTTCTTGAATGGCTCTGACTAGTCCTTCTTTCCAGGTGTTTCCCGTTACCGAAAACCATATGGTTTCCCATATTGGGGCTCCACGATTTCTTCGTAGATCTGCCGAAACTTCCCACCGAGGTGGTCCTCCCAGCTGAATTTTGAGGGGTGTTCCGAAGAACTCGGGATACGGACGTCCTAGATACTCCACTAGTTGCTTCAAATCCCTTTCGAACATCAGTTCTCCTCCGTGACCAATCTGATAGCACTCCCATTTGTATTCCATCTATGAACAAAGAGGAGGAGTAAATTAGAGAAGTATTCCAGTGTGCAAAATTTTATGTAGGAATGGCAAGGAAAAGTAGGGCATTAATTTCTCATTTTGAAAAAGATCTCAAGGATAGGAGTGAGAATAAGTTTTTTCGCAAATATTCACTTCTTTGGTTTTGAAACTAAGTTTTGCAGACGTCCATTCTAACTAGGGTCTCCTAAGGTCAAACAATGGCTCTGATACCAACTTGTCAACACCCGGATTTTTAAGTCCAGATGCCTATTATGCCATACATCGCAATCCCAGGAATATTGTTGTTGCGAGACATAATAGTTGAATATCATAAGTCATCATTCATTACATACCATAGTCGTCTTACAGATCGAGATCACATGATCCAATATTACACAAATAGTTGATCTATTGATCAACGGACACAAAGTTCATAGTTTCATAGCGGAAGCATAAATAGAAGGGACTCTCTAGTCCACAGGCCAACGTCTGACGTCAGAAGATTCCCTAGTTGTCGTAGGCGTCCTGCTGGTCGTCCTCTTCATACTGCTGTTCTGCTTCATAGTCTGGCCATTTGAATAGCCAGGGACACAGCCGTGAGTACTTTAAAGTACTCGCAAACTAAAACTAATGTAAGTGCTAACAATTCTAGTAAGGGGTGCTAAGCTCTAGTTTATTTTGCATAATGCCAATTTTAGTTCATAAACATTTTTGTAAACAACTCCTCATGTACTAACTAACTTAAGTGGGAACATTAGTGTCATTCCCACAACTCAGTTGTGATTCAAAGTCAAAGTCACCTTTCAATTCAAATCACAAGTCACCATTCATATTTTTAGAAAAGTTCCGATGACGGAACAGTATGGCCTTCCCAACTGTCCATGACCGCGGACGCGGCTATTCGAATAGGTTAAACTCTGCAGAGGTTGTACACTTGTGCCACAACAATTGCAATAGCTCGTCAGGGGTAACTGGCCCTGATTTATCGTACGTAGTACGCGAACTACCAATCATAACCTTTCATTTACATACTCTAGTATAGGCACCTCTCCCCATGAGCTTGGCCTCCCGGTGAAAACAAACCGTCAACCCGGGAACTGCACAGGGCTTGGGTAGGACATTCACCTCATTTCACGTCAATTCACTTTCGATGGAGGCAGCCTCGGCATAACCCCGATGACGCTTGTTCAGAGGGAACCCATACTAAAATACATAACTTTCCAGCTATATCTTACCCAAATTCAGGTATTGTGGGGGTATGTGATGACCCAGCGTACCACTGCATGGTGTAGTACACAAGTCGTTGACATAACACAAGTGAAACACCGTTCCACCCATATTACATCTCTCAGAGTGGTACAACAGAAACATATGCGAGTCCAAGGTATGTCTATAGAAGTACACACGAACTGTTTACATAAGATCAACACAACCTCCTACTTTACAGTGAGGTAAAACTTCAAATGAAGCTCCAGAAGAACGACTCGTAGTATATCTTATTTCTAACTCAAGTTCAAGAGCTACTTGGCTTGCTATAGAAATCTAGCTACTTAGGTGCTAGGATTGGGGAAAGATTCCCTTCTATTACTAGTCTAGGTTTCCATTATAACTGATGCAGAAGTTGACTCCATTGACTTCTTTGATTGGATTCTTCATCTTGTTGCAGTTGACTCCTTTGTCTTCGAGTTCCACGGTAGTTTCTCCTTCGGTGCATTGCTCTAAGAAGGGGGTTCAAACGAGATAGAATGAGTACGAGCGTACTCAGCAAGTTCATATTAGGAAATATGTGTATCATGCACTAGCTACAGCCATAGATCAGAAAGTCATAGGCCAATGCAAGTTTTCATAAACATTTCTTCAAAAGGTTTATTTTATTCTGAAAACTATGCCCGTCAGTCTTCACAGGTTGACCAGAACTTCGTGGAGTTCCTTTCCTGCCGCGTTCGCAGTTCCCTTCCCGGAACAGGAGTGATCCACAATTCAGTATCCTCTGCAGAGGTGTGTTACTTTTCCCATAAGAGAACTTATCCTTGATACCAACCGGGTGATCGTTCCCGTCCACACTTCCTTGGTGTGGGGCCAGGTGTAAGGTCCAAGCCAATCACTGCCTTCTCCGCGACTGCAAACCCACCCTTTTGTCCACCCGTACACCTCCAGTAGACTTTCCCCCGATAATACGGCTTTACTCATGATGTACTTTGGACAATCCTTCATAGATCGTAGAGCCATCATCACTAATGGATGGGGATTTAAAAGGCCATCCCAACCTACGGCAGTGCCTCCAACACCCCGCCGGCTCTACCAATCCGTTGGCGTGCGAAGGAAAAGATACAGCTGACTTCCCCAGAGCCATTATAGATCTTATGGTCAACGCGATATGTACGGCGCTAGAATCACTGGACGGCATTGGTAATTAATCCTAGGTGATATAACCCATTGCAATGGAACCTCCACCATATCAACACATACCATGGTTCCATTGCCCACCACATAGTCATATTCATAATTGTAAAATAATACTTTGCTTTTCAATGCATGAGTGATAAGTATAGTACTTTGCATATAGTTTGATAAAAATAATCAAATGACATGAGCAAGCGATGAACTTGCCTTTCTTGACTGCAAGATTATGCAGGCAAAAGCTTCGATATGTGATAAGTCCAAATGCTGAAATACCATCATCGTCCGGTAAGGACAATGTTTAAAGAACTGGCAAAGATGTTATAATGCATAGTATGAGATGCAATCGTCCTGAGCGTAACCTAACCTCGATGATTTAGGTTTGATAAGTTGTAAATATTTCTTTAGGGTTGGTTGCACTTTTTAGAATGGTTCTCAAACAAGGTTCTTATTAAGATTGGTTATATTAACATCATAATCAAGTGATATAAGACATCATAACAATCATACACATAAAGAATAGTGATGGAATAATATGTAAAGAACAATTGTCAATTTTAAGTTCTATAGAACATGGTTGATGATTATCTATATTATACTTCAAAAGAATAACTTTTGAAGAACATGTTGTTTAAGAAATAATGAGTATTTCAAAGAAGGATTAGGGTTTCTAAGGTTTGATTGACATTTGTACTTCAAAAGAATAACTTTTGAAGAACAGGTTAAATAAGAATATGAACTACTATACATAGGAGCTATGGCTTTCTAGGCTTTACTATTGGATGCATTTAGTTCACTAATAGGAACTAGTTGGGTTCTTAAATAGAATTGGTTCTATATACAACAAGTATGGGCAGGTTTATTACTCTGGTTGATTATGATATCATATCAAAGGATGGTTATCCAGATGGTTCTATAAATTAGCTACTAGGTTTACTATGGTTTCTTATTTGCTTCACTAAATAATCACTAATAGTTTCTAAGCTAAGTGACTTATCATTTCCTAAGTAGGGTTTAGTTGATTAGGAGCATGTAATGTGAATTATTACACAAGGTTGATACTAGGGTTTATCATCATGGTTTAACTAGGGTTTGATGGTTGAGGTTAATCCTAATGGTGTGGTATATAGGATTGGTGATCAATGGTGCTAATATGTGGTAGCAATCTAGGGTTTATACCTAGGTGATACTAGTGAATCATATAGGTTTTAATTAAGAATAGGAACATGAAATGATAATCTCATGTAAATTGGTTCTAGGTTGGTCGATCATGATTTGTATTTGTTGGTCATATAATAAGGCTCTCTAGGTAAGGTGATATTCACATGATCACATGTGATAAGCACTAGGGTTTTAGAGTTACTACTAAAGTGTAATGATCACATGGATTAAATCCCTAGGGTTTTAGGTTTGCAACTATTATGGATGAACACATAAAATAATGAGATCAATGTCTTACTTAAATTAAAACTAGGGTTTCTAAATTATGGTACAACTCCTAGAATGCTGATTAATAATAATAGAGTTGTGGTTACTAATTACTTGAATTAAAAATTAGTAATGGTTTAACATTTTATTAATTTTTACAAGATTTAATAATTAGGGTAACTCCTATTTTGGTTTAATTAAGAATCAGGGTTTAATAATTGTTATTAGGGTTTAAAATAATTAACTTGTTAACTAAAGATGTTTAAGTAAATAAGTTTTGGATTTACCAAATAATATTGGCTTATAATATTTTCTTGAGTTATTACTTATTTAAAGAAAAGAGAAAATAGTAATTTGCAATTAGGGTTTATGAATTACCACTAATAATTAAGTTAATGCAAATATGGTAAATAAAATTAATCTTAACATTTTACTTAGTTACTGGATAGTTAAAATTTAATTTTGGAACTTAATTATTTATTGAATTCAATTTGCATTTTAAATAAATGAAATGGCATATTTAATAAGGTTAAAAATAAGTGAATTTTTATTTTGACACACATTTTTGTTTTATATTTTATTTGAATAGAGTTTATTTTTGTGAACATTTTGATATATTATTTATATTTTTCTGAATTGAAATGAATTTTATAGAATTTTGCAAAGTTTCAGTATTTTCCTGGAATTTGAAATAAAGTGAAAATGCTAAAGATACCGATTTAACCCTACCCCCACTCACTGACTCGTGGGGTCGATGACTGGGTCCATTGCCACGCGGGCAACGACCAAGTCAAAATGACCCTGGGTCCCCACGGCCACGTCACCCTACCGGCGGCTTAACGCCGGCGAGGCAGGGCACGACGGAGACGCCGTTTTAAGGCCTCCCAGGACAGGCTACTGGCGGCATTCGATTCACCGCAACATCCTGAGCAAGATAGTGGTGATGGTTTTCACGGGGAGTCACCGGAGCGTCGACGGCGAGAGGAACTGCGGCGGTGAACTCCGGCCAATATGCGAAAATAAGCTACAGACGGCGAGAAGAGGCCAATTAGGGGTCTATGGATGCGCAATCTTACGCTGAAGCTTCAGGCGTGGTCGACTCCGGCGATTGTCGATGGAGATGATGGCGATTGACGAACTCCCGGCGAACCCGACGGAAAGGGAACGCCGAAATTCTTCCTCGACTTGGCTTCCCCCGATGCTCTACTCCTCCAGACGACTCTACTCTATCAGGCGCGTCGATTGAGCTACTGCACGGACCCTGGGGTGCCCTCCATCGACGGCGCCATGGAGGTCGCCGGCGACAGAGTCTTGTAGAAAGAGGAAGAACTAGGAAACGAGAGAGGATAAGGATGGGAGTCTAGGGTTTCTCGAGCCGTGGCGATCTCTCCGACCCTCTTATAGCTCCACACACGGTCTCGTTCGACGGCGAGGCTTGGCGGTGAGCGTCCAGGATGCGGCGATGTTCTAGGTTAGGGTTTCCGAGCGGGAATCGTGATGCGCCGACTGGCAGTGGATGCAGATGGAATTCCCCTCGACTCTGGGTGAGTTTTGGCGTCCGGCGGTGTCCTTATCCACAGCGAGGACGTGGCGGAGCTTCGTCGGCTCGCTGTCGAGCGTGGAGAAGAGAAGGAAGACGACGGTCTCCTTTTTGTTTGACGCCAGCGACGAAACGGTAAGTGGTGGGTTGGGTTGGTTTCGTTCGTGGGCTGGTTACTGGTGGGCTTGGTGTGGAGATGGTTGCTGGGCTGCGGTGGTCTGGTTGGCCCAACAGGTAAGCCAGGTGAGCCTTTCTCCTTTACTATTTTCCTTTTTCATTTTCTGTTTTCATTTTCTGTTTTGAATTTGTTATTTGAATTCAAATTTGAATTCAGTTGTTTTTTGCAGGCTCTAAATTATTTGAGTATCAAAATAACTTAATACTATTATTTACTGCCTAGTGTTACCTTTTAAATACATATTCATTTTATTATTAGGTTGATATTGTGTGAGGTTTTAATTGAAATAGAAATGGATTTTGATATCCATCTCAATTCCTTTTTAATTTATGAACCAGATTTATTTCAATGGTTTGAAATTTAGAACATGTGAATGGTGAAAACATTATTAGGTCTAACTAGTGTACTTAACAATATGGATTGTTCTCATATAATTCTTATTATGGCTAGAGTTTAAAGTAGATGGTGAAATTGAGGATGGAAATGTGATCATGATTTTATGTGGAGAATTGCTTCTAAGGGTTTAACAAAATGGTTGGATCAACTCTATATTCATTACTCTTGCTCAGCACTTCTATCTTGGATGTGTACTTGTGATCTATGATACACAAGTTAGGGAACAATATTTTAGGTGGATTGGATCCTATGTGAAGAGGTTTAGGGTTTTGATAATGCTTCACTAATTGAAGTATAAATAGGCATGAGGTATGGCAGGGTTCTAATTATAATCCAAGTTAATCCATGGGTTGGAATTCAAATGTAGTTTAGGGTTTAAGTAGTGATCACCAATGTGATACACAACTAGGATTAGAATATGAGCATAATGTCTCACTAATGGAACATGGATCTCATCTACAAGATTAAAGGTTGGTTTAAACAAGTAAGATGTAATACTACTTTAAAATTCTCTAGGATAGACATGGCTATGGTTAGCATCTATAATCTCTCTCACTTCTAAATGTCTTGTAATAGCCTAAGGTCCTACTCAAGATATGATGATATGATCCTCTAATTATATAGTTTTCCTAGGGATTCTACCTTGGTATATTACGTAGCTTGTTCTTCAGAAATCGATAAACCCGCATCTTGTGGTATGCCTCCACCTCCTAGCTTCTTCATCTTGATCCTAGCTAATATATGGAGTGGCTCTATGTGTGTGTTTCCTTGTATCATGCTACAAGATGACTAAAGGGATGGAGGGTGTGGCTCTATTTATAGGCTTGGGCAAGCTCTAGTATGATGACACATAGGTGGTGACTCTTGTGTTGGTTAGATGAGTAAGGTGCTTGGTTGTCATGCCCTCATCCATAGCAATCCTTTGAGCATGAGGTGGCAAGACTTGGAAAGCAAGTCATGTAGATATTTTCATCCCATGTGGCATAGAGATTATCCTCTCATATGATTTATTTTTAGATAGCCAAGTGGCATTTGTTACTAAATATCTTGTGGATGGTTTTATTATTGTTGATGGGTCACTATATCATATTTGATTGGATTATATTATAATATTGGTCAAAAGATCAAGGTTGAAGGTTATTCCTCAAATTTGGATAGTTGGTTTTGATTTCACCAAGGCATGATCATATGAGTTTCAAAATACTCATAGTTAGTTTTATTCAAATAGTGTGGGCTATAATTTGTAATGTAAATGGATTTAGTTTTATGATATTCCATGTATTTAATAAGTTATGATTTAAATAAGAATGTGTGGCTTTTATGCACTTTAGACCCTGTGGTTTACCTTATTTGGTAATAAGTTTAGAAGTGAATTAATTTACACACAAAGGTAGTTGCTAACTTTTAAGTGTTTAATAAGTTAGGGTTTGATTCTTAAAGAATGTGTTGTTGTAAATATAATTCCATTTGGTCTAATCCATAGATCAAATCATCTCTACCCAAAATAAGGTTTTAGCAAAGATCACAGTGAAGTTTATAGCGCTTGACTTGATGATCTACTTCAATTCCAGCAAGTCAAGTGAAACTTCAGTTACTGTGGTAAGTTTTATTTGAAAGCGCGAAAATTCCCCGGATTTTCTATGCATGAATGCAATGCACACTTTGGTGTTCTCTCATTTTGTTGCCTCTAAACCTGGGATATTACAGCCTCTCCCCCTTAAACTGAACTTCGTCCCGAAGTTCGAACGCTCTCATGTTTCGGAATGTTGAAATGTCTTGAACAGATCACCATCCTTCAACTCCATGGTGATCATATTAGATATGATTGATTATATCTCTTGTCCAGATCCTTCCGGAGGTCTTCTGATATCTGGCACTGATACTTTCTTCTATTCTATAATTTCTTCCAACACTCTAAGCTTATAGGCTTACTATCCAAAGATTCTTGGATTAAGACATCTTATTGTGTTAATGGACTTTACTAATGGCTGTGGTGACATCTTCTATTTGGGTACTTAAAACTTGGTTCTACCAGCTGCGGTAATCCAGCTGCGATGTAATATGGCACTATGGTGTACCAGCTGCGATGTCCAAACCTTAAATCTAAAAGATTTGTTTAAAGTAAGGTATTGTTGTCTCTTACAACCATAACGAAAGTAATGGTACTTCGTAAGGTATTTACGATAGGCATGGTTCTGGTGGTTTAGTCCTACGAATGGATTAGACTCACTTAGTCCATCCAATCATGGCTTCTAGTTTATACTAGTTATCTTCCTTTTGGTTTCTTTAGGTTCCATGAAAGGAATCTTTCTAATAATCATTAGTTTTGGTCTGGTCAAACTCCTTCGTATAGTATCTTCTTAGGCTTTGATTGTTCTCCGATATCTTCTTCATCCAACTTCATTATCTTAGACTTACTTGAGTTCTCTTGGTTTCGAGTAATTACAATTACCCACTCAAGTTAAGGTCTAACCCTTACTTCCTCGAGATATGAACTTTGGCTTCTGGTCTGACAACCTCCTGAGAGTACTTTTATATGGATACTTCCCAATAACCTTATAAAAATAAGATCGGACTTCCTCTCAGTTCAGACCTTTTTCTCCATCTATCATACTACCAATAATATCTTAATACTTCTCCTTCAGCCTTCCTCTCCCCCTTGGAGTTTACTCACGATCTTTCAACTTCCTTTCTTCTAATCATTAAACTCCAAGGTTAGGTAGTTGGTCTAAGTCTGGTTTATAGTTTGTACCTTTCTAAAGTCTCACGAAGAATTATTTCTGGTATATCCACACAATTGTGGGTATCCATTATGAATCCTCCGACTAAATATTTACCTACCACGAGATACCAGCGGTGAAATACTAGCTGCGGAATCCCCCTTTCTTTTAGGGTATAGAAATGTTCAGTGGGCTATCAGTACCAATTGCAGACTATCTAGTACCAGATGTGGCTTATTGGATAGCAGCTGTGGTTATTTTATGGTTCTGGTCAATATCTACTTACCAGCTGTGGCTACTTACATAGTTTTAGTTAAGACATACCTCACTTCACATACTTTCTCTTCATGATTATCCTATATCAGCTGCGGTCTTATTATACCAGCTATGACTTCATTTGTCTATTTTTCCTTCTTCTAGGGTTTGTTTTGCAAGAAAACCACTTGTTGACACTATGAAAATAGTATTGTAAGTGACTTCACTTGCATTCCCTTCTTCCATAATGAATACAGCTCTACTTCTACTGCTCCATATTCTCTATTTTTCTCACTTCCGTGATACTTCCATGTTGAAATACTCCTTGATTAAGGATAGAAGTGAGTTTTATTGGTCCTTCCTGTAGAGTATTGTGGTTGCTTCCCACAATTTTTACTTCCTTTTTTCTAGTGAACCTTCATCTTGTCTTCAAATCTTCATAATTCGTCACTTCCTCACACGAATACCTTTACCCTCTAGACCTATAACATCAAGTAAGAGCTTGATATTGCAACATGCATTTGCATATCAAAGTCAAACTTCATGTATGGATCTAGTCAATCAATGAAGATTCAAGAAAATCCAAGAAGATTCAGCTTTGTGTTCATAATACACATCCTTATATGCCTGAATATAATAATTGGGTAAGACATCCCTAAACATCAGGATCAGATGTGTAGTATAAAACACCACATAAGATAGGTTTAGGTTGTGATACTTAGCACAATACGTGAATTTCTACTATTTGTCTCAACATTTATCTTAATTGCACATTTGCAATGAGACAAACTTGAAACAAAATGGCTTGGGATAGTTGAAGTTAACCTAGTTTTCTTTGGAAGTACTAACAAAATAGAATACTATATATGTGTGCTATTGAAGACTACTTCCTATAATACAATTAGTTCTAACATGTCTACTCTAAACACATGATTGTTTAGAATATACCACCTATAACTCTAGGATTTCTCTATGTGATATGCTCTAAATAAGCCTTCTTTGAATTAAGGACTATGGTTCTAACATACTTGGTACAGTTATTAGGATTTTAAGGCCTAAGCTTTCGAACTATTCCTTAAATCCTTACTCCTTATCATTCTTTTGTTATCGTACTTATGATGTTCTACTCCATCATACCGTGATTCTCAAGTGCATCATATATGAGTACCTAGTTTATTGTTGAAAGTAGACTCATGTAACTCCTATCACTCTTCCTTACCTCCTATGATTGACTCATCATAGACATATACTACTTTATATAACTTATCTCCCTTACTTAACATCAGCCATTTGACATTTTTAATGACTCTTACTTAATCATACTTTTATTGGTATACTTCTTCCAATAGGATATCTTCCTTGTGGTTGTATCCTCTCTTTGGACTACCATGTGTTGTATACCAACTGTGGTCTACTACCACCCATTATCTTAAGCTTCAATGGTGTTCTAATTAGTTGGAATGAAGCAATATAACTAACTAACTTCACTTAAGAAAATAGATAAGAAATATTGACTCAAGTGTGTCAGGATTATTCTCAAGTGAATACCCATCTCAAGTCAAAAGAATAGTTGGTTTGGCTAAGACAACTTCCTATAGACACTACCAAACCTATAGGTCTCCTTTAAAGGGTTTTAATCCTAGGGTCAAAGCATTTGCTCTGATACCATTGTGATGACCAGTACCACTGCATGGTGTAGTACACAAGTCGTTGACATAACACAAGTGAAACACCGTTCCACCCATATTACATCTCTCAGAGTGGTACAACAGAAACATATGCGAGTCCAAGGTATGTCTATAGAAGTACACACGAACTGTTTACATAAGATCAACACAACCTCCTACTTTACAGTGAGGTAAAACTTCAAATGAAGCTCCAGAAGAACGACTCATAGTATATCTTATTTCTAACTCAAGTTCAAGAGCTACTTGGCTTGCTATAGAAATCTAGCTACTTAGGTGCTAGGATTGGGGAAAGATTCCCTTCTATTACTAGTCTAGGTTTCCATTATAACTGATGCAGAAGTTGACTCCATTGACTTCTTTGATTGGATTCTTCATCTTGTTGCAGTTGACTCCTTTGTCTTCGAGTTCCACGGTAGTTTCTCCTTCGGTGCATTGCTCTAAGAAGGGGGTTCAAACGAGATAGAATGAGTACGAGCGTACTCAGCAAGTTCATATTAGGAAATATGTGTATCATGCACTAGCTACAGCCATAGATCAGAAAGTCATAGGCCAATGCAAGTTTTCATAAACATTTCTTCACAAGGTTTATTTTATTAAAAACTATGCCCGTCGGTCTTCACAGGTTGACCAGAACTTCGTGGAGTTCCTTTCCTGCTCGTTCAAGTCATAGTTCCTTCCCGAACAGGGAGTGACAGTCACAATTCAGTATCCTCTGCAGAGGTGCGTTACTTTTCCCATAAGAGAACTTATCCTTGATACCAACCGGGTGATCGTTCCCGTCCACACTTCCTTGGTGTGGGGCCAGGTGTAAGGTCCAAGCCAATCACTGCCTTCTCCGCGACTGCAAACCCACCCTTTTGTCCACCCGTACACCTCCAGAGACTTTCCCAGATAATACGGCTTTACTCATGATGTACTTTGGACAATCCTTCATAGATCGTAGAGCCATCATCACTAATGGATGGGGATTTAAAAGGCCATCCCAACCTACGGCAGTGCCTCCAACACCCCGCCGGCTCTACCAATCCGTTGGCGTGCAGAAGGGAAAAGATACAGCTGACTTCCCCAGAGCCATTATAGATCTTATGGTCAACGCGATATGTACGGCGCTAGAATCACTGGACGGCATTGGTAATTAATCCTAGGTGATATAACCCATTGCAATGGAACCTCCACCATATCAACACATACCATGGTTCCATTGCCCACCACATAGTCATATTCATAATTGTAAAATAATACTTTGCTTTTCAATGCATGAGTGATAAGTATAGTACTTTGCATATAGTTTGATAAAAATAATCAAATGACATGAGCAAGCGATGAACTTGCCTTTCTTGACTGCAAGATTATGCAGGCAAAAGCTTCGATATGTGATAAGTCCAAATGCTGAAATACCATCATCGTCCGGTAAGGACAATGTTTAAAGAACTGGCAAAGATGTTATAATGCATAGTATGAGATGCAATCGTCCTGAGCGTAACCTAACCTCGATGATTTAGGTTTGATAAGTTGTAAATATTTCTTTAGGGTTGGTTGCACTTTTTAGAATGGTTCTCAAACAAGGTTCTTATTAAGATTGGTTATATTAACATCATAATCAAGTGATATAAGACATCATAACAATCATACACATAAAGAATAGTGATGGAATAATATGTAAAGAACAATTGTCAATTTTAAGTTCTATAGAACATGGTTGATGATTATCTATATTATACTTCAAAAGAATAACTTTTGAAGAACATGTTGTTTAAGAAATAATGAGTATTTCAAAGAAGGATTAGGGTTTCTAAGGTTTGATTGACATTTGTACTTCAAAAGAATAACTTTTGAAGAACAGGTTAAATAAGAATATGAACTACTATACATAGGAGCTATGGCTTTCTAGGGTTTACTATTGGATGCATTTAGTTCACTAATAGGAACTAGTTGGGTTCTTAAATAGAATTGGTTCTATATACAACAAGTATGGGCAGGTTTATTACTCTGGTTGATTATGATATCATATCAAAGGATGGTTATCCAGATGGTTCTATAAATTAGCTACTAGGTTTACTATGGTTTCTTATTTGCTTCACTAAATAATCACTAATAGTTTCTAAGCTAAGTGACTTATCATTTCCTAAGTAGGGTTTAGTTGATTAGGAGCATGTAATGTGAATTATTACACAAGGTTGATACTAGGGTTTATCATCATGGTTTAACTAGGGTTTGATGGTTGAGGTTAATCCTAATGGTGTGGTATATAGGATTGGTGATCAATGGTGCTAATATGTGGTAGCAATCTAGGGTTTATACCTAGGTGATACTAGTGAATCATATAGGTTTTAATTAAGAATAGGAACATGAAATGATAATCTCATGTAAATTGGTTCTAGGTTGGTCGATCATGATTTGTATTTGTTGGTCATATAATAAGGCTCTCTAGGTAAGGTGATATTCACATGATCACATGTGATAAGCACTAGGGTTTTAGAGTTACTACTAAAGTGTAATGATCACATGGATTAAATCCCTAGGGTTTTAGGTTTGCAACTATTATGGATGAACACATAAAATAATGAGATCAATGTCTTACTTAAATTAAAACTAGGGTTTCTAAATTATGGTACAACTCCTAGAATGCTGATTAATAATAATAGAGTTGTGGTTACTAATTACTTGAATTAAAAATTAGTAATGGTTTAACATTTTATTAATTTTTACAAGATTTAATAATTAGGGTAACTCCTATTTTGGTTTAATTAAGAATCAGGGTTTAATAATTGTTATTAGGGTTTAAAATAATGAACTTGTTAACTAAAGATGTTTAAGTAAATAAGTTTTGGATTTACCAAATAATATTGGCTTATAATATTTTCTTGAGTTATTACTTATTTAAAGAAAAGAGAAAATAGTAATTTGCAATTAGGGTTTATGAATTACCACTAATAATTAAGTTAATGCAAATATGGTAAATAAAATTAATCTTAACATTTTACTTAGTTACTGGATAGTTAAAATTTAATTTTGGAACTTAATTATTTATTGAATTCAATTTGCATTTTAAATAAATGAAATGGCATATTTAATAAGGTTAAAAATAAGTGAATTTTTATTTTGACACACATTTTTGTTTTATATTTTATTTGAATAGAGTTTATTTTTGTGAACATTTTGATATATTATTTATATTTTTCTGAATTGAAATGAATTTTATAGAATTTTGCAAAGTTTCAGTATTTTCCTGGAATTTGAAATAAAGTGAAAATGCTAAAGATACCGATTTAACCCTACCCCCACTCACTGACTCGTGGGGTCGATGACTGGGTCCATTGCCACGCGGGCAACGACCAAGTCAAAATGACCCTGGGTCCCCACGGCCACGTCACCCTACCGGCGGCTTAACGCCGGCGAGGCGAGCACGACGAGACGCCGTTTTAAGGCCTCCCGGGACAAAGCTACTGGCGGCATTCGATTCACCGCAACATCCGAGCAAGATAGTGGTGATGGTTTTCACGGGGAGTCACCGGAGCGTCGACGGCGAGAGGAACTGCGGCGGTGAACTCCGGCCAATATGCGAAAATAAGCTACAGACGGCGAGAAGAGGCCAATTAGGGGTCTATGGATGCGCAATCTTACGCTGAAGCTTCAGGCGTGGTCGACTCCGGCGATTGTCGACGGAGATGATGGCGATTGACGAACTCCCGGCGAACCCGACGGAAAGGGAACGCCGAAATTCTTCCTCGACTTGGCTTCCCCCGATGCTCTACTCCTCCAGACGACTCTACTCTATCAGGCGCGTCGATTGAGCTCTTGCACGGACACGGGTGCCCTCCATCGACGGCGCCATGGAGGTCGCCGCGACGTAGTCTTGTAGAAAGAGGAAGAACTAGGAAACGAGAGAGGATAAGGATGGGAGTCTAGGGTTTCTCGAGCCGTGGCGATCTCTCCGACCCTCTTATAGCTCCACACACGGTCTCGTTCGACGGCGAGGCTTGGCGGTGAGCGTCCAGGATGCGGCGATGTTCTAGGTTAGGGTTTCCGAGCGGGAATCGTGATGCTCCGACTGGCAGTGGATGCAGATGGAATTCCCCTCGACTCTGGGTGAGTTTTGGCGTCCGGCGGTGTCCTTATCCACAGCGAGGACGTGGCGGAGCTTCGTCGGCTCGCTGTCGAGCGTGGAGAAGAGAAGGAAGACGACGGTCTCCTTTTTGTTTGACGCCAGCGACGAAACGGTAAGTGGTGGGTTGGGTTGGTTTCGTTCGTGGGCTGGTTACTGGTGGGCTTGGTGTGGAGATGGTTCTTTGGGTCATGTGGTCTGGTTGGCCCAACAGGTAAGCCAGGTGAGCCTTTCTCCTTTACTATTTTCCTTTTTCATTTTCTGTTTTCATTTTCTGTTTTGAATTTGTTATTTGAATTCAAATTTGAATTCAGTTGTTTTTTGCAGGCTCTAAATTATTTGAGTATCAAAATAACTTAATACTATTATTTACTGCCTAGTGTTACCTTTTAAATACATATTCATTTTATTATTAGGTTGATATTGTGTGAGGTTTTAATTGAAATAGAAATGGATTTTGATATCCATCTCAATTCCTTTTTAATTTATGAACCAGATTTATTTCAATGGTTTGAAATTTAGAACATGTGAATGGTGAAAACATTATTAGGTCTAACTAGTGTACTTAACAATATGGATTGTTCTCATATAATTCTTATTATGGCTAGAGTTTAAAGTAGATGGTGAAATTGAGGATGGAAATGTGATCATGATTTTATGTGGAGAATTGCTTCTAAGGGTTTAACAAAATGGTTGGATCAACTCTATATTCATTACTCTTGCTCAGCACTTCTATCTTGGATGTGTACTTGTGATCTATGATACACAAGTTAGGGAACAATATTTTAGGTGGATTGGATCCTATGTGAAGAGGTTTAGGGTTTTGATAATGCTTCACTAATTGAAGTATAAATAGGCATGAGGTATGGCAGGGTTCTAATTATAATCCAAGTTAATCCATGGGTTGGAATTCAAATGTAGTTTAGGGTTTAAGTAGTGATCACCAATGTGATACACAACTAGGATTAGAATATGAGCATAATGTCTCACTAATGGAACATGGATCTCATCTACAAGATTAAAGGTTGGTTTAAACAAGTAAGATGTAATACTACTTTAAAATTCTCTAGGATAGACATGGCTATGGTTAGCATCTATAATCTCTCTCATTTCTAAATGTCTTGTAATAGCCTAAGGTCCTACTCAAGATATGATGATATGATCCTCTAATTATATAGTTTTCCTAGGGATTCTACCTTGGTATATTCTGTAGCTTGTTCTTCAGGAAATCTGATAAACATGCATCTTGTGGTATGCCTCCACCTCCTAGCTTCTTCATCTTGATCCTAGCTAATATATGGAGTGGCTCTATGTGTGTGTTTCCTTGTATCATGCTACAAGATGACTAAAGGGATGGAGGGTGTGGCTCTATTTATAGGCTTGGGCAAGCTCTAGTATGATGACACATAGGTGGTGACTCTTGTGTTGGTTAGATGAGTAAGGTGCTTGGTTGTCATGCCCTCATCCATAGCAATCCTTTGAGCATGAGGTGGCAAGACTTGGAAAGCAAGTCATGTAGATATTTTCATCCCATGTGGCATAGAGATTATCCTCTCATATGATTTATTTTTAGATAGCCAAGTGGCATTTGTTACTAAATATCTTGTGGATGGTTTTATTATTGTTGATGGGTCACTATATCATATTTGATTGGATTATATTATAATATTGGTCAAAAGATCAAGGTTGAAGGTTATTCCTCAAATTTGGATAGTTGGTTTTGATTTCACCAAGGCATGATCATATGAGTTTCAAAATACTCATAGTTAGTTTTATTCAAATAGTGTGGGCTATAATTTGTAATGTAAATGGATTTAGTTTTATGATATTCCATGTATTTAATAAGTTATGATTTAAATAAGAATGTGTGGCTTTTATGCACTTTAGACCCTGTGGTTTACCTTATTTGGTAATAAGTTTAGAAGTGAATTAATTTACACACAAAGGTAGTTGCTAACTTTTAAGTGTTTAATAAGTTAGGGTTTGATTCTTAAAGAATGTGTTGTTGTAAATATAATTCCATTTGGTCTAATCCATAGATCAAATCATCTCTACCCAAAATAAGGTTTTAGCAAAGATCACAGTGAAGTTTATAGCGCTTGACTTGATGATCTACTTCAATTCCAGCAAGTCAAGTGAAACTTCAGTTACTGTGGTAAGTTTTATTTGAAAGCGCGAAAATTCCCCAGATTTTCTATGCATGAATGCAATGCACACTTTGGTGTTCTCTCATTTTGTTGCCTCTAAACCTGGGATATTACAGGGTACTTGTAAAATTGGAATGGTATCGCATCCGAACCCAACCATCAGTTTTGGTAAAATTCACCAAGTCATTCACCAGTCATATTCACCTTCAAAATATTTTAATAGATTGACTCATCATTCCAAGGTTTTCAAAGTCATTTCATTTCACAAGTTCCCAACTAGAGTAGTCATCTTTAATTTAGCACTAGCATCTAAGTATGAGGGGTGCTAAGTAATTTGTTTGCTTCTAGGCTAACATTGATACTCTTGTACTAATCCAAGACTAATTAAGTGAATCATAAATCAAAAAGTACTTTGATAAAACAAAAGTAATTAAAGCTTGTAAAGTAAAACTGGGAAATAGGATCATGAACATAAAGTAAATGGGGGATGCCTTGCTCATGGTGAGCTTTGCACTTTGCAAGAGTATTATCTTGCCTTGGTTGGGGAATTGGTCAACGTGGTCTTCTTCTCCTTGGAAGTAGACTTCCTCCTCCTCTGGATACTCCTTGGTACTAGCGTCTAAAATACGAATACGGGGTATTCTATCATCATACCACACTTAAGTACTAGACTAAGCACACACATGAATCACACAACTTAAGCTAGCATCACACACTACTTATTAAGTTGGTGGATGTGTTTTTCTTATTTAAAAAAATAATTTCCTCTCATACTAACTTAGGTGTTACTTTTAAGTACTTAGAGAAATAATTTCCTCTCATTATCTTATTAAGATTTAATCTCTCTCATGAATAATATATGACCTAGGTTGACCAAAGTCAACCTCTTCATACTCATCATTTAAGAGAATGATTTGAATGAGGTGGGCACCTCATACCTTTTAATCCTAACATTGTATAGATTTAATATCATCAACAATTCATATGAGACCCATATGACCAGAGTCTCTACCTCATTTTGAATTGTTCATGACAAGATTTAAATGAGAGAAACATTCCCATGTGATTTATTTTATAGTTTTGGACAATATCTTTGACTAGAAATAGCCATATAGTCCTTTAATTAAACTAGGCCATGATCATTCAAAGTAAGCATGGCATATTTTTGCAGAAACAATTAGTACAAGTGAAATGTGATTTATAGGAGTTGGAATTAACTTAAAAGAATTTGTGGTTGATTTTTAATAATTATTCTAAGGCAGAAAAGTCTCTGTTTTGTTTATTTTTCTACTTTAATTCTACAACAGATATGGGTTTGAATCCAGTGGCATTGGATAGAGCTTTTGATAAGCTTTCCAAATATATAAAATTTGTAAGATTTGGCCAGGTAGATTTGTCCCTATTTATTTTTGAAGTTGACACCAGTTTGTAATTTGAATTAAAACCTAAACTGAAATTTTGAATTCAAACTTCGTGGGCTTGGCGGGAAACTACCCGGGCTGCGCAGTGAGAGCGAGGCTTGGGCCGGCCCATCACCGCAACAGGCCAGCTGACAGTGGGAGCCACCCGTCAGTGGCCTTAACACGCCCCGAAACGGTACGCAACTGGCGCCATCGGATTAAAAGACAATCGGACGGTTCTGGGTCGTCCCCGTCCTCGACGAAGAGGTCCGGCGAACTAACCCTACCAGCGGCAAGGTGGGTCGCGATAGGAGGCTTACCGGCGCCTAGGGAGTCCAGCGAGGCGGGCAAACGAACTGGTAGACGACGGCGAGGCCGATGATGGTCGGGAGAGGTGCTGAGGGGGTCGGAGTTGTCGCCTTCGTCTGGCTGCTGTAGCGGCGGACTCCGGTGAAATTCCGGTGGCCTCGGGCTTAATTGGAGAGGGGAAGGAGTCAGGGAGGTTCAGGGATGAGAGGAGAAGCAGGTGGAGTGAAGAAATCGTCCGGGGGGTGCCTTCTTTTATAGCGGGCGAGGGAGGGCAGCGCGGCATGGGTTGGCCGATCATGGCGATGACGGCGTAGTGGCGGAGAGGAGTGGGCGGTGATGCTGCTCTCTTCCCTACGTCACGGGGATCACGACACGCTTGAAGGCACTGAAAACGGTGGTCTGTAGCGAGCAGGAGCGTGACGCGCGCGTGCTGTACCGTGGTGGACAGTCGTCGAAGTTGACGACGGCGACAGTGCTCGAGCTGGGAGATGGGGTTGTCTGGGAGCTTACTGGTACCGTGGCGAGGCTCCATGCAGAAGCTGAGGTCAGGGGAAGGTTGGAGGCGACGAGGCGACGACGCGCTCTGGCGTGCTCCGCATCATGCCTGTGCATGCTCTGGCATGTCCGGGCTGGCATGGGCACGTCCCTTGCTGAGCGTTGCACGGGTCTACTCGGTCGAGGGCTGGGTCCATCGTGTGCAGGGAAGTGAGAGGGAGACGGCTGACATGGTGAGGTGAGTTGGATGTGAGAGGAGAGTGGAAGGGCATGGTGAGTGACATAGAGCTCAGCATGGTTGTGTTCTTGTCAAGGTGGTCCAAGGCAAGGCTGGCAAGTGGCTTGGATGGATGCTGAGGGGTGAGAGGAGGCTTCAGGTCAGCAGAGAGGGGCCAGGGTTGGACTTGGTCCAACCAAAAGTCCAGCATGGGCACCATGTTGGTTGCTGCCCACAAGGTGTATGTAGAAATGGCCGAAAGAAAAAATTTGTCAAATTTTGGAAATTCCTTTGGTGGATCTCATTCATATAATCAGAGAGGTAGAATGGTGGTGGTGGTGGTCAATTTGGTGAAAGTTTGCAAAGTTTCAAAAAGGGGGCGAATCTTCTCTTTAGTTCAAAGTCTCCTCTTGTCTCTTCTATTCTGGTCAACCTAGGCAGAGTCAAACCTGATGGTCAACATCAAACTTGTTCATCTTGATGAGGTCTTGGATGACATGGCAAGAGTTGGTCAAGGTTTGTTTAGGAAAAGTCAAAACCAGGGGTGCAAAGTGGGTAAGATTTTATAATGTGGCCAAATGACCATTATCACATGTATGTTGAGTTTGATTTTTTCCTTTGATTTGAATTGGGTTTCTTTGGTGCATTTGTGTTTGTTATTCATATATAAGTGTTTTACAAACAATGGCACAAGCCAAAGTGGCCTTGGGTGAAGATTTGCAAAAATGGCTAAATGTGTATGTGAGTGAAAATGGGATTTTCTCCCTATTTGATTTCTCTCTTTTTGATTTGATTTTTCTTGACTCTAAAGTGATTCTTATTAGTTTAGGAACATTTCCAAACCATTGAAACCATTCCAAAAGGTCTAGCTCAAAGATTTGCAAAATTGGCCATAACACATAAGAGGTGGCATGTCAAATTTTCTTATTCTTGTAATTTGCTCCCCTTGCTTTACTTGGGCAAGGTTGAGGTTCAATTTAGTATTAGATTAGGTTTAGATATGGTTTCACACCATTTGGTCAAGGTAGAAGTGCATAGGACAAGAATTGGGTATTATGGCTATGTGTCACGTATGCCTCTATGCATATGTTGCATTTGATTTTTAATTTGACTTGGCTTGACCCAATTGATGTTGTTGAGTGTTGAAATGGTATATAGGAGTGATCCAACCATTCACCACAATTCTTAGGGTCAAGATCCTCAATTTCACAATTTTGCTATTTGCTCTCATATGCCTTTATGGCATTTTTAGTTTCTTTTTATTTTCTTTTGTTTCAACTTGGATTGGGTTTGAGAAGTACTAGATAAGGTTTATGAAGGTTTTCCAATCCTCTAAATAAAGTGGAAAGGCCTATGGTAAAGTTTTATAAAAATAGTCATAGGCACATATGCCTTTTTCTTATTTAAATTCTTGTTATTTTAATTTTAACTTGGAGGGTAAAAAGGGGTGTGAGGTTTTAGGGTTTAAGATTATTTCAATACTAATTAAACAAGCAATCATGGCAATAGCACAAGAATTAAACAAGATCTCTAAGTATCAACTTAATTTAATAAAAGTTTTTGTTGGTTCCAAAATTTGGAACTAGGGAAATTCATTTTGTTTGTTTTGAAATTTTTGGGATGTTACAAACCCTTCCCCCTTAAACAAATCTCATCCCGAGATTTTAAGAAAAGTTAGGTTCCTAAGAAAGATTGAGTAGTGAGATTAACTGGGGAACATACTTGGCATGGCCTGAGGGGCTTCCTGGGCTTCATTGGTGGCCATGTGGTAGAAACGGCCGTTGTTGTTGTTCTGGTTCCTTTTTCCGGCAAAGCGGCTGTTCTTGAGCAGTCTTTGCGGTATTGGCGGCATTCTTGGCAAGCTTCTTGGGGCACTCATTGGAGTAGTGACCCACGACTCCACATTCATAGCAGTTGACGGTAGACTTGTCTTTGGGGTTGACGGGAACATCGTTACTCCCAGTCACGGGGGCAGTATTGGGGTGGTTGTTGTTGCCATTGGGGTGGTTGTTATTGTTGTTGGTGTTGCGGTTGTTGTTGTTGTTGTTGCTTGGGCGGAAATTCGAAATTTGGGGGCTTGTTGTATTTTGAGGCAAATCCTCCGATTGAGTTGTTGCGGTACTTACGGCGTTGTTGGGTCCATTCTGGTTCATCATTCTTCTCTTGCGATTCTCGTTGGCTTGGTGCGACTTTCCTTCCATCCTGGATGGCTGAGTCCACCAGGGCTTCGAGGTCAGCGAACGGAATGTTCACTAACACAGTTTGCATCTCGTCGTGCAGTCCGTTCAGAAATCTCTCCTTCCTTTTCTCGTTGGTGTCGGTCTCATCCGGGGCATACCTTGACAGAGTAAGAAACCTGTCGCGGTATTCCACCACGGACATTCTTCCTTGTTTGAGTTCGCGGAACTCGTCTCTCATCTTCTTGATCAGTCCTTGGGGCACATGGTACTTGTTAAACTTCAGCTTGAAGTCTTCCTAGGTCATCATCATCTGCATTCATGGCACGGTGTCTTTGGTCCACCAAGCTCTTGGCCGGTCTGCTAAGTAATGCGTAGCAAACAAAGACTTTCTCTGCGGCTTCAACTCCCGCAACTTCGAGGTTGTTCTCCATTGTCCGGAGCCGATCCATCGACATCTAGGGGTTCTTGATCTTGTTAAAAACTGGAGGGTTAGTGTTCGGAAGTTCTTGAGCTTCGATCCCGGGTGATCATGATGGCCACGATTGTTGTTGGCAAGCTGTTGAAGTCTTGCAAGGTTGGCTTGGCGTTCAGCTCGTTCAGCTTCCCTGTCTTCCAGCATGGTTTGCATCATCTACATCATGGCCTCTTGACTTGCGCTACGAGTGGGAGGGGCCATCTGAACAGTGAGGTAGATGATAAGATAAGAGGGAAATTTCTAGGGTTTGTTTTGTTAAAGTTTTAAAAAGTTCATAACTTGAAAATTTTGAGTAGTGTTGCGGGGGTAAAAACCAACAACACTTTTTCATTCATACCAAGCATCACACATTACAAATCTAACACATCGTTGGTTTGAAGAACCATTCATTCGCTCTACGATACAAGGAGAAATCCTGATACAACTCACACCTACGAAAGTGCTTAAATGATACTACTCTTCAGGGGGGGGGGGGATTCTTCATCTTCACGGGTAATGTGCTTGGCGAAAGGCGAGGGCGTTGTCCAACTCCTTGCGGGTCTTGTACAACATGTAGTCCAGGTGTGCTACATAATGGTTCATCTCCGGGTGCGGGGGCATAGTTATTGGTCTTCCCATGGGATCATGTCTTGGGTAGTAAGTGAAGCGGGTATTCCTGAGCTTGTTCATATTCTTTCCACACGACGGGCAATTCCTTCTTGAATGGCTCGACTAGTCCTTCTTTCCAGGTGTTTCCCGTTCTGAAAACCATATGGTTTCCCATATTGGGGCTCCACGATTTCTTCGTAGATCTGCCGAAACTTCCCACCGAGGTGGTCCTCCCAGCTGAATTTTGAGGGGTGTTCCGAAGAACTCGGGATACGGACGTCCTAGATACTCCACTAGTTGCTTCAAATCCCTTTCGAACATCAGTTCTCCTCCGTGACCAATCTGATAGCACTCCCATTTGTATTCCATCTATGAACAAAGAGGAGGAGTAAATTAGAGAAGTATTCCAGTGTGCAAAATTTTATGTAGGAATGGCAAGGAAAAGTAGGGCATTAATTTCTCATTTTGAAAAAGATCTCAAGGATAGGAGTGAGAATAAGTTTTTTCGCAAATATTCACTTCTTTGGTTTTGAAACTAAGTTTTGCAGACGTCCATTCTAACTAGGGTCTCCTAAGGTCAAACAATGGCTCTGATACCAACTTGTCAACACCCGGATTTTTAAGTCCAGATGCCTATTATGCCATACATCGCAATCCCAGGAATATTGTTGTTGCGAGACATAATAGTTGAATATCATAAGTCATCATTCATTACATACCATAGTCGTCTTACAGATCGAGATCACATGATCCAATATTACACAAATAGTTGATCTATTGATCAACGGACACAAAGTTCATAGTTTCATAGCGGAAGCGTAAATAGAAGGGACTCTCTAGTCCACAGGCCAACGTCTGATGTCAGAAGATTCCCTAGTTGTCGTAGGCGTCCTGCTGGTCGTCCTCTTCATCTTCTTTGTTACTGCTTCATAGTCTGGCCATTTGAATAGCCAGGGACACAGCCGTGAGTACTTTAAAGTACTCGCAAACTAATACTAATGTAAGTGCTAACAATTCTAGTAAGGGGTGCTAAGCTCTAGTTTATTTTGCATAATGCCAATTTTAGTTCATAAACATTTTTGTAAACAACTCCTCATGTACTAACTAACTTAAGTGGGAACATTAGTGTCATTCCCACAACTCAGTTGTGATTCAAAGTCAAAGTCACCTTTCAATTCAAATCACAAGTCACCATTCATATTTTTAGAAAAGTTCCGATGACGGAACAGTATGGCCTTTCCAACTGTCCATGACCGCGGATGCAGCTATTCGAATAGGTTAAACTCTGCAGAGGTTGTACACTTGTGCCACAACAATTGCAATAGCTCGTCAGGGGTAACTGGCCCTGATTTATCGTACGTAGTACGCGAACTACCAATCATAACCTTTCATTTACATACTCTAGTATAGGCACCTCTCCCCATGAGCTTGGCCTCCCGGTGAAAACAAACCGTCAACCCGGGAACTGCACAGGGCTTGGGTAGGACATTCACCTCATTTCACGTCAATTCACTTTCGATGGAGGCAGCCTCGGCATAACCCCGATGACGCTTGTTCAGAGGGAACCCATACTAAAATACATAACTTTCCAGCTAAATCTTACCCAAATTCAGGTATTGTGGGGGTACTTGTAAAATTGGAATGGTATCGCATCCGAACCCAACCATCAGTTTTGGTAAAATTCACCAAGTCATTCACCAGTCATATTCACCTTCAAAATATTTTAATAGATTGACTCATCATTCCAAGGTTTGCAAAGTCATTTCATTTCACAAGTTCCCAACTAGAGTAGTCATCTTTAATTTAGCACTAGCATCTAAGTATGAGGGGTGCTAAGTAATTTGTTTGCTTCTAGGCTAACATTGATACTCTTGTACTAATCCAAGACTAATTAAGTGAATCATAAATCAAAAAGTACTTTGATAAAACAAAAGTAATTAAAGCTTGTAAAGTAAAACTGGGAAATAGGATCATGAACATAAAGTAAATGGGGGATGCCTTGCTCATGGTGAGCTTTGCACTTTGCAAGAGTATTATCTTGCCTTGGTTGGGGAATTGGTCAACGTGGTCTTCTTCTCCTTGGAAGTAGACTTCCTCCTCCTCTGGATACTCCTTGGTACTAGCGTCTAAAATACGAATACGGGGTATTCTATCATCATACCACACTTAAGTACTAGACTAAGCACACACATGAATCACACAACTTAAGCTAGCATCACACACTACTTATTAAGTTGGTGGATGTGTTTTTCTTATTTAAAAAAATAATTTCCTCTCATACTAACTTAGGTGTTACTTTTAAGTACTTAGAGAAATAATTTCCTCTCATTATCTTATTAAGATTTAATCTCTCTCATGAATAATATATGACCTAGGTTGACCAAAGTCAACCTCTTCATACTCATCATTTAAGAGAATGATTTGAATGAGGTGGGCACCTCATACCTTTTAATCCTAACATTGTATAGATTTAATATCATCAACAATTCATATGAGACCCATATGACCAGAGTCTCTACCTCATTTTGAATTGTTCATGACAAGATTTAAATGAGAGAAACATTCCCATGTGATTTATTTTATAGTTTTGGACAATATCTTTGACTAGAAATAGCCATATAGTCCTTTAATTAAACTAGGCCATGATCATTCAAAGTAAGCATGGCATATTTTTGCAGAAACAATTAGTACAAGTGAAATGTGATTTATAGGAGTTGGAATTAACTTAAAAGAATTTGTGGTTGATTTTTAATAATTATTCTAAGGCAGAAAAGTCTCTGTTTTGTTTATTTTTCTACTTTAATTCTACAACAGATATGGGTTTGAATCCAGTGGCATTGGATAGAGCTTTTGATAAGCTTTCCAAATATATAAAATTTGTAAGATTTGGCCAGGTAGATTTGTCCCTATTTATTTTTGAAGTTGACACCAGTTTGTAATTTGAATTAAAACCTAAACTAAAATTTTGAATTCAAACTTCGTGGGCTTGGCGGGAAACTACCCGGGCGCAGGTGAGAGCGAGGCTTGGGCGGCCCATCACCGCAACGAGCCGGTGACAGTGGGAGCCACCCGTCAGTGGCCTTAACACGCCCCGAAACGGTACGCAACTGGCGCCGTCGGATTAAAAGACAATCGGACGGTTCTGGGTCGTCCCCGTCCTCGACGAAGAGGTCCGGCGAACTAACCCTACCAGCGGCAAGGTGGGTCGCGATAGGAGGCTTACCGGCGCCTAGGGAGTCCAGCGAGGCGGGCAAACGAACTGGTAGACGACGGCGAGGCCGATGATGGTCGGGAGAGGTGCTGAGGGGGTCGGAGTTGTCGCCTTCGTGCCCTGGCCGTAGCGGCGGACTCGGTGAAATTCGGTGGCCTCGGGCTTAATTGGAGAGGGGAAGGAGTCGGGGAGGTTCGGGGATGAGAGGAGAAGCGGTGGAGTGAAGAAATCGTCCGGGGGTGCCTTCTTTTATAGCGGGCGAGGAGGGCGGCGCGGCATGGGTTGGCCGATCATGGCGATGACGGCGCGATGGCGGAGAGGAGTGGGCGGTGATCTTTGCTCTCTTCCCTACGTCACGGGGATCACGACACGCTTGAAGGCACCGAAACGGTGGTCTGTAGCGAGCAGGAGCGTGACGCGCGCGTGCTGTACCGTGGCGGACAGTCGTCGAAGTTGACGACGGCGACAGTGCTCGAGCTGGGAGATGGGGTTGTCTGGGAGCTTACTGGTACCGTGGCGAGGCTCCGTGCAGAAGCTGAGGTCAGGGGATGGTTGGAGGCGACGAGGCGACGACGCGCTCTGGCGTGCTCCGCGTCATGCATGTGCATGCTCTGGCATGTCCGGGCAGGCATGGGCACGTCCCTTGCTGAGCGTTGCACGGGTCTACTCGGTCGAGGGCTGGGTCCATCGTGTGCAGGGAAGTGAGAGGGAGACGGCTGACATGGTGAGGTGAGTTGGATGTGAGAGGAGAGTGGAAGGGCATGGTGAGTGACATAGAGCTCAGCATGGTTGTGTTCTTGTCAAGGTGGTCCAAGGCAAGGCTGGCAAGTGGCTTGGATGGATGCTGAGGGGTGAGAGGAGGCTTGGTCAGTGAGAGAGGGCAGGGGTTGGACTTGGTCCAACCAAAAGTCCAGCATGGGCACCATGTTGGTTGCTGCCCACAAGGTGTATGTAGAAATGGCCGAAAGAAAAAATTTGTCAAATTTTGGAAATTCCTTTGGTGGATCTCATTCATATAATCAGAGAGGTAGAATGGTGGTGGTGGTGGTCAATTTGGTGAAAGTTTGCAAAGTTTCAAAAAGGGGGCGAATCTTCTCTTTAGTTCAAAGTCTCCTCTTGTCTCTTCTATTCTGGTCAACCTAGGCAGAGTCAAACCTGATGGTCAACATCAAACTTGTTCATCTTGATGAGGTCTTGGATGACATGGCAAGAGTTGGTCAAGGTTTGTTTAGGAAAAGTCAAAACCAGGGGTGCAAAGTGGGTAAGATTTTATAATGTGGCCAAATGACCATTATCACATGTATGTTGAGTTTGATTTTTTCCTTTGATTTGAATTGGGTTTCTTTGGTGCATTTGTGTTTGTTATTCATATATAAGTGTTTTACAAACAATGGCACAAGCCAAAGTGGCCTTGGGTGAAGATTTGCAAAAATGGCTAAATGTGTATGTGAGTGAAAATGGGATTTTCTCCCTATTTTATTTCTCTCTTTTTGATTTGATTTTTCTTGACTCTAAAGTGATTCTTATTAGTTTAGGAACATTTCCAAACCATTGAAACCATTCCAAAAGGTCTAGCTCAAAGATTTGCAAAATTGGCCATAACACATAAGAGGTGGCATGTCAAATTTTCTTATTCTTGTAATTTGCTCCCCTTGCTTTACTTGGGCAAGGTTGAGGTTCAATTTAGTATTAGATTAGGTTTAGATATGGTTTCACACCATTTGGTCAAGGTAGAAGTGCATAGGACAAGAATTGGGTATTATGGCTATGTGTCACGTATGCCTCTATGCATATGTTGCATTTGATTTTTAATTTGACTTGGCTTGACCCAATTGATGTTGTTGAGTGTTGAAATGGTATATAGGAGTGATCCAACCATTCACCACAATTCTTAGGGTCAAGATCCTCAATTTCACAATTTTGCTATTTGCTCTCATATGCCTTTATGGCATTTTTAGTTTCTTTTTATTTTCTTTTGTTTCAACTTGGATTGGGTTTGAGAAGTACTAGATAAGGTTTATGAAGGTTTTCCAATCCTCTAAATAAAGTGGAAAGGCCTATGGTAAAGTTTTATAAAAATAGTCATAGGCACATATGCCTTTTTCTTATTTAAATTCTTGTTATTTTAATTTTAACTTGGAGGGTAAAAAGGGGTGTGAGGTTTTAGGGTTTAAGATTATTTCAATACTAATTAAACAAGCAATCATGGCAATAGCACAAGAATTAAACAAAATCTCTAAGTATCAACTTAATTTAATAAAAGTTTTTGTTGGTTCCAAAATTTGGAACTAGGGAAATTCATTTTGTTTGTTTTCAAATTTTTGGGATGTTACATGGGTGTCCCGTATTTGTCGGTGTCGGCCGGGGCGACGAGCAGCGACTTCGCCGGAGCTGCATCCGTCTCGTCCAGGAGGCTGACGAGTTGGACGCCTCTAATGGCCGGCAGGACCATGTCAAAATGTGACGATCCACTCGGATACCTGAGCAGTCCAGATTCGTTCTATTTATATACGCACGTTGCGGTGCCAGCTCATACAAGGAGATAGATACAAATACAGATATAGGAGACAAGACTGCATACTATTTCTAACAAAACTGAGCCTTATAGTTTCGACCCGTAACAACCTGAACTAGTCGAGCCCATGATAAGAAACTGAACTGTTTAACCCGTAGGCGTTCGTGTGCATGCTCTCTCTCTGCTGAACAACACAACTACCAGCCATTCATAGACCTTAATTCTTCCCTGCTATTTTATTTCGCTCTCTTATAGAATTCTAATGTTCCGATCGCCCCTTTTTCCTAGACTCCCGTACCGGTTCTTTGACGTATTTTTTTCTAAAATAAACAAACTTACATAGTGAAATGTGTCTTAGACATATGCGTTACTGTATATCTAAACTAAACCTAACCAAAGTAGCGTCAACTAATTTAATACGGAAGGAATATTATAGTAACTTCTTCCACTATATACCAAACACGCATACACCACATGATACATGTTTATCCATTATTTTTGTAAAATAGCAATGAACTTGCTTGTATTAGTCTTTTCTGTTTCAGAAACATAAAACATAATTAACTATACATTCCACTGACCAAAAGGTGTATCATAAACAACATTACCAACCTTTATTTGTGAGATTATTACATGATTGACATTGGCGCAATTTATATTGGTGAAGTTCCCTCACAAAAATAACCATTGTAACAAAAAATCAGTGCCTTTCGCACAAACCTACAGCATAGAAATAAGACTGATCCAGAGTAGTTGCAACCCCTACATTCACTATATCTCGGTAGCTTCATGACAATTATTGAATGAACTCTCTTATTACCATGTGCCTATTGGACCCTCGATGGCAAAACCTTGTATGCTGCCCTCCAAACCCCCCCCGAGCACACCCAGACCTAGCTCTTTTGACTACTTTTTGTACAGGTGGTCGCCTAGTAAGTCCGCGTTACGGCATGAAGGCTTCATGCAGGGATTTTGTTTCCCTGACTCTATTGGATGGCTCCGGACGATGATACAACGACCGCATGTGGAGATGCCGACCCTGACACTAAGGTTTATTGGAGTGGCATGGGAGTTTTATCGTCATTGCCATTGTCTTGTCGCCCTCGAGCCTAGGCGAGAAGGGATATGGTTCCCCTTTATGGTTGCAACAACACATCAGGTTTGGCACAATCCTGGAGCTTTGTTCAGCCTAGTTAGCCGTGGTAGTCCTATTTTTCGCAGCATCTTGGTTGGGTTGCGAATTTATTATGTAGGTTCTATCATTTGTGAGGTTTGCATCGTGTGTGAAAATGGTGCTCGTTAGGAGGAAATCTCGGGTAATGGGCACTCCTGTGCGCTCCCTTTTTGAAATAGGAGAGGCACACAGGTGCACAACTTCAAATTAATAAAGCCCTTTACAACCAGTACATAGGTGTTGAAGAACAACAATGGTAGTTTGGCCCACATACAATGGTAGTTTGTCCACTCCCTTGGCTGCATAGTTACCATTTCTTTGGTTCTAGGTGAATTTCTTTATGTGCCAATGGTGCGGCGTCCTTTGATGCAGGGTAGGATGGCGGGGTCCTCCTCGGCTATGGAAACAAATGGTGGTGTCCCCACATTTGGCCCACCTATAATGGACTAGGGCATGCTCCTATGTAGCGCGGTGGTGCCCCGCCCCCTCCGGCCCTTCCCACGCGCATCGTATCTTTTTTGCTCAGTGGGTGCTAGCTGTGGTGGATGGTGGCCTCAGCGTTTTCAAGCCGTGCTTCTTTCGTTTTCTTATTATGCTACTTGTTTTGCCTTTAAGTAAGCTGTTTTGTGAACACTATGTATACGACCATATATTATACACTATATAAAAGCTAAACAGATTCATGCGCTCTAAACGTTTTGGTAACTGTAGATTGCTATTTATCCGCTCTTTCGTCGGGTCATTGGCTGACACGTACAGTTTTTCTGTTTGACCTCCATGGTTCCCCCGGTTAGTTGTTTTCCATTAAAAATTTTTTGGCCGGGCGGGTAACCGGCAACCGGCTGTTGGCCTCTCTCCGCCCCTCTCTCCTTCCTACTTTTGTGGATCCTCTTCCCGTGGTATCGTATCCATTACCTTCTGCTTGATTCGGTCAGAGCAGCTGGTCAAAGCGGTGCCCCCATCTCTCTTCCTCCCTATTGCCGCCTCCCACACTATTCTCTAGCCCGGCCTCCTCTTTCCTCTCTCTTGCTGCCATGCCATCTACCGACGCGGCTGACGGCGTGAAGGACGGCTGACGGCGTGGAGGAGGAGTTCGGGTCAGCCCACTCCTTCCCGACGCAGATGGCGGCGTGTGGGCGCTAGTGGGGGGACTTAAACTACAGGATTCGAGGCTAGACGGAGGCGATGCCGACCCGTTGAGGGACGTCATGTCTACCAGGATGTTGTTGTGCGGGCCTTCTCCGCCTCATGCAGGTCTTCTGCCCCTTCCCTCTTACTAATTCACTTTTTTGATCTGTTCATGATCTTAGGTTATTCTTTTCCCTTTCATATTTGTGATTCATTTTTTTTTGTATCTTTTTGTTTCCCCAACCAATACTGAAAAATAGTACCTTGCAGGGAAACCAACAGGACAACTATGCAACCATACCTGGTAAAAGAGATTTGCCGCCTAGAGGGTTTCAACAGAAAATCATAATGTGTGTCCCCGGATCTAGGAGTACATGCCTATAGGGATCAATCTACCTGGCAAAAAGTGTTGAGTTGGACTTCATTATTATTACCGAGAGGTACCTTCTAAATATTCAGACACTTCGTTTAGCTATTATCACTCATAAAAATGACACATACAATTAGCTAGGTCGCTAGGGGAATTCAATCTTACCGTCCGTCAATGCCCATTCCATTATCAAAGAGAAATAAGTGAGCACTTATGTTTTTTTGCCGACAAACACGCCTGCATATTGGCTTGCTGCACTTATATTTCAACTGGCTGATTTTCTGCAATATAACCAAGAATTCCAATCTGTAGTACAGATACTTGCTAACAAACTTTTTTTATATATACACTTAACTGATGTTTCAGGGCAACACAATGGAAGGCTGTGTACCACCCAATCGAGTATACAAGTTCAGAGAACAACTAAAGGAAGGTTCTATCTACAGGTTTGAGTCTTTTATTGTTGCTGCAGCATGGAACAAATACAAGACAGCCAATCATCCGTATAGGATCAAGATTACTCAACGCACAAAAGTCATCGAAGCAATTCCGGATTCTGAAATGTTTCCTTTGTTCCCGTATAATGCGAATCATTTGCTGTTCTGTAGTCACCCTAATCGTTTGCTATTCTGTAGTCACGTGCAGGGGACAACACCTTTCTATCAGGTTTCCACTGGATGCAGCCTGTACATTTCATATTAAATTATCTGCTTTTTATGTGCACTTGATTCTCCTTTTTCGTACCAATTTCAGATGTTGCTGTACTGGTGACCATGGACTATTCTTAATGAATATCACTCGGTCGAATACGAATCAAGAGCCAAGGAGGCATATCGTCTTAAAAGATGCTAGGTATGGCTTTTGGTATAGGTAGCAGCGAAGAAATTCCGGATTCTGAAATTTTTCCTTTGTTCCCGTATAATGCGAATCATTTGCTGTTCTGTAGTCAGGCGAATCGTTCGCTATTCTGTAGTCATGCGCAGGGGACAACCTTTCTATCAGGTTTCCACTGGATGCAGCATGTACATTTCATATTAAATTGTCTGTTTTTTATGTGCAATTGATTCTCCTTTTTCGTACCAATTTCAGATGTTGCTGTACTGGTGACCATGGACCATTGTTAATGAATACCACTCGGTCGAATACGAATCAAGAGCCAATGAGGCATATTCTCTTAAAATATGCTAGGTATGGCTTTTGGTATAGGTAGCAGTACTTCAGCGGGCCGTTATGAAACTACATGCGTACCTTTGTTAGGCGATAAACGCAAGCATGTTCTATCTAGGTATTGCAAGGTGTTAATGATGTTCTACATCGAGGGCTAGAGAGTATGGCTTGGATGGTTGTTACAAATCACTATCTCAACTGCAATTTTGCATCTACTATAATAACATGTTCTCCACATATCAGGACCTTAGAAGCAAGAAAAAAGACCATGTTATGTCGGCATATAATTCTCACTTCAGTTTCTCAATTTATGGATTTCTGTAATTTCTCACTTCAGTTTCTCAACTTTTAAAGAGCATAATGTTGCAACTATTTTCATACTAGGTGGTGGAAATGTGTTGTTGGTGTTCGAAGTCCATTGTTGCCCAGTGCACACCATGCCTCCAGGGATCTTGCATCTAATAATTTATAGAACAAGGTGTCACAAATGTATTGGTGATGTTCTGCGTCCATTGCTGCACAGCCACAGAGCATGTCTTCACTGATTTTTCATGATAACTTAAAGCGGAAATCAAGGATAAATGTTTTGTTGCATGATGCTTTATATATATAGTTCTAATGACACACCTGTTTATTGTACATACTGCACCACTGTTCTTTTTAAGTTAAACTGTGGCAGGACCATATTCGCTGAAAGAACTATATTTTCCATTTACCTTTCCCAAAAATATTTTTCTTCTATTATACTGCAAAACCTCCTACTAATCTTCCTTCAATATCAGTGTTCCCTATGCAATGAATGGGATCAATACGGGAAAATTAGATGATATTATTCGTAATGTCATACCACATTACCGCTTCTTGGGTATTAAATTTACAAGTTTGTAAATTTTGTTTGTTGTTTGGAAGGAAGTGGACACTGAGTGGGTTCGATCGAAGAGAAGTTTGTGCTGGGTTTCCTGAGCTGATTGGGATGCGTCTCCTTCGGTCGGTAAAAGGAGTAATTTACAAGTTTAAACTAAAAAGGTGAATGCATGTTTGACCTATAAATATTTCGCTCCTGCTCCTCACTACTAAACAGAAGATGTTGACATATCCAGTCTCTTTGTGCGTTAGCAGTAGTAAGAGAGGGTATGTAGTGCTGCTTCATACATATTATAGTCCTAAAAAAATGGTTATTGTACATATTGCACTGCTCTTCGTTTTAACTTAAAATGTGTCCCCAACCATATTCACTAAAACAACTGCATGAATGCACTTTTCCATTTACCTTTCTCAAAATGCATTTGTTTGATTATATTTTAAGGAAACTTGCTATTGAGCTTGCTTCAATATCAGTGTTCCGGACCAGGTCAGATATGAGATGAATCAGATCAATCGGGGAAAATATTTGATGATCTTAGTCTTAACATGATACTACTTTTCTACCACTTCTTGGGTACTATATTTATAAGCTTCTAAGTTTTGTTCCATTGATTGGAAGGAAGTGGCTGTGGTGAGTCCAATGGAAAATATTTGATGATCTTAGTCTTAACATGATCTAAGTTTTGTTCATGCTGGGTTCCATGTTGTTCGTTGTCCTCCTGTTGCTGACCTTTTTCCTTAGTTGATTGGTATGCAACCTACCGATTTTACCTCATTACAAGAACTCTACTATATGTAGATCATTCGACCGCAGAAATAGTAGGCTTCGGTTAGATGAAGGAACTATGTAGTCAGTACTCTTTTCTTTGTACAGTCAGTGTGCTAAAAACTACCACTGCATAGTGTTCTACTGTATATATGTGTTGTATATAATTGCAGTCAATGAATTTATAAGAGACTGTCTCTTTTGCTTCATCTTCTTTGTATTACTTTTTATCCCCTGAGAAGGCCCCCTTCATAGTCGATACAGTATTAGAAACTATGGTTCATAGTACACATGTGTTCTCTCATAGGTCAAGCTGCAAGACAGCAGACCATGTGTATTTAATTTTCCCTGCATTCCCTAAAAATAGTAAAGACAACTTCGCTGGCGTGTTCTTCTGGTCAACAAAGCTAATTCACATGGTTCAAGAAACATTGCTTATTTCCTAGGAAATATTCTATTGCTTTATTTTGGGGGAATTGAAATTTACTATTCGCACCCGACATACTAACAATTGCACTTACGTTTCTTAAGAAGAGTCTGCCGGTGATAGTAGAACGAAGAACAATGCACAGCGTGTCCGCAATCATGAAATTAAGATGTATATATACATCAATAGGAATCTCATCTATTTTTGCTAAAGCATCCTTACTAGATGAATCACAATGTTAAAACTGAAGGTACACCCTTTCAAAAAAAAAAAAAATTAAGGCACACATGACCATATTTGGTAATCCAACACTATCATAATAAAATTTAGGCATAGTAGAAATATTAGTACATAGCTCACATAAGCATAGCATTCAAATTTACGGATAGTATGAGGGATAGTGGTCTCAACATGGCTGAACTCCAATTGCCAGAGTTAGCAAATTGAAATTGAGTTTCAGTTTCCTTAATGCAATGGTGCCAATTTTAATCTGTGCATTACGCTTAACATGGACAAAACACTTGCAGCATTATGTAGGCATAAGTAATAAGCAGAATAACATACCAGTTGGCAGTTAATTGTGAAATCCGTTCCGCAATTGCTCCAGTATCGCAGCCGGATCCAGCCATCCCACATTCGCGTGCAGCTTCCAGGCGCCGTGGCGACCACCTCAGCCAGGGCATCCCGCTCCATCCCGACCCGATCCGGCTCCCCCTCGATTCCCGCTGCCCCCGTGAACCACCACGAGCGTACACTCCCCATCTCCATGCAATGGAAATGCTCTATCCATAGATGGCCAATGCAGCCCGCCTCGCCGCCCCGTCCGTGCACCAGCTACGCCTCAGGATCAGGAGAGGACTGCGATGGCGAGGTCACCGTTCGTGACAGCGATGACCAGCTACAGCGCGACGTCCGACCTCAATGCAGGTGTCGGCGCCTGCTGGGAGCTGCAGGCTGGTCAATTCCTCCTGCGCAAAGGAGGGCCCCGACCTCCTCGGTCCGGTGGAGCGCACGGCTGGTCCTCCTCGACACGGAGATGCAACCGCTGGTCGCCGACCTGGGCATCCACCGACTGATCCGTGGTGAAGGGGACAGCACGAACAAGCCGGTGGTGCTTCTGCAGCTGGTGACGGACGAGCTAGGTGCCACATGGGGAGATGGAAGGAAGGGAGGAGACTTTGGCGAGCTTCATGAGGTGGGGCAGCGCCAGTGTGGGGAAGCAGGGCGGTGCCGGTGTGGGGAGGACGGGGCAAATTGTTCGATTTGGGGATGGAGGAGAGGAAGGAGACGGTACACATGTCAGCGGTAGACTTCATCAGTGGTGCCTCCGGTACTGTCAACTTAAATCACTTCTTGGCAAACACTCAGGCCAACTCAATGATAGGATTAAAACAAAGCCAATCAATTCGCTGCACGTCAGTCCGAACAAGTTCCCGCAAGCCATAGTACGGTCTGTAACTCCAGGATTCATTATCAAGCAACATGCTGTGTCAGTTTGGTCAGCTGGCATTCAAACGGAATTCACAAAATATAATGAGTACGTAGACGGAGAATTATGCATAGTGAATTGAGCAAACTAATAACCATTTAACTCGGAGCAGCGGCCGCTGTCCAACAATGTATGTCCAACAGAGCTACGGTTTAACTCCAGAGTACAGACCTAGGTACAGTATCACAATTATATTCTCATTATCAGACAAACGAGGAGTGTAGTCTCAAACCACTCCGCATGTTTTGCAAGAAGCCTCTAGCCTCTGACCACGGCCTGGACATGGTTCAGAGCATGTAGTGACAACAATCATTAACAGCTAACAAGGCAACAGCTTTCAAAAAAAAAAAGCTAACAAGGCAACTGCAACTAGCAACCTGTAAAGCGGAAGTAAGTGGTGTATTTCAGAGCTTTCAAACTGATTTGTAATTTTATTTACTTTTTGGATTATTTGTACTACTGTTGATGATTATTAACAGATCGGTGGATTTCTCGCAAAAAAAAAAGAAAAACTAGGATATACTAATTAGTCTACCTGTTTCATGTAAATCCAACCTCTAGAAGGCATGTATCCTCTCGTGCCACATTGTATTCTACATGATATACACATTTCGTAGCTTGCACACGGTTGTCTATAACACACGGCTAACTACACGCCATGAACAAACCAAGAATGAATTTGTTGGTATACGCAAAGGAAGGTTTGTAGATAGGAGAAAGCATTGGTTATTAGCTGTTAGTGAAGACGATGACGATCTGTCATAACTTGTAAAACTCAAATGCTATGTACGGAGTACCATTTTATTTTTCGAAAATTTCTTTCAGGGCACGCAGAAGGAAAAGTATTGGCATAAAGATTTGTCGACGTACTACATTTTACTAATAAAACCACAAGAACGAACCCGCGGCGCCGCATCTACGTAGAGTACCGGCCAGCCGGCCAGCCGGCCAGCCGGCCAGGTGCATGCCTCGTGTTTCACCAGTCACACATGGTCACATCCTTCGTCTTCTTCTCCCTCGTTTTCCTTCTCCGCCTTCCCTCGTGGTATGAGGCCTTGCATTGCGTGGAGCTCCTGCCTCCACGTTGCTCCTTCGGCCCATGGTTATATAGGACAGAAGGTGCCCATGGCTGGCTAGCTTTGATCCTTTGCATTGCATATAGCCATGGTGGATAAGAGCAGCTTCAGCGGCCTGGGGATGGCGGCCGTGGCCGTGGTGTCAACGGGCGTCATCCTGGCCTCATACCACCTGATCCACCGCCGCCTCGAGTCAAACCTGAAGCTCGACACCACCCTCGGTAAAAGCTCCTTAATTTTCTTAGTTCAATATTTTTCATTCTCTTACGTTTGTAGATATCCATTAATTTAACGCTGCACATGCCCACGCAACACAGCTCGAGCAGAGCAACGGCGGCAGAGCAGGACGAAGAAGAAGGTGCGGTTTGCGGACGACGTGGCAGCGCTGGTGGATACCTCGTCGGAAGGCGACGAGCACCGCAGGCGGCTCCGCGCCACAGTGTGATACAATGCAATTGTGGGGAACCGGCTCAACCCTCCAAGGGGTGGCCTATCACATATATATATGGGTGTGTCATACAAGAGTACATAGGTACAATATACAGAAGCTATACATAGTCTAACACCCTCCCTCAATCTTAGCCACTTCCTAGAGAATCGAGAAGGGTAAGATTGCGCCTACATGCCTCAAACTGTGGCAAAGGCAACGGTTTAGTGAAGATGTCAGCAAGTTGATCTTTTGAAGAGATGAACCTGATCTGGAGTTGCTTCTGTGACACACGTTCCCGTACAAAGTGATAATCAACTTCAATGTGTTTCATTCGTGCATGGAATACCGGATTAGCAGAAAGGTATGTAGCACCGATGTTATCACACCAAAGTATAGCAGGCTGTGATTGGGGTATACCCAATTCCTGAAGCAAAGACTGCACCCATATAACTTCTGCAGTAGCGTCACCAACCGCCTTATACTCAGCTTCAGATCTGCTGCGAGAAACAGTCGCCGCTTTGCGAGCACTCAGGCGATCAAAGTAGAGCCATAGAATACCGCATAGCCCCCCGTGGATCGCCTGTCATCCGGACTGCCAGCCCAGTCCGCATCAGAGAAGGCCGAAAGAACCCCAGAGGGATGAGGCCGTATGTGAAGGCCATAAGACACCGTGAGTCGGATGTAGCGCAAAATTCGCTTAACAGCAGACCAATGGGTGTCACGAGGCGCCTGTAAATACTGACAAACTCGGTTGACAGCAAAAGAAATATCTGGTCTCGTAATCGTCAAGTACTGGAGACCACCAACAATGCTCCTATAGTCCGTAGCATCCGCAGAGGATAACAGCTCACCATCAACAGCCGTAATTCTATCAGTGGTAGACATGGGTGTAGTCGCCGTTTTGCACTTAAGCATCCCAGCCCGCTGGAGCAATTCCAAGGAGTACTTCTTTTGTGTCATAAGCAAGCCATGAGCACTAGGAGAAACCTCAACACCAAGAAAGTAATAAAGTTTACCAAGATCTTTGACAGCAAAATCAGCACCAAGGGAACGAACAAGGGCATCAGCAGCAACCGGAGACGAACTGACTAGAATAATATCATCCACATAGACCAATAGGTACATAGTGACCTCTGGCCTCTGAAGGAGAAATAAAGAGGAGTCAGCTGTAGACGGCGCAAAACCATGAGCACGAAGGGCGGTCGCAAGACGAGCATGCCAGGCACGAGGAGCTTGCTTCAAACCATATAGTGCTTTGGTGAGACGACATATATAATCAGGATGATCAGGGTCAGCAAAACCAGGCGGTTGGCGCATATAAACCTCTTCCTCCAGAACTCCATGAAGAAAGGCATTCTGCACATCCAACTGACGAAGAGACCAACCACGAGTCACAGCAATAGACAGAAGCAACCTGATGGTGGTAGGCTTGACCACTGGACTGAAGATATCTTCATAGTCAAGACCATAACGCTGACGAAAACCCCTGGCAACAAGGCGCGCTTTGTAGCGCTCAATCGATCCATCAGAGTGTTTCTTCACTTTAAAAACCCATTTGGAGTCAATAATGTTGACCCGCGGCGGTGGCGGAACAAGAGTCCACGTCTCGTTGCGAAGAAGAGCATTATATTCTTGTTCCATAGCCTGTCGCCAATGTGGAATACCCATAGCAGCCTGATAGGTCCGAGGTTCAGAAGACGGATCCGCAATGGCAGCAGCCATGCATGCAGCATACCACGCAACTGTGCCATCAGTACGCTCCAGAGGACGATAAATGCCACTGCGACTGCGTGTGTGAGGACGGAGGACAGGAGCCGTCGATGTCGATGGTGCATCCGAAGAGGACCCAGCAGACAAGGGGCTGGGCGATGCATCAGGGGATGGTGTTGGTGAAGCACCAGGGGAGCTGTCCGGCGAAGAGGACAGCTCAGGAGACGCGGCTGGCGTCGGAGACCGCGGAGAGACCGCGGGTGGCGAGGACGAGCCAGTGCCAGGGAACGACGCACGCGGCGACAGTGGCCGAGGCGACGCAGCAGGCGTGAAGGGCTGGGGCGAAGGCCCAGCGCCAGGCGAGGACGCGCGCGGCGTCGAAGGGGCGTCATCTGCATGGGCACGCGATCCCACGCCATGCATGGGCGGGTCGACGTGGGCAGCTGGCGGTGGAGAGGGAGCTGAGTCCCGGTGTGCATGGGCACGCGGCCCCATGCCATGCACGGGCCGATCGACGTGGGAGGCAGGGGGCGTGTCCAAAGGAGGTTCCGTCGCCTCCAAAATTTCCAAGCGAGCCCCACGTCCGGTTCCTGCACCATGGTTAGGCAACAATACTGGAGAGTATGCAACATCATCAAATTGGTCAGAGGCAATAGAGGATGAATGCAGTGATGGTGGGTCGGTGGTGGACACAGGGAGCGTGGAAAACGGAAAGACATGCTCATCAAAGACGACATCCCGGGATATGTAAACACGGTTAGTGGGAACATGAAGGCATTTGTACCCTTTGTGAAGGGAACTATAGCCAAGGAAGACACACTTTTTGGACCTAAATTCCAGCTTGCGTTTGTTGTAAGGGCGCAAATGAGGCCAGCAGGCACACCCAAACACTTTGAAGAATGTATAGTCAGGCTGTTCATTAAGCAAAAGTTCTAGAGGAGTCTTCATATTAAGAACACGAGTGGGAGTACGATTGATGAGAAAACATGCAGTGGTGAAGGCATCACTCCAAAACCGAAAGGGAACCGATGCATGGGCCAAAAGAGTAAGACCAGTTTCGACTATGTGACGATGCTTACGTTCAACAGAACCATTTTGCTGATGTGTATGTGGACATGCTAAACGATGCGCGATCCCAAGCGACTGAAAGAAGGAGTTAAGGTTGCGGTACTCGCCACCCCAATCCGACTGGACATGAACAATCTTGTGCTTGAGAAGGCGTTCAACATGTTTCTGGAACTGAACAAATATATCGAAAACATCAGATTTACGCTTAATAAGATAAAGCCAAGTGAAACGACTGTAAGCATCAACGAAACTGACATAATAATTATGACCACTGATAGAGGTTTGGGCAGGGCCCCATACATCTGAAAAAACAAGTTCTAGAGGATGTGTCACCTCACGACTAGACTCTGAAAAAGGAAGTTGATGACTCTTCCCTTGCTGACAAGCATCACACACGACTACATCTTTATTACTAGGAATGCTAGGAAGCTCATGACGACGCAACACATGACGAACTATAGGAGTGGCAGGATGGCCAAGGCGAGCATGCCACTGTGACGACGAGACGCGAACTCCACTGAAGACTCGAGAAACTCCAGGATGCTCCAAACGGTAGAGGCCCTGGCATAGGCGACCACTAAGTAGAACGTCCCGCGTGTCCCGATCCTTAATGAAAAGATCAAAAGGGTGAAATTCACAGAACACATTATTATCATAAGTGAGTTTAGGAACGGAAAGAAGATTACGCGTCACAGATGGTACTCGAAGAATGTTGCGAAGTTGGAGACTCCTATTGGCATGACTAGTGAGAAGAGATGCTTGACCAATATGGGAGATGTGCATACCTGCTCCATTGGCGGTGTGGACCTTGTCGGAACCTTGATAGGGCTCGCGAGAGTGAAGCTTCCCCATCTCGCTAGTCAGGTGCTCCGTAGCGCCAGAGTCCATATACCAGTATGGATCAACAGAGTAGGACTGAGTGGCGCCCTGGGACTTGGGCGGCGGGGCAGGCTTGTCAGCCATGGCGACTTGACGTGCAGCATTGCGTGTGTCCTTGCCATCATTACCAAGGCCAAGAAAACTCTTCTGAAAGCGACGATGGCATTTGGAGGCCCAGTGACCGTCAAGGCCACATAACTGGCACACGCGGCGGCCCCCACTCCCAGGCAGGTTCGTCGGGATGGACGAGGGCTGCGGCGACGGGGGCGTGGCACCGCCCTTGGCTGGCGCGGGCGACGAAGGGCCCTTGTAGGCAGCGTGGGCAGAGGCGGAGGAACCACGGCTGCGGTTGGCACGGCGCGCTTCGACGCGCTGTTCGGTGAGAAGAAGACGGGAGTAGACCTCATGCGCCATAAGTGGAGAAGTCTGCGCCCGCTCGTTGATGATCTCAACCAAGCCATCATACTCCTCATCAAGACCATTGACGATGAAGGAGTTGAACTCGGAGTCGGTAAGCGGGAGGCCGATGGATGCCAGTGTGTCGGCAAGCCCCTTAACCTTGTTGTAGAACTCCGTAGCCGTAGAGTCGAGCTTCTCGCACTCGCCCAGCTCACGGCGAAGGGAGCTGGCGCGAGCCTGGGACTGAGAGGCAAACGAGCGCTCGAGAATCATCCAAGCCTCCTTGGCCGTCTTGGCAAAGACAATGAGGCCGGTGACAGACGGCGAGAGCGACCCCTGGATGGAGGAGAGGATCGCTTGGTCTTGGCCCATCCATACGCGATGCGCCGGGTTATAGACCGGCCCATTGACGCTGTCCACAAGCGCCGGAGGACATGGAAGAGAGCCGTCGACATAGCCGAGGAGGTGGTGGCTGCCGAGAAGCGGCAGAACTTGCGCACGCCAGAAGATGTAGTTATCCGGGGTGAGCTTCACGGTGATATGGCTGCCAAAGTGAAACGGCGCAGGCAGCGACCCCGTGTGAAAAACTGCCGGAGGCGTATACGCCATGGGGGCAGCCGATGCAGGTGGAAGGACCATCGCCATCACGGGAGTAGTCCCGGAGGAGGGCGCGGAGGCCACCGTCGGGGCGTACGACGCGAGGGCCGACGCGGAGTGGCCCGCCAGCCAGGCTGCCGCCATCTCCTCGGTCGTGAGGGGCTGAGGCGGGGCAGCGGGCGAGGGCGCGGGCGACGTGGAGGTCGTCAGCGCAAGCCCCGGCGACGAGGAGGCCGAGAGCTGGTTGGAGGGCGCGGGCGACGTGGAGGTCGTCAGCGCAAGCCCCGGCGACGAAGAGGCCGAGGGTTGGTTGGAGAAGAAGGAGCCGATGCTCATCGTGCCGACCGGGGGGGCAATAGCCGCATGGTCGATCGGACGAGAGAGGGGAGCCGCAAGCGACGCGGGAAGGTGGCCGGCGGTGGAAGACCCGGAGAGGGAGGCGCTCGACATGGCGGCGACGGCGGCTCCGCGGGTGACGGCGGCTAGGGTTTGGGCGGCGCGGGCGGCGGCTAGGGTTTGGGCGGAAGCGTGGAACGTACCAAGTCTGATACCATGTGATACAATGCAATTGTGGGGAACCGGCTCAACCCTCCAAGGGGTGGCCTATCACATATATATATGGGTGTGTCATACAAGAGTACATAGGTACAATATACAGAAGCTATACATAGTCTAACACACAGCGGTGGCCAGTGGCAAGCTGGTTCGCCCGGCGCTGCGCAAGGCGGCCTACTCCTCGACTCGCCTTGCTTGTTGAGCATGCATGCTACTCTAGTATATCTAGCTTGTGTAATGAATCGTTATCAGCGAGAACTTTGTTGTCTTCAATTTTAGTTGAGTCGAGCTGATCACCTTCTCAAATAAGTTGAATTTTGGCTTCAGAGTCAAATGTAGTATGTGTAAGTGGGATTCCTTTTCATGAAATAAGTGGAATAATAAAATACAGATTAAAAGTGATATACGTGGGATATTGAGATGTGGAAAGATATCCCACTTATCCCATTTGTCACACTTGCACATCCTTAAAATGGATCCAGCGAGGTTGTGTTGACGTCTCAAAGACTAAGTGTCAGTTTTTTTTTTTCTAGATTCAGATAGATTTCAGATTCGGCAGCATCAAAGATGGACGGCGAGATCGTTTTTTGTTTTTCTTGAACTCGCAGGAGGTCTGTGTGTCTATATATATAAGTAATATAGAAAGAGTTTAGGTTACATTTTATCTTCGTCGCAAATGGTTACTCTGGGATCCACCACGCACCCCAGACGGTAAGGAATTACTCTGGTTAACCCTACCACCGCCGCATAGCTTCCATGCCTTGCATGTATCTTTGATCTTACCCGCCACCAACAAGGAGGAATAGATGACTTGGCCTTGAACACTCCCCAATTTCGCTCTAGCCGAATTAGGCGCAGGAGAGTGTTCAGGGAGGATCAAATGGATGCCAGTATCTCTTCAACTTTTACCATGTAAGAGACTTTAATTTTCCACACAAGAATATGTGATCAATGTGCACAGATTGAACCTGCACAACTCGGCCAGTGAAGAATGTTTTCACTGTCGACACAAAACACTGTTCAGCACAAAACAGTTCAGTTTGTCATGGCATCTGCAGGTTTTCAGAGAAGGGAGAGAGAGATCTAAACTTTTCCTGTCTAATTCAAATGTTCTATGAGACTCCTGTACAAAACCAGCAACTGTGGAGTGTCGAGATGGCACCCTGCAGTGGATTCCAATACCTATGGCATTAACTTATCGACACCCCGGCCCTTCTGCGGCGCATCTCCAGGTCAAGTGCTTTCCTGTACAAAACCAAGCTGCTTTTTGCTCACTTGGTTGGTTGATCATCATCGTCCAGAGCGAACCGCCCGGGTTCATGTCTTCGCTACACCTAAACTTACTTCACTCGCTACTACAGTTGGTCACTGATGCAGCTAGATTCCTTCATGCCGAATAAAACCAAAGAAAATGCATCATTTTTTACTCGACGCAGCCTTACTTTTGTGCGTTCCGGATCAAGAAAGACTTAGATGTCAGCTTACCGGTGAGGCACTAGTCACTGGTTGAAGTAACTGATCTGTCATGGTGACTATCAAGATTTCGAAGACTGCAAAGGATCCTCATTATGCTTCGTTATTAGATCGTAGTTCATCGATGCTAGCTGGGAAATATTCTGGTTGCAGCAGAATGAAATATTAACTAATCGGGTTAAGATTCAAAGATTGTTGGAAATTCAGATAATTCATATATGGTTGGTTACCTTGAATGAGAAGTTGCTGAAAGAATATTTCACCGATAGTGGAGGTCCAAATTCTTCCATGCTACCGCATTCATCGCCCTGTTAATAGTTTCAGCAGGAAACTTAAGATATGAGATGACTGCTACAAAATGACTTGGACTGCTTCTAATTTCAATAGAGTAAATAAAAGAGGGATTTATCTGGTATACATCTTCTTCATAATCACAACTGCGTGGACTGCTGCCACAACTCATGCTACTAGTCTCACTTCTGTCATCATACTCGTTGGGGGCTGCATGGACTTGCTCATCAGCAGCACCCCACGCATGACGGCAGGCGAAATAACTCGTATCATAATCATCGTCCGTACAAGGAATAAACACAGCCTACAAAAATTAACATGATTATGTGACATTTTCTGGAGTCTTTTAGCTGCCTGATGTTTCAGACTCTGCATAGCTTAGCTCCTAACCTGTTGTCTAGAAATCATATCCCAGTTGATGCCTTTAAAGAACGGATGGGCCTTTACCTGCTCTAATAACATAGTTCAGTTAGTCTTCTATACATAAGAGGTGTAGTTTCCGAAAAGGAAATAAGGAAAAGGGTACCTCTCCAGCACCCGTTGCACCTAATCTTTGTACCGGGTTCTCAATTAGCAACCTAGCATGAATATAAAATTATTTGAATTAACATTTGTAGCAAGGAGATCTATTGTATTCTGCACATATAACTGCATATTAGACAGAAAATATTGTTGCATGAAACAAAAAACTACATTCAATAGACAGCGAGATTTCACAAAACAATATTTCTTGTGACATACTTGTTGATCAAATCGTATGCTTCGAAGCTCAGTTCTTCTGGTACTTGCGGCCAAGGTATTTCCCGGTTCATTATATTGTCAAATATTATCTGTAAGCAACAAATATTGTTAATATAGCCACTTAAAAATCATTCAGAAACATAATCAAAACATGAAGGTCCATTCAGAAACATTCTCTGTATCCATATTGTTGATGGTCTTAACATTGTTTCTTTGCTTTATGTTTACCCAATATACAAATAGCAAGACTATGAAGACTGCAAAGGATCCTCGTTATGCACGAGAGTGCATAAATAGCAAGTCATTTCAACTAGTTCCCTCTTTTCAGTTAATTAATTAATCATCATTATGTAGTTCCATAACTGTTCTGAACAAAAAAATGTTTATAACCTACAATTTGTGGCACTAGGAGGAAAAGACGGTAAGTTATGAGGACCAGTACATTAGACAGGAGAAAAGCCTGTGAATTAATACTACCTGCGGATGCTCAGCATTGAATGGAGGAATTCCTACAAGAATCTCAAAGAGAATGACACCAACTGACCACCAATCTGCAGTTGGACCTGCATGAAGAACGAGAACGTCAAGATATTTGCACTGTTCCAAAAAGGTTCTTAGAAGTGACCAATTCAACTCTTTCAAGTCAAAACAAGTTTCACGTAAAAAGCGTGCATACCATGGGTCATCCCTAGCAGTATCTCAGGGGCCAAATAGTCGGGAGTTCCCACAGCTGTCTGCTTTTGTCTCTGCACTCGCTTGTGTGCACGTTGTTCTGCATCTGTTGGTTGATGATCACCAGCTAGAGCACTGCTGACATCTGGACCAGATAAATCATCTGTGCTGTTTATAAGACCAACCTTTGATAGTCCAAAATCAGTCAACTGCGTGAAAAAGGAAAAAAAATCATTCAAATGCATGAGCACATAACTTAAACCTAGAAAGTAGAGCTGTTGTTATACAGGGATAATTTAATGGTTCTACTATAAACAATCGAAACACAAACGGCAACATAAATCATAAGGACAAAAATGATAAATGTAGTGAAATTTAACCTTTAAATGGCCATCACGAGAGATTAATAAGTTGTCGGGCTTCAAATCACGGTGAATCACATTTAAAGAATGCAGATACTCCAATGCAAGAACCTGCAGGTAGAATGAAATTGCTATTGGTCATTATCTGAAATTATAATAAAATCTAATGAGAGATCATCCATGATTTTGGCTTCCTTGTTTGTATGATACTGTAGACAGCCCCAGGACAAAGAAAAGGCCTCTGTAACTTACCAGTTCTGCTATATATGCCCTTGCCATATCTTCATCCAAACAACCTAAGCCTCTCAAGAGGGAATAGAGGTCTCCTCCGTTCAAGTACTCCATAACAAGATAAAGGTTTTCCCTACATGTGAAGGAGTAGAAAAATCGAACCTGTCCATTACAGATGGAAGTTAAGTGAAGTCCAGTATTACGCTATGCTAAACATTCATCGTGCGTACCACAAACGGGTTACGGACTGATATTAAGATGTCCCGCTCCGCCAAGATGCTTTCAACTGCATTCTTGCGGATCATATCAGCTTTCTTCAGCACCTGCATTCGTGATGATACCATCAAGCTCGAGGAGTAATAGTTCAAAATCACTACAGGGGCTAGCAGGGTACATTTTGAGGCAAACAAAACTAGCAACACACATGGTCCATGGTTTCTTTTGAAGAGTTCTCTAATTGTTTTGAGCAAGCCATCCACTTAATCTCATCATTGGTTCACAATTAATTAGCGACATAAATGATGCTGCAAAGAGTTTGGATTTTTTATGAAATGAAATACAAATAGAAGCCCTTCTTCCAAGAAAAAACTTTGTATCTCTCTTGTGTTCAATGTAAAGGAGCTACGATATTGTGAATGAATCATGATATGGAGGCTGGTGTACTGCTCATTACCTTGATGGCAAAGAGGTCTCCTGTTACCCTTTTCTTTGCAAGAAATACACGCCCAAATGCACCACGGCTGATTGGCTTTATAATTTCGAAGTCCTCAATTGAGGTACGATCCTTAAATTTTCCGTTCAGCTGGCTTGTTCTCGAGTTTACACTATTCTCCAAAGGACCATCTTCATCTATTGGACCTAATGAATCAGTGCTCATATCATCTATTTGTCCACACAGTTGCATAAATTTCTCCCTGAGAGCTCACAATGTCAAAAGGACAGTAAGAGCAATGTTTTTCAGGTATGTTAAATTAGAGTCACAGAACTGCAATTTGTACATTGCTGCTAATGGCAAATGAAATAGAAGTGCTACGTAGCACAAAGATGTTCAGAAAACAGGCAGTGCACTTACTGTAGTAACTTTGCTATCCTTCTTCCAAACGTCTCCACAACAAGTGCATCCACTTTTCTCGTGTCAATGACAGCATTCAGGTCTTCAAGGTAAGAGCTCAAGTCCTCCAGTGAGTTGTACTCTGAACTTTTTATGCTCTCAATGCCTCTAGCGATAGTCAGTAAACTTTCAACCTGCCAAAAGGTAGTATATTAAAATTTTGGGCCACCAAAGAAGCATAGTTTATAGTAGCCTCTAAGAAAATCATGTCTATGGAAAGAATGGATTAACCAAACAAATAAAATTGGAACAAAAATATAAAATGGATTAACAAACCTGCTGAAAATTCTCCAGTTCGACGAACGCCTTGTTTTTAGTCAGCTGTGATTCTGCGTGGCTAGTTCTTGGTGTCAATAATGGTGACTGTGACAAGCTTCCTGATGCCGTTGTCAGTGCTCCCTGCCATTTAAATCGATGCAAATGTTAACAATCCACTACGAACAAATCAGAAGAGTTCAAGTTGTCTGAAATAAGAGAGGCAACTAGTACTTGTGAAAACAATTCCGATGATGGCACTGTGAGCAGATGAGACAAGTCATTGTCATGATCCATGGATCCATCAGATTCTTCTTCAGTTAAACTCGATGTGCTAGCTCTTGCGTTGTCGGGATGATTAATTTCTGGGTCATTCGGGGTCTTTGCTTCAAAGCAAGAGAGGACCCTCTCAAGGACCTCGGCGACCCTCTGCAGCCTCTTGTCGGTACTCAAGCCCTTGGAATCACAGCGATCAGCTAGCGTGCATACTATGAAATGGCCTTCGGCACACGCCATGGGGATCTCAAAATCGCAGATCCTGCATATCATCCTCGGTTTCCCATCGACGATTATTTGCTGGGCCCCTGGGTACTCGGGTGAAATCTCGACCTTGACGGCCGAGTCCCCAAGGGAAGCCAGGCCGTCCGGGTGAATGCTAGCGGCGTCGATCCTCTCGACAATCTCATCCACGTCGATCTTGTTCCTGGTTATCGCCTTCTTCGTTGGCGTGACCTTGTCCTCCTTGTCCTCCGCGTTCTTGTGCCGGTTCTTCTCGGCAGGCGACGGCAGCTTCTTCCAAGACGATATCTTGCCACCGCTGCCACTGCCCGGAGACTCAACGGGCTCTGCCAAGAAGTGACGTCCGGCGAAGTCGAGCGTCAGGTGCTTGTGCTCCAGCATCCTCCTCCTTATGAGCCTCTCCTTGAGCTCGGTGAGGCTGGAGGTGCTTCTACGTCCTAGGTCCGTGGAGCCGCCGTCGCCGGCCTGTAACGGGTAGAGCCCCAGGTCGCTAAGCTGGTGCAGACCGAGGATGTGCTGGTGCTTGTCGTAGTCGGCGTAGCCATTGAGCTCCTTCCGGAACTGCAGGAGGCGCGTGCATCTGGTGAGGATGAAGAGGATGCGCGTGTGTGCCTGCTTGAGGACGCCGCCCGCGGTGCCGAGCTCCTGGCGGCGGTCGTCGAGCGCCTGCACGATGCCCTCGCACTTGACCCAGAACTCCTCGGGGCTCATCTCCGCGCACTTCTGCGCGACGACGAGCAGGTCCTCGAGCGTAACGCGCCACTCCTTGTGCTGCTGGTCCTCCTCCTCGTGGCCGCCGTCGTTGTCGTCGGGCGTACTCCTGTTGAGCACGCCGACGAGGTCCCCCGCGAAGACGCCCAGCTCGGCGTCCACCTCCTCCTTGAGCCGGATGAACTTGGTCTTGATGACGCCGATGAACTCGTCGCCCCCGCGGGGCCTGTTCCGCGCCGCGAGGTGGTGCGGCTGGTGCCCCGCCGCCCCGCCGCTCCCCGGGTTGAGCTCGTGCGAGAAGCTCTTGACCTCCGGCGGTCGGGGCTTCCGCCGCCCGCTGGTCGCCCGCAGGATCGCCCGGAACCGCGGCGAGTCCATCTCCCTCCCGCCCGCCGCGCTCAGCGACGTCACCCTCCTCGCCCCGCCTCCGCCGCCGCTGTCTTTCTGCACGCACGCGATCGAGCACCACCGTCAGGCGCGCATTACGTCAATCACCTCGCCCTCACCGCAGACGCCGATCGATTGAATCCCACGATCGATCGATCAACCAATGGAGCCTTACCTCCATGGGTCAAATGGCCTCTGCGATCCGGGAGAACTCGTCGTCGTGGTCGCGCGCACGACGTGCTCCTCCCCGCATTAAACTATCGCGGCGTGGTCGGCAATGGCGAACCCGTCTCTCGCGTGCGCGTGCGGACTAGCTGACTCTCTCATTTCCGTTTCGTGGTGGCGAAAACTAGGACACGAGTTTTTTCGGGGAGTTTATGCGTGGGCCAGCCTCGCCACGAGCGGCTTAGCGGGTCCCACGCCGCGAAACCCGGACGCCATGGAGACCCGAGACCCGGTTATATACGTCGTGCTCGCCGCATGAAGCAACGGCCACCTCCTCCTCGAACTTCCAGCCTCCATCTCCCAACCCGCCACCGCCCACCGCGGCCGCTCGGCTCCTGCTGCCAATACCGACGGAGCAGGTACCGGCAGCGGCCGCGTGAGCGTAAGAGGTCGGACTGCCGCGCGCGACACTTACGTACACATGGCGGCCAGGGTGCACAGCAACCGCGTGGCGGCATTGGCGGCGTCGCCCGCGAGGACGGGCCAGGAGAGGCGGCTGAGGCGGTCGCCCGCAATGGTGGACGCGCGGCGGCGGCGGGAGCGGCAGCCGCGGTGCGGGGAGGCGGCGGCGGGGACGGCGGCGGGGTGCGCGGCCGTCTGCTGCTGCATCCCGTTCGCCGTCGTCGAGCTCGTCGTGCTCGCCGCCGTGCGCGCGCCCGCCGCGCTCTGCCAACGCACCATCCGCAGCCAGCGCAGCCGGCGCCGCGCCGCCCGGGCCAGGCGGATGAAGGAGATGGAGGACCTCATCCTCGCCGCGGACGCGTCGCCCAGGACGGTGGCCGCGGTCCGCGCCAAGCACGCGGCGCTGGTGGCCGAGGAGGAGCAGGGGTGGTGCCACTGGCCGTCCAAGCCCGCGGCCGCGGCGGCGGAGAAGGAGGTGGAGCTCGCCGAGGAGGAGAAGGAGGTGTGGGCGCGCTTCAACGCCACCGGCTTCTGGAGGAGCCCATCGCAGCGCGAGGAAGCGTGGTGATCGCTCGCCGCTCGCACTCTCCGCCCGCTCTCGTCGTTATCGGTTTCTTTAGCTTCCTTCCCTCCCTTTCTTGGGCCAAGAGGAACCAAATCTTTTCATTTTGCAACGTTAATTGCAACTCTTTGTGTTTCCCTTTTCCCAAATTTTGTCAAATTGGGTGGAATGAGAAGAAACCATGCTTGCTTAGGAAAGTAACACCATGTCTCCTTCACAATTGCATTCGTTTCTTCAGATTATGGCCTCTCAAGATATATACTTGCACGCGATCCATCTTTATCCAGTTTGACTTTGATCGACTCACTCCATTGCTTTCTTTATTCATTTGGTCCAAATCTAATTTCAAAGAAAATTAACTAAGACTAGGAAATATGCCCGCGCGTTGCGGCGGATTAACTTATATTGAATATATTTTTACTGAAACGCAACTACCATTAGAACTTCCCAGAGTATGTTTTTGTTAATTTTTAGATGTCTAACATTGTTCATAAATTGCAGTCCCCTAAATTGCATCTTTTAGAATATGCTTTTGCTAATTGTCATTGGCTAGTTTTTTTTGTTAGTTTTTCACATTTTCATTATTTTATAGAATCACTCTAGTAATTTCAGTGCACAAAATCAGTCTAATTATTTCACAAGAAATCAATGAAATTCTAATTAGTACAAAATTCCGAACTCAGATTTGCCCATTTTCACTTCCCTCTAGCCTGCTGTTTATACCTTCTTTAAATTGATTTTGTACTACTTGGAATTTTGTTGTTTTTTGTGAAATTATTAGTGGATTGTGCACTGAAATTTAATTTAATTTCCCGCTAATGTTTCCTTCCGAAGTTTTACCAGTTTTTTTCGCATGGCCCACCTCTGAACCCCACGATCTTATTGTCATATTATGAGGAGTACATAGAATTCAAAAGAAAGAGTGGATACATAGTTGGAGGAAGGAAAAATAAATGATTATTTTTCGTAGGAGGAAGAAGAAATACACTATCTGCAACATATATAATGGAAAAGGTCCAAGGAGATGCACGCCTGTGCCCGTACGTAGTGGTGTCAATAGAAGTTTAGATCCCTCGCCTGGATTCAGTGGAAGCAACATCTGTGAGGCCAATCACTCCCAATTTAGATATTTCAATCGTGAACATTCATGGCTATGCTAGCTAGAACCCGTCAACACCAATCTAGAGAACGCAATGCAAAAGGTCAATTAATCGACTCTAAGAGCATGTCTAACAGGCCCGTATAATCCGCCCACCGCGTAAATTCCGGCGGGATACGGGGCAGGCGCGATATGGGTCGTCTAGCAGACCCCGTATTCAGGCCTGCCCGTCTCGGCGGAATACGGGGCCCAGGAAATCGGCCCCGTCGCCCCCTACTTATACTGGGCGCAGGTCCGAGTGAGGGGTTAACCCCTCACTCGCAACCCTAGCTCCGCCGTGCGCCGCCGCATCCTTAGTTAGCTCCGGCGAGCAATTCCTCACTCCCCTGCGCCGCATTCCACCCCAGCTCCGGCATGGACGCCCGCCGCCGCAGTACCGCCTCGCCGGCGAGCGGATCGAAGCGATCCCGCTCGCCGGACACCGTTGAGGAGGCCTGGCGCCGCCAGTGCAAGATATCCGCCGCCGGGAGCCGCCGTGCAGCGTGCCGGTACGCCGGCGCGCTGTACGTGCCGGATTCGCTCCGGGAGTTCGCCGCGGGTGGGCGGTGGTACCGACAAGACCCGCCGCTCAAGCCGATGAGCGGCGGAGCCTTCGAGAAGTGGCTCGCCGACTGGGAGCGGGACCGCGCCTCGAAGGCGGCATGGGCGGCGAGCATCGGCAGCACCAGCGGCGGAGGAAGCGGAGGAGATCCGCGAGCCGGCGAGGAGGAAGCGGAGGCGGCAGAGGAGGAGGCGGCCTTCCGGCGTGCGGTGGCCGAATCCGAGAAGGATGCCGCCGAGAAGGCTCGGGCGGAGGCAGAGGAGGAGGCGGCGGCCATCGCCGCCGTCCGGGAGTTCGAGGCGCGGGAGGCGCAGGAGGAGGCGGCCTCCATCGCGTTCATCCCCTTCGTCATCCTTGACGAATAGATGTAGGGTAGATGTAGGTATGATCGCAATGTATGTATGATCCGTAGTATGATCAATGAAGATGAACTTTCCGGGGTTTTAATTTTTGAAAATACGGGGCGAAATACGGGGTCTGCTAGACGGAATGGCTCTTCCGTTAGCAATTTTTCGATACGGGGCGAAATGCGAGCGTTATACGGGGTATAAGAATACGGGGCCTGTTAGACATGCTCTAACGCTGGCATGTGTGAAGCAGGACCTGCCTGAACATATATTGTCGTTTCACTGGAAGGATATTGGGATGGGAAGGAGCATGCTTCCGCTGGAAAATCGCCTGGAGCTAGCGCCGCCGGTAGCAGGTGACACCATCTGCATGCGCTAGCTGAACTCTGGCCTCCGCCCGTACGAGGCCTCCAGCCGGAAGTTCAGAGCGAGCGATGCGCCGGAAATTCGGAGCTGTGCGGATGACACACCGACTCAGGCGATCTCGGCCAAGCTACCAATGGCCATTGTCGTCGGCCGGGTGAGCTTGTCTGCTGCCGCCGTAGGCCTCGTCAGGGCTGCCCCCCTATTGTTGCAGGACATATGGATAGAAAGAAGTCCAAATGACCCCCTAAGTTTCAGAATCCGGACTCTAAACCCCCTAACTTTAAAGTGGAGCAAATTACCCCCTAACTACACAAAACCGGGCAAATTACCCAGGGCCGGCCCTAGTGGGTGGGTAGGGTGTGCGGCCGCCCAGGGCCCCAAAAATATGGGGGCCCCACCCTAGGTATATGTACATGTATATATACACGCTTGCTAGGCCAGCTGAAAGGAAAGGCCCTTGGAATTTGAGTCTTTGACGTGAACTAATGAATAACTGACTAAAAACCGATCGGTGGATCTAGGAAGTAATTCGCTCTTTCCTTCGTATTCTACGCAGATCCTGGTTTCAAGAGGACTCGACTAGAGCAGCCGTTTTTCCTTCTCGTCTCGGCCGGGATTGATCGATCATGTACAGCCCCTGATCCTGAATTCGTGATCAATCTTGTCCTCTTCGGCTCTTCCTGCTATCCGCACCGATCAGCGATCGTCCGATACCCATCGCCGGGCGGCGGACGGCCCGCCACTGGTAACAGACTAACAGTTCGTGACTGCCCACTAAAATTACTCTTTTATTTTTAAGTATTTTTTCTCTAATTCTGAATTTTTGGTGGTCAGTTCGTTGACTCGTCGATTTTATTTCCCGACTATAGAAGTGCAGTGGTACACACATATATCTTTTTTTTTGTGCTTACATATATCTTTAACTCATAGTCAACTTGAAGAGGGTTGCGGGAGATTTGCACAAACTTTCTCTCTCGAAGGTGGTTCATGTGATGTTGAGGTATATGATCTTATATCTGAATTAAAGATGATGAGATTTACCTTGCCAGATGGAAATATTTGGAAATGTGAGAGGAGAAGCAAAAATGCAGCTGGCTTGGGTGGCTCGGGTGAAGAAATAGGTCTGGAGATGACTTTAGTACCGGTTCTTTATATGAATCGGTACTAAAGGTGCAGCGCTGGCCCCACCTCCACCTCAAATTTGGCGCAAAACCCTTTTATACCGGTTCGTAACACGAACCGGTACTATAGATCCTAAACGAACCGGTACTAAAGTTTGCCGGCGACCTGTGCAGTTAAACCGGTAATAATGCAACCTTTAGTACCGGTTCTTAAGGATACCGGTACGAAAGGTCAAATTCTTTGGCTAGATTTCTACTAGTGGCCATGGATATTTTTTTGAGCATATTGGAGAAGTGGATTGTTACCCTAATATCTTTATTGCTTATCGCATCTTATTTACTATGTCGGTGACTACCGCATCGGCTGAAAGGAGTTTTTCAAAATTAAAATTGTTGAAGAACTATTTGAGGTCAACAATGACTCAACAGAGGTTGAATAGTTTGACAACATTATGCATCGAGAAGAAATTACTGCATGATATCGACATCGATCCCATCGTTAGTGACTTCGCATCAAGAAATATTACAAGAAAATTTTAAGAAATTTTAAGGTAATATGTATAAATTATTACATACGCTATTGTGTTTGGATGCATTTAGATGTTATTGACAACATGTTTCTTTTACATATATATGCATTATTATTGTCGTGGTGTCTATACTAAGGCCCCAAATTTTAGTCTTGCCCAGGGCCCCCAAAATCTTAGGACCGGCGCTGAAATTACCCCCTAGAAGCTAATAAGCAGTTTTGTCTCTGGTTTTGGACACGTGGACCGTGGTTTTGGTCCACATCGGACCCTGGTCGAGCCGAACCAGGTTGAGGCGCACCAGCTTGAGCCGCACCTGATCGATCGATGCAAATAGATGAGCCTTCACGCACCTGGTCGGCACCTTCACGCAGCGACGCCCCGCGCAAAGATTGCGGAGTCTGCGCCGCCGCCGCCCAGCACGAGGTCGACGGCAAGGAGGTGAAGTCAGCGCCCAACCTTGTTCCTCCACCCTATCCTCTGTCGGCTGCATCCCTCACTCTGGCTGCTTTGGACAGCAGCTGCGTGGACTGCACCTCTTGGACGCCGGCGACGGTTACTTCTCGACGGCGGCGACGGGGACGATCGGAGGCGACGGGGACGATCGTCTGATTGCAGTGCAGCGCCAAGGACAAGCAGGTGTGATCCCCAAACCCTTCTCTGCATGTGCACCTCTTTCTACCCGTGGCTTTCAAGTATGCCAACTTTTCTGATTTCAGGTTTATGGATCAGTGACAAGTTTTCCGTTTTCAGGGCAGATTATGATGCTGCATAGTAGTAATACTGTTAGCAGATGTGCAAATTCATTTGCAGTGATAAAATATGATATAAAATATGATATTTTGACAGTAAAATATGATAAAATATGATATTTTGACAGTAAAAGTGTCAAAATTTGATCTTTTTGTAGGATGGAGACGCTTTCTGTTCGATTCCATTATCGTGAGAGAATGGAACATGATGGCAAGGAGTGGCAATACTTAGGGGGAAGGACAGGCTGTTCAACTGTATCCGTTTCAAGCCTGTCACTAAGAGAGTTGAAGAGGCATTTGAGCGATCATATGATAATTACAGTTGAAGAGTTGGAGGTCAATCTATCTTGGAGGCTAATTGAGAAGAAGAAAAATTTGAGATTCATGTGCAGTATTGATGACAACACATCTGTCAACAGTATGGCTCGATATGTGATAAGAGAAGCTGATGGTTTTGTTGAAATTGTTATCACCAGAATTTGACCGAGTCAGAGGTGGGCCGCGATCAAGATGGACTTGAAGAATATACATGGAAGAAATACGTGAATCGGCCTGTTATGCAAAGTTTGGGCTAGTTTGCCCTTGTATCTGTAATATAGTAGGATACGTGTCGGTTAGAGTTTGTCTCGTGCACGGTGGGGATTATTCCCACGTTAGAAAGTCTACGGACTATAAATATGTATCTAGGGTTTATGAAAGAAACAACAATCACGTTCACCACAAATCAATCTAGGCGCATCGCCAACTCCCTTGTCTCGAGGGTTTCTTCCGGGTAAGCATCATGCTGCCTAGATCGCATCTTGCGATCTAGGCAGTACAAGTTTATTCGTTGTTCATGCGTTGCTCGTACTGAAGCCTTTTTGATGACGAGCAATGTAGTTATCTTAGATGTGTTAGGGTTAGCATTGTTCTTCGTATCATATGCTGTCGTAGTGCAACTCTTAGACATCTAGCCGCCCTTACACCTATCTTAGGTGTAGGGGCGGCACCCCGCTTGATCATTATTTAGTAGATCCGATCCGTTATGGTTGCTCCTTGTTCTTCAAGGATTAGTTTAATATCTGCATAGTTAGGCCTTACAAAGGGTTGGAGGATCCAGCGGCGCGTAGGGTGTGCGGTTGCTAGCCCTAGACAGGATGTTCCGGGGATCAACCTCGTGTTGGTTTTTAGGCCCTGTCTAGGATCGGCTTACGATCACCGTGCGCGGCCGCGAGGCCCAATCGTGAGTAGGACGTTCCGGTTATGCGGTGAAAACCCTAAATCGTCGTAGATCGTTTTAGCTTTATCTTGATCAAGCAGGACCACCATATATTCGTACACCTCGTGCGAATCATGGGTGGATCGGCTCCTTGAGCCGATTCACAGGACAACCTGAGAGCCGATCGAGGCTCGTATTTAATGTTTACGTGTATGCCATGCAGGAAACTAAGCGAGGCATCTCCATCACCTTCCTGACCAGGTATAGGTCAGGTGGCACGCCCTTGCACCAGCATCGGACGTGCGTGCCGGAGTCTTTGCGGGCCGCCGCTCGGAGGGACCAGGGCCAGCCGCAGCCCTAAGTTGCTCCCGGCTCTCCTGTGTTGCCCGTCGTTGCTCGCCGGTGGGTTTCTGACCGCAACACATTCTGGCACGCCCGGTGGGACCATCTTCGACATCAACCACATCGCCATCTACATCTGAGATGGCGGATGGCACTCCAGTCACGTACGAGGATCTGACCGAGGAGCTCAAGAAGAAGTATAACGAGGTCAAAGCGATCCTCGAAGCCGACCTCATCGGCTCTTTTCACAGAACCCGTTCACATGGCATCAGGTGGAAAGGGTTCTCGCCTGAAGGTGCGCTCGATGGAATAGACCTGTCCGCCCCGTCAGAAGAACGCACCAGGTCCCTACGTCAGGAGATTAACTACATGGTGGCTCACTCGCTGCACCGCCACTCTGAGAACCTGGTGAACACTCTAGAGCGTGTCGCTCTTCGGGTGATCCAGGAGATCATGAGGCACCAGTACTCTCCGTCAGGACCAGCTCTCGTGACGTACCAAGGAGAGATGCCACTCCAGTCCCGTCCACCGCTGCCATTCGCGTTGGCAGCACCAGAAGTGCCGAATTCACCGGCATTCGTCGTCTACAAGATCGGTGGTGACCCTAGCGACCACCAGTTCTTGTACGAGGCGCCTAAGGAGATCCCTCACGGATACACGTGCACATACGTGCCCGACTGCAGTAACTGGGCACTCACAAACCAGACTGCAACAGCAGGGACTTCTGGAAAAGCAGGAGGAACTTCAGCAACAGATCTTGAGAAGCAGACGTGGCTAGCTAAATATGCCACTCCGACAAACCTCCAGAGCTCAGCTCCTGCAGTTGGCTCAGAGCTGGAAAAGCAAGCATGGCTGGCTAAGTATGCCACTCCGGCGAATCTTCAGAGTTCGACTCCTGCAGCCAGCACCGCGGATCAAATCAGTACCATACTGAGAGACCAGTTCGGCATGGTACCGAAAAGGAGGACAATCGGCTATTCCAAGCCGTACCCCAATGAGTACGAGTTGATCCCGCTACCACCCAAATATCGGCTCCCTGATTTCTCCAAGTTCAATGGATCAGATGGTTCCAGCTCCATCGAGCATGTGAGCCGATATTTGGCACAGCTGGGCACGATCTCAGCAGCAGATGAGCTACGTGTGAGGTTCTTCGCACAGTCCCTCACAGGATCGGCTTTCGGGTGGTACACTTCGTTGCCACCAGACTCGATCCGGACTTGGAAGCAGTTGGAAGAACAGTTCCACATGCAGTATCACTCAGAGGCTTCCGAGTCTGGCCTTGCCGATCTAGCTCAAATACGTCAGAAGCGTGGGGAAACCGTGATAGAATACGTCCAGCGCTTCAGAAATCTAAGGAACCGATGTTATTCGGCTCGTGTGACTGAAAAGGAAGCAGTCGAGTTGGCAGTGGTGGGCCTTGCATCACCAATCAAGGACATGGCCTCCCAAGCAGACTACCCTTCACTGGCGCACATGGTTCAGAAACTGTCAGCATATGAACAGCGCCACCCGGACTTATACCAGGACAAATTCAAGCGTGCGGTAGTCCTGTTTGAGGCAGATGAAGACGAAGGCTCTGCGGGAGATTAAGAAGTACCAGTGGCTAAATGGACTCGGGGGGCAACCCCCGTGTCCTGCAAATGGGTCAAGCCACCAGGTCCGCCCAGAGGGTTTGATTTTGACGTGACTAAAACTGAGCAAATTTTCGACCTCCTACTCAAGGAGAAGCAGTTGAAGTTACCCGAAGGCCTCAAAATCCCCACGGTACAGGAGCTGAACGGAAAGCCATACTGCAAATGGCATAACTCGTTCTCCCATGCCACCAACGACTGCAGGGTGTGGCGTCAGCAGATCCAAATGGCGATAGAACAAGGACGTCTGATTTTCAACCAGTACGCCATGAAGGTCGACACCCACCCCTTCCCCGCCGTTAACATGGTGGAGTGCACTTACCCTGAAGGTTGCCAGCCAGGATTCTCGTTCAACATCAACATGGTAGGACCTGGACACCACTCTGGCAAGGTTGGAGACGAGGGCAACTGCTCTCGTAGCAAGGACACAGTGGAGGCCGCTCCACGTGATCGGCTCCGGCACGACGGCAAGCGCTACATCACAGAGGGAGAAGTGAGGAATGTAAGATATCAGCGACCTCTCTCTGATCACCTCCTCAACAAGTACGTGAGTCAATATAGCCAACGCCGATGATCCAGCGACGATGATGATAGAGACCGTCTGGCTAGGGACGCCAGGAGACATCGTCGGCATGATTGCGATGAGGAGGAGTACGAGCGCCGTGCCAAGGAAAAATCGAGGGAGCAAGACGACGAGGATAGGCACTGGGACTGCCCCTTCTTCAGACACTGCTGGGATTCAGGAATGAGCCGATTGCCTACAATCGGCAACTGCCCAGAATGTAAGCAAAAGAGGAAGGATGCAGGTAACGTGTCCGTTTTCAAACGTCTAGGGCCTCTCCCACTTCGGAACAAGCACGCTGAGTCCCCTCGGGTGGAAGATCTTGAGGATTTGGAAGACGATGAAGAAGAAGAAGACAGGTACCACCGGCCAAGGTGGTGCCCTGATGGACTCAGCCGTTCCCAAAAGCGTAGGGTTCAGCGACTGCGCGGCTTGGAGGAAGCCGAAAGGTTATACCTGCACACGCTAAGGAAAGCGTGGCCTGATCTGGCCGCGAAGGTCCAGCGAACCCTGGATGAAGAGGGTCGACCACGAAAAATGGAGTGGCGCCCCAAGCAAAGGAAAGCCGATGATGAAACATCGGCTGGCACAAACATGGTGTTCATCCTTCCTTCGGAGTTCAGTGCTCCAGGATTAGACGAGGCACCTGTGGCACAACTTGACTGCGGCCCACGGCCGGTTATCTTTGAGAAGCCACGAGAAAGAAGCTACAGACATCTGAAGGCCCTGTACTTGCGAGGTTATATCGATGGGAGGCCTGTCAATAAGATGCTGGTGGACACCGGAGCGGCAGTCAACATTATGCCATACTCTATGCTACGTCGGTTGGGACGCTCTAGCTCAGATCTGATCAAGACCAACGTGACATTGAGCGATTTCAACGGCCAAGCGTCTGACGCACAAGGTGTTCTGAATGTGGATCTGACCGTAGGAAGGAAAACTATCCCTACGACGTTCTTCATCGTCGATAGCAAGAGCACCTATGCTGTTCTGCTAGGAAGAGATTGGATCCACGCCAACTGTTGCATTCCCTCCACGATGCACCAATGCGTAATACAGTGGGATGGAGATGAGGTAGAGGTCGTCCAGGCCGATGACTCAGCTGAGATTTCAACGGCTGGCATGAACGCTTGGGAAACAGCAGGCCAAGAGCCACTCTCAGGTATCAATTTGGACGACTGCGAGCGCATCGACGTGACGAAGGGCAGGGTTAGGCTGGTCTTATCCACTGGCCTGACCCTGTAGCAAGAACAAACCGATGAGCAAATGTGGCGAGGCCGGTCCTTGGGATCGGCCCCAAAGATCTATGAAGGAACATTACAAAACCTTCATTGAGCGCTTCGATCAATATGGAGGCCGATTCCAGCAATCGGTCAAAATTATCCTCACCACATGTTCTGCTTGTGTTCAACATCGCTCTATTGGGCAGAGGTTTTGCGTCGGCTGATGAGTTAGGAAAAATCAACATTGGTCCTACCGGAGCCGACGTGCAAATACATGTGCCTTGGTTAATTACAGAGCCGATATCTGCAGTTCCCTGACAGATTCGGCTCGGGGGGCACCTAATCAGATGAACATGTGCAGGTGAGCATGTGTGCAGTGAAATGTTGGGGGCCGATAGAAAAATCGGCCAGTAAAAAAAAAAATTCATGATATACAGCCGATGCAAGGACATCGACTTTAGAACTAAGGAACGAAGCCGATGCGCAGCCATCGACTCTAGTACAATTACACAAGATCTACCGGCTGCGGGTTCAAGACACGGATTTCGACCAAGTCCAGTTCATCTGTGAGGCCCTCTGCTTCCTCGAGGAGGCAAACAATGAGAGCTTCCTCAGCTGCAATGAGCCGATTGCAACAGTACTGTCAGAAGTCAGTTTTGGCGTGCAAGGCGGCCATTTGCTCGTTAAGCCGTTAGTGTTTCGTCTACAATATCGGCTTTCAACGGAGGAAGAAGCAATCGATGGGGTCAAGAGCGACTGGTTCGGCATGGTGGCTGTCTCAGAGTTACCTGGGTTCAAGGCCCTTAGTCTGATCTGTGCATCCTCACCAATATTCTCGCCATGACTGAGGCTCGGGGGGCAGCTGGCCTGGTAGATGCTCTGTTTTTTAGAAGCCAATTGAGGCGTCATCGGCTGATCCTTCATTGCAACCTCCTTCAAAAATGGTGAGTTCTTGCAGAAGAAGATCATTGGGCCTGGTTGGAAGAATTTAAAGGCTCTCTTGAAGACTCCACATTATCCACCAGATCTCAAGGTCATCAGTTGAAGAATTGGAGGATGGATTGCAAAGGACCGATGCGTTGCTATCGGCTCATTAAGCATTGGCTAAGGGGACAAATCGGCAAAATCAGTATGAGGGGAAATCGGCTAAATTGGCTCAAGGGAAATCGGCAAAATCAAATTGGGGAAATTCTTCATTGATAAGCAAGATTTCTTACATAAAGAGCTGATTGCTCTCAAAAGGAAGTACTAGGGGATACATTGCCCCGTCTACTACTACTGATCCTATGCTAATGGTCCTATCTATGGGCCGTCGCTACCCTCGTCGTCGCCGTCGTCGCCGCTGTCGGCGCTACTCCCGGCGGGCTCGTCGTCGCTGCTCCAGTGGCCGCCGACCGGGCCTTCATTGTCCTCGTCCTCCTCGTCAGCGTCGTCGTCATCGCTGTCGAAGTCGCTGAGGTTCCCCGGCCAGGGGCAGAAGCGCTTGGCCGGCGGCTCGTCGGAGGAGGTGTCATCCTCCTCCTCCTCCTTCTCCTCCTCCTCCTCCTCGGGGGAGGTGAAGTCATCATAGGAGAAGTGATCGTCATGGCTCTCCTCCTCCATTTCCCCGTCGGCGAGGAAGCGGAGGTCACTTTCCCCGTCGGTCGAGGACTTGTCGTCCTCAGACCAGACGGAGAAGTCGTGGCTAGACTCCTCCCCGGCTTCGATGGCGCGGCGGATGTTGGCCGCGTGGACCTCCTCCGGGTTCGGCTCCGGCGTCGGCTCGCGGGAAGAGGAGGACTGGGTGGAAAGATCCGATGAAGCAGAGGAGGAAGAAGACATGGTGGCGCAGGAGGGCTTTTGGAGTGCTAATGCGAAGGGGATGCGGAAGTAAACTGTTTGGAGCGGTTAAATAAAAGGGGATATAGTGGAAATTCAATGCCACAGCAGTTTCCGAGGAAGTGGTGCCTAAAAAAAAAACTGCCAGGTCACGCGGAGAAGTTGAGAAGGCAAGGCATCATGATGAAGGATACTGCGACGGTTCTGCTCTGCCACGACATGACCCGACGAAGAAAAGCAGAGTGATTTTGGAATTATCAATTCCAAAACCAGGGGGGCATGTGTTATCACCAGAATTTGACCGAGTCAGAGGTGGGCCGCGATCAAGATGGACTTGAAGAATATACATGGAAGAAATACGTGAATCGGCCTGTTATGCAAAGTTTGGGCTAGTTTGCCCTTGTATCTGTAATATAGTAGGATACGTGTCGGTTAGAGTTTGTCTCGTGCACGGTGGGGATTATTCCCATGTTAGAAAGTCTACGGACTATAAATATGTATCTAGGGTTTATGAAAGAAACAACAATCACGTTCACCACAAATCAATCTAGGCGCATCGCCAACTCCCTTGTCTCGAGGGTTTCTTCCGGGTAAGCATCATGCTGCCTAGATCGCATCTTGCGATCTAGGCAATACAAGTTTATTCGTTGTTCATGCGTTGCTCGTACTGAAGCCTTTTTGATGGCGAGCAACGTAGTTATCTTAGATGTGTTAGGGTTAGCATTGTTCTTCGTATCATATGCTGTCGTAGTGCAACCCTTAGACATCTAGCCGCCATTACACCTATCTTAGGTGTAGGGGCGGCACCCCGCTTGATCATTATTTAGTAGATCCGATCCGTTATGGTTGCTCCTTGTTCTTCAAGGATTAGTTTAATATCTGCATAGTTAGGCCTTACAAAGGGTTGGAGGATCAACCTCGTGTTGGTTTTTAGGCCCTGTCTAGGATCGGCTTACGATCACCGTGCGCGGCCGCGAGGCCCAATCGTGAGTAGGACGTTCCGGTTATGCGGTGAAAACCCTAAATCGTCGTAGATCGTTTTAGCTTTATCTTGATCAAGCAGGACCACCATATATTCGTACACCTCGTGCGAATCATGGGTGGATCGGCTCCTTGAGCCGATTCATAGGACAACCTGAGAGCCGATCGAGGCTCGTATTTAATGTTTACGTGTATGCCATGCAGGAAACTAAGCGAGGCATCTCCATCACCTTCCTGACCAGGTATAGGTCAGGTGGCACGCCCTTGCACCAGCATCGGACGTGCGTGCCGGAGTCTTTGCGGGCCGCCGCTCGGAGGGACCAGGGCCAGCCGCAGCCCTAAGTTGCTCCCGGCTCTCCTGTGTTGCCCGTCGTTGCTCGCCGGTGGGTTTCTGACCGCAACAGAAATATTTGCAAAAATGCCTGAGAAATCCATGTTTGATAGCTCAGAAGAAGAAGATGCAATTGAGGAGCAAGAAGCACAGGAATTTCAGCAAGACCAGCAACAAGAACAAGTAATTGAACAGGAATTTCAGCAGGAGCAGCAGTTTGAGCATGACCAGCAAGAAGGGCAGCTAATTGAACATCAAGATGCAAGTGATCAGCAAGAAAATTACCACCATGAGCAGCAAAATGGGCAGCAACTCCAAGTGCAGCCAAATGTAGCAAGGAAATTGACAGTTGTGAGGGCAGCATTGCATGACAAAGGGAAATGAGTTCAAGATAGTACTACCACTGAAGGTGAATATGGTCAAGACAGCTCAAATAGTGACTATGATGACGTTCATGAAGCAGGCAGTGGAGATAGTATTGCGTATGATGAAGAGGCCATGTGTTACATAAAACATGCACAGGAACTGAAGGAGAGAGTGAGAAAAAAAAAGCTTGGGGAGGAACATCTGAAAGCAACCATAGTACCAGAAGAATTCATTATTCCCGAGAATATTGCAGAAGAGGAAGAAAGTGATTGCTTTGACAGTGAGGATGAACTTTCATTTGAATAAGATAGTGATGGAAATGTTAAAACAAGAAAGACAAAACACATGGTGTATGATGACAGTGCAGATGTGAAAGAATTCGAGGTTGGTCAGGCTTTTCATGATAGTAGACAATTCAAACAAGCATTAGTCAACTATGGACTGAAACATTTCAAGCACTTAATATTTCCCAAGGATGAGAGGACAAGAGTGTTGGCGAAATGCAGTTGGATTGGTTGCCCATGGAGCATATACGGCTCCCTAGTACCTAGCAGGTCAGAATGGTTCAGGTACCACAATGTGCACCATTGTGTCCCAAGGAGGAACAATAAGTTGGTTAGTAGTACGGTGATAGCAGAGAAATATTTTAGGGAGATTAAGGATAATCCGGGTTGGAGGATTGAGAAGATGCAGGAGGCAGTAGTAAAAGATTTTTTGGTTGATGTTAGTGAATCAAAATGCAAAAGAGCAAAGAAGATAGTTATGGAGAGGATTGTAGATGGAACAAATGGAGAATATGCTAGAGTGTATGACTACCACTTGGAATTGGTCAGAACCAATCCTGGAAGCACAGTGGCTGTAACTTTAAATCCAGATGTAACTGATAGGCCGGTCTTTGAACGAATGTATGTTTGCTTGGAAGGTTGCAAGCGAGGTTTTCTTGCTGGGTGTAGAAGAGTTGTTGGCCTCGATGGATATTTTCTGAAAAGTGCAGTTAGTGGTTAGATCCTATGTGCAATTGGAAGAGATCCTAACAACCAAATGTACCCAATTGCATGGGCTACAGTCGAAGGGGAAAACCATGACAGTTGGTACTGGTTTTTGTCTCTTCTTCAAAAGGACATACAGATCAATAACCAAGGTGATGGTTGTGTTGTGATATCTGATCAGCAGAAGGGCCTTATCAAGGCAGTCAGTGAGATTATCCCAAATGCAGAACACAGAATGTGTGAAAGACATATATATGCAAATTGGAGAAAGCAGCATAGAGACAAGATTTTCCAGAAACTGTTTTGGGCTTGTGCCAAATCAAGTGACACAATTCAGTTCAACTACAATAGGGCCAAACTAGCACAGAAAAGACCGGATGGTGCAAAGGACATGATGAAGACTGCTCCTGCACATTGGTGTAGAGCCAATTTTAGGCTAGGTTACTACTGTGATTCGGTTGAAAATAATCTGTGTGAGTCATTTAACAATGCTATTATGCGAGCAAAAAAATTTCCAGTAATTTCATCAATGGAAATCATGAGGAGCAAGGTGATGGCTAGAATACCAGGGAATAAGGCAAAGTCACAGGGTTGGCATGGTACAATATGCCCCAATATTTTCAAGAAACTCAAGTTAAATGTGAAACGATCCAACATTTGCACAGTATTGTACAATGGAGATGAAGGGTTCGAGGTTCAAGAAGGGGAACACAGAAGGTTCACTGTGAACTTGGATAGATTTACATGCAGCTGCAGATATTGGGAGCTCTCTAGTTTGCCATGTTGCCATGCTATTAGTGCTATTTACACAGTGGGCAAAGAATTGGATGACTTTATTGCACCTTGCTACAAGATTGATTTGTATGACCAGGTGTATAGCCAAGTACTACAACCAGTGGAGGGGAAAGAGAGTTGGTCAGTAGCTCCAAACCCTAGGATATGCACAAGAGATAACATATTCTCACCAGGATATGCATGTAGTGCTTCCAGGGTAGCAGAACGGCTCGCATCGTCTCCGCCAAGCATTATGGCTTTCCCCTAGGAGTTCACAAAAGTAAAAAAATCTGTTTAACTGAGAATAGATAACAGTAGTGTGGTAACATCCAGTGAAAGTAATATGCACTTCATCGTAACGGTACAGGTTTCATGCACTATATATCAGCTGCTGCAGTCTGCATATATCAACTGCAATAAAACTTTCTTCCCTTTGATGCGATAAAAGCCCATGCTCCCTCAAGCGTCTGCCTCCTAGCAGTATGCAGCATCAAAATTTACCTTGATGAAACTTCCTTTGGTGCTTGCCAATGTTTAGTTGGCGGCTGCGACGCAGTAGACTGCACCTCTGCTGCTGTAGACTCCCTCACATGTTTGCGAGCTTGGACGCATTTTTGGACTGTAGGAATATGGAAATAATATTTTGTGTTGGGAAGGGTATTGACAAGCACATGAGCCCACATCATTCTTCTTGCCACATCGGTGCACATCCCAGTATTCAGCTAAGCAAAAACATTACTGGTCAAAATCCAACAACATTCAGCTAAAAAAAACATTGGCGGACAAAATCCAGCAACCCTCATGTTTCAGAAAAAATCCACCAACCAAACCCTCGGCTAAACAAAACAGTCCAAGGAAAATAGAGAGTACCTGATCTTATGTTGTCTTTATCTTCAACAATCAGCGCCATCACCATTGGAATAGAAACCTGAGGCAAGTCGAATCAATTGTGATGTAATAATATATCAAATGAGGTATGACCAAATTTATCCTTCACACATCGATTTCGACATAGCTGTGACATATATTCACACCAAAAGATGACAACATTACATTGCTTGTCTGATTACAGAGTAGAAATTTGGTTCATTTACAAAAGAGAGATGAGCATTGCTACTAACTACACTACTGGTGCTCATCTGCTAATCTACTCCAACCATCTCCAAAAGCTGATCATTGGATAGTACTTTCCTAACACATAGCTACCAACTGCACTACTCCTACTGACTCCAACCATCACCAAAAGCTTATCACTGGAAACTACTTTTCCTTGCCATTTACTTGTCCTTGCATCCAGGCACTTGATCTTGGACTGCTGGAGACCATGCCTTCGGTACCCCAAGCATTGCAGCTGGGTACTGCAACGATTTCAGCAACATCTGCGCCACTTCCACCTTTGAAAGGAACTTCACTCCCACCCCAGCCACTCCAGCCATCTTGGTCATCTCAATCATATCAGATAGGTGATCAGGGGAACACATAGACTCACAGCAATGCGTCACCTTTGCCGCACCATCCCTCAAATAGGCCATGGTAGAAGCCTGCATTTCCATCAGACAACGAACCTTCAAATCGGAATCCCACCTAGTCACTAGCTCGGTTCCCCTGCGCCTGCACTCCACACCTAGACGCTGGATATCCAGCGGGGATCGAGGCGCAAATAGCTGCTGCTTCTCCACCCCCGCAAGATCCAGTAATGCCACCGCCGCTTCCTCGATTTCCGCCGCTTCTTTCCTCGCCGGCATGATGTACCACCTGCCCAGGACCTGAGATCCCTCCTCAACCTCCATGCGGTCGGATTTGGGGAAGAGGAGGAGGTTGGCGGTCGGATTTGGGGACGAGGGAGGACGCTCGCGGCCGGACTAGCTTGGGGACGAGGTGGAGGCTGGCGGGGGATTTGTGGACGAGGTGGAGAATGGAGATGGGATTTGGGGACGACACGGGTCAACGATGGCTCTGGCGACGGGATTTGGTGAAGCGTCTGGTCCGGCTCGAGGACGAGGTGGAGTGCGCCTCGACCTGGTTCGGCTCGACCAGGGTCCGACGTGGACCAAAACCACGGTCCACGTGTCCAAAACTAGAGAGAAAACAACTAATTAGCTTCTGGGGGGGTAATTTGCCCGATTTTGTGTAGTTAGGGGGGTAATTTGCTCCACCTTAAAGTTAGGGGGGTTAGAGTCCGGATTCTGAAACTTAGGGGGGGTCATTTGGACTTCTTTCCAGATGGATACGATCTGCACCAATCGGTTTCCTTTAGGAACACGAACAGATTGGCGGACGAACGAACACGGGAGGTGACGTATGAAGGCCAAAATCTGATCGTATCGGTTGGTTTCCTTTACCAACACAAACAAAAAGAGAAAAAAGATGGCGAGCGAAGAGGTACCTGGAGGGGCAATGTACGAAGCCGGATAGATGGAGGGACGCCTGAAACTATGGTAACATCGGTGGGTCGTCGAGGAGGATGCCAAGGAGGTGGGGACCTTGGGAAGGAACCGAGGAAGTCGGGGACGGTGATCAGGAAGCTTAATTAATGCGGGCGAGAACAACATGATTGGCGATCTCCAATCGTCGCCCCTCCAGCTGTTCGTGGATGGCCAGCGGCCCTTGGTTCAGCATAAGAGCAATCGTGCCACGGCCGGAAGGCGTGTTTTAGATCATGATCTTTGGAGACGGCACAAGATCGGTTTGGCAGCCTAGGTTTTGCCAACCCCTAGCTTTATAGTAGTACTCCGTATCTTCTCCCTATGCAAGATATCTCGTGCGTAGATGAGTCCTCGCTTCGCACGCTAACTATCGGCTGGGCCGGGTGGCAACGAGCTTGACCCACTAGGGGACGGAGCAAGCTGGCCAATCGTGTATTCATTACAGCGGTGGCAATACTTGTAATTCCGATTCAAAAATAAGGATGATAAAAAATGGATGAAAATTTTGGAGAGAAACCTTACTAATAGGTATAGAATGCAATACAACAATGGTCAAAGGACGACTTTAGCATGTTGCGCAACATGCTCATTGTGCATCTCTATACGCGATTTAAGGCCAACAAGCGCACAACTATCCCATTGAAGGTCACTGATAAACATATCACGCAGTATTCGGTGATGTGGCATACATTAGTCAATGGACTCCATTGGCAGTTACTAGAGCTCGTCTCCATGCTCATGAAACCATAGCCCAAATTTTCCCTCCCCCACTCCTCTAAAACCCTAGGTAGTTGCACACTGTCATTGGAGTTGGCCCGTTGCCGCCAGATCTCCCCTGTTGCCACCTCACTACAGTGTTCGTCGTCAAGCGCTACACCTCCCGCACTCTTCAGCACAGTGGCTATGTGTTCTTCAAGTGTGACAGGCATGTGGTACGTCTTCGATTCCCTGCCAGTGTGTTTGTTTTCATGAGGAATTTGTGAGATTATGTGAAAGCCGCATTGACCTTTGTTGGCTATTTTAACTAATTTTTTGTTTGAATTATGCAACAAGGTTGCAATTTGTGGCACTCGGAGCTGAAATATGTGATTTATCTACTGGAGAACAACTATCTTAGAAGAGAACAAGCAGTACAACCATTTGATGGCAGAGGTTAGGAGGTTTCAACTAAAGTTGAAACTCGAAGCCACTACTCCTAGACAAGATGAAGTATTGGTGAGCAATGTGAATTGCTGATGAAAGAAACTGTTCTTCTTGTGAAGCTTGTAGTTGTTGTTCTATGTTAGGTATGTGTGTTGCTAGTCGTTAAGAAATAAGCAATAAGCAATAGTTGGTCTAGGTTATCTATGTGCTAACAAATGTTAGGTTATCTTTGTAAGAATGACATGTTGGTTCTAGATTATCTATGTAATATTTTACTGCTACAACTTGTGGTTATCTATATGATGTGTTTATTATCTATGATGTTGCAAGTGAATGTTTGGGTTAGGTATGATGCACTTCTAGAATGCTTTGGTTATCTAGGATGTTGCAAGTGATCTATGTTAGGTTGTAGGTTCTTCCAAGTGATATTATGCTTTGGTTATCTAGGATCTTGCAACTGATCTATGATGTTGTAGCGGTTACTTTGCTTATCTATGATCCGGGGTACAATGGTTTTGAAAATGCTAGTGAACACCCATAAATGTTCTAAAAAAAATGGGAAGCATCAGATGAAAAATTCTAGGGACATAGATCCTAGAACATCAAATGTACTACATTGATGGAAGTGACTAGTCGCAACATTCATCAAACAAATGTGTTGGAAAATGTCACTGAACCAAAGTGGTTACCCCCAAGATGTACCAAAGAAATGAGATAACCAAAGCACTCATCAGGACTGGATAGATCATTTTCAACATTCTTACTACAACGTGGCACACGAGCCGCTGTGGATTTAAACGCGGAGGCCCACCCGTAATCCTCGCGCTCGCACTAGCACGAAAAAAAAAGGCCACCAGGGATAACTGTGTCAGGGGAATTGTAGACCCAACGCCTTTTTCTCTCGCCACATCGGGATACGCCACAAGTTCTCGTGTGCGGCACCGAATATGAAACGTCTCGGTCCATTAACATACGATGGGTTATTTAGCGGGCATGTAAAGTTGTGGTGCATTAGTTTTGCCATGTTTCACGCACATATCGACGGAAGAAAAGTTAATCGCAGTTTACGCTAACAATATCATATCATCTATATCTTTTAAATGTTAATTTCCATGTCATTAAGATAGATAATTATATGTATTACATACTCTAACCACTTATCCAAGGAATCTAATCCTTTTACTCCATTTCTTTTCGTTTGTATATCTAATCATGGATCTTGAGCACCCTCTGTTTAGAGCCCTATATCTAATCTAAAAAGACGAGAAAAACAAAAACACCTAAATCTAATATCTTGAGCTCCTCCCTATTCCATAATTCAATCACTTAAATCTAATGTCGGTGTGGATCTTCATAGAAATCAACGAGTGGCTGATGTTGCCAGCGTGGATCTACACAACAATCAAGAAGCATGTGATGACGTCGGCATGAATCTTCACCTCATCCTCCGCGAGCCTAACAAAGTCGGGCTGGATCTGAAACCATACAGACGTCAATTAGAGAGAGATAAGACATAAAACGATATTTTGATGGAATGAAAAACAAAACCTTCCTCTCTGGATCGCTAGTGGACGTCCCCGACTCTGTCACCATCTCCTTCGCGTGAAACGATAAGTGCGCAGTGCTGCTAGAAGGGGGAGTGGGGATCTACGGTTCATGGTGGAGAAAGTGGGGATCTGAGAGATGATCGAAATACAGTGGCATGCGAGTGGTAAGTGTTGTATAAAAAACGAGAGTGTCATGTGGGGGCTAGAGTTTGTTTTATGGGCTACATAACTAGTGTCGGCCATGTTGTCACAAAGGGCCCGAAATGGGAGTGATTAGTGGGGCTAACGGTTTGTTTTATGGGCCATATAAGGAGTGGTCAATTTTGTCGATGACAAGTAGACATACTCTCCTCACATGGTTGTGACTAACATACTACTTATATTACTCGCTAAACAAACTCGTTACTAGTCAATAATACCAACAAATAGACCATCTGGTTTGACCCTAACCGGCTCTTGAGATTGGGACACACTCTGGCAAACATCATGAATCCCTATCATGGAAGGGGCAATTTCTTGTTTGGCTTCACTTCTTTCTTCCTCCACCATATCCTCCTTGTTGGACAAATCACTCCCTTCTTCGTCGAGGGCTCTCTGCCACAATACAAGGAAAGCATGTTGTAGTTACCTCGAGTGCGTTTTATCCCTCCAAATTCTTAAATGGCACCGCAAGGGTTCATAGTTGAAGCCTTAGAATATATGACATGTGTCCTTGCCTTGGAATGTGATGAGTCTACAAGGGAATCAATCATAGAAACATTTCTCTTGTGTCCATAATGTGAAGCAATATGTTTCAATGTGGATCATAGATCCACTCGGTACATGTCGAGCTGATCTAGAAAATCATAAAATTTTCTTCATGAGATCGAAGTACCAAAATAGATTCATAGAAAAAAAAAACCCAAATGGGATATACATGAAAATGAGTAACTTACAAATCCGCCTCCCGTTCGCTAACGTTGCATCTTCGTGTCATCGTCGGCCTCTCCTCTGTCTCGCCGTTGGGTGCCTCGAGGCTCCTCTGCAATTTGGTAGTTGTTGTGTAGTATAAAACCAATCCCAGTTCAGGTGGGCCACATTAGTGAGTGAGACCAACATACACATTCAGCGGGGTGTTGTTGAGCATTCTCAAGCATCGGACCCACAAGTAACGGCGGTTACAATGCACAACGCAATAATTAATGCCTCCTTCCCCTAGTGCGGCATAAAAGAGTGCGGCTCTTCTATGGCACGTACCACGGCACAAATTTGTGCAGATATCGACCAGACCACGGTGTAAAATTGTCGACCGGCCTAGTTGACCGCCAGGAATGCTCATCCACCGGCCAAAATAATTTTATAGGCAACCACAACTTGTGTTGTCAAAAAAATCCGCCTGGTAAGGGGGCTTTTTTGTAGTGTTTTGCACACATCTAGGATAAAATAAGATAAAATGAAAAATAACTGTCACATAACCAAAGTACTTATCTATGATGAACCAAATAAATGAGGTAAAATGCATTGCCTGCGAGCACTAGCAGCTGGCATAGTTTTGCACTCAACCAAAGCATAGTTTAAGGATTTTAGAGATCAAATAGTGCCAAAGTAGTGGTGCGACAGTGATATTACAAAGTACCATTTACTTAGCTACAACATGTTCACATAAATCCATCAAACATATTAAAATTTTCTTGCCACACGTATTTGTTGCACTCTAACTTGAAATTCACCTTGATTCAAGTGTGCAATCTCCTTTGTGATTCTTAGATCTTCTAAGTATCTTTCTCATTTTGCAACTCTCTCTTATGCTGCTAGCATTTACTCGTACTTCTTATTTTCTTCGGGTTCTTTCGCCCTTTTGTCAGCAATTCTCTTCTTTGTCTCTGCAATTATCTTTGTAATCTCACTGCTGGCAAGATTTCTCATTTCCACATCATATCAGCATCTTTTCAGAAGCCTCCCTTTCCGTTTCTTGTGATATCTCTGTCTTTCTCTTTTCCTGCTCAAGCTTTTTCTTTGCAACCTCCTTAGCTCTGTTCACTTATGCAACATACTTAGCTTCCAACACAACTATCTTCCGATCTTCAATTGCCTATTTCTTCTCCTTCTGCAACGCCACTAGCTTCTGAGCTAGTTCTCCTTGCCTGGTTGTATTTTGGATTGGACCTAGTTCACCCATCCTGATTTGGGTAGCGATGATGAAGTCTGACTATGGGATTAGCCATGCTTAATTTACTATAGGCACATGTCTTTGCAAGACTAAAATTTACAACATTAAATTAAGAAACATTACGTTAGTACTATAGTATATTTAGTTAAGACAAAAACCTATTCAACCATTGTTTAAATATCAAGGTGTTCTGTTGGGCCCGTGATTGTCCTCCCATGTGACTGTTGCTCTTGTGAATATTAGCAAGCTTTGTTAACTTCTAAAATTCTATGTAAATATGAGCAACATATCAATGGGTGTGTGTTGGTTTACCTATGTAGATGGGGTAGAATTTCCCTTTCATATATTGTAGATGGCGTATGAATATCTATACATTTGGTGGTATTAGGCCTGCCCTCAACCATCTGCAACCTCCTACATATATGTTATGATCTAGTTCACCATGGTATATGCAGTGTATTATTACCCCATGCCGAGACATCCTCCTTCCTTCTTATCTTGCATGTACTTCACGTGGAGCTTTCGTTCTGGATTTGGTTGACCTCCCAACATGCTTCACATAATGAGATGGCAAGATAGTTGGTCCATTAATTTTCTCCCATTCTTACTTGTCTTTGCACTAATAGACAATATTTTTGACATGCTAGCTTGTACATTTCAACATAGTAGCATTTATCCACATACTTCTTGGTATCTAGGTTATCATGCCTCATGCAAGATTTCATGTGGATATGGATTCCCAATTTGTTCCCACCTTTTGCAAGTACATGCTAATACCTTCAGGTCAACAATGTAATCAGTAGGAGTAGAAGAAAACCGTGCACCTAGTTTGAATGAATCATCCCCTGTTCCATCTACAAAGCAATTATTTGACCACTCAATATGCATGTCAAGCTTATTTTGTATCTTGGGGAAATTAGGACCATTAAAATCGCAACAACTTTGTTCTTGGTGTAGTGCCTTGTCATGAATTGGTCCTTCATCCTATCAAACAAGCTTAGTATTGTGTTGGGGTTTTGATTCCCAAAAAGATGTTTTTTAGGTGTAAGGGCATGTGACCACGAACCAATATGCTAACAAAATCAATGCACGCAAGATTTATACATGTTCAGACCCCGGTTGATGATTTGGTAATATCCCTGCATCATGTGCCGGATATATTATATGGAGCATGTGAGGTGCTTAGATATTACAAAAGGGGATGTTGGCGGGCAATCTAGCGGGAAGATACGGTGGATGATGGTTGGAAGTCTAATTGGTGTGTTGAGTCTATTCCAACTATGATACAGCTACGGGTGAAATGAAACTGTTGGATATGCTCTAGATTCTAAGGATGAACTACCTAACAACTAGTACGACTCCAGTGAGCTTACCGTTGAAGTCTTCTCACTTTTGGTTGGTGGAAAGTCTTGAGTGTTTGTTTGTGTATCGGGATTCAAAATGGGCATGCTTCTTCCTCCGTGGGATGCTCCTTTTATACCCTCGGCCATGGCCATTGGGGCTTCGCCGAGAGATAACCGTCGTAGTTGAGCTGACATGGAGGTGTTGAAGTCCTTGGCCTCTACTGTGTCTTCTTATCGTCGGGCCGTCGGAAACCGCTCTATTGTAGCTGAGGTCATCGTGGACTTCCGGACCCTCAAGGAAACATACGTCGGCCGAAGGGCAAGGATGTGTGCTAGAGAGGAGTCATGCCTCTCTAGGCTGACTAGGGACGTGCCCGAGCGGTGGGTTGTTTGGTCCCATCAGCTAGTTGTGCCTCACGTCACGATTGCTAACTTCTATATGGTACATCACATCTTGCCCCTTCAGCCTAGCGATTTAACTAGCCGGCTATTCTGGACTGATCTGCTGGTGCGTCTTGCGGGCACTGGCTTGGTACTCTGGTGTCTAAGTATAAGCTCTTCTTTCGCTGGCAGGCTACTGTTTACCCATCTCTAGGTATCCGGTTACCCATGACCCCGTCAGAGGCGCGCGTGAAAAGTTCAAGTGGTCACAGGGTCTTCGTCTGGTGCATCATGTGCCTACTACTCCTTAGCCGGTGGCTAGGGACGTGGTGATGTGTTGCACTTTCCTAACCGGCTTCTCCTAGCCTGTAGGGGGCGGAATGCGAGGCATGACATCGTGGCATCATTTGGTACCCAAAAAGGTAGAAAAAACTAGTCTCACGGTTGTCCACTTGGATGGCCAAGTCTTCGGATGACTTGCTAGCGAAGCGTTGCCAGGAATCTAGAGAGGCACTGTCCCATCGCATGATAGTTCTGTCAGGATTCTGCCCACTTAAACTGGCGCATCTATAAGTTTAATCGTATGTTTGCGTGATCACCTTGATCGATGCGATTACCAAAGCCGTGATGACGAAGATGCCTCAGAAACAGCAGGTCTTATGCGTGTAGTGGGTGGTTTTAATGCCCACATCCCATCAAGCAGATGCACGTGGGGCATGGCGTGGTGCGATGGTTCTCAAACTCCAACAAGCCCACAACACCTTTTATTTAATTGCCTAACTTCCGAGTGATTGGGAACTAGCTTCTTCTTCGTCCATCGACCTTCCTCTCTTTCCTCTTCTTCTTTGCCTCCAATGCTTCTCCTTCTCCTTCATGGAGAAAAAAGTGTCAAGGGTCAGTAGTGGCGCCTACGGTCCTAACCGGTTTGGAGAATGAAGGGCCACTACCTCACTCCTCAATAGTGTCTTGGCGCGTGTCCAATGATGAACATGGAACCCATCATCGTCCTGGGGAACACGTCCTCTTCACCTTCTTCCTGATGCATCATGCATGTCCTAAGCATTCCAGTCAACTCCTTCTTTCAGGAGATTCTGTCTTGGTAAAGCATATAGTGCACCATCTGACTCCTACTAGCATATTCGGGCATCGTGTTTTGCAACTTTTTTGAGGGATACCGATAACCCACAAGTATAGGGGATCAATTGTAGTGCCATCCAAATATAAAAGGTTATCGAACCCACGTGGAGCTGAAGGTATCGGTTATCAAATTCAACAAAGAAAACAGTAAAACATGCAAGGATTTGTACTTTCTAGTTTATAATTTGCGTGAAAGTAAATGACTAGTAAAGTAAGTGCTAGTAAATTAAGTTGCAAGCAAATTAAATGCTCTTTTCTGAGAAATCTCAATCCTCTCTTCGGCAAGAGGACAAGCTTTGGTGTGTTATTATATGATATAATTAGCGTTCCCAAAGATGACATAGACTTCATGGCATAAAGATATCTAGGAGAACATGATAAATATTTTGTCAAGTTTTATTGTTATATCATGGAGTCTAAAATAGGTGCAGCCATAAGTACGAGCAACCACACTCTAATGATTGGTTTCTAAAGCTATTTACATGTGCCAACCAAGGATTCATTAGGACATAAATTTCCAACCACTTCCTTAATTAAGTTCTGAGGTTCCCAATCATATAAACCCTCCTAATGCAACTTTAAAGATCTAGACAAGGTTTCTATCATCTCCTGCCATACATACTCCTTGCGAATTTTTTTTAAATAATACACTTTTTAATATTAATTCCAGAAAAAATATTCGTTTTCAGCTAATTTCAGAAATAATACACCGTCCGGGTGGGGGAACCCGAATTTGCAAAATCGGGTTTGAGGAACCCGAAATTACCAAATCGGGGTTGGGGAACCCGAAATTAGGATTGTTCTGCGCCTTCTGCGCCGTGATGGAAAAAAAAAATAAAAAAAGCATAAATCGGGGTAGTTGAACCCGAATTCTGAAAATCGGGCAAGATGAACCCGATATCTAATAATCGGGCAATTTGAACCCGACTTCAATAAATCGGGTTTATTGAACCCGATTTTCTGCCCAGCACGAAATTTTCCCGCCTTTTCGCGTTCGCACCGCCGTGTTTCCCTCCCGCCTTTGCCGCCACCCTTCCCGCCACTTCTTCCCGCCACTCTTTCCCGCCATCATCTCCCGCCACTATCTCCCGCTAAATTTTCCCGCCACACTGTCGAATTTTTGCCTATAAAAGCAGGCATCGCTACTCTGGATTGCACAAGTTGTTGTATCTCAATTTTATCCCGTTTGCTCACTCTTAGCCATCATGAGTGTGCCGTGCTCTGACCAGGAGTTTAGGCCGGTGAAGGCGAAGGCTGCAAGTTTACCCCCGGGTGTGACTGCGGAGCGTTGTTGGTGCGGCCGTGTTGCTAAGGTTAAGCAGGTGGAGGATTTCTCCGACTGGTTCGGCATGAAATTTTTCATGTGTGCGAGCTATGAGCATGATCCACCCCGTAGTTCAGCTTCGTCGTCCACCAGGCCGCCGGTATGTTTCGACATAATTGTATGTTGGCTTAAATTTGTTTGTGAATTTGATTTAATCTAACTGTTTGTGTTGTAGTCTCCCCCGCCCCTATGCAAATGGTTTCACTGGATAGACACGGAGCAGCCGGATTGGGCGCGCGAGGAGGTTGAGGAGAAACAGCGCCGTGCGTGGGCAACGTTCTTTGAGGAGGAGCGTTGGGAAAAGGTTCGTGCTAATGAGAAAGCAGAGCGAGAGAGGCAGATACAGAAACTAAGGGCGGAACAAGCTCGTAACCGAGAGGTGAATCAGAAGAGGATGGATGATGAGGCTGCACGTAGGTTTGCAGACGAAGAGGTTCGCAGGGAGGCTCGTGAAGCGGAAAGGAAGAGACTAAGGGAAAGAGCTGCTGAAGCGCAAGCGGCAGAAGAACGCGGCGACAAGTCTGGAAAATGGCCACGGTGGACGCAGGGAAAGTAGTGTGATGTGTCGTATTGGCTATGTATCTTAATTTCAGTTGTATCTTAAATTCCGTTGTAGTGTCGTTGTATCTTAAATTCCGTTGTAGTGATAAATCCTATTTCTATTTCAGCTGCAATGTATCTTCATTTCTGTTTTAGTATTATTGTTTCCCGCCTAATTTTTCCCGCTCAGTTTTTTGTAGTGGTAAGTTGTATCTTAATTATCAGTTCATGTTGAATTTGAAATGTTTGTTGAATTTGAAATGTTTGTTGAACACAAATAGTAGTCATACATGGCGCATACAAATAGTAGTCATACATGGTGCATACAAATAGTAGTCATACATGGTGCATACAAATAGTACTCATACATGGTGCATACAAATAGTACTCATCTCACTGATCACGGCCCCTCCCTCCACCTCGCCTCGGTGGCGGTCGAGCCTGAAAAGGTGACGGCGAGTACATACGAACAGGTGGCTGGCGATGTCGGGGAGGAAGCATGTACCCCTGCTCGTGCTGACTGTACTGCGTGGGATCTGGAGGTGGAGTTTGCTGTTGACTTGAAATCCAGTCTTGATAGCTCTGCTGTGTTTCGTCCTGATCGTGAGCACTGGACCAGAAGGATCGTGATCCGGACCCCGTCGACATATGTCCCTCACCTTTGATTAGATAAAAAAACCGTTAGTCGATCATGAGGAAATTCACACATGGTGCACAATTAATATGGATAGTGATGAATTGCGTACCCTCTGGCTCATCCATACGGGGACGCCACCCGAAGTTAGGCATGGGAAATTGCTGCTCCATGCCGAAACCGGCACGCTGCCAATACTCGTAAGTAGGCTCCTGCTGCTGCTGGTTTTGCCACCCAGAACCTCCAGCCTGGTTAGGAGATGGTGGCCTCGGGCTCGGCGGTACCTCCATACGTGGGCGCGGGGCGTGCCGCGGCTGATGCACCTGCAAAGAGGGACGAGGTGGCCGCTGTGCTGCTCGGTACTCGGCAACATCCGAAGATCGCGTGCATGTGATAGTCGCGTAGATACGACGTAGTTTGTCCTGAAGACGCTGTGCAAAGGAGGCGTGGTGCTCATACCGTCCAAGAAGTGGGCCGGAGGAGAGCGAGCGTGCATACTGGGCGGCGTCATCTTGCAGCTCCGCCGTCAACACGGCCTACAATTGTGAGCTCAAATTAGTTATGTGTTGGCCAAATGTAGAAAAAATATTTGACTTCATCGCGTGATGCCGAGTGCCTGAAGTGGAGTGACGAGGGTAGGTGTCCCACATTGTCGAGGGATCCCTCTGAACTGGGTCACACGCCTGGCTCAGCCGAAGTCGTGTCCTAGGCATGTATGCCCGCAAGTAGTGCTCAAATTCCTGAAGATCAAATGGCCCCATGGTGGCCCATGAAACTGCCGGCGCATTGGCCCAACCGGTGATGTATGGAGCGAGGAGTTGCAACCATCCAGCAGCAGTCTTATTCGCTCCTTTCCTGTTGTACCTGAAAAATGAAGACGAACATGTCTTAGGATAAAAGTATGATTGTCCAACATGATGTACTAACTTTGGATAAATTTAAATTGTACTCACGCGTAGACGCGTGGTGGTAGAGGAACTGTGGGAGGTGGTGGCTCGATCAGCTGACGCTGTCCAAACTGTCTCATGACCCTCTGCTGCGACATCTCCTCCACGAAGATATCGAAGATGATCTTCGCCTTCGTCATCCAGTAGGCCCAATCTCTGGTACACATGTTCGATATACCGCCTGGGTATGCCTCGTCGCGGTGGTCCTCACTGTATGGCTCCCAGGTGACATCGCTCTCTAGTAGTAGGTCAAACTGCTCTGTGAATGCTGGGTAGCAATTCCTTAGCTGATTATGCCCAAAATGTCTCTGCATAACATAACACAACTAAGTTAGTGTTACATCTTATATAAAAATATAAAGAAGGAGTAAATATTGCGAATACCTTCCGCGATGTCCATAGAGAACCAAACGTCGGCATGTCGATGCGCTCTGCGTCGTACAACTCGTCTGGCGGCCAAGATCCATCTCTAATCTCAGGACGGCCGATGGGAAACCTCGCCCATGACCAGAGCTGCAACAGGAGTGGACAACCAACGATGCCAGAACCATGCGAGGTTAGCTGGCAACCCTTACACATACCTCGGTACGTAGCGGCTAAGACCGCAGAACCCCAGCTCCTCTGAATGATGTGCTCTGCTTCGGTGGCCTCTGCTATCTCCTGAGCTATAGGGATGTACCGCGCACTGATCGTATTCCCGTGATTGTCCGTGAACATCGTCTTCCCGAGTAGCCACATGAGGTACGCCTCCAAGCTGCGAGTGATCTGGGCCGCAGTCATCGGTACATCGGGGTATCCGAACTGCTCGATCTGTCAAGAAATATTCAATGTTAGGACTACATATTACACGGTAATTAAGGCTTGATAAAATAAATGAAACTGTTACGAACCTGGAACTCGTGTAGCCACGCCTGACGAGGGCCGTGAGCCTCAAAAGAGATAGGCCCAACGCCCTGGCGAACACCAACGAAACGTGCATCCATGCTGTGCATCCATCCCACGGGTTCCTCCAATGGGCCGATGGGCTCACCAGCCAACGGAAGGCCCAGCAACATAGACACGTCCTGTAGAGTAGGAGCCATCTCACCCCAGCGAAAGTGGAAGGTGTGAGTCTCGGGCCTCCATCGATCCACTAAGCAGGTGATCAAAGCAGCATCGTAGTTCAGACGCGAAACGTTCTCTCGGGCCTCCACTAATCGAGCGAAAGGTAGTAGTCCAGCCCACTTCAACCTGCAAAACAAATGATGAAAAAGGTAAAGCAAGGTCCAATTCGAAGGTAAATTTCAAATTAAAGCTAAAACACCTACCTGTCTTCCCACTGAGGGTGTATCATCCAGTTCTTCTTTGGAGTACGGGTCTGCAGTGGCTCCATGCTCTGCGGGTCAGCCTCGAAGTGCGATGCACGATGTTTCTGATCAATAAGTGGATCGAGCAACGATCGAGCCGCCATATCTGCATAAAGATATCACAAATTGCTGCATAGTTCATAAATATTACAAATTATAACATAGTTCACAAATATTACAAATTATAGCATAGTTCATAAATATTACAAATTGTAGCATAGTTCATAAATATTACAAATTAAAGCATAGTTCATAAATATTACAAATTAAAGCATACTTCATAAGTATTACAAATATTACTATCTCCCTCTATTTCTTCCCCTCCCACGCCTTCCTCGGTTGCCTCGCCCACGGTTAGCCGCCGCCGCTGCAGCTGCTGGGTAGAAAGTGGGACATAGGGGGTCCCTGTGTCCAAATTGGTTGCACAGAAAACATTGCCTAGTTGGACCACCCGCTTCTGCTTCATCCATATCATTTCTAATGCGCCTTGTCTCCCGTCGACCTCTGTTCGTCCGCAATGATCTTGGGTCAGGGATGTACCGTCTTTCATTTGGTATCACCGTAGTAAAATTTCCCACAACTCTGTATCCGACCATCTCGCCGGTCCAGGTGTGCAGCACAGCCTCTTTCGCGTAATATGGAGAGACGAAAGAGATTGAGTCCAGCCCTAGTTGTCTGGTAGCTGCCAGCACATGGGAGCATGGAAGGTGAAGCAACCTCGGTTTGTTGCATGTGCAGTCACACGATGGCCATTCTTCATTTCCAATTCTGACCTCATGTGTTCTCACCGCATTCACACAACCAAACTTGTCGGTTGGTAAGCGCACCTCAAACCTCCTTTCCTGATTACCGATGGCCAGAACAGTGTGTGACATACCCTTCTCCATCTTGACATCCATATATTCCATAATGGCCTTACAGTAAGGAGTGTTTGGATTTTCAAGCATATGGTTCAAAGCCAACTCCCGTCTCTCTTTGAAATAATTCATAGTGCCATATAAAATACCCTCCACAAGGGCTGTCAGCGGCAATGCCCTATTTCCCCTAAGCACGAAGTTGTATGACTCAGCTAGGTTGGTAGTCATCACACCATACCTTGCTCCATGTGTGTCATGCAGCAAAGACCACCTTTCTAATGGCTCGTGCTCTATCCACTCTGCAAAATTTTTAATCCGTCGTCCAGGCCTCCTTCTAGTATTGGGTGGGTCAAATCCAGGCAGGTCACATAGCCCAATAGGATGGGCTCGGGGCCCTCTTTGGAACCTTTGTGTACCTGTGCCACAGCTGCTGCATGAGCTGCTACTACTGCCGCTCCGGCGGCTAACCAGTGCCGCACATGGTCCTTCGTCAACACATCCAGCTTGCCGCGGAGAAAAGTGTACTTGCATGCTTGCTTCTGCTTGCACAACTTTCTTGAACAGATTCATAAGACCCTTGCTCCTAAACTGCGAGAAGAAATTGGCCCCCAGGTGGCGCATGCACCACCTACTCTGCATATCCTGCCATGGCGTCTCTTCATCAGGTCCGGCTTCTACCAGAGTCTTGATAGCCGCAAGTATACCTGCATGCCTGTCATGTAGCACGCACACATTTTCGCGATCTTTCACTATCGATTTTTTTAACTGCCTGAAGAACCATAACCAGCTAGCAGTGTTCTCGCTCTCAACAAATGCAAATGCGAGAGGCACACATCGATTGTTGCCATCCACTCCAATTGCTGTCAGAATCTGTCCCTTGTACCTCCCAGTTAGAAAAGTTCCATCTACACACATCACCGGACGACAGTGCATGAAAGCCTCGATGCATATGCTGAATGCGAAAAACACCCTCTGCAGAACCCTGACATTAGGGAACTCTGGTATCACAAAGTCTTGTATGTCCACATGGGTGCCCGGATTCCGGTCCTTCAATGTGTGCAGGAGACGGACGACACCGTCATAAGCATCATAGAAGGTCCCGAATCTGTTCTCCAGTGCCGTCTGTTTAGCCCTCCATGCCTTGCCATATTCAATTACATACTTATATTGAAGGTGAACTCTATTCTGGATGGCTTTAACCCCCATTGCTGTATTCTCTACAATCTCCTTGTAGAACAGGCGAGCAATAAGAGTGGATGTAAGGTTTCGGTGATCCTTCAACATACTCGTAAGGACACATGTGTGCGGCACGAAGTCGCTCACCACCCATGTTGTGTCATACTTCGGACAGTACCCATGCACCCTTGATGGACATCTAGCATCGCTGCAGACCACTGTCAAGAATTTCTGACTTGAAACGGTGGTTCTGAATACCCTTTGCGTGTTCATTGCCCACTGAGTGATTGCTTCCTGCAGATGTCTCTTGTCAGCATATCTAGCACCAACTGAGATGGTGTTCATGCTGTACTCCCAGGCAGAATCGTGCCGATCATCGACTATCATTGCCTCCGACAAATCATGGTTCCAAGAAGAGGGGATCGGATCCGCCTCTTCGTTATCATCTGAAGTATCGGATCCACCGGATTCATCTGAGTCAACCTCATTGTCCACTCCATCCTCGTCTTCCTCGTCCATCATGTTCTGCATCTGTTCTTCTTCTTCGTCCACGCTTTCAAGCTCAACAGTATCGTCATGACCACCTGCTGCATGGCTACTCTGCCCGGATTGGAAACTGCTGCCGCCAGCATCAGAACTTTGACTGCTCTGGCCTGGATGGAACGCACCCTCGCCTTCTTGGAAATTCACCACCTTCGCCTCGGGAAGCATTAAGGCGATGGGGTGAGTTCCCCTGCGCTCGCACGCTTCCAACCAGTGCACCCACTGAGAGGTCCGCTCAATCGGCTTCAACCGCCAGAAAATCTGGGTACTGGAGCTGCTCCACAAAGCATGCACACCAACAGTGTATGCTTCGGGATTAAGCCCGAAATTCACGGTCAACCACTCCTTCAACTGACTAACTCGCCATGTTTTTGGGTTTGTCAGATGCAAATCCTCACACTGAAACTCGCTCAGATCAGCTCCCATCGGAGTTGTTCGGACCGTGCCATGACCGAAGTAAACAACGAATTTTACTCTATCTGACATATCTGCTCACCTATACAAATTACAGACTCGTCAAAAAAATCTAGCACCTACACTCTAAAATATATACTTTCTACCGGTACATATTTCAGTAACTAATCTGCGAAGCTAACGAACGCAACATGCATGATTACACCATCTAATATAAGGAATTAGGGTTTACCCTTGAAGCGTGCCAAACACCTCCGTCAGCAGCTCAGCTCGTCCACCAGCAGCAGCTCCTCCACCACCACCAGCAGCTCCTCCACCACCACCACCACCAGCTCCTCCACCACCACCACCACCAACAACACCTCCACCAAAATGCTTCAAAATCTAACCCATGTATAGATCAGATGATTCTACAGCTTTTGGTGGTCAAACTACAGCAAATGGCTGGACAAATTGCTCAGCAATGAGAGAAAACGCTGCTGGCCAAAGAGCAAACGAGAGAGAAAGCAGATGAACTGAGGCTGAAGGAGGAAGAAGAAGGCCAGAGCGCTCGGGCGAGGCAGCAGCGCGCGCGACGCATTTAATATTGCCTCGATTCGGGGTCGTCCTGCCCGACTCGGGCTCGCCGTGCCCGAAATTCCCGCTTCGGGATTCCACGCCCCGACAGCATCTGCTCCTGTCCAGGAGACAGTCCGACACGGGCCGCGCGTGGCCGACAGCGCCGTCTCGGGCTCCTGCAACCCGACTTTGGCCTCGCATGCGAGATTCCCTGCGCTTCGGGATTCTCCAGCCCGATTTAGTAAATTCGGGTTCACACACCCCGACGGTGTATTATTTCTGAAATTTGCTAAAAACGGCTATTATTCCTGGAATTAATAATAAAAAGTGTATTATTTAAAAAAAATTCGCCATACTCCTTTTATATTACACTAAGGTGTAACTCTATGGGCCCATATAGGTGAAGTAACACACAATCAACATTCGTATGTGACCATCATAGAACAACATAAAAGTACCAAACTTATCCAAATATTCATGACATATTTTATAGAAATCATAGCCAATCCATCTTATCCCTCGGGAACATGGGGAACTAGGGTTGGACTTATATACTATTTTGGTACAAGGAGGGAGATGAATGGATGAGGCGATTGTCGAGGAGGATGTCAATGGTGATTCGTACGACATACTTAGGCAACGCTCGACTGGGATCCTCAGAGCTTGGGATAGTTGGGGTGGGGCTTTGTGTTGTTTTGTTCGTTCCAACTTTGTTAGTTAGATGTGATTTGAATTAATGAGCTAATGAGCTGCTCGTGAGACTCCCTAGATTGCTAGTTTAGCTCTATAAGGATATCAATCTAAAATTATTGTTTGTTTTGTTCATTAGTGTAACGAGCCAAGCTAAACGAGCCAAGCAGACGAGCGCTCATTCGGCTCATTGATATTCTAATTAAAGGATATGCTTCAGTTGATAGGCATGTTTTGTTCTATGTGTGATATATGTATATCGGGCATAAATGCATCTAGGCAGATTGCCACACAATTGGGTGGAATTTCTTCAAGTAGCGTTCATTGATGACTCGGGGTAGGAGATTTCCTTCCAAAGTCTCCACAAGATAAGAGTTGCCAGGTACAATCATCACAACTCGAATTCGTTTCTTCCCAATTAACAAGGTTACCATTTGCCGAACTTCTATGTTCGAGAGTCTATCGAAAGTATAACTTTGTAGACTAAGTCGCTGATTTGGAAGTCCTTTAGCTGGACCCATTTTGTTGTAAGTTTTCTCTTCCCGCATCTTCTCTTTCTCAATGTCCTTTATGGCCATCAAGAATTTTTCGGTCACTTTATCAATGATGGCGAACACCAATTGTTTTGGCTTCAAAGAGTTGCCTAGGTCCTCAGACTGCCGCCCCGTTGCAATGTGCTCCACCGTGATAGGATCCTTTCCCGACTCCAACTTCACGCACTACCACATGGCGCCGCCACACCAGTCCTTCGCTTCCACGCATACAACTCTCCCTTGAAGGGCGGCTCCTACACGCGCCTCTCCATGCCAGATAATTGGATGTGGTTGTTCTTCGGTGCTGGGAGTTCTTTGGATTTTCATCATAGCAAGAAAATGTCTGCTACAAATATTATGCGGATTTGCATTATAGGAGGAACTTTTTTGCTACAACCATTTTGCACCATACATTAGGTGGATTTGCATCATAGGAAGAAATTGTTTGTTGCCGAAATCGAGCAAAGTTGCTACCAAAAGCGGGCGGCATTGCTACCCACAATGCTCGACAATGCTATCGGCAGTGAGCATCATGTTTTGGGACTTTGCTGCGGGATTTGCTACATACTCATTTTTTGGGTAAATTGTTGTTTCTGAAATGTTGCAATGCATTTTGCATGTTTTAAACCCACTTAGAGGAAAATACTACTATGATGCCACAATAGTACAATTTATTTTGCTACGAGGTCTCTAGTGAGTTCTATGTTCGACGGGTGTTTTCTTTTGTTTTTTTTTCCAACCGTTTTGTAGTACATAGAAGCAAAAGCGGAAGCCTTTTTCTTCAAATAAGCATTTACAGGATTTAGGTGGGAATTAGCTTTGTTACAATAGCATAATATTTTTCTCCGATCAAAACATAGTTCGCTTCATACTAACTTTTGCGGGATTATGGGGCTAACTGAACACGTGTTGGCTTCTAGATCCCACGAAGTGTCTGATCTTCGGAACGCCCAGTACTCCCCTTTAATCTATTATCATCAATCGTGTTGTATATCTATGTAGCAATGGCACCCTAGTCTAACTGAGATGTGATAAATCGTTTATATTTTTGCATACTACACGATCCAACAAAACTGCAAGTGCATCAACGTGCCCAGATTATGTATTTATTCCAAAAAAAGGAAGAACCACCACTTCTTACATACCACTCCACCATAAATCCATAATACATAATAGTTCTCTCCGTACTATGCATCACGACTTAACTTAGTTCACTGCATGCATCATGATTTAACTTAGTTCACTACTCCATCATCACTTAGTACATCAGTTCCTTCTCGAAATAGGCTTTCGTCCCGCTTTATAAATAAAGCCAAACAGCCGAACGATACAAAGTGACAAGGAATTCCTCTTACAAGCAGATCAAAGATAAACTAGCAAAACTAAGGAGCACCAAGCTTGCCACCAAAGATGTTGTGAGACTAAGGAGACCCGGGCTCCACGACAACGCCCCCAAGGAAGTAACGACGCCATTGCCAAGACCACAATGGTCTGGGTTTTCACCCAGAGCCCAAATGAGGAGAGGATAGTCACATCGACGCCCTCAAGAGGGTCACGACACCCGCAGGTGTCGCCGTCGATGGCGCTGAAGCATTGGGATTTCGCCCGGAACAACCCTCACCGCAACTGGTCTCTCAGACAACAAGCCACCCCCAAGCCGAGCTTCTACCGCGCGATCTGGGCACTGATAACACCAAGGCGTGGCCAGCACCAGGAGCTCCCGACGCCCACTCCTCGCCGCCCTCATGGCCCGAAGAGACGGCCATCACCACCGCCACGAAGCCCGCCGCCGAGGCGCCCGTGGAGTCCACCTTCTGGCGGCCGCTGCCCCGGCATCCGCGAGCTTTGCCCATGTCGCTAGGTCCATCACGTGGCCTGAGAGCCAAAGGAGGTAGAAAGTTTGGACCCGGATGACAGCAACATCATAGCCACCTGGAGGACGTCCTCCACCACCCCCAGCGGGTGCCGACCGGACGCGGTGAAAAGGACACACCAGGCCCGACCAAGCCCAGGCTGGGCCCGTAAAGTCCCCGCGGCCACGCTGCTGCACGTAGGTCGCCGCCGTCGCTGCCTTCCTGCTCCTCCCCGTGCTATCGCATCCACTCCAGGTGACGTCGCCAGTGAGAGCAACCTGGCCCGACCAAGTCCAGATGGGCCCGCAGGGCTCGGATCTGGGCTAGCGGAACCTGGCCGCCGCCACTGCACCGCAACGCCCCACCGCTCCGACGACCCTGCCACACCGCCCATCGCCCGCTGCCTCCACTGCCAGCCGCCACGCAGCACCGCCGCCGAGATTGAGGTCCACCGTGCACCGCCGCCTGACCGCCAGCCCCTCCTGGGGAGGACTGCGCCGGGTAGAGGAAGAGCTACCGCCGCCGGCATCGCCCGGGCTTTGCGCGACGGCTCCGTCGGCGGTGGCGGCGAGTGGAGGGTGGAGGAGGGATGGGAGGTTAAAGCATCTCCAGTCGCGTCCCCCAAACCGTCCTCCAAAGGGATTTGGGGCGCGCCGGACAAAAAAAAAAGTTCCCAGTCGCGTCCCCCAAAGCCTCTTTTTGTCCGGCGTGGCCTGATACGATGTCCGGCGCCTCGAGCCCGTCCACGCTACACAGGGGACGCTCCGGGAACGCGGGACACAATGAAAAGCGAGGCGGGGAGTGGCAGGACCGACGCGACAGCGACACATTGAATTTTAACCTAACCATCGCCTACCTCGCGACGGAAGTTATTGACGCGCAGCGACGGTGCAGTTCCCGCAGAGGCGCAGCGAAGCGTCTCATCGCGCCTAGCTCTGCGTGCCGGTGTTAATGAGCGCCACCGCTCCCCTGCCTCCCTCCGGCCTATAAAAAGGGCCGCCTCTCATCATCCCTCTCACACACAAACCCTAGCACCTCTCTCCCCAACCCTATCCGCCACCATCTCGAGAGTCGACGCCATGGCTGGTAAAGGCGGAGGACGAGGACGCGGCCCTGGTCGTGGCCGTGGTCGCGGCAGAGCTGCACACTCGCTGTCGCCTGCAACGCCGTCGTCTTCATCGTCGGACCTGCAGGAGGAGGAGCGGCAAGTGTTGTTCGAGTTCGTCGTCGTCCTCAAGGGCGACCAACATGGCATCTAGAGGCTTCCGGACACCTTCGCCGACTTCGTCGCCGGCGACGGGCCAGGCTCGCTGCATCTGCAGGAGGCTGCCTGCGGCTGCTGCCGGTGGATCGTGGATCGTGAACGTGATCTACGACGCGTGCGGCAAGATGTACCTCCACATCGGCTGGGAGAAGTTCGCGCGCTACCACCGCCTCGAAGCTGGCTTCGTGCTCATGTTCTCCTACCTTGGCGAGGGGGATATGAGCATCAAGGTGTTCGATGAGACGCGTTGCCGCCGGCACTACCACGGCGATAGCGCCGAGGAGGACGACGACTTAGTGTTGTTTCTTCGCAGCGAAAATATGCACGGAGGTTTCTGGTTGTTCTTCCTCGAAAGAACCAACATAGCCACCGTCAACAGCTGGATTTTCCAGTTTGGGTGACTGGGTGTGCCTGCGAGTGTTCTTTCTTGGTAGCGAACACACAAAATCTTCGATGCCCGATCTAGTTAGGTTTAGTTAATTTGCAATGTTTTATATTTGTGTCAACCATGGTTCAAACTATGTATTAGTTTATGGAAAACCATGTTCCAAATTATATATTAGTTTGTGGAATGTTTCTACTCTTTATCAAAATAAAATTGCCAAGAAAAACAAAAAAGACTATTTTAATGTTTGGGGGGCGGCGGCTGGGGAGGACGTCCCCCAAACGCGGCACGAATGAAACACGTCCCCAAACGCTCGATCTGGCGCCGTTTGGGGGACGCGACTGGAGATTCTCTCTAGCAGAGCCCGTAAAAGGCCCAAAACCGAAAAACCGCCAGTTTACGGGTTTAGGCTAATCAGTGACCGTAAACGAGGTAAAACTGAAAATATTTTTTCGGGCCGAGACCGAAACTCATAATCGGTATGTATTTGTAGAGGCTGACGGAGCGAACCGAACGCAGCCCGAACACAATCCCTAGTTTGCACGCGAGGGAAGGTTCAGCTCCTCCCAACCATCGCCGCCGCCGATCTACGCGCCCTCATCTTCCTCTGCGCCGCCGTCGTCCGATTTCTCCACGATGAGTCTCGAATCGACCAAGTCGGCCGCCGTTGCTAGCTCGCAGACGCCGCCACCCTCTGCCGCGGTCGCCGGAGCTTCCGCTGATCCACCAACCACCCCGGCGACCCCTGCGACCCTGGCGGAGGAAGCAACCACGGTCTCGTCGACGAGCGTGCCGAAGCAGCGGCGCACATGAACGCATGTGGTCCCGCAAGCCGTTGCCGTGGCGGCCACCGGTGATGCCTCGGCGGTGGCAACGAAGCCGAAGGCATCCCATGCTAGACCGAAGAATTCGGCGCCCAAAAGGACGAAAGTGAAGGCGTCGACTATCCGTGGCGCCCCGCCTCTGTTCCCCTCCCCGCCAACACTGCCGCCGCCACCGGAAGCCACCGCGAACATCGCCCAGGACGTGCTCGACGACGGGTCAACAAGGTACACATCAACTCTTCGTCGGTTTTTCATTGCGGGTAGATATTGAGGCCGCGTACTATTAGGAACGAGAATACCTCGTACATGGAGATGTTGGACAAGGTGAACATTAACCCACTCCCTCCGTTCGATGCTGGGATGGGAGGAGATGAGGACGACGGCGGGGACGAAGGGGAAGAAGGGGAATCAGATGAAGGGGATGAGGGTGTGGTCGAGGTGGAGGCCGATGGAAATAGGAAGAAGAGGCAGGCCAACAACTACACGGAAATTGAAGACGCCACCTTGTGCCGAGCTTGGGCCGCCGTGGGGATGGATGCAGTATCCGGCACCGATCAAACAGGGAAGTGCTACTATCAACGCATCGAGGACAAGTTCCATAAACTTATGTCGCGCGTTCGCCACCCTGTCGATCGCACGTACCGATCCCTCCAAGAACGTTGCGATGCGATCAAACCGGCCTGCAGCCGGTGGGCAGCAGCAATGGACCAACTGGTGTCCAATGCTCCTAGCGGCGCAACTGTGGACGAATATGTTAGTGCATATTTGGTTGTATAATTGTGGTTTCGCTTTGGTGACATATTGACGATTTCTTGTTTGGTTTTGCAAATGTAGGACCGCATTGCCGATGCGAGAAACAGAGACATGGCAGCAGCAAGGGCAAGAGCTTCACCATGCGTCATTGCTTTGATGTGCTTCAACACCTCCCCAAGTGGCAATTGAGGGATGAAGAAGTAGCACCGAAGAAAGCTTCAATGGTTGCGCTCGACGACATCGAGGATGAGAAGGAGGGTCGGAACGCTGACAAGCCGAAGGGGAACAAGAAGGCCAAGGAGAGGCTCAAGCTCGAGGGTGAGGCTGCGTTTTTGAGGGACAAGTTTGATCAAATGATGAAGTCCAAGGAGGTGATAGTGTCCAAGACTTTGGAGACCAAGCTTGTCATCATCGAGAGGAAGAAGGTGAGCCTTGCCAAGCTTGAAGCCAACCGAGAGGAAGCAAGAAACAAGGCCAAGTTGGAGGAGATGAGGATCAATGTGAAGAAAGCCAAAGCAATGAAACAACTATTGGCCGAAGAGAGGGAGATCATGATGATGAACACCAAGGACATGAATGAGCAACAACTAGAGTGGTGGAAGGAGGCCTCGGCGGAGATCACGGCAAGACGAAGACTAGCTCATGAAGAGGCAACTGGTGGTGGCTCAGTGACTCTGGAGGTGGTGGCGATGATGGTCACGATGGGCCAACCTCGGTTTGATGCCGGCGGTGAGAGGAGATGGTGAACTATGAACTATTTGTTTTGATTGTATCATTTGATGTCTGCACTATAAACTATGCATAAATTGTTTGCATTTGATTGTGTCGTTCGTTTGATCATATGCAAATTTTTTGATATACCCTGTTTTTACGGGTTTGGAACCCACTTCTGTTTTACAGTTTTGATTTACGGACTTTGTTCTGCGCCAGCCATTTTACGACCCGAATACACAAGTAGTTCACGTTTTTACGGGCTCTGCTAGAGATGCTCTTAGGGTTTGGTTGGCCCTCGAGTCGCTCACTGGGAGCCACCCCAGGGCTCTTTTTCAGCACCGATTCTCGACATCAGTTACTCACAAGTTTTAAAACAAAAGGCCTCATGGCCCGGCTTTATAAATAAATGGAGTGAAATCCATTGCATCAATTACTCACAAGTGAACACGGTTACTGCATGTAGTCCATCAAAGACCAATCAACCCTCACCTGGAACTTCCCATCACCACAACAAGTTTCCCCTTGATCTGCACCAGTGCGGGATGGAGTGAAATCAATGGTTTGTTCTCCCAGAACACCACCAGCCTTATTATCAATGTGAAACACCAACTTTCTGCTTAATAGACAGAGAGTCATGACACGACGACGGAGTGTGATAGCTCCACTGTCATCACATGTCACCACACCATCCGCCTCGCTATCATGAATCACAATCCTGTGTTCGATGCCTGAGATGCCAACAGTAATGGTTCCATAGTAATGCCCCTCAAGAAGCTGGATTTGAAAGGTGCCCTCGACTGAGTTTAAAACAGTTGCAAATCTCACCTCCACACTGCTGAGCCAGCTATCAAGGGTGTCACTTGCTACCACCAAATCGTTCTCCCTAGACAGTACTCGCCCATCAATGCTGATTAGACCCTTGCTAAATTGCCTGTCTGGATGCACGCCATCTTCCTTGATCTTAAGATCTATTTCTAGATAGATAAAATCAACCAACACTAAACCTCGTCCTGGGCCATTTAAAACCAACATTTCATCCTATCAAAGAATTGCACCATAGGTTTGAGTATATTCTGAGAGGATGACAATTAAAACGTGCCCAATAAGAACTACAAAAGAATCACAAACTAAACAGCAATATACACGGATGACTATCTCGATAAAAAAACCAACAATACTAAGATGACTCTAGTTATATGATATTAACAGTTGATAACACTGAAGCAAGAATGTACCTGTAGCTTGATGGGCTGGCAATCATCTCTATGGCGGTGTAAGAGATAAATGCACTTGTAGTCGATGCTATCTCTGGCAATGACACTGCCATAGACATTTACTGGGAAGCCTACATCCGATGAGACTATGCTGACAGAGAGAATGTTTGCAGAGTCTTCTAGCCGAAACTCATCTTCGTGCCTACTATCGGTGTATCGCATTGCCGGGATGGGCGCTGTGATGGAAAAGAAAAGCATCATCTACCCAATATGGGAAAGGAAAAAACAACGGCAAGCAAATTATTTCAGTTCCAGTTTGTGTTTTACATAGCTATCACACTGAGTTAACCGTTCTATTATTCTTATATCATTTCCGAGTTATTTTCAATTTTTTAAAAGAATCACCACTGCATGCTTTTTTAGAGAGATACATGAAGCCAGTTCAAATTTGACAAGTCAACCAGATAAGTGGATTCATGCCCGTATTTTGGCGCCAATAATCCAACACAATTCAAACATCATACAGTAATGTAAATTCAGTTCTCATGCATATTGCAGTACAGAAATCAACTCAAATAAATGAAATCGAAATTTGGTCTAAATAAAATATAAATTCAGATTCACATTTTAGTGTCATCCTACGGTAATGTAAATCTAGGTTTCATTCACATTGTGTTACAAATATCACTCTACAGATGTAGCCAAAACAGAAAAGCTATGGATGAAGACAGAGCCTGTTTGGACTTCTCATTAACGCATATACTGATACTAGCAGCCGAAACAAAACAAACAGTTATGGATGAAGATACTTACACTTTTCGTTGATGTCGAAGATGGAGAAATCTCTGAGGAAAAAGCGAGTGAAGACCTTGTGCCCCACCTTGGGGTCGTACTCAAGTATTGAGTCCCTGACTTCTTTGTGCTCCTTGGCTCTCCGCTCATTCTCTGCTTCCTTTTGCTCCTTCTCCTCTTTATTTCGGCGTTGCCTCTCCATCTCCTCCTCCGTCCAGGCCACCCATGTAGCCTCATCGTAACAAAATGGTACTAGGCCCTCCACCTCAAACTCGTCGTCCAACTTCTTTACAGCCGACTTACCGTAAACAAAAGGCTCGAGATCCTCGACGTCAAACATGTCCTCGAAGTCTAACGGATTTACAGACACCATGATGAATCGTCGCCGCAGAGGCTCCCAAATCGCCGCCGATGATAGCACTAGCAAGAGCATCGAGTGCATCAAGCAAACATATGGCAGTATCACATCATAGCAGTGGCAGAAGGCAGAATCACCGAACTGAAGCTCACCTGACGGGAGGAACGGACGGCGGTCGGTCGTACGGGAGAGAGATCGGGGAGGCACCGCTCGGGAACAAGCTTGAACGGGAGGGAGGTCCGGGACCGGCGGTCGGCAACGATCTGGGACGGTAACGAGCTCGTGTAGGCGTTGGTGGATAGGGGCGGGGTAGGAGCTCGTCGCCGATGAGGCGGCGGAGGAAACCCTATCAGCCCTCTCGTCTCTCTGTTTCGTGCGGGGTGGGATTTTTCTGGGCCTATTCATCGCCTTTAGCTAAAGGATATGATTCCGATACGTTTCCCGCAAACTCATTTGGGCTGCCCCATATAAGCCTCGCTGTTTCGACTCGAATGTATCGTACCGACCGGGTCTATGCATCACATATTGACATCTTAGTAAGGAACAGAGGAAATCAAAACATTACTGATTCCTCGCCAAAAGTACTACACACTTCTTCAGTGTGGCCAAAATTCTGAATGGAAGACACTTGTTTCAAAATGCAAGACACCTTGCACGAATACTGCAAAATTTAAATATCCAAACAAACTTGTGCAAAATGAAACAGAGGTCCTAGTCCATCCTTGGAAGAGATGCATTGGCCTCGTATCTATCTATCTAGACAAGTCATATGAATTTGTTGGACTTTACAGTTTAGATGTTCCTCTTGTACAATCATGTTTGCGGATGGAGGAGGGTTTTAACTATGATGAACATGCAGTTTGCTAACACCTAATTCATGTATTAGCTCAATCATACGCTAATACATTTTCCTTGTCTTATATTTGTGGTCAGAGGCTAGCTATTGGAGATTTATTTGTTCTTTGTCAAAATCCAAATTGAATGCTCAAAAGTGGCGATTTTCCATTGGTGGATGGATATCACCCACTTAGGTGTAGGTGACCGACAGCTGCGACGAAGCAAATAACACGGTGGTTCGGTCTGAGCTGTTCCAGTTCCGGCACTACTGCTACTACTGCTACTGAATCGCTCGCAGCGCTTCAAGGGCGCGCTTCAAGGGCACCTGTCGTTGCCTATTCGATGGTACCTCGGAGGAGGGATCCTCATGGAGGGAAGAAGAAGTAGGATCCATTGGGCGGAGAGTCCTTGGGACGGTGGTACGCGAGTTACCCAGCTTCGGAACACATGCATAATGGCAGGGCCTACTGCTGATTGTCTGGAATTATCTGGGCGCTTTCGTGTTGTTACAATGAGTTGTAGTTGTACCTCTATGGCTTCCAGGATCCGTCTTATAAAGACGTCTGGATCTAGGGTTACATGGAGAGTGCTAGCCGGAATACAAGATGCCTAACTACGGAATATTACATTGCCGTGCACGTCAAGGATCCACCTTTCCTTATGCGCCGTAATGGATCCGGATACTTCATGGGCATTCACGGATCCGACTATCTTCGTAGGTCGGTCGAGATCCGGCTCCTGTTTCCTGGGCAGGACTTCATCCATCTTGATCTACAACAACTGGGCCGCGATGGGCCACATACCACCATTACCGTTTGTGGGCCACCCGAGCTTGCCGGATCTAGGCCATGCCGTTGATATACCCATAAAGTATACCCACAACAGTGGCCCCCGAAGTTCTCCGAGATTCATCACCAAAGAGAATCTTGAAGAACTTCCAAAACTTCCACGTTTCCGGCTCCATTCAACCAGAAATCATTTGTTCTTCTGTAATGGTAACTTAGAAGATTTTTCGCCCTCGTCGCACACAACTTCCTCTTTTCCCGCGCTAAATTTTCGGAGATGTGAATCTTCAGCCGGAATTTTCGGAGGCACGCAGTTAGGTCACCATTGCGTCTATTTCACCGCTTTGACCTAAGACACGTGGCGATCATCCAACGGTGCAACCGTTCCATTCCCACCGTTGGATTCGCCTCACGAATCTCCGTGCGAGGTCTATAAATACGTCACGCGTGCGGTCATTTCCATTCTTTCACCGCATTCACCACTTCATCTCCCACCTTGCGCCAGCGCCGCCCAGCAGATCTCGATTCTGGTGAACTGCTCCCCGGAAAGCTTCATCCGCCGCCACTCCAAGGCCTTCCTCGACCCAAGCTGCGCACGTTTGTTTGGGAAATCTCTTCTGCCGCCGATTTGTGGTCACGCCGGAGCTCTGCGCCAAGTCTGGGACCTTCCACCTCGCCGACGCCACGGTAAACCGCCACGCCATCGCTGGTAAGTCCGCCGGACTTGTAGAAGACGACTTAGTTAGTTAGTTGGTTTCGGCTACTCAAACATTTCACCATATGCATGCAGCCGGAAACATGTCTACTAATTCACCTAAATTCACAGATAGTACTCCGAATAGCCCAAAGACAAGCTCACTGGAGCCATCTTTCCCTAGACCTTTAGCGTTCCTTCCGCCCCATATTACCAATACCAGGTTAGCTCAACCTTTCTCCGCCTCTTCTAGCAATAACTTAGGCCGGATCCCAACACTTCACGAAATCCAAGAAGAGTTAGAAGGACAGGCAAGGATGGCCGCGAAGGTACTAGAAGCGGAAACAAAAGAAGGGATCCAAGGCCTGGATCCGTGAAGGTGAAAAGGGTTAGTGGTGGCCATGTGAAGTCACAGATGCGGAGGTCAAAGCCTTTGAGAAAGAGGGCATGATTGCTCCGGATACTTGGAGTTTCCAGAAGGACTCCAGCACCCCCAAGCCGGAACCTGACGAGCGTCTTCACCAAGGCTTGGGTGGAGCGTGGCTTATCTCTTCATCCATCCAAGTTCTTCCTTTATGTCCTCAACACTTACGGCCTCCAGCCTCACAACATATGCCCAAATTTCTATCTTCTTCTTTCCAACTTCGTGATTCTCTGTGAAGGGCATCTCGGAAACCGCCCCAATGTACGCCTCTGACAGTTTTTCTATCGCGTGAAGAAGGAAACCAAAGACAAGGCGATGGTCAACTGTGGAAGCATGACGTTCATGCTCCGCCCTTAGAGGATGTTTCCGGCTCTCTCGTCCCACGAGTCCGTCCGGTACTGGAATGCCGGATGGTTCTATGTGAGGAACATCTCGGTTCCGGGCGTCCACGAAGTTATCCCCAAGTTCATCAACAAACCACCGGAGGAATTAGCCAGCTGGAGCTTCATCCCCGCCCTCGCCCAATATCCGGAGCTGGATAGGGCAGCGCGGAGGATTTCTTTGTTAGTCCACAACGGTTTAACCAGAATAGACTTAACCCTCAGCTGGTTCACTCGCCGGATCCAACCGCTCAAGTACAATAAGCGGCTGATCTGTGAATACTCCGGGTTCGAAGACCAACTGCGAGTGACCCGCGACAACATGCCGATGGATTCTCTGAACAAGAGGATCCGAACACTTGTGAAGATTACCCGGGGCCAACCGGTCCCGGAGATTTGCAAAGATATCGCCATCAACAACAAGTGTCCTCCGGTGCGTATTTGCTATTTAGTAATTTTTGCTTCTCACTCTTGGAATGTTCTAACTTTTTCTACATTTCCTCTTCAGCTCAATACTTTGGCGGAGGACAGTTTTAGAAATATTCTCCGTGTACCCGCTAGCGCCGAAGAGACGGAGGAGGATCCGGAGGACGGCGGCGAGGGGGAAGAGCAAGCTCCAAAGAAGATTGCCCCTCGCGCAGCAAAGCATCCCCGCGCCAAGGTTTCCGGTCCCAAAGCCGGAACCAGCGGCGAGACCTCCACCAAGAAGGCCAAGACCAAGCCACTCCCGCACCTCGACTCTAAGAAAGTGGAGCGTGATCGGATCAAGCTGCTGGCCACAGCAGGAAAAGGATCTCGCCCGATAATCCCCGGTGCCACGCAAGTATTCGGAAACACAAATTACTGATTGTGTAGCTTTGTTACTTATATTTCTCCTTCGCTTTTTGCAGGAACCCAACGACCACCACCTCTCGGGCCAACATCTAGAAGCCCATCACAAAATATATGAAACCATCTCCGGCTATCGGCCCGTCACCCCAACTCCGCCAAGCACCTCCAATGCTGCTCCCCAACCATCTCCGCCTAAAGCACAACCTTCCCCTGATCTCGCTGCCGACGCACAAGTGGAAATCATCCCAGTGAGTAGCGAGAAAGGAGGCGGAAGCAGCTCCGGCACGAAGCGACCTGCTCCAGAAGAAGCCCAGGTTCAAGGTCCAGAGGAGGCGGAAGTGAACTCTTCAGAAAAGGTTGAAGCTATGGCTAATGATGCCATCGAATTTCCGAAGAACTTTGGTGATCCCTCCGACCTTTTCTCCACCCCAAAGGCATATTCTCATAAGTTCTTTAATAAACTCACTGAACTAGAGAAGTGGGAGCTGGAACAAGATCTGTTAAACTCCATGCTCAACAATGCCTGGGGAAAAGCTGATGCTGAATCTTCGGAGATTCAGAGTCACAAAAAGGAGATCGGAGAGTTCCTCGATCAGCTCCTCATCAAGCGCAAGGTACCTCCCAGTAGCCCCCAAGTATCTAGGTGGAAACTAGTAAGAGTTAGCACCTGGATACATAGAGTAAACTAAACTGAGAAAGATTTTTGAAGTGTCGCAGTAGCCCCCAAGAGTTAAGGCGGAAATATCTCCGGCAATAATGCTTCGAAAAGTTCAATATTTAAAAATGCATTCGGAATTTATTCTGCTCTGTTTCTGTTGTCGGAACAACAAGCGCTGCACTATAAGCTCCACAAGAATATCGCCTTGTAGCATTGTGTTACCCATAACCAAGCTGATAGAATCTATGATGCTAAGGAAAAGATTGCGGAGCTGGAGAAGCAGCTGGCGGAAGCTCAAAGTTTGGTTCCGGCCAAAGCATTTTACTCCTAAATTCCGATCTTGAAACTTACTCCTTTGATTTGAACAGGTGCATATACTTCCTTGGCCACTACTTCATCAGAGCTTGAAACCATGCGCTCCGCTAACAAGGACTTAGAGTCAAAGCTGGGGAGGCGGAGAAAAAACAAGAACTTGCTGAGAAAAAGTTGTCCGAGAAAAACTCTGAGTTATCAAAGAAAAGGCTGACTTGGTGGCTAAGTGGCAAGTTGACAGCGAAATGCTGGAAAAACTTCAAAATGAAGTCCAGGGGCTCCGGAACTACATGACAACGGCGGAGAAGGGCTGGGATATTCTCAACGCCAATGTCATGGGTAAGTATCCGGAAATCCAAGGTCAGCTAAATCTTCGTAACTCTAATTAATGCTTAACTCCGATCAAATTTTTTGTGCAGAACCACTAGGATATGATGAGGACCGTCGCAACATGTTCCCACGCGCCGATTTGATCCAGCTCGCTGGAGACGATTGCAAGGACTTAATCTCAGCCTGCCGGAAGATCTGCCACAATTTGGCGATCAAGGACAGCCGGACCTGCGATGTCCGCGATCTTATCTAGAAAATGGACGTTCTGCCGGAGCTAGGTGCTGATCTCCAAGCCTCATCAGCTCGAGGTGCTGCTGCAATGTCTTTGGCAATGTGCCTAGCCCATTTCCCGTAGCTCAATCTTGATGAAGTCACTATCGGCGTTCCTCCGACCTCGGACGTGAACGTACTCTTGGATGCAGTCAGTGGTTACGACACCCGGATCGCGCGGCGTATCCGTCATGAAGAATTTTATGACAAGGTGGTGCTTCCTACCGACGAGCCTCTCGAAGCGGAGCTTGAGAAGGAATGTGACGCGGAGGCACGGCCAACTGGATCCGGCGACGATAGTCAGTATACCTGGACTAGCTCCAAGGAGGCCGAGAAAAACAAGTCTAAGGGCAGCGTTGCTTCTTCGACTGAAGAGGCTAAGGAAAGCAATGAAGATGATGTGTCTTCTCCGGCTAAGGATGAAGAGAAAAGCAAGCCACAAGCTGACGATGAAGGCTGTTCTTCTCCGGTCAAGGAGAAGTAAAAACTCATTCGTGCGGGGAAAAACAATGCATCATTTTGTCCCCATCGAGGGTTTGTAATATAACTTAAATATTCTTAAGTAGCTAGGACGAAACAAATGCGTGGGTGGAAAAAACTTATCCTGCTATCCATTTATTACTATATGCATGTTTCGTTTGTTTGAAAGCAAGTGCTAGTTTCTAAGTTTCCCGGCTTGCTTATTTGACCTTCCACGAGCCGGAAGACCTTTAGCCGGAGAAAACTCGCCGACGGCGACGAAGCCCAATGGCGATCCGTCAATAACCGCGAAAACAAGCCCCCAGCCAAGGTGCCGGAAATCGCTGCCAGGAATACATAAGTTCGCAACAAAAAAAACTCTTCCACCAAAAAACTTAAGCTTATGTCCTAAAGAACGATTTTCTAAATCACAACTTTTATACACGCCTAGGCGGAAAAATCCAGCTCTGCGGTTTTAGTCAGAAACTGTACACGATCCAAAAATGAACAACTAAAGGAGGTAAAAGACTCAAAGAGTGAACCATATGCTTTATTTCATTGATCATGTATCATAACTATTACAGAGTATGTAATGCGAAAATTGCTAAGTATGGAAAGGACATAGCTGTGCTATATTCCATGGACGGTTTGTTTCATCGTATATGTCATCCGGATCCTCCCGTTTGCGTTTTCCGGTACCAATTGGCGGGTCTATCCTTTAACTCACGGAAATCAATGAGGTAATAAGATCCGTTGTGTAGCACTTTGCTGATGACGAAAGGTCTTTCCCATGGAGATTGCAACTTATGCTCTTTCACCTGCCGAAGGCGGAGGACCAAGTCACCTTACTTAAACGAGCGGTTCCGAACTCGACGACTATGGTAGCGTCGGAGTTTCTGCTGGTAGATGGTGGAACGTTGGTCAGCTAAATTCCGAGCTTCTTTGATCATGTCCACAGATAGCTGTCGAGCCTCGTCAGCAGTTTCTTCATTGTAGGCGGAAACTCGCGGGGAATCATGGATGATGTCGGAGGGGAGCACAGCTTCGGATCCGTATACTAGGAATAAAGGCGTAAACTCAGTTGACCTTTTAGGAGTAGTTCGTAAACTCCACAACAAGAATCTAACTCCTCAGCCCAACTCCGGCTGCACGACGCAACGGCTCCTCAAGGTGAGGTTTGACTCCGGCTAGTATGAGGCCATTGGCTCGCTCGACCTGTCCCTTTGATTGTGGGTGAGCCTTAGATGCAAGGTCAACCCGGATCCCTACATCATTGCAATAATCCTGTAATTATCCCTGTGCGAAGTTCGTGCCATTATCTGTGATTATGCTGTGTGGGATGCCATATCTCACAACGAGGATGCAGACGAATTTTAGTGCTGTAGCACCATCGGCTTTTCTCACTGTGTGGGATGTCGTTGATATACCCATAAAGTATACCCACAACAGCACCGGCTTCTGGAGGAGCCCATCGCGGCGCGAGGAAGCATGGTGATCGCTCCCCGCTCGCAGTCTATGGCCGCTATCGTCGTTCTCGGTTTCTTTAGCTTCCTTCCCTCCCTTCTTGGGAAAGAGAAACCAAATCTTTTCATGTTTGTGATTAATTGCAACGTTAATTGCAACTCTTTGTGTTTCCCTTTTCCCAAATTTTGCCAAATTGAGAGGAATGAGAAGAAACCATGCTGCTTGCTTAGGAAATAACACGGCGTCTCCTTCATAATTGTTGTTCGTTTCTTCAGATTAAGATCTCAAGATAGACTTACACGCAATCCATCTTTATCCATTTTGATCGACTCACCCGATACTTCTTTATTCATTTTGATCCGCATATATGCTCGACATATCGATCTTGTCAAATGTAATTTCGAAGAAAATTAAGTAAGAATGTAATACAACAATGGTCACTGGACTTTAGCACGGTGCGCAAAGTGGTCACTGTACATCGCTATTCGTGATTTAACGCCGACGAATACACACAACTATCCCATCGAAGGTCAATGTCCAACATATCGCAGTATTTGGTGACATGGCATACGTTGGTCAATGGACACTATCAGCGCGCGGTGTGCAATTATGGCATGCATACTTGTAAACGGTTAACCGCAAAAAAAACCTTGACGGTTACTAGAGCTTGTCTCTATCCGCGTGAAATCAGAGCCGAAATTTCCCCTCCCCAACTCCTCTAAAATCCTAGGTAGTTGCACACTGCCATTGGATTTGGCTCGTTGTCGCCGGATCTCCTATGTTGCCGCCTCACTACGGTGTTTGTCGTCAAACGCTACACCTCCCGCACTCTTCAGCACAATGGCTAGGTGTTCTTCAAGTGTGACAATGTCAACATCCGGATTTTTAAGTCCAGAGAGAGAGGTGAGGAGAGGGGAGCAGGTGTGCATGGTGGTGATCATGGTGGCCGGCATGGTCAAGACATTGATCCTCTGTGCAAAATTCTTGGTCTCTGAGTGCATGGCAAGCTTGTGTGAGGTGAGGCTGGTGTGTTTGACATGGTGGGCAAGGTTGGAGAGGGTTAGGGTAGGCACATTTGATCAAAGCCAAAAGTGTGTGACATATGCCATGTCATGGAGAGTCCTTGTGTCATGGTGATCATGCAATGCTAGGCGATGTCAATGGGAGTTGTTAGGGGTACAATGCACTATAGATGAGCATAAGAGATAGGAGGGTGAGGTGGTACATAGTGGGTGAAAAGTGGTTGTACTTCTAATTTACTCTATGTGATCAACATATGTTACATGCAAAGGTCTCATTTGTGTTTGAATTTGGCCAAATTTCTTCATAGGAGTGATCTAAATAATGTTTGGCATCCATTGGTGGCATTGGTTTGAATTTTGGAATTGGTTTGTGAAAATTCTAAAATTTGGGGTAATCTAGAATCTATTTCAAAGTTGCCACTTTGCATCCTTATATTAAGCAATGGAAAAAAATTTTGCTATGTTGGTATTTACCAAAGTTGTTCATCTTTATGAGGTCTTTGATGAGGTGCAAAGAGTTGAGAGAGTTTAGTTTAGAAATCTCTTAATAGAGGGGCTCAAAGTGGGTAAGATGTTAAAATTGTCACATGTGACCATTATCACATGTAACTTATATTTGATTTTTCTTTTGATTTGATTTGTGTTTCTTTGATTCAAAAGTGATTCTTATTAGTTTAGTAATACTTCCAAACCATTGACACCATTCAAAAATGGCCTAGGTTAAAGATTTGCAAAAGTGGCCATAGCCTGATATGTGATGTTGTTTTCATTTTTCTTTTATTTTATTTTGGTTTCTCTTTGATTTTGAGAAGGGTAGAGTTTAGGGTTTAGAACATTTCAAAATACTTCACACAAGCATCATGGAAAAACTCACAACAATTGGGCATAAGCACTATGCACATGATAGAACTTAAATAAAGTTTTTGTTGGTTCCACTTTTTGGAAAAAGGAAATTCATTTTCTTCTTTGTTTTAAAATTTGAGGTGTTACAAATCCTTCCCCGTTAAACAAAATCTCGTCCCGAGATTTAAGAAAAGTTAGGAACCTAAGAGAGATTGGGAAATTGGGTTAACAGGAAAACATACTCTGCATGTCCTGGGGTGCTTCCTGGGCTTCTGTGTCACTCATGTGGTAGAGCGGCCGTTGCGGTTGTTCGGGTTCCTTCTAGCTGTGAAGCGGCGCTGTTGCTGGGCAGGTGCAGCAGTATTGGGGGCAGTCTTGGCAAGCTTCTTGGGGCATCATTCGAGTAATGACCCACAGTTCCACATTCATAACAAGTCACCGTTGGCTTGTCTTTTGGGGCAATGGGGGTAGCATTGCTTCCAGTCCTTGGGGCAGTATTGAGGTTGTTGTTGTTGTTGTTACCATTCTGGTTGTTGTTGTTGCTGTTGTTGTTGTTGGGGTGGTGGTTGTTGTTATTGTTGTGGCCTCCGGGCTTCGGGGGTCCTCCATTGTTGTTGGTGTAGTTTGGGTGGTACGTGATATGTCTCAAACGTATCTATAATTTCTTATGTTCCATGCTAGTTTTATGATAATACTCACATGTTTTATATACACTTTATGTCATTATTATGCATTTTCCGGCACTAACCTATTAACGAGATGCCGAAGCGCCAGTTCCTGTTTTCTGCTGTTTTTGGTTTCAGATATCCTACACAGGAAATATTCTCGGAATTGGACGAAACAAAAGCCCAGGGTCTTATTTTCCACGGAGCTTTCCAGAAGACCGAAGGAGATACGAAGTGGGGCCACGAGGTGGCGACACCACAAGGCGGCGCGACCAAGGAGGGGCCCGCGCCGCCCTATGGTGTGGGCCCCTCGTGAGCCCCCCGACTCTGCCCTTCCGCCTACTTAAACTCTCCGTCACGAAAACCCTATTACCGAGAGCCACGATACGGGAAAATTTCCAGAGACGCCGCCGCCGCCAATCCCATCTCGAGGGATTCAGGAGATCGCCTCCAGCACCCTGCCGGGTAGGGGAATCATCACCCGGAGGACTCTACATCACCATGATCGCCTCCGGACTGATGTGTGAGTAGTTCATCCTTGGACTATGGGTCCATAGCAGTAGCTAGATGGTTGTCTTCTCCTCTTGTGCTATCATGTTTAGATCTTGTGAGCTGCCTATCATGATCAAGATCATCTATTTGTAATGCTACATGGTGTGTTTGTTGGGATCCGATGAATATGGAATACTATGTCAAGTTGATTATTGATCTATCATATATGTGTTGTTTATGATCTTGCATGCTCTCCGTTGCTAGTAGAGGCTCTGGCCAAGTTGATACTTGTGACTCCAAGAGGGAGTATTTATGCTCGATAGTGGGTTCATGCCTCCATTGAATCTGAGACAGTGACAGAAAGTTCTAAGGTTGTGGATGTGCCGTTGCCACTAGGGATAAAACATCAATGCTTTGTCTAAGGATATTTGTGTTGATTACATTACGCACCATACTTAATGCAATTGTCTGTTGTTTGCAACTTAATACTGGAAGGGGTGCGGATGCTAACCCGAAGGTGGACTTTTTAGGCATAGATGCATGCTGGATAGCGGTCTATGTTATTTGTCGTAATGCCCTAAGTAAATCTCATATTAGTCATCATGATATGTATGTGCATTGTTATGCCCTCTCTATTTGTCAATTGCCCAACTGTAATTTGTTCACCCATCATGCTATTTCTTATTGGAGAGACACCACTAGTGAACTGTGGACCCCGGTCCATTCTTTTACATCTGAAATACAATCTACTGCAATCATTGTTCTCTGCTGTTCTTTGCAAACAAACATCATTCTCCACACCATACGTTTAATCCTTTGTTTACAGCAAGCCGGTGAGATTGACAACCTCACTGTTAAGTTGGGGCAAAGTATTTTGATTGTGTTGTGCAGGTTCCACATTGGTGCCGGAATCCCTGGTGTTGCGCCGCACTACACTCCTTCACCAACAACCTTCACGTGGCCTTCATCTCCTACTGGTTCGATAACCTTGGTTTCTTACTGAGGGAAAACTTGCTGTTGTACGCATCACACCTTCCTCTTGGGGTTCCCAACAGACGTGTGCTTCACGCGTTATCAAGCTGTTTATCATGCGCCGTTGCCGGGGAGATCAAGACACGCTGCAAGGGGAGTCTCTCACATCCAATCTCTTTACTTTGTTAATCGTCTTGCTTTACTTTACTTTATTTTCTGTCTTGTTTGCTTTTTATATAAAAAATACAAAAAAAATAGTTACTTGCATTTACTTTTATTACTGTCTTGTTTGCGTTCTTTATATCAAAAACACAAAAAAATTAGTTACTTGTTTTACTTTACTTAATTTAGTTTACTTTACTTATTTTTATTACTGCTAAAATGGGTACTCCTGAGAACACTAAGTTGTGTGACTTCACAAGCACTAATAATAATGATTTCCTATGCACACCTATTGCTCCACCTGCTGCTACAGCAGAATTTTATGAAATTAAACCTGCTTTACTAAATCTTGTTATGAGAGAGCAATTTTCTGGTGTTAGTTCTGATGCTGCTGCTGCCCATCTTAATAATTTTGTCGAACTTTGTGAAATACAAAAGTATAAAGATGTAGATGGGGACATTATAAAACTGAAATTGTTTCCTTTCTCCTTAAGAGGAAGAGCTAAAGATTGGTTGCTATCTTTGCCTAAAAATAGTATTGATTCATGGACTAAATTTAAGGATGCTTTCATTGGTAGATATTATCCTCCTGCTAAAATTATATCTTTGAGAAGTAGCATAATGAATTTTAAGCAATTGGATAATGAACATGTTGCCCAAGCATGGGAAAGAATGAAATCTTTGGTAAAGAATTGCCCTACCCATGGACTAACTACTTGGATGATCATCCAAACCTTTTATGCAGGACTGAATTTTTCTTCGAGGAACCTATTGGATTCAGCTGCTGGAGGTACTTTTATGTCCATCACCTTGGGCGCCGCAACAAAGCTTCTTGATAATATGATGATCAACTACTCTGAATGGCACACTGAAAGGACTCCACAAGGTAAGAAGGTAAATTCTGTTGAAGAAACCTCCTCCTTGAGTGATAAGATTGATGTTATTATGTCTATGCTTGTTAATGGTAGATCTAATTTTGATCCTAATAATGTTCCTTTAGCTTCATTGGTTGCTCAAGAAGAGCATGTTGATGTGAACTTCATTGAAAATAATAATTTCAACAACAATGCTTCTAGGAATAATTCTGGTAACAACTATAGGCCATATCATTCTAATAATAGTAATGGTTATGGTAATTCTTACAACAATAATAGGAGTGTACTCTCTGGTCTTGAAGCTATGCTTAAAGAATTTATTAGTACACAAACTGCTTTTAACAAATCTGTTGAAGAAAAGCTTGGTAAAATTGATATTCTTGCTTCTAAGGCTGATAGTCTTGCTGCTGATGTTGATCTTTTGAAATTGAAAGTTATGCCTAATGAAACTAAAGATATTAAGTCATTTGCTACAGCAAACACTATCCAAGTTCGAATTAATGAGAATATTAGATTGATGGCTGAATTGCATGCTAGGTGGGAAAGAGAAGAAAAATTTGCTAAAGAGAATAATGTAGCTAAAGTTTGGACTATTACCACCACTAATAATGTTGATGCTTCACATGTTGCTAAATCTCCTACTATCAATGGTAAAATAATTGGTGTTGGCAATGTTTCTACTCCTAATGCAAAGCGTGCAAAACTGCCTGAAACTGCTAAAATCATTAAATCGTTTGTGATAAAAGTGCTGAAATTTTTCAGAATATTGGGGACAATGATCCCATTGCTTTAGATCATAATGGTTTAGATTTTGATAATTTTCACATCTCTGAAGTTATTAAGTTCTTGTAAAAACTTGCTAGAAGTCCTAATGCTAGTGCTATAAATTTGGCCTTTACAAAACATATTACAAATGCTCTCATTAAAGCTAGGGAAGAGAAATTAAAACTTGAAACTTCTATTCCTAGGAAGTTGGAAGATGGTTGGGAGCCCATCATTAAGATGAAGGTCAATGATATTGATTGTAATTCTTTATGTGATCTTGGTGCAAGTATTTCTGTTATGCCTAAGAAACTCTATGATATGCTTGACTTGCCACCATTGAAAAATTGTTATTTGGATGTTAATCTTGCTGATAATTCTATAAAGAAACCTTTGGGGATGATTGATAATGTTCACATTACGGTTAACAATAACCTTGTCCCCGTTGATTTTGTTGTCTTGGATATTGAATGCAATGCATCTTGTCCTATTATTCTGGGAAGACCCTTTCTTCGAACTGTTGGTGCTATTATTGATATGAAGGAAGGGAATATTAAGTATCAATTTCCTCTTAAGAAAGGTATGGAACACTTCCATAGAAAAGGAATGAAGTTACCTTTTGATTCTATTATTATAACAAATTATTATGTTGATGCTTCATCTCTTGATAATACTTGATTCACACTTTCTGCGCCTAGCTGAAAGACGTTAAAGAAAAGCGCTTATGGGAGACAACCAATTATTTTACTTCTGCAATTTTGTTTTATATTTGTGTCTTGGAAGTTGTTACTACTGTAGCAACCTCTCCTTATCTTTATTTTATTGCATTGTTGTGCCAAGTAAAGTCTTTGATAGTAAGGTTGATACTAGATTTGGATTACTGCGCAGAAACAAATTTCTTGCTGTCACGAATTTGAGTAGGTCTCTCTGTAGGTAACTCAGAAAAATCAGCGAAAACTCATGAGTGATCCTCAGATATGTATGCAACTTTCATTCAATTTGAGCTTCTTCATCTGAGCATGTTAGGTGCCTCTAAAAAATTTGTCTTTACGGACTGTTCTGTTTTGACAGATTCTGCCTTTTATTTCACATTGCCTCTTTTGCTATGTTGAATGGATTTCTTTGTTCCATTAACTTTCTGTAGCTTTGAGCAATGTCCAGAAGTGTTAAGAATGATTGTGTCACCTCTGAATATGTGAATTTTTGATTATGCACTAACCCTCTAATGAGTTTGTTTTGAGTTTGGTGTGGAGGAAGTTTTCAAGGGTCAAGAGAGGAGGATGATACAATATGATCAAGAAGAGTGAAAAGTATAAGCTTGGGGATGCCCCCGTGGTTCATCCCTGCATATTTCAAGAATACTCAAGCATCTAAGCTTGGGATGCCCAAGGCATCCCCTTCTTCATCGACAACTTATCAGGTCACCTCTAGTGAAACTATATTTTTATTCCGTCACATCTTATGTGCTTTACTTGGAGCGTCTGTATGTTTTTATTTTTGTTTGTGTTTGAATAAAATCGGATCCTAGCATTCTTTGTGTGGGAGAAAGACACGCTCCGCTCGTTCATATGAACACTGGTGTTCTTAGCTTTTAATGTTCATGGTGAAGGTTGAAAACTGATTCGTTCATTGTTATTTGGTTGGAAACAGAAAATGCTTCATGTGGTAATTGGTATTTGGTCTTGAATAATTTGATACTTGGCAATTGTTTTGCTCAAATAGATCATGTTTAAGCTCTTGCATCATGTACTTTGCACCTATTAGTGGAGAATTACTGTAGAGCTTGTTGAAATTTGGTTTGCATGATTGGTCTCTCTAAAAGTCTAGATATTTTCCGGTAAAGTGTTTGAACAACAAGGAAGACAGTGTAGAGTCTTATAATGCTTGCAATATGTTCTTATGTAAGTTTTGTTGTACCGGTTCATACTTGTGTTTGCTTCAAACAACCTTGCTAGCCAAATCCTTGTACTGAGAGCGAATTCTTCTCGTGCATCCAAAACCTTGAGCCAAAACCTATGCCATTTGTGTCCATCATACCTACCTACTATGTGGTATTTCTCTGCCATTCCAAAGTAAATTGCTTGAGTGCTACCTTTAAAATTTCATTCCTTGTCTTTGCAATATATAGCTCATGGGAAAGTAGCTTAAAAACTATCGTGGTAAAGAATATGTAGCTTATGTATCTTATTTCTTATAAGTTGCTTGTTGAGCGGTAACCATGTTTCTGAGGACGCCATCAACTATTACACTTTTGTTGAATATCATGTGAGTTGCTATGCATGTTCGTCTTGTCTGAAGTAAGGGTGATTTATCATGATCAAATGGTTTGAGTATGCATATTGTTAGAGAAGAACTTTGGGCCGCCAACCAAAGCCATGTATCATGGTGGAAATTTCAGTTTGGACATTAATCCTCAATCTCTTATGAGAATATTATCTGTTGTTGAATGCTTATGCATTAAAGAGGAGTCCATTATCTGTTTTCTATGCCCGGTATGGATGTCCTCAAGTTGAGATTTATCAAAAATGAGAACTCAAATGCGATCTATCTCCTTGGACCTTTGTACAGGTGGCATAGAGGTACCCCTTTGTGACACTTGGTTGAAACATATGTAATGCAATGATAATCCATGAAAATCCAATCTAATTAGGACAAGGTGCGAGCACTATTGGTATTCGATGCATGAGGCTTGCAACTTATAGGATGTCTTATGCATAACACATATGAATTATTACTACCGTTGACAAAATTGTTTCTATGTTTTCAAAATAAAAGCTCTAGCACAAAAATAGTAATCCCTGCTTCCCTCTGGGAAGGGCCTTTCTTTTACTTTATGTTGAGTCAGTTTACCTACTTCTTTCTATCTTAGAAGCAAACACTTGTGTCAACTGTGTGCATTGATTCCTACATACTTTCTTATTTGCACTCATCATATTACTTTGTGTTGACAATTATCCATGAGATATACATGTTGAAGTTGAAAGCAACTGCCGAAACTTATATCTTCCTTTGTGTTGCTTCAAAACCTTCTACTAAGAATTTATTGCTTTATGAGTTAACTCCTATGCAAGTCTTATTGATGCTTGTCTTGAAAGTACTATTCATGAAAAGTCTTTGCTATATGATTCAGTTGTTTAGTCATTGTCTTTACCATTGCTTCGAATCACTTCATTCATCTCATATGCTTTACAATAGTATTGATCAAGATTATGATAGTAGCATGTCACTTCAAAAATTATCCTTGTTATCGTTTACCTACTCGAGGGCGAGTAGGAACTAAGCTTGGGGATGCTTGATACGTCTCAAACGCATCTATAATTTCTTATGTTCCATGCTAGTTTTATGACAATACTCACATGTTTTATATACACTTTATGTCATTATTATGCATTTTCCGGCACTAACCTATTAACGAGATGCCGAAGCGCCAGTTCCTATTTTCTGATGTTTTTGGTTTCAGAAATCCTACACAGGAAATATTCTCGGAATTGGATGAAACAAAAGCCTAGGGTCTTATTTTCCACGGAGCTTTCCAGAAGACCGAAGGAGATACGAAGTGGGGCCACGAGATGGCGACACCACAAGGCGGTGCGGCCAAGGAGGGGCCTGCGCCGCCCTATGGTGTGGACCCCTCGTGAGCCCCCCGACTCTACCCTTCCGCCTACTTAAACTCTCCGTCGCGAAAACCCTATTACCTAGAGCCACGATATGAGAAAAGTTCCAGAGACGCCGCCGCCGCCAATCCCATCTCGGGGGATTCAGGAGATCGCCTCCGGCACCCTGCCGGAGAGGGGAATCATCACCCGGAGGACTCTACATCACCATGATCGCCTCCGGACTGATGTGTGAGTAGTTCATCCTTGGACTATGGGTCCATAACAGTAGCTAGATGGTTGTCTTCTCCTCTTGTGCTATCATGTTTGGATCTTGTGAGCTGCCTATCATGATCAAGATCATCTATTTGTAATGCTACATGTTGTGTTTGTTGGGATCCGATGAATATGGAATACTATGTCAAGTTGATTATTGATCTATCATATATGTGTTGTTTATGATCTTGCATGCTCTCCGTTGCTAGTAGAGGCTCTGGCCAAGTTGATACTTGTGACTCCAAGAGGGAGTATTTATGCTCGATAGTGGGTTCATGCCTCCATTGAATCTGGGACAGTGACAGAAAGTTCTAAGGTTGTGGATGTGTTGTTGCCACTAGGGATAAAACATCAATGCTTTGTCTAAGGATATTTGTGTTGATTACATTACGCACCATACTTAATGCAATTGTCTATTGTTTGCAACTTAATACTGGAAGGGGTGCGGATGCTAACCCGAGTACTTTCTCTGCAGCTTCTACTCCTGCAACTTCTAGGTTGTTCTCCATTGTTTGGAGCCAGTCATCAACATCTAGGGGCTCTTCTGTCTTGCTAAACATTGGGGGATTAGTATTCTGGAAATTTTTCATGGTTTCCGTGGCCTTGGTTGTTCTGAGCTAACTGTTGTAGTACGACAAGGTTGGCTTGTCACTCAGCTCTTTCTACTTCTCTATCTGCCATCATCATTTGCAACATCTGCATCATTGCATCTTGGTTGGTGCTGCGGGTTGGTGGGGCCATCTAAACATTTGAGGTAGATCATGAGATAAGAGGGAATTTTCTATGGCTTGTTTGGTTTAAGTTTGAAAAGTTCAAAACTTGAAAACTTGAGTAGTGTTGAGGGGGTAAAAACCAACAACACTTTTTCATTCATACCAAACATCACACATTACAAAACTAACACACTGTTGGTTTTAAGAACCATTCATTCGCTCTACGATACAAGGGGACAGATACAAACTCACACCTACTTAAATGCCTTAGTGATACTACTCTTCATTTGGAATGGTGGGTTCTTCGTCTTCATGGGTAGTGTGCTTGGCAAAAGGTGCGGGCGTTGTCCAACTCCTTGCGGGTTTTGTACAGCAGGAAGTCCAGGTATGCAACATAGTGGTTCATCTCCGGGTGCGGTGGCATGGTTATTGGTCTTCCCATGGGGTCATGTCTTGGGTAGTAGAAGAAGCGAGTGTTCTTGATCTTGTTCACATTTTGTCCACACAGACGGGTAATTGCTTCTTGCATGGCTTTGGCTATCCTTCCTTCCAAGTGTTTCCCCTTACAGAAAACCAGATGGTTTCCCAAATTGGGGCTCCCAGCTTTCCTCTCAGATCTGCAGTAACTTCCCACTGATTATTGAGTGGCACTCCAAAGAACTCGGGATACGGGCGTCCTAAATATTCAACTAGTTGCTTCAAATCCTTCTCGAACATTAGGTTTCCTCCGTGGCCAAGCTGATAGGACTCATAGTGGTACTCCATCTGTGAGCAATTAGGATGAGTAAGTTAGAGAAGTGACCAAGTGTGCCAAATTTTATGTAGAATTTCAAGGAAAAGTAGAGCATGGATTTCTCATTTTGAAAAGATCTCAAGGATAAGAGTGAGAATAAGTTTTCATAAATATTTACTTCATTTGTTTTGAAACTAAGTTTTCAAACGTCCATTCTAACTAGGGTCTCCTAAGGTCAATCAATGGCTGTGATACCAACTTGTAAACACCCGGATTTTTAAGTCCAGATGCCTATTATGCCATACATCGCAATCCCAGGAATATTGTTTTTGCGAGACATAATATATTGATATCACAGAACATCATTCATTACATACCATAATTGTCTTACAATAAAGGATCACATGATCCAGTCTTACAACATAGTGGATCTAGAGATCCAATTACAAAACACATAGCGGAAGCGAAGTAGCGGTTGCGGTCCATCTGTTCCACAGGCAACTGTTGACGTCAGGAGTAGTCCTAGTTATCATAGACGTCTTGTTGTCCATCTTCATGGTACTGGTTCTCCTCTTCATAGTCTGGCCATTTGAATAGCCAGGGACAAAGCCATGAGTACTTTAAAGTACTCACAAACTATTACTAGTGTAAGCACTATCAACTATAGTAAGGGGGTTCTAAGCTCTAGGATCATTTGCATAAAGCCAATTTTATTTCATAAGCACTTAGTAGAAAAAGACTCTTTATCTGCCTAACTAACTCAAGTGGGAACATTAGTGTCATTCCCACAACTTTGTTGTGATTCAAGTCAAAGTCACCATTCACCAGTCACAAGTCATCATTTGAAAAGTTTTGATGACGGAACAGTATGGCCTTTCCAATCGTCCATAACCGTGGACACGGCTATTCGAATAGGTTTACACTCTGCAGAGGTTGCACACATTTGCCACAACATTTCAATAATCCGTCAGGGTTAACTGGCCCTGATTTATCACACTCCGTGTGCGGACTACCAACCATAACCATTCACTTACATACCCTAGTACATGCACCTCTCCCCATGAGCTTGGCCTCCCAGTGAAGACAAACTGTCAGCCTGGGAACTGCACAAGGCTTGGATAGGACATTCACCTCATTTTCACGTCATTTCACATTTCAATGGAGGCAGCCTCGGCATAACCCCTGTGACACTTTTTTAGAGGAAACCCATACTAAAGCACATAAATTTCCAGTTAAGCCCTACCCATGATCAGGTATTGTGGGGGTACTTTAAAATTGGAATGGTATCGCATCCGAACCCAACCATCAGTTTTTGTAAAGTTCGCCATGTCATTCACAATTCATATTCACCTTCAAAATCTTTCAATAAAATGACTCATCATTCCAAGGTTTTCAAATTCACTTGTTTCACATGTTCCCATCTAGAGTAGTCACTTTTAGTTTTAGCACTAGCAACTAGTCATGAGGGGTACTAACTAACTTGTAGTTCTCTAGGCTAGGTGTGATGCTCTTGTATTACTCCATATCTAGACCAGGTGAATCATGAATCAAAAATAAACTTTGATAAACCGAAGTCAAAAGCTTGTAATGTAAAAACTTGGGTTGGGATCATTAAACCCAAAGTAATATGTAGTGGTGCCTTGCTCTTGTAGAGCTTGGCATTAGTGTAGCTTGCAAGAGTATAGCTTGCCTTGATTGGTACAGTGATTAAAGTTCTCTTCTTCTTCCTCGAAGTAGACCTCCTCCTCCTGGTATTCCTCGGTACTAGCGTCTATAAACGGATGCGAAGTATACAATCACCAAACAAATCTTAAGGGCTAGACTAAACACACAAATGGTTCACACAGGCCATTATAACATCACAACATTATTAACATGTTGGTTGTCTTTTTGTTATTTTTAAGAAAAATAATTTCCTCTCATTGATATATTTATTAGGGTTTCTATTTATTATCTTTGAGAAATAATTTCCTCTCATTGAATCTTGTTAAGATTTAATCTCCTCAAATAATAAGTTATGAGCACCTGTTGACCAAGGTCAACACTTCATATTTATCATTTGGGAAAATGATTTAAATGAGGTATTACACCTCATGCAATTTAACACTACTATAGTAATAATTTAATATCACCAAGTAATACAATATGAGATTTTATAGACCAAGGTCAGTACCTCATGTTGAATTACTTGAGACAAAGATTTAAATGAGAGAATACTTCTCATACTATTTAATCAATTAATTTGGGGCAATTTAAATGGACTAGAAATAGCCACATAGCCATTATTTATTCTAGCCCATGATCATATGAAGCAACTATGTCATATTTTTACATATTCAGATAGACAATATGAAATGTGATTTTTGAGAGTTGGAATCAACTCAAAGTCATTTATGGTTATTTTTATTGCAAGTGATCTATAATAATTCTAGGGTTGAGACTAGTGGGGTTGGATAGAGAATTTCATATGCTTTCCAAATATATAAAATTTATCAAATTTGGCTTAGTGGATATTTTCCTATTTAATTTTGAAGTGGACAGCAGTATTGAATTTCATTGAAATGAAATACTTCGAATTTGAATTACATGGGCTAGGCGGGAAAGGAATTGGGCCGGCCCAGCTACGCGCTAGTGCGCAGTGGGCTTCCTGACAGGGAGGGCCCCACCAGTCAGCGGGGTTTAAACCCGAAACGGTATGAATTAAACTGGGACGCACGATCAGAACACGATCCAACGGGCGAGAGGCGTCGTCGTCTCCGGCGAGACCCTACCCTGGCCGCGACGGTGGTGGGGGGTCGGCGGCTTACTGGTGCTCCGGCGAGGCTCGGCGTTGACGCTGTTGGACGTTGTCAACGACGGCGAGTCGATGGAGGGTCTTGGCGGCTCCAGGGTGCTCGGGATCGTCGGCTCGACGTCGCGGCTGCTGCGGGCTACTCCGGTGAAATTCCGGCGACTGAGGGTGTAATCGGAGAGGGGAAGTGGTCGTGAAGGCTCAGGAGGTAGAGGGGATGCTACTGGTGTGAAGAAATCATCCAGGGGATGCCTCCTTTTATAGCCGCGAGGGGTGACCGAGGGGGTGCGGGTAGTTGAGTGGTGACGACGGCGTTAGAGGTCACGAGAGGGCAAGGGAGTGGGCACATCATGTTGGCAACGTCGAGGCGGTCACGACGCGCGTCATGACGCAGCAGGAGAGGGACGGGATCGTCATCATCGTCATCGTGTACCCGTGTACTGTGGCGGACGGGCGTCATCCATGGCGTCGTCTACAGGGTGCGGGCGAGCCAGTGAGGATGTCTAAGAGGTAGCTGAGGTCATGGTGAGTGCGTGGGGAGAAAGGAGAGGGCGAGAGGTGGTCGGACGCGACGAGGCGAGCTCGTGTACTGGCGCGTCCAGAGCGTGGTCGTGCACGCTCTGGCGCGTCCTGGTGCCTCTGGACACGTCGTGTTCTGGGTGCTGTCGGCCTCTCCTTGGCCAGGGCTTGCGCCAGTGGGGTGAGCGGGTCAAGGTCAACTTGTTTGACAAGTTCAGAGAGAGGAGAGGAGAGGGGAGCAGGTGTGCATGGTGGTGATCATGGTGGCCGACATGGTCAAGACATTGATCCTTTGTGCAAAATTCTTGGTCTCTGAGTGCATGGCAAGCTTGTGTGAGGTGAGGCTGGTGTGTTTGACATGGTGGGCAAGGTTGGAGAGGGTTAGGGTAGGCACATTTGATCAAAGCCAAAAGTGTGTGACATATGCCATGTCATGGAGAGTCCTTGTGTCATGGTGATCATGAAATGCTAGGTGATGTCAATGGGAGTTGTTAGGGGTACAATGCACTATAGATGAGCATAAGAGAGAGGAGGGTGAGGTGGTACATAGTGGGTGAAAAGTGGTTGTACTTCTAATTTACTCTATGTGATCAACATATGTTACATGCAAAGGTCTCATTTGTGTTTGAATTTGGCCAAATTTCTTCATAGGAGTGATCTAAATAATGTTTGGCATCCATTGGTGGCATTGGTTTGAATTTTGGAATTGGTTTGTGAAAATTCTAAAATTTGGGGTAATCTAGAATCTGTTTCAAAGTTGCCACTTTGCATCCTTATATTAAGCAATGGAAAAAAGATTTTGCTATGTTGGTATTTACCAAAGTTGTTCATCTTGATGAGGTCTCGGATGAGGTGCAAAGAGTTGAGAGAGTTTAGTTTAGAAATCTCTTAATACAGGGGCTCAAAGTGGGTAAGATGTTAAAATTGTCACATGTGACCATTATCACATGTAACTTAAATTTGATTTTTCTTTTGATTTGATTTGCGTTTCTTTGATTCAAAAGTGATTCTTATTAGTTTAGTAATACTTCCAAACCATTGACACCATTCAAAATGGCCTAGGTTAAAGATTTGCAAAAGTGGCCATAGCCTCATACGTGATGTTGTTTTCATTTTTCTTTTCTTTTATTTTGGTTTCTCTTTGATTTTGAGAAGGGTAGGGTTTAGGGTTTAGAACATGTCAAAATACTTCACACAAGCATCATGGAAAAACTCACAACAATTGGGCATGAGCACTGTGCACATGATAGAACTTAAATAAAGTTTTTGTTGGTTCCACTTTTTGGGAAAAGTAAATTCATTTTCTTCTTTGTTTCAAAATTTGAGGTGTTACAGACAAGCATGTGGTACGTCTTTGATTCCCTGTCAATGTGTTTGTTTTCATGAGGAATTTGTGAGATTATTTGAAAGTTGCATTGACCTTTGTTGGCTATTTTAACTAAATTTTTGTTTGCATTATGCAACAAGGTTGCAATTTATGGCACTCGGAGCTGAAATATGTGATTTATCTATTGGACAACAACTATCTTAGAAGACAACATGCAGTACAACCACTGGATGGCAGATGTTAGGAGGCTTCAACTAAAGTTGAAACTCGGAGCTACTACTCCTAGACAAGATGAAGTGTTGGTGAGCAATGTGAATTGCTGATGAAAGAAGCGGTTCTTCTTGTGAAGCTTGTAGTTATTGTTCTATGTTTGGTATGTGTGTTTCTAGTCGTTAAGAAATAGGTAATAAGCAATAGTCGATCTAGGTTATCTATGTGCTAACAAGTGTAAGGTTATCTTTGTAAGAATGACATGTTGGTTCTAGGTTATTTATGTAATATTGTACTGCTAGTACTTGTGGTTATCTATATGATGTGTTTATTATCTATGATTTTTCAAGTGAATGTTTGGGTTATGTATGATGCACTTCTAGAATGCTTTGGTCATCTAGGATGTTGCAAGTGATCTATGTTAGGTTGTAGGTTCTTCCAAGTGATATTATGCTTTGGTTATCTAGGATCTTGCAACTGATATATGATGTTGTAGTGGTTGCTTTGGTTATCTATGATCCGGGGTACAATGTTTTTGAAAATGCTAGTGAACACCCATAAATATTCTAAAAACAATGAGAAGCATAGATGAAAAATGCTAGTGACATATATAGATCCTAGAACATCAAATGTACTACATTGATGGAAGTGACTAGTCGCAACATTCATCAAACAAATGTGCTGGAAAATGTCACTGAACCAAAGTGGTTACCCAAGATGTACCAAAGAAATGAGATAACCAAAGCACTCATCAGGACTGGATAGATCATTTTCAACATTCTTACTACAATGTGGCACACGAGCCGCGGTGGATTTAAACGCGGATGCCCACCCGTATGATGGGATTCGTAGCATAGAAAACAAAAAAATTCCTACCGCAAGAACAAAAACACAAGCCAAGATCTAATCTAGAAGACGGTAGCAATGAGGGGATCACGAGACTAACCCTTGAAGATTTCCAAAGCCTACGAGATTAGATCTCGTTGTTGCAGAAGATGATCACTTGCCGCTTTCGAAAGCGCGTAGAAGATCTTGATGGTGCCACAATCGGGCAGCACCTCCGTACTCGGTCACATGTATGGTGTTGATGAAGACGACGTCCTCCTCCCCGTTCCAGCGGGCAGGGGAAGTAGTGGATCGTCCTCAGAATCCCGGTAGCACGACGGCGTGGTGGCGGTGGTGGTGGAGATCTCCAGCAGGGCTTCGCCTATGCGATGCGGGAGAGATATGTGGAGGAGGGGCGCTAGGGTTTGGGGAGAGAGGGGGTGTAGGGCGCCGGCCACTTGGGGGCTGCGGCCTTGGAGGCTTGGTGTGGCCGGCCCCTCCCCTTGGCTCCTCATTATATAGGTGGAAATCCCCAAGAGTTGTAGTCCAAGTCTTCGAATAAGACCCCAACAACAAAACCTCCCATAGGTGGGAAACCTACTCAAGGGGGGAGTCCTACTCAAGGTGGGACTCCCACCTTTCCTTGAGGTGGGGTGGGCCGGCCACCTTAGGTGGAGCCCACCTGGGACTCCTCCCCTTAGGGTTGGCTGGCCTAGCTAGTGGAGTCCCTTCGGGACTCCGCCTTCCATAGTGATTTCTTCCGGACTTTTCTAGAACCTTCTAGAACCTTCCATAAATGCACCGGATCATTTTCAAACATGTAAAATGACTTCCTATATATGAATCTTATTCTCCGGACCATTCCGGAACTCCTCGTGATATCCTGGATCCCATCCAAGACTCCGAACAAAACTTCGAACTCCATTCCATATTCCATATCTACTCAAACGACATCAAACCTTAAGTGTGTCACCCTACGGTTCGCGAACTATGCAGACATGGTTGAGACTTCTCTCCGACCAATAACCAATAGCGGGATCTAGAGATCCATAATGGCTCCCACATATTTAACGATAACTTAGTGATTGAATGAACCATTTACATACGATACCGATTCCCTTTGTCACGCGATATTTTACTTGTCCGAGGTTTGATCATCAGTATCTCTATACCTCGTTCAACCTCGTCTCCTGACAAGTACTCTTTACTCGTACCGTGGTATGTAGTCTCTTATGAACCATTCATATGTTTGCAAACTAATTAGACGACATTCCACCGAGAGGGCCCAGAGTATATCTATCTGTCATCGGGATGGACAAATCCCACTGTTGATCCATATGCACCAACTCATACTTTCCGTATACCTAATCCCATCTTTATAACCACCCATTTACGCAGTGTTGGGCCTCCAAGAGCAGAGGTTTGTAGAACAGCAGCAAGTTTTCCCTTAAGTGGATCACCCAAGGTTTATCGAACTCAGGGAGGAAGAGGTCAAAGATATCCCTCTCAAGCAACCCTGCGATCACGATACAAGAATTCTCTTGTGTCCCCAACACACCCAATACACTTGTCAGATGTATAGGTGCACTAGTTCGGCGAAGAGATAGTAAAATGCAAGTAATATGGATGTATATGAGTGGTAATAGCAATCTGAATAAAATATGGCAGCGAGTAAACATGCAGTGGAACAGTAAACAAACAGTGATTCGATGTTCGGAAACAAGGCCTAGGGATCCTACTTTCACTAGTGGACACTCTCAACATTGATCACATAACTGAAACTACTCTACACTCTCTTGTTGGATGACAAACACCATTAATTGTGTAGGGCTACAAGAGCACCTCAATGCCGGAGTTAACAAGCTCCACAACATTCGATGTTCATATTTAAATAACCTTAGAGTGCATGATAGACCAACGCAATTATACCAAGTACTAACATAGCATGCACACTGTCACCAACAGACTATGAAAGGAGGAATAGATCACATCAATACCATCATAGTAATAGTTAACTTCATAACCTACAAGAGATCACAATCATAAACTACGCCAAGTACTACATGATGCACACACTATCACCATTACATCATGGAGGAGGAATAGAGTACTTTAATAACATCACTAGAGTAGCACATAGATGATATTCAACTAGATCACAAAGAGAGAGATGAACCACATAGCTACGGTAGAGCCCTCAGCCTCGGGGGTGAATTACTCCCTCCTCATCATGGGAGCAGCGATGGCGGTGAAGAAGATGGCGGTGATGTCGATGGGGATGACTCCGGGGGCAATTCCCCGTCCCGGCAGGGTGCCGGAACAGAGACTTCTGTCCCCCGAATTGGAGTTTCGCGATGGCGGCGGCTCTGGAAGGTTTTCTGGAGTTTCGTCAATCTGTGTCGATGTTTTAGGTCAGGAGGCAACTTATAGGCGAAGAGGCGGAGTCGGAGGGGGTCTGGGGCCACCAGACAACAGGGGGCGCGCCCCCCCTTGGGTTGCGCCGCCCACACGTGTGGGGCCCCCAGGGCTCCCCTCTGGTGCCTCTCCGGTGTTCTGGAAGCTTCGTGGAATTATAAGATGCTGGGCGTTGATTTCGTCCAATTCCGAGAATATTTCCTTACTAGGATTTCTGAAACCAAAAACAGCAGAAAACAGGAACTGGCACTTCGGCATCTCGTCAATAGGTTAGTTCCGAAAAACGCATCAAAACGATATAAAGTGTGAACAAAACATGTAGGTATTGTCATAAAACAAGCATGGAACATCAGAAATTATAGATACGTTGGAGACGTATCAGATGTAATCAAAGTACCGTTCCGGCATAAGTGATTTACATGATCTCATGGTCAAAAGGACTAGGTAACTATGTATCGAAAGCTTATAGCAAATGAACTTAATGACGTGATCTTACGCTACGCTTAATTGGGTGTGTCCATTACATCATTCACATAATGACATAACCTTGTTATTAATAACATCCAATGTTCATGATCACGAAACTATGATCATCTATTAATCAACAAGCTAGTTATACAAGAGGCTTACTAGGGACTCCTTGTTATTTACATAACACACATGTATCAATGTTTCGGTTAATACAATTATAGCATGGTATATAAACATTTATCATAAACACAAAGATATATAATAAACACTTTATTATTGCCTCTTGGGCATATCTCCAACAGTCTCCCACTTGCACTAGAGTCAATAATCTAGATTACATTGTAAGGTACCTAACACCCATGGCATTTTGGTGTTGGTCATGCTTTGCCCTAGGGAGAGCTTTAGTCAACGGATCTTCTACATTCAGATCAGTGTGTACTTTGCAAATATTTACTTCTCCATCTTCGATGTACTCGCGAATCGAATGAAAGCGCAGCTTGATATGCTTCAGCTTCTTGTGTGACCTAGGTTCTTGTGCATTGGCGATGGCACCCATGTTGTCACAATAGATGACTAGTGGGTCCAATGCACTAGGAACCACACCAAGCTCAACAATGAACCTCTTCATCCATACCGCTTCCAATGAAGCCTCCGAAGCCGCTATGTATTCCGATTCTGTTGAAGACTTCGCCACCGTGCACTGCTTCGAGCTGCACCAGCCATCGCAGCACCATTCAATATAAACACGTACCTGCATCGAGACTTAGAGTCATCAGGATCAGTGTTCCAACTTGCATCGGTGTAACTGGTTACAACGAGCTCTTGGTCACCTCCATAACAAAGAAACATATCCTTAGTTCTTTTCAAGTACTTCAGGATATTCTTGACCGCTGTCCAGTGTTCCATTCGTGGATCACTTTGATATCTGCTAGTCAAACTAACAGCATGTGCTATATCCGGTCTAGTACACAGCATGGCATACATGATAGAGCCTACTGCCGAGGCATAGGGGATCTGATTCATCCTCTCTCTTTCTTCTGCCGTAGCCGGACCTTGAGTCTTACTCAAGACCTTACCTGGCAACATCGGTAAGAATCCTTTCTTACTTTCATCCATTCTAAACTTCTTTAGAATCTTGTCCAGGTATGTACTCTGTGAAAGCCCTATTAGGCGTCTTGATCTATCTCTATAAATCTTGATGCCTAAAATGTACATTGCTTCACCAAGGTCCTTCATTGAAAAACACTTATTCAAATAACCTTTTACACTGCTTAATAGTTCTATATCATTCCCAATCAATAATATGTCATCTACATATAATACCAGGAATGATACAGAGCTCCCACTCACTTTCTTGTAAATACAGGCCTCTCCATGGCACTGTATAAAACCGAATTCTTTGATCACCTTATCAAAGCGTCGGTTCCAACTCCTGGATGCTTGCTTCAGTCCATAAATGGAACGCTGAAGTTTGCATACCTTGTCAGCATTTTTAGGATCGACAAAACCTTTGGGTTGTACCATATACAACTCTTCCTCAATGTCACCATTAAGGAACGCCGTTTTGACATCCATCTGCCAAATCTCATAATCGAAAAATGCAGCTATTGCTAACAAAATCCTCAGACTTTAGCTTCGCTACAGGTGAGAAAGTCTCATCATAGTCAACACCTTGAATTTGTCGGAAACCCTTTGCGACAAGTTGAGCTTTATAGACAGTAACATTACCATCAGCTTCTGTTTTTCTCTTGAAGATCCATTTATTCTCGACAGCCTTTCGGCTATCAGGTAAGTCTACCAAAGTCCATACTTTGTTATCATACATGGATCCCATTTCGGATTTCATGGCTTCTTGCCATTTGTTGGAATCTGGGCTCATCACCGCTTCTTCATACGTCGCAGGGTCCTCATCATTGTTGTCCACAATCATGACATTTAGACAAGGATCATACCAGTCAGGAGTGGTACATTCCCTTGTCGATCTGCGAGGTTCAGTAGCTACATCGCTCGAAGTTTCATGATCATTATCATTAGCTTCCTCTGTTACCGGTGCGGGTGGCACAGGAACATCTTCCGGTACTGCGCTACTCTGATCAACGAGAGAAGGTTCAGTAACCTTGTCGAGTTCTACTTTTCTTCCAGTCACTTCTCTAGTGAGAAACTCTTTCTCAAGAAAGGTTTCGTTCTTGGCAACAAAGATTTTGCCTTCGGATCTGTGATAGAAAGTATACCCAATAATTTCCTTAGGGTATCCTATGAAGACGCATTTCTCCGCTTTGGGTTCTAGCTTGTCCGGTTGTAACCTTTTTACATAGGCTTCACAACCCCAAACTTTAAGGAACGACAGCTTAGGCTTCTTATTAAACCATAATTCATACGGTGTCGTTGCAACGGATTTAGATGGTGCCCTATTTAAAGTGAATGCAGCTGTCTCTAATGTATAACCCCAAAACGATAACGGCAAATCAGTAAGAGACATCATAGAACGAACCATATCTAAGAGAGTTCAATTACGACGTTCGGACACACCATTGCGCTGTGGTGTTCCCGGCGGTGTCAACTGTGAAAGTATTTCGCATTTCTTTAAATGCATGCCAAACTCATAACTCAGATATTCGCCTCCGCGATCAGAACGCAGAAACTTGATCTTCTTGTTACGTTGATTTTCTACTTCACTTTGGAATTCCTTAAGCTTCTGGAAAGTTTCGGATTTATGTTTCATGGATATACCCATATCTACTCAGATCATCTGTGAAGGTTAGAACATAACGATAACCAACGCGCGAGGCTACACTCATTGGTCCGCACACATCGGTATGTATGATTTCCAATAAGTCTGTAGCTCGCTCCATAATACCAGAGAATGGAGTCTTAGTCATTTTTCCCATTAGACATGCTTCGCATCTATCAAGTGACTGAAAGTCAAGTGACTCAAGTAGTCCATCGGAATGGAGTTTCTTCATGCGTTTCACTCCAATATGACCAAGACGACAGTGCCACATATAAGTAGAATTATCATTCAATTTAATTCTCTTAGCATCAATGTTATGAACATGTGTATCACTACTATCGAGACTTAATAGAAATAAACCATTCTTCTCAAGCGCATGACCATAAAAGATATTATTCATAAAAAATAGAACAACCATTATTCTCAGACTTGAGTGAATAACCGTCTTGCATTAAACAAGATCCAGATATAATGTTCATGCTCAACGCATGCACTAAATAACAATTATTGAGGTTTAAAACTAATCCCGAAGGTAGATGTAGAGGGAGCGTGCCGACAGCGATCACATCGACCTTGGATCCATTTCCAACGCGCATCGTCACATCATCCCTCGATAGGCTTCGTTTATTCCGTAGTTCCTGTTTCAAGTTACAAATGTGAGCAACCGAACCAGTATCAAATACCCAGGCACTAGTACGAGAACCAGTAAGATAAACATCTATAACATGTATATCAGATATACCTTTCTTGTTCTTGACAAGGCCACTCTTTAGATCAGCCAAGTACTTGGGGCAATTACGCTTCCAGTGCCCCTTCCCATTGCAGTAATAGCACTCAGTATCAGGTTTAGGGCCACCCTTAGGCTTCTCAGGAGGAGGCGGGGCAGCTTTCTTGCCGCCCTTCTTGACGTTTCCTTTCTTAGGTTTGCCTTGCTTCTTGAAACTGGTGGTCTTGTTGACCATCAACACTTGGTGCTCTTTCTATATCTCAATCTCAGCAGATTTTAGCATGGAGAAGAGTTCAGGTAACTCCTTGTTCATGTTCTGCATATTGTAGTTCATCACGAAGTTCTTGTAACTTGGTGGCAGTGATTGGAGAACACGATGAATACCCAGCTGGTTGGGGATGATAATCCCCAAGTCAATGAGCTTCCTCGCGTGTCCGGACATAGCGAACACGTGCTCACTAACGGAGCTTCCCTCTTCCATCATACAGCCAAAGAACTGTTTCGAGGCCTCATAGCTCTCCACAGCCGCATGAGTTTCAAAGATAACTTTGAGCTCATTGATCATATCACAAGGGTCATGGTGCTCAAAACGCTTTTGGAGCTCTGCCTCTAGGCTGCACAGAATGGCACACTGAACTTGAGAGTAGCGAGTCACCCGAGTCTCGTAAACATTTTTCTCATCCTCGGATACTGCAGGGGGTGGTGGGGGACCTAGCGGTGCATCAAGCACATATTGCAGATTCGGATGAAGCCTGGTGACCGGGTGTATACGTGAGCACGCGGTGAGAGACTGACACGTGTCCAACGGTGTTAGTTCTGCCGTGAGATGATAACTAAGCCTTCATCCGCAGAGTGGATTTGGTCGCGCCCAGCTGACAGACTTGTCTCTCCTCTCAATCACTCTCCGTGCTCTCTCTTATCATTGAATCACAGGAACTTCGAACACTAGATTTAGCTACAAATAACAGAACCTTCTACAAAATGCTGAGTAGCAAGTTATACTGGTACATTCACCAGGACCGGATCGATCCAGAAAGCAGAATTAATTAGCTTCGTCTTCTCTTGCCGGCTCAGCCATGGACGCAGCAATTCCATGGACGCAGTCCTCCCCAAACTAGACCGCCGCACCTCTGGCCGGCCAAGCCCGTGCACGTCGCGGCCCCTGCGGCACGCGCTCCCGCGAGCCCCGACCCGGCGCCGCGTCCAGCCTCACAACTTCCTCATGGCTCCGCCGCCCGGCCAGCGGCAGACGCAGGAGGTGTCCGCAACCGCGCGGGGCGCCCAGTAGGGTTGCAACCCTCGCTTCCTTGCAGTACGCCGGCGCGTGGGGCGTCATGGCGTGGCGTTGCTCCCCGTGGAGCCTCCATGGGGTGATGATGGCCTCTGCCTCCACATCCTCGTGCGGTGCAGATCGCCACAAAGGCCCCAACTGAGACGGCCGTCGCAGCCTCGAAGGGAACAAAAACTGCCGGTCGAGCCCCGCATCGCCTCGCCTCACTCCGCTCCCTCTTTCCTGATATCTCTCGCTCACTTGATTTCTGGTCAAAGATCTGGGGCGGCGAGAAAAGGAATCCAAGGTGAGCAGAGGAGATAAGGTGGTAGAGTGGAGGCACCTGGATGGTTCGTAGCGAATCGAATGGACATACACGCCGCCGCAGGGAGACACGCGCTCGTTACAACCTGGATTCACACCTACAAGTCAACGGCGGGTGCGGCGGCTTGCAGGCCGGCGGGTGCGGCGGCGTCTCGCGGGGCATGGCGGCGGTGGAATTAGGAAGGGCGGCGGCGGAAATCAAGGGCGCTCATCTACCTCCGCCGCCTCGGCATCACCGTGCGCTAGCTGGTCGTGGATGGAATCGAAGGACGAGGCGTTGGCCATGGCGCTCCGGTGTCTGGCGATGTTCCTGTTTTTTTTAGGGAGCTAGCGCTGGTCATGTTGATGTGGGCTGTGGAGGAGGACCTGACAACAGCACAAACGGACGTTTAGCAGATGTTAGTTGATCCAACGGTGCTGATATGCATCCAACGGTAACGAGCGCGTGCTCACATATACACCCGGTCACATAATCCACTCTCATTGCAGATTTCCACCATTGAGAAAGATCCTCACATGACGGAACCAGTCGGTGAAGTTGCTACCATTGCTTTTAAGCTTTTCTTTCTCTAGGAACTGGTTAAAATTGATTGATGGGGACGCCATGATCTACAACATATATTTGCAATAGTTTAGACTAAGTTTATGATAAATTGAGTTCAAATTTTAATTCAACAAAATTAAAAACTAGGTGAACTCCCACTCAAAAAAATATCCCTCGCATTGCTTTAGTGATCACACGAACCAAATCCACCACACCAAGTCCGATCATCACGAGACAAGATGTAACTTCAATGGTGAACACTCAAAGTGTTCATCATATCAATCATATGACTCATGCTCTACCTTTCGGTATCCCGTGTTTCGAGACCATGTCCGTACATGCTAGGCTCGTCAAGGCAACCTTAGTATCCGCGTGTGCAAATCTGGCTTGCACCCGTTGTATGCACATGTAGAATCTATCACACCCGATCATCACGTGATGCTTCGAAACGACAAGTCTTAGCAACGGTGCTACTAAGGATGAACACTTTATTATCTTGATATTTAGTGAGAGAGATCATCTTATAATGCTACCGTCGCGATCTAAGCAAAATAAGATGCATAAAAGGATTAACATCACATGCAATTTATATGTGATATGATATGGCCCCTTTGTCTTTGCACCTTTGATCTTCATCTCCAAAGCACGGACATGATCTCCATCATCAACGGGCATGGTCTCCATCATCGTTGGCGCAGCGTCAAGGTCCATGGCGCCGTCTTCATGATTGTACTCCCATGTAGTAACCATTACAACTTATTTGAAATACTACTCAACATGAAATTTAAAGACAACCATAAGGCTCCTGCCGGTTGCCACAATACAATAATGATCATCTCATACATATTCATCATCACATTATGGCCATATCACATCACCAAACCCTGCAAAAACAAGTTAGACGGTTCTAATTTGGTTTGCATATTTTACGTGGTTTAGGGTTTTCGAGTAAGATCCAATCTACCTACGAACATGAACCACACCGGTGATACTAGTGTTGTCAATAGAAAGAGTAAATTGGATCTTCACTATAGTAGGAGAGACAGACACCCGCAAAGCCACTTATGCAATACAAGTTGCATGTCGAGCGTGGAGCAAATCTCATGAACGCGGTCATGTAAAGTTAGCCCGAGCCGCTTCATCCCACTATGCCACAAAGATGCAAAGTACTCGAACTAAAGACAACAAAGCATCAACGCCCACAAAACAATTGTGTTCTACTCGTGCAACCAATCTATGCATAGACAATGCTCTGATACGACTGATGGGATTCGTAGCATAGAAAACAAAAAATTTCCTACCGCAAGAACGAAAACACAAGCCAAGATCTAATCTAGAAGACGGTAGCAACGAGGGGATCACGAGACTAACCTTTGAAGATTTCCAAAGCCTACGAGATTAGGTCTCGTTGTTGCAGAAGATGATCACTTGCCTCTTTCAAAAGCGTGTAGAAGATCTTGACCCGGTGCCACAATCGGGCAGCAACTCCGTACTCAGTCACACGTACGGTGTTGATGAAGACGACGTCCTCCTCCCCGTTCCAGCGGGCAGCGGAAGTCGTAGATCCTCCTCGGAATCCCGGCAGCACGATGGTGTGGTGGCGGTGGTGGTGGAGATCTCCGGCAGGGCTTCGCCTATGCGCTGCGGGAGAGATATGTGGAGGAGGGGCGCTAGGGTTTGGGGAGAGAGGGGTGTAGGGCGCCGGCCACTTGGGGGCTGCGGCCTTGGAGGCTTGGTGTGGCCGGCCCCACCCCTTGGCTCCTCATTATATAGGTGAAAATCCCCAAGAGTTGTAGTCCAAGTCTTCGAATAAGACCCCAACAACAAAACCTCCCATAGGTGGGAAACCTACTCAAGGGGGGAGTCCTACTCAAGGTGGGACTCCCACCTTTCCTTGAGGTGGGGTGGGCCGGCCACCTAAGGTGGATCCCACCTGGGACTCCTCCCCTTAGGGTTGGCCGGCCTAGCTAGTGGAGTCCCTTCGGGACTCCGCCTTCCATAGTGATTTCTTCCGGACTTTTCTAGAACCTTCTAGAACATTCCATAAATGCACCGGATCATTTTCAAACTTGTAAAATGACTTCCTATATATGAATCCTATTCTCCGGACCATTCCGGAACTCCTCGTGATGTCCTGGATCCCATCCGAGACTCCGAACAAAACTTCGAACTCAATTCCATATTCCATATCTACTCAAACGACATCAAACCTTAAGTGTGTCACCCTACGGTTCGCGAACTATGCAGACATGGTTGAGACTTCTCTCCGACCAATAACCAATAGCGGGATCTGGAGATCCATAATGGCTCCCACATATTCAACGATGACTTAGTGATCGAATGAACCATTTACATACGATACCGATTCCCTTTGTCACGCGATATTTTACTTGTCCGAGGTTTGATCATCGGTATCTCTATACCTCGTTCAACCTCGTCTCCTGACAAGTACTCTTTACTCGTACCGTGGTATGTAGTCTCTTATGAACCATTCATATGTTTGCAAACTAATTAGACGACATTCCACCGAGAGGGCCCAGAGTATATCTATCCATCATCGGGATGGACAAATCCCACTGTTGATCCATATGCCTCAACTCATACTTTCCGGATACCTAATCCCATCTTTATAACCACCCATTTATGCAGTCGCGTTTGATGTAATCAAAGTACCCTTCCGGCATAAGTGATTTACATGATCTCATGGTCGAAAGGACTAGGTAACTATGTATCGAAAGCTTATATCAAATGAACTTAATGACGTGATCTTACGCTACGCTTAATTGGGTGTGTCCATTACATCATTCAAATAATGACATAACCTTGTTATTAATAACATCCAATGTTCATGATCACGAAACTATGATCATCTATTAATCAACAAGCTAGTTATACAAGAGGCTTACTAGGGACTCCTTGTTGTTTACATAACACACATGTATCAATGTTTCGGTTAATACAATTATAGCATGGTATATAAACATTTATCATAAACACAAAGATATATAATAACCACTTTATTATTGCCTCTTGGGCATATCTCCAACACCGTAATCCTCGTGCTTGCACTAGAACGACAAAAAAAGGCCACGTCGCGATACGGCACATATTCTCATGTGCGGCACCAAATATGAAACGTCTCGGTCCATTAACATACGACGGGTTATTTAGTGGGCATGTAAACTTGTGGTGCATTAGTTTTTCCATGTTTCATGCACATATCGACGGAAGAAAAGTTAATCGCAGTTTATGCTAGCAATATCAGATCATCTACATCTTTTAAATGTTAATTTCCATGTCATTAAGATAGATAATTATATGTATTACATACTCTAACCACTTATCCAAGGAATCTAATCCTTGTACTCCATTTCTCTTTGTTTTATATCGTCTAATCCTGGATCTTGAGCCCCCTCAGTTTAGATCCCTAAATCTAATTAAAAAGTCGAGAAAAACAAAACACCTAAATCTAATATCTTGAGCACCTCCCTATTCCATAATTCATTCACTTAAATCTAATGTCGGTGTGGATCTTCATAGAAATCAACGAGTGGCTGATGTTGTCAGGGTGGATCTACACAACAATCACGAAGCGAGTGATGACGTCGGCGTGAATCTTCACCTCGTCCTCCGCGAGCCTAACAAAGTCGGTGTTGTGGGTATACTTTATGGGTATATCAACGGCAGTGCCTAGATCCGGCAAGCCCGGGTGGCCCATAGTTGGTGATGTGGCATGTGGCCCATCGGGCGGCCCAGTTGCTGTAGATCCTGAAGGATGAAGTCCAGCCCAGGAACAGGAAGCCGGATCCCAACCGACCTACGAAGGAGGCCGGATCCGTAGAGGCCTATAAGGTATCCGGATCTCGCACGACATAGATGGAAGGCGGATCCTTGACGTACACGGAAAGACATTGTACCGTAGTTAGGCAACTTGTATTCCGGCTAGGACTCTCCATGTAACCCTAGATCTGTGCGCCTTTATAAGCCGGATCCCGGGAGCCCTAGAGACACAACCACAACTCATTGTAACAACGCGAAAGCGCCCAGATAATTCCAGACAAGCAGCAGTAGGCCTTTGTAACATCCCAAAAATTTCAAAACAAACAAAATGAATTTCCCTAGTTCCAAATTTTGGAACCAACGAAAACTTTTATTCAATTAAGTTTGATACATAGTGATCTTGCTTAATTCTTGTGCTATTTCCATGCTTGCTTGTTTAACTAGTATTGGAAATACTCTTAAACCCTAAACCTCAAATTCCTTTTTACCATCCAAGTTAAAATAAAATAAAAAGAATTTAAATAAGAAAAAGGCATATGTGCCTATGGCTATTTTTATAAAACTTTACCTTAGGATTTTCCACTTTATATAGAGGATTTGAAAACCTTCATAAACCTTATCTAGTACTTCTCAAACCCAATCCAAGTTGAAACAAAAGAAAATAAAAGAAAACTAGAAATGCCATAGAGGCATATGAGAGTAAAATGCAAATTTGTGAATTTGAGAATCTTGACCCTAGGACTTGATGTGAAAGGTTGGATCACTCCTCTATACCATTTCAACACTCAACAACATCAAATGGGCCAAGAACAATCAAATTAAAAATCAAATGCAACATATGCATAGAGGCATATGTGACACATAGCCATAATACCCAATTCTTGTCCTATGCACTTATACCTTGACCAAATGGTGTGAAACCATCTCTAAACCTAATCTCACACTATATGGACCCTAACCCATGCCCAAGTAAAGCAAGGAGAACAAATTACAAGAATAAGAAAAATTGACACATCACCTCTTATGTGTTATGGCCATTTTTTCAAATCTTTGAGCTAGACCTTTTGGAATGGTTTCAATGGTTTGGAAATGTTCCTAAACTAATAAGAATCACTTTAGAGTCAAGAAAAATCAAATCAAAAAGAGAGAAATCAAATAGGGAGAAAATCCCATTTTTACTCACATACACATTTAGCCATTTTTGCAAATCTTCAACCAAGGCCACTTTGGCTTGTGCCATTTTTTGTAAAACACTTATATATCAATAAAAAACACAAATGCATCAAAGAAACCAGAATCAAATCAAAGAAAAATTCAAATTCAACATACATGTGATATTGGTCAAATTGTCACTTTATATTATCTTACCCACTTTGAGCCCTTTTAGTAAGATATTCTTAAACCAAACCCTAACAACTCTTTGCACCTCATCCAAGACCTCATCAAGATGAGAAACATTGATGTTGACCACTTTGACCATTGATCAAATTAGTCAAGCTAAGATGCTATGTTGAAACAGATTCTAGATTCCCTCAAAATTTAGGATTTTCACAAATCCATTCCAAGTCTCAAACCAATGCCATACATGGCTGCCCAACATCATTTAGAACACAATCATGCAGCAAATTGGTCAAATTTACATACAAGAGGAGTCAATGGTTTGAGAATGAGAAGTATACATAGAGTAATATGGAAGTACAACCACTATGCAACCACTATTCACCACCTCACTCTCTCTCTCTCTCTCTCCTTGAGCTCATCCATAGTACCACTGGTACCACACAACCACCCTCATGACATCACTTAGCATTGACATCATCCACATGAACCAAGACAAGCCAAGTACATGACATATGTCACACACCTTTTTGACTTTGATCATATGTGCACACTCTAGACCCCTCTCACCTTGCCCACCATGTCTATTAGACTCACCTCACCCCACTTAAGCTTGCAGCAACTTGGTACACAAGAAAAGTATGCACAAAGAACCAATGCCATGCCATGCCACTCCAAATGACATCACCATGCCAACCCTTGTCTTTCTCCCTCTCTGGTCACCCTCACCTTGTCAATCTGACTCATCTCACTCCTCTGAACACCACCCTACCATAGTTGACCCCAAAAACCCACTTGCACCACCCAATGCCACACCATGCCACTCACATGATCACCACTATGTCACCACCTGCCCCAAAAACCCACGCTCCCCAAACTTATGAAGAGTACAGAGACATGCCCTGCCTGGCCCATCTGGATCCGGCTACAGGGAAGTCCACTCACACCTACCGCAACTACAAATGGGTCAACGATCTCAAATCTGGCCCGGAAGCAGGATACAAGCGAGCCCGGAAGCACCGCCCACGCGGCAAAGGAGGCAAGGGCAAGAACAAGGACAAGGAGGAAGACAGTTCCGAGGCGATGGATGAGGATGATGCTTCGCCGGATCCCAAGCGAGGATCCGCAGCTAAACCCAACCCCTTCGACAAAAAGAGCGTGGGCGCGTACCACACCTTCCTCGGAACCCCAACAGTCCATGCAAGCAAATCAGCTCTCCGGATCCTGAACGCCACAGTTCCAGCTGTGCCACAGTACGTCAGGTGGTCGGAAACTCCGTGTACGTTTGATAGACAGGATCACCCTACCATTGTGCCAAAAGAGTGCTATGCCTTGGTTGTAAGTCCCCGCATCGACGGCTATGAATTCTCCAAGTGCCTCATGGACGGCGGAGCCAGCCTGAACATCATTTACCTTGAAACTTTGGAGCGGATGAACCTTACCAAGGAACAGCTCAAACACAGCACCACTGAATTCCATGGTGTGGTTCCGGGTAAAAAGGCAAACTCCCTTGGCAGCATCAGACTTCCCGTGGCCTTCGGCGATACCAATAATTTTCGCGAAGAGATGATCACGTTCGAGGTCGTGCCCTTCAAGAGCTCCTACCATGTCATCTTCGGCAGGCCCACCTACCACAAGTTTCACGCGAGAGCGTGCTACATCTACAACAAGCTCAAGATTATGGGTCCCAAGGGTATGATTACCGTATCCGGAGACTACAAGAAGGCTCACGAGTGCGAGTTAGGCGAAGCCGCCTTCGCAGAGTCTGTGATATATGGAGAGGAGCTGCAAGGCTACAGAGCCGCGGTGGATCCGCAAGAGATGCACACCACCAAGAAGCAGATCTCCGAACAGAAAAACTCGTTCAAGGCCGCGATAGAGACCAAGAAAATCGACTTCAAGGAAGGAGATTCCACTAAGCAGGTCTCGGTCGGAGCCACCATGGACCCCAAATAGGAAGACGCGCTCGTCGACTTCCTCCGCGCTAACATAGATATCTTCGCATGGCAACCTTCTGACATGTCCGGTGCGGTGACCCAGCATACCACTGCATGCTGTAGTATACAAGTCGTTGATATGATCTTTGTGAAGGGACTTCTTCACAAATTGCCATATCCCTCAGAGTGGTACAACAGAAACATTGCAGGTCATAACACTCCATGCATTATTACAAACATTGTCTTAGCAAGTTGGTATTCTCACAGGTCCTATGAGAACACCCTAAGATACTACTTAAGTACGATTACAACACATAACCAAATATAAATAGAGCTCAACAACTTATTTAGGTAAGTTCTACGTTGCTCGGCTCTATGTTGCTAGGGTATATCACTACTCCTCCACCTCAGTGTCATCGGGTCCATAGACTATCCCATAGTCTACTCCTTCCACTCCGCCGGTAAGATCAGGTTCCTCGTAGACCAGCTCGTAACCTCCTTCTGGTGCTCCATCGTTGATGGCCTCCACTTCCGGATCACAGTCTAGCAAGGGTGTCGAAAGAAAGTGAGTACAGGGGTACTCAGCAAGTTCTAAAAGAGTAAAAAGGTGTTTGATGCACTAGCTACGACCGTTGATCAGGAAATCGCGGGTCAATGCATGTTTTGAAATCATTTCTTCAAAAGGTTGCTTTTATTATGAAAACTATGCCCGTCAGTCTTCACAGGTTGACCAGAACTTCGTGGAGTTCCTTTCCTGCCGCGTTCGCAGTTCCCTTCCCGGAACAGGGAGTGACAGCCACAATTTGATACACTCTGCAGAGGTGCGTTACTTTTCCCATAAGAGATTCCACCCTTTTTGCCATCCGCAGGGACTTGCCCCCGTTCACACTTCCTTTGGTGTGAGGCCAGGTATGAAAATCCAAGCCCACACCGCCTTCTCCGCGACTGCAAACCCACCATTTTGTCCGACCCTACACCCCCAGTAGACTTCTTCCGATAATACGGCTTTACTCACGGTGTACTCCGGACAATCCATCATAGATCGTAGAGCTTATCATCACTAATGGATGGGGATTTAAAAGGCTATCCCAACCTACGGCAGTGCCTCTCCAACACCCCGCCAGCTCTACCAATCCGTTGGCGTGCAGAAGGGAAAAGATACGGCTAGCTTCCCCAGAGCCATTATAGATCTCATGGTCAACGCGGTTTGTACGACGCTAGAATCACTGGACGGCATTGGTAATTAATCCTAGGGTGATATAACCCATGCAATGGAACCTCCACCATATCAACACATACCATGGTTCCATTGCCAGCCACATAGTCATATTCATAGTTGGAAAGTAACATTTTATTTGCGATGCAGGAATGATAAGTATATAGCTTTGCATTAAAGTAGTAGAAAATAATCAAGTTGACATGAGCAAGGGTGAACTTGCATGTGGACTGCGAGATAATGCAGTTCAATGCAGTTGATGGAACCTGGACCTCGGGTTCTGTAAGAAGCATCATTGTCCGGTAAGGACAATGTTATAAAATCCAAATAATGCAATCATGGATGTATTATTTTATGTTGAATCCCTTTACCCCGCTGAGTTATAGCAATTTAGGGTTGAGTTAAAGATTTATGCCTTTGGCAGTAACTTGCAATTGATTTGAAAGTGTAAATCCTTTTTAATTCACATAAAGTAAAATACTTCAAAGTAAAACTACTTTACTTGGTGATTCATTTACTCATTCCAAAAATAATTTGAAATCATAGAGTTACCTCTATAGTTTTTTTGGAATAAAAAAGAATAGAGTATTTTTCTTGGAAAAATACCTTTCTCAAAAGAAATGACTTGGAATAAAAGAATTTCCTTTTGAAATGTTTGAAAATAAGTATTTGAACTTATTTGAGATTTTTCCTTGAATTTTAAATACAAGGAAATAATAGTTTGAAATTCCAAGTTATTATTTTAATTCTTTAAATTCATAATTTTGAATTTGTTTCTTAAATTTCATTTCATATTTTATTCTGGTTAAGATTTATTTTTCATTCACTAATCCAATTTTTAATGGATTTTTAGAGTTGTATTTAATTTACTAAAAATTGGTGAAATTCTGGTCTTTTTCTAAAAAGTAAAAAGACTAAAATACCCCTAGCCCCTATTGGGCCAACCCACTTAACTAAGGCCCATGGGACAGCCCACTAAGGCTTGTCCCATTATGGGTCGGTGGCGCCGAAGCGGCCCACCTCACTCACTCACTCGTCCCTCTCTCACTCGCTCGTCTCTAACCCTAACTCTCGCGACGCCCGTGGCGATGGCGTCGCTGCCATGGCCACCGCCGTGCTCCGGCCATCCTCGTGCTCCCCTGCCTTAGCCACCTATCGGATTTGGACCGCCGCGAGACGATCTACCGATCTGTCCACGTGGTTTCTCCCATCTCTTCCTCTCCTGGCGAATCGCCCCTCTCTGGATCTCGTGAAGAATCGCCTCTGGCGATTGGCGATCTCCGGCGAACCCTCGTCCTCGCCGTCGACGTGTGCGCTTCCGAGACCGACCTGGCGCGGGTGCTGCTCGCAGTACCTGTGCCGTCGTCTCCGATGCTGTGCTACGGTGGTGGTGTTCGTGCTCGTCGGCGTAACGCCGGCGCCTACCCTGGATCTGCAGCTGCTATGGCCGCGTGAGCACTGCCTCGCCATGCCCTAGCTTCTGCCATCAGGCGCATGTAAGTTTCTTCTCCTCCTCCTTCTCTTCTCCATGTCTGTGCGCCTCCTTTGCTTCTGTACTTCTTCTTCCTCTTACTCTACAGCTCCCTGATGATCCTATGATCATGCAGAGCCTTGCTACAGTTGCTTAAGCTACCTATGCTTCCATTTGCTGCAAGCTCATGGCCAAATCACCAGTTTCTGGTACTGGCCAGTGTTGCCTTGCTTGCTGTACATGCTCTGTTTGCTTATCTATTGCTCCTAGCATGCTCTGATCTTGCTATGCTCTGTTGTGCTTGCTTATGAGCTTACTATGCCATGCTGTTCATGCTTATGGGCTTGCTATGCTTACTGGCAATCTATACTTGTGTGTTTAGGTGTACTGTTGTGCATCAGTAACACTTGTGAGTGCCATTGGTGCTTGTGAAGTGCTTCTGTGCTTCCTGTGTAAGCTAATGATCCATTGGATCAACCATTGCTTGTTGGCTAGCTTATCTGTGTGGCTTGACTTGATTCAATTGATCAATTTGATCAATTAAATGCCAGTGATTGCTTACTGATTAATTCTGTGGCTAAGTGATTCATTTTCCTTGTTGATGCTGATGCTCAAGCATCACTATGCTACTGCATACATGTGCTATTGCTTAGTCTAGCTCACTGGACTTGATCCAGTGGCTATGATGTAGTGATTGGTTGCTGTGTTGCCCTACAGTGTACTACTGTCGATACTAAGCATGGATCTGTGATATATTCATGCTTGAATAAATTGATTTATGATGAACTGCTTATGCAGTGATGATTTAAATGACTTGCTTGCATATGAATTTGCTATTCATGATTATTTAGCAAGCAAATGAATCTGAATCCATTTCTGGATGATGATGTGCTATAGTTGGCTTTGTTTTAAATGGTGCTAAGTGTGATGTGACCTCAGTAGCCTTGCTATTGATTGGTTGCTCACCTATTTGATTGGATCTTGTGGGCTACTCAACTTTGCTTGCATATTTGGGGATCATACAAGATTTGAATGCCAATATGCTTGCCTGTGATGAAATCTAGGGTTTACTGATGGTTATAAGCTTAGGATTTTCTGTGTAGTCTGTATTAGCTGCTAATCATTGCAATACATCTACTGGTGCTATCTGTGCATAAGATCTTGCTAGTGTGTGCATCTGTGCATGATTGCTAGCTTCTGTGCACAAGATCTGTATCTGGATGATTTCCATTTTTAGTGGCTTATAGGCTGGCAGTGATCCTTGGTGAAAACCAAGTGATGATCTACCCATTTGAGCATCTGCTCAATCCTATGACTATGTCTTGCATATATTCTGTCCAGGAACTTGGTATACCTTGTTCCAGCTCCTAGTATGAAATGTTTTGTCGTTGCAGACTTGTGGTTTTGTGCACAGCCCTTCACCTCCAGATTCTGGTTGATCTTCTAGGTCACCATGATCTCTGTTGGATAAGTGGTTGTGTGTGTTGGTGTTGTTCTTGAGCAAGAACTGGATGAACTTGTGTTGCTCTTACTTCACCCTTACCTGGTGAATTATCCTATCTGGTCGAATGTCATGGTTCTAGGGTTTGTGTTCTATTTATATGATCCCTACTTCTACTCTGGCCATGACACACAGACCTGGTTTACTTTATGACTCAGCTGTTGCATTGCCTTGCTGTTGCTTGATCAGCACCAGTTCTCATATGCTGAAACTTGAGCCCCTGTGGCTGCTCAGTTTTGGTCTGCCTGTTCCTATCTTGTGTTGTCCAAGTTTTGGACAAGCACAAGTGTGCAGTGACAGTGTTCACTGACCAAACTGAATTTCTGTGATGTTGTGCTATCTGTCCAAACTGAATTTCTAACACTTACATTCTGGCTAGCACTTGTGATTTGTTTTGCAGGTTTGAAATGAAATATGGCCAGAAGATCATCTTCAAGTCATTTAGTCTAGGTTTTAGTTTAGGACAAACTTGTAATTTTCCCTTTTCATTTCTGTTTATTATTCCTCAATTCTTGTATCAGGAATATTGTAAAGGCTTTGTAATTTGTGTTGTGTATCAATAAAGCTCAAGTTTTGTTTATGAGCTTTTGTCTTATGTAATGTTTATATTCTTGATTAAATATTGTATTTGATATTCAATTTGAAATTCAAAGTCATTTGAATTTATAAGTTGTGTTTGAATTATGAATTCATTATTTATATTGTGTGATGCTTATTGTTAAATGTGTTAACACTTGTCAAATGCAATCTTTCCCCAAAGCAATAAGATACAAAAGAGATCATGTCGAAATTTCCCTAACTCACATTGCCTAACCCTAATTGCAAAATGAGAGAGAACCTCGATCCCTCTTAGGTTTAGTTGCAATAAGGCGCGAAAATTTCCCCCGTTTTGCGATGAAATGCACATCCCATTTCTAAATCAACCCTTCGTTGTTCCTATGTTCTGGGTTATTACATCCGGAGTACCTAGGGAACACGCCGAGCACTACCTCAACATAAATCCGGGGGCTAAACCGGTGAAGCAAGCTATGCGACGCTTTGGAGATAAGAAGCGTCGCACCATAGGAATTGAACTAGCAAAGTTAGTAGAGGCAGGTTTTGTAGTAGAAGTTATCCATACTGATTGGTTCACAAACCCCGTCCTTGTACCCAAAAAGAATTCTGAAATACTAAGAATGTGCATCGATTACTCCGGCTTGAATAAGCATTGTCCGAAGGATCCGTTCCCCTTGCCGCGCATTCACCAAGTCATTGATTCGACGGCAGGGGCGGAACTTTTGTGTTTTCTTGACGCATATTCCGGGTATCACCAGATCCGGATGAAGAAGTCCGACCAAAAGGCGACCTCGTTCATCACTCCGTTCGGTACTTACTGCTATGTCACCATGCCCTTTGGTTTGAAAAACGCAGGTCCCACCTACCAACGTACGATGCAGCGGTGCCTAAAGGACCAAATTGGCCGGAACGTACACGCTTACGTCGACGACATCGCAGTCATGACCCGGAAAGGATCCGACTTGATCAGCGACCTCACAAAAACCTTTGAGAATCTCCGACGGTACAAGATGATGTTGAATCCGCTGAAGTGCGTCTTTGGCGTTCCAGCCGGAAAACTCCTTGGCTTCATCGTCTCTTATAGAGGCATTGAAGTTAACCCGGAAAAAATCAAGGCAATTCTATGTATCAAAAGGCCAACTTGTCTCAAAGATGTGCAACTACTAACTGGTTGTGTTGCAGCAATCAGTAGGTTTGTTAGCCGTCTTGGTGAGAAGGCACTACCTTTGTACAAGCTGCTGAAGAAAACAGACAAATTTGTCTGGGACGCCGCCGCAGATGTAGCACTTCAGGGATTGAAGGAAATATTCACCTCCCTGCATATCCTAGCAGCTCCAGAAGAGTCAGAGCCTATGCTCCTTTACCTGGCAGCTTCCAACAGAGTCATCAGCCTCGTCATCGTGGTGGAGCGAAAGGAAGAAGATCACGAGTACAGAGTCCAAAGACCAGTCTATTACATTAGCGAGGTACTGACGGAATGCAAACAAAGATATCCTCACTTTCAGAAGCTAGCCTATGGCGTGTTCCTAGGTAGCAGGAAGCTGAGACACTACTTCCAAGAGCATCCAGTAACAATCGTGAGCAAGGCTCTGCTGTCGACTATTCTTAACAATGCTGACGCAACAGGACGCACAACAAAATGGGGCATTGAATTATCCGCCTTCGACATCAATTACAAAGCCAGAACTGCGATCAAGTCCCAGATCTTGGCAGATTTCGTCGTAAATTGGACAGAAGCTCTGGATGCAAATCTGGAGCCAGAACCGGAAACATGGGTCATGCACTTCGATGGATCCAAGCAGCATCAAGGCTCAGGAGCCGGAGTCACCCTGAAGTCCCCCACCGGAGAAGAACTGCAGTACGTTCTGCAGATTCACTTCGAAGCTACAAATAACATGGCGGAATACGAGGCTCTACTACACGGTCTGCGCATTGCTAAGGAAATTGGGATCAAGCACATCATATGATGTGGAGATTCCGACCTGGTGGCACAACAAGTAGCCGGAACCTGGAACGCCAGAAACTCCGTTATGGCGGCTTACAGAGACGAAGTTGACGAGATCGCCAAATGCTTCCTTGGATACGAAGTCAAGTACGTCAGGAGAGACGATAACACAGCGGCAGATATGCTATCCAAGCTCGGATCCGGTAGGAAACCAATTCCGCCTGGTATTTTCCTGGAGCACCTATGGATACCCTCGGTAAAGGGACCTAACCCAGAAAACCCGAATATGGCAGTATCTCCGGCTAGGGAAGTAATGGCTATCATTCTGGCCTGGACACAGCCGTTCCTGGACTACCTCATTGATCGAAAGTTGCCAGAGGACGAAATCCCTGCACGACAGATCATCAGACGAGCAAGATCCTACATAATAATCAACGGACAACTCTACAAACGAAGCGCAAACGGGGTGTTCATGAAATGTGTCTCCAATCAGGATGGCATAGAAATCCTCAGAGAGATTCATGCTGGCGATTGCGGGCATCACGCCGCTCCTAGGTACCTCGTTGCTAAAGCCTTTCATCAAGGATTTTACTGGCTCACAGCTAAAGAAGATGCTGAAAAGTTAGTGAAAACCTGTCGAGGTTGTCAATACTACGCTACTCAACCAACCGCTCCAGCTCAGGAGCTCAAGACTATCCCTATCACATGGCCGTTCGCGGTCTGGGGGCTTGATATGGTGGGCAAGCTGAAAAAATCATCTCATGGCGGTTTTGAGTACCTCTTGGTCGCTATTGACAAGTTCAGTAAATGGATCAAGGCAAAGCTAGTGAGAAAAGCCGATGGTGCTACAGCACTGAAATTCGTCTGCAGCCTCGTAGTGAGATACGGCATCCCACATAGCATAATCATAGACAATGGCACAAACTTTGCACAAGGAGAATTGAAAGATTATTGTCATGATGTTGGAATCCGACTTGACCTAGCATCTGTTGCCCATCCACAGTCCAATGGACAAGTGGAGCGAGCCAATGGCCTTATACTAGCCGGAGTTAAGCCTCGCCTTGAAGAACCGCTGCGTCGCGCAACTGGAGCTTGGGCAGAAGAGCTAGACGTTGTTTTGTGGAGTTTACGAACTACCCCTAACAGATCAACTGGGTTCACCCCTTTCTTTCTAGTATACGGATCTGAAGCAGTCCTTCCCTCTGACATCATACATGATTCACCGCGAGTTTCTGCCTACAACGAAGATACAACTGACGAGGCCAGACAACTTTCTGTGGACCTGATCGAAGAAGCTCGGAACTTAGCTGACAAACGCTCCACCATCTACCAGCAGAAACTCCGACGCTATCACAGCCGTCGAGTCCGGATTCGCTCGTTCATGGTCGGAGACTTAGTCCTCCGCCTTCGTCAGGTGAAAGACCACAAGTTGCAATATCCATGGGAAGGACCCTTTCTCATCAGCAAAGTGCTTCACAACAGATCATACTACCGCGTTGATTTCCGGGAGTTAAAGGATAGACCTGCTAATTGGTACCGGAAACGCAAGCGAGAGGATCCGGATGACATATATGATGAAACAGAACTTCCCTGGAATATAGCACAGCTACGTCCTTTCCACACTTAGCAAAATTAGCATTACATACCTTGTAATATCTATGATACATGATCAATGAAATAAAGCATATGGTTCACTCTTAGAGTCTTCTACCTCCTTTCATTTTTCATTTTTGGATCGTGTATGTTTTCCAACTAAAACCGCAGAGCTGGATGTTTCCGCCTAGGCGTGTATGAAAGTTGTGATTTTCAAACCCGTTCGGAATCAATTCGTAAGATGGAACAGGGATCAGTGGCAAAAGTAAAACGGAAACCAACCTTGGGCGTCCGCCAGCTGCTTTTTCAGATCCCCGTTCTCCACCTTAAACATCTGGATCTTATCCGCCTGACTCAAGGTAACGCGGCGCTGCAGGGCGATGTTTTTATGCAGCTCATAGTGCAGCGCCTGCTGTTCCTGAAAGTAGAAACAGAGCAGGAGTAAATTCCAGATATTCTACAAGTATGTCCTTCTGAAGCATTATTGCCAGAAACATTTCCGCCATAATGCTTGGGGGCTACTACGTCCTTCTGAAGGGAAGCTGCATCAAGCCAACGAGAACCGCAAACACCGGATGATGAACCAGAATGGACCCAGCCATACACAGAAGTACCGCAACCATTCAACGGGAGGATTTTTCCCCAAGAAACAACAAGCCACCTGCTCAGGCATACCGCCCAAACTACCCCACCAATAATGGAGGACACCCGAAGCCCGGAGGCCACAACAACACCAACAACAACAACAACAACAACAACAACAACAACAACAACAACAACAACAACAACAACAACAACAACAACAACAACAACAACAACAACAACAACAACCACACCAACAACAACAACCACTCCAATGGTAACAATAACAACCCCAATACTGCCCCAAGGACTGGAAGCAACGTTGTTCCCATCACCCCCAAAGACAAGTCAACCATAACTTGTTATGAATGTGGAATTGTGGGTCACTACTCCAATGAGTGCCCCAAAAGGTCAGCAAATACTGCCCCCAATACCGCTACACCAACCCAGCAACAGCGCCACTTTGCAGCTAAAAGGAACCCGAACAACCGCAACGGCCGTCTCTACCACATGAGTGCCACCGAAGCCCAGGAAGCACCCCACACCATGCAGAGTATGTCTCATGTTAACCTCTATGCCCAATCTCTCTTAGGAACCTAACTTTTCTTAAAATCTCGGGACGAGATTTGTTTAAGGGGGAAGGGTTTGTAACACCCCAAATTTTCAAAACAAAGAAACATTCATTTTCCCTATTTACAAATTTTGGAACCAACAAAAACTTTTATTAAACTAAGTTAGGAGCATAGTGCTCATGCATGTGTGTGATGATTCTTGCCATGATTGTTTGTTGAAGTATTTTGGAAATGATCTTAAACCCTAAACCCTACCTTTTTCAACATCAAAGAGAAACAAATAAAAAGAAAACAAAATAAGAGAAAAATCATATGAGAGCAAATAGCTATCTTTGCAAATAATCAACTAGGCCATGCTCTACCTTGTTGGATGATTTGAAAAACCTCAACAAACCCAACCTATCACTTACCAACTAAATCCAAGGTGAAACAAAAAGAAAATAAAAATATATATAGAGGCATATGTGGCATATACCCATAATGACAAATCTTGTCCTATGCCATTATACTTTGCCCAAATGGTTTGAAGCCATTATGAAACCTACCCTAACAACCAATGAACTCAAATTGGTGACCTTAGGTCAAAGAAAAAGAAAGTAAAATCAAAATAGGAAATACACATTTGAGGCTAGGGCCATTTTTATAAATCTTTAACCTAGGACAATTTGGCTTGTGCCATTGGTTGGAGAAGGTTACTAAACACTTAAGAACACCATTTGAATCAAAGAAACTCAAATCAAATCAAATTTGAATTCAAATTGACCTCACATGAGATAATGGTCAAAACTGCCATTTATTTCATGATGTCCACTTTGAGCCTCTGTAATAAGAGATTTTTAAACCAAATAATCCCAATTCTTTGCACCTCATCCAAGACCTCATCAAGATGAACAACTTTGGTCAAGACCATCCCTGCAAACTCTTTCTAGATTCAAAGTTATCATCAAGCAAAGTAGGGACATCAAATCAGATTTAAGATTGTGCCACTTTTGAAATTTCACAAACCAACCCCATTTTACACACCACCACCACCATTGTGTGCCAAACTTTATTTATATGAACTCCACCAAAAATCTTTGCAAAATTTGAAAATTTCTCTCTTGCGGCCATTGTGTCGAACACATGGTAGGCACCATTCTACCAACTCTCTACATGCCATTATCCAGCATGCCCTTGCCTAAACCATCACCCCTATGTCATCCTTAGTACTGTCTCTCACTCATTGCACGATGCCAGGTCGGGAGACACACTGAAATGCACAAAATATTCACATACATGATCATGTCGTGCATGACATGATCATCATCATGCCATTTTTCTTTCCCTTCACTTCCGGCGTGCGTCAGCATGTCCTCAAGCTCCCCCTCTCTCCCCTGAACACGTTGGACACCGCCCCTGGCCAAGGAGAGCAAGGCAGCAGCCAGGCCAGGACGTGCCCAAACCCCACAGTGACGCCAACGCGCGCATGGTGGCAACGCGGAGCGCGCCAGAGCACTGCCTCGTCCCATCGCTGCTGACCTCGCCGCGTTCCCTCCTCTCGCACACGCACGCGCCCATATACCAGCTCCCTCCCAGACACGCCCAATCGCACCGGGGAGGACGGTCGCCGTCGTCACCGTCGACGACTTCCGCCATGGTACAGCGAGCCCGCGTCACGTTCCTGCCCGCGTCAGTGCACCGTTTTCTGTGAAATCACGCGCGTCATGCTCGCCAGGACCTCGCCAACCTCGCTGCGTCATCGCCCAGCTCGCCGCGCCCCTGTAGACGCGTCGCCATGGATGACCTCACCGCACCCCCACGGCACCCTCGCGCGGCTATAAAAGGAGGCCGCCTCTGGATGAATTCTCCACACCAACTCGCTCCTCTCCCTTCACTTGCTCTCCTCGGACCCTCTCCCGTCCACATTGCCACCGGAGTAGCTCCAATTTCGCCGACGACCGCCTGCGACAGTAGCTAGACAAGGCTGACAATTTCGGCCACCTCAGGCGCTCCCACGACCACCGCTGACCTCGCCGTCGTCAACAACCCTGTCCTATCTCGTCGCCGCCCCTCGCCGGAGCTCAGGTGAGCCGCCAACCACCTACCTCTACCGTGCCAGGGTTACCTCTCGCCGGAGACGACGACGCTGATGCTAGCATGCAGTCGACGTGCCCGTTGGGAACCCCAAGAGGAAGGTGTGATGCGTACAGCGACAAGTTTTCCCTCAGTAAGAAACCAAGGTTTATCGAACCAGTAGGAGCCAAGAAGCACGTTGAAGGTTGATGGCGGCGGAGTGTAGTGCGGCGCAACACCAGGGATTCCGGCGCCAACGTGGAACCTGCACAACACAACCAAAGTACTTTGTCCCAACGTAACAGTGAGGTTGTCAATCTCACCGGCTTGCTGTAACAAAGGATTAGATGTATAGTGTGGATGATGATGTTTGCAGAGAACAGTAGAACGAGTATTGCAGTAGATTGTATTCGATGTAAAAGAATGGACCGGGGTCCACAGTTCACTAGAGGCGTCTCTCCCATAAGAATAAGCATGTTGGGTGAACAAATTACAGTTGGGCAATTGACAAATAAAGAGGGCATGACCATGCACATACATGTTATGATGAGTAGTGCGAGATTTAATTGGGCATTACAACAAAGTACATAGACCGCTATCTAGCATGCATCTATGCCTAAAAAGTCCACCTTCAGGTTATCATCCGAACCCCCTCCAGTATTAAGTTGCAAACAACAGACAATTGCATTAAGTATGGTGCGTAATGTAATCAACAAATATATCCTTAGACATAGCATTGATGTTTTATCCCTAGTGGCAACAGCACATCCACAACCTTAGAACTTTCATCACTTGTCCCATTTAATGGAGGCATGAACCCACTATCGAGCATAAATACTCCCTCTTGGAGTTACAAGCAAAAACTTGGCTAGAGCCTCTACTAGCAACGGAGAGCATGCAAGATCATAAACAACACATAGATGATAGATTGATAATCAACATAACATAGCATTCATTATTCATCGGATCCCAACAAACGCAACATGTAGCATTACAGATAGATGATCTTGATCATGTTAGGCAGCTCACAAGATCCAACAATGATAGCACAATTAGGAGAAGATGACCATCTAGCTACTGCTATGGACCCATAGTCCAGGGGTGAACTACTCACACATCACTCCGGAGGCAACCATGGCGGTGAAGAGTCCTCCGGGAGATGATTCCCCTCTCCGGCAGGGAGCCGGAGGCGATCTCCTGAATCCCCCGAGATGGGATTGGCGGCGGCGGCGTCTCTGGAAGTTTTTCCGTATCGTGGCTCTCGGTACTGGAGTTATTATCGACGAAGGCTTAAGTAGGCGGAAGAGGTAGGTTTAGGGGCGACGCGAGGGGCCCACACAACAGGGCCGCGCGGCCAGGGCTTGGGTCGCGCCGCCCTAGTGTGGCATCGCCTCGTCGCCCCACTTCGTATCTCCCCCGGTGTTCTGGAAGCTTCGTGGAAAAATAAGATCCTGGGCGTTGATTTCGTCCAATTCTGAGAATATTTCCTTACTAGGATTTCTGAAACCAAAAACAACAGAAAACAGCAACTGGCTCTTTGGCATCTTGTTAATAGGTTAGTGCCGGAAAATGCATAAATATGACATAAAGTATGTATAAAACATGTGAGTATCATCATAAAAGTAGCATGGAACATAAGAAATTATTGATACGTTGGAGACGTATCAGCATCCCCAAGCTTAGTTCCTACTCGTCCCGAGTAGGTAAACGATAACAAAGATAATTTCTGAAGTGACATGCCATCATAATCTTGATCAATACTATTGTAAGCACATGTAATGAATGCAGCGATCCAAAGCAATGGTAAAGACAATGGTTAAACAACTGAATCATATAGCAAAGACTTTTCATGAATAGTACTTTCAAGACAAGCATCAATAAGTCTTGCATAAGAGTTAACTCATAAAGCAATAAATTCATAGTAGAGGCATTGAAGCAACACAAAGGAAGATTAAATTTCAGCGGTTGCTTTCAACTTGTAACATGTATATCTCATGGATATTGTCAACATAAAGTAATATAATAAGTGCAATATGCAAGTATGTAGGAATCAATGCACAGATAATACAAGTGTTTGCTTCTTGAGGTGGAGAGAAATAGGTGAACTGACTCAACATAAAAGTAAAAGAATGGCCCTTCGCAGAGGGAAGCATCGATTGCTATATTTGTGCTAGAGCTTTTATTTTGAAAACAACAAAACAATTTTGTCAATGGTACTAATAAAGCATATGTGTTATGTAAATTATATCCTACAAGTTGCAAGCCTCATGCATAGTATACCAATAGTGCCCGCACCTTGTCCTAACTAGCTCGGATTACCTGGATTATCACCGCAATACATATGTTTTAGCCAAGTATCACAAAGGGGTACCTCTATGCCGCCTGTACAAAGGTCTAAGGAGAAAGCTCGCATTGGATTTCTCGCTTTTGATTATTTTCAACTTAGACATCCATGCCGGGACAACATAGACAACAGATAATAGACTCCTCTTTAATGCTTAAGCATTCAACAACAAATAATTTTCTCATAAGAGATTGAGGTTTGTTGTCCAAAACTGAAACTTCCACCATGGATCATGGCTTTAGTTAGCGGCCCAATGTTCTTCTCTAACAATATGCATGCTCAAACCATTCAACTCATGGTAAATCGCCCTTATTTCAGACAAGACGAACATGCATAGCAACTCACATGATATTCAACAAAGAGTAGTTGATGGCGTCCCCAGGAACATGGTTATCGCACAAGAAGCAACTTAATAAGAGATAAGATGCATAAGTACATATTCAATACCACAATAGTTTTTAAGCTATTTGTCCCATGAGCTATATATTGTAAAGATAAAGAATGGAAATTTTAAAGGTAGCACTCAAGCAATTTACTTTGGAATGGTGGAGAAATACCATGTAGTGGGTAGGTATGGTGGACACAAGTGGCATGGTGTTTGGCTCAAGGATTTTGGATGCATGAGAAGTATTCCCTCTCAATACAAGGCTTAGGCTAGCAAGGTTATTTGAAACAAACACAAGTATGAACCGGTACAGCAAAACTCACATAAAAGACATATTGTAAGCATTATAAGACTCTACACCGTCTTCCTTGTTGTTCGACCCTTACTAGAAAATATCTAGACCTTAGAGAGACCAATCATGCAAACCAAATTTTAGCAAGCTCTATGTATTTCTTCACTAATAGGTGCAAAGTATATGATGCAAGAGCTTAAACATGAGCACAACAATTGCCAAGTATCACATTATTCAAGACATTCTACCAATTACCACATGTAGCATTTCCCGTTTCCAACCATATAACAATTTAACGAAGCAGTTTCAACCTTCGCCATGAACATTATGAGTAAAGCCTAAGGACATATTTGTCCATATGCAACAGCGGAGCGTGTCTCTCTCCCACACAATGAATGCTAGGATCCAACTTTATTCAAACAAAACAAAAACAAAAATAAAAACAAACAGACGCTCCAAGCAAAGTACATAACATGTGATGGAATAAAAATATAGTTTCACTAGAGGAACCTGATAATGTTGTCGATGAAGAAGGGGATGCCTTGGGCATCCCCAAGCTTAGACGCTTGAGTCTTCTTGAAATATGCAGGGGTGTACCACCGGGGCATCCCCAAGCTTAGAGCTTTCACTCTCCTTGATCATATTGTATCATCCTCCTCTCTTGATCCTTGAAAACTTCCTCCACACCAAACTCAAAACAACTCATTAGAGGGTTAGTGCATAATCAAAATTCACATGTTTAGAGGTGACATAATCATTCTTAACACTTCTGGACATTGCACAAAGCTACTGAAAGTTAATGGAATAGAAAAATCCATCAAGCATAGCAAAACAGGCAATGTGAAATAAAAGGCAGAATCTGTCAAAACAGAACAGTCCGTAAAGACGAATTTCTAAGAGGCACCAGACTTGCTCAAATGAAAATGCTCAAATTGAATGAAAGTTGCGTACATATCTGAGGATAACTCACGTAAATTGGCAGAATTTTCTGAGTTACCTACAGAGAATTTGACCCAAATTCGTTACAGTAAGAAATCTGTTTCTGCACAGTAATCCAAATCTAGTATGAACCTTACTATCAAAGACTTTACTTGGCACAACAATGCAACAAAACTAAGATAAGGAGAGGTTGCTACAGTAGTAACAACTTCCAAGACTCAAATATAAAACAAAAGTGCTGTAGTAAAATCATGGGTTGTCTCCCATAAGCGCTTTTCTTTAACGCCTTTCAGCTAGGCGCAGAAAGTGTGTATCAAGTGTTATCAAGAGATGAAGCATCAACATCATAATTTTCACAACTTGTCACATTAGGTATCTTAGATGCTCTATTATCTATAGTGGTATTAAGGGCTTTGTCAATTTTAGGCCTATAATAGTTTTTTGGTTTAGACACTTTAGAGACATACATGAACTTTTGCTCCTTACCCACGTAAGCTTTCTCCTTAAACTTGATAGAAGAAAAGGTTGAACCCAATGTTCCCATAGCCTCTTCAAGTTCACTAATCCTTTGGGTTTGATTATCATGAATAGCACAAGCTTCTAAGATGGCAACTCTCTCATTAATTCCACCTAGAGATTTATCAAGTTTATCAGTGCTATCAAGTAATGCTCCCAAATTAGTCTCAATACTTGGAAGATTTTGCTCTATGGTTTCCAACTTTTTCATGACATCTTCAAGAGAGGTTTCAATTTTAACTTCATTAACATGTGGTATTCCAAATAGACTCTCAATAATGCAACTAGCTTCTAAGGCAGGAGTACCTAGGAGTTACCTCCCGCGAGACAATCAAGAACATACCTATTCCAGCTAGAGATACCAACATAAAAATTCCTGAGTAGGATAGTGGTGGAGTGTTTCTTAGTGCACCTATTATGAGCATCACTAATTCTATACCAAGCATCTTTTAAACATTCTCCCCCTTGTTGCTTAAACGAACGAACTTCAACTTCAGGATTACTCATTTTAGCAATAGTAAATAAAGCAAACTAGATAAAGTAAATGCAAGTAACTAATTTTTTTGTGTTTTTAATATGGAGAACAAGATAGCAAATAAAGTAAAACTAGCAACTAATTTTTTTGTGTTTTGTTTTAGTGCAGCAAACAAAGAAATAAATAAAAGTAAAGCAAGACAAAAACAAAGTAAAGAGATTGGAGGTGGAGACTCCCCTTGCAGCGTGTCTTGATCTCCCCGGCAACGGCGCCAGAAAAATCTTTGATGCTAGCACGCAGTCGACGTGCCCGTTGGGAACCCCAAGAGGAAGGTGTGATGCGTAAAGCGGCAAGTTTTCCCTCAGTAAGAAACCAAGGTTTATCGAACCAGTAGGAGCCAAGAAGCACGTTGAAGGTTGATGGCGGCGGAGTGTAGTGCGGCGCAACACCAGGGATTCCGGCGCCAACGTGGAACCTGCACAACACAACCAAAGTACTTTGTCCCAACATAACAGTGAGGTTGTCAATCTCACCGGCTTGCTGTAACAAAGGATTAGATGTATAGTATGGATGATGATGTTTGCAGAGAACAGTAGAACGAGTATTGCAGTAGATTGTATTCGATCTAAAAGAATGGACCGGGGTCCACAGTTCACTAGAGGTGTCTCTCCCATAAGAATAAGCATGTTGGGTGAACAAATTACAGTTGGGCAATTGACAAATAAAGAGGGCATGACCATGCACATACATGTTATGATGAGTAGTGTGAGGTTTAATTGGGCATTACGACAAAGTACATAGACCGCTATCCAGCATGCATCTATGCCTAAAAAGTCCACCTTCAGGTTATCATCCGAACCCCCTCCAGTATTAAGTTGCAAACAACAGACAATTTCATTAAGTATGGTGCGTAATGTAATCAACAAATATATCCTTAGACATAGCATTGATGTTTTATCCCTAGTGGCAACAGCACATCCACAACCTTAGAACTTTCTGTCACTGTCCCAGATTTAATGGAGGCATGAACCCACTATCGAGCATAAATACTCCCTCTTGGAGTTACAAGCAAAAACTTGGCCAGAGCCTCTACTAGCAACGGAGAGCATGCAAGATCATAAACAACACACAGATGATAGATTGATAATGAACATAACATAGCATTCATTATTCATCGGATCCCAACAAACGCAACATGTAGCATTACACATAGATGATCTTGATCATGTTAGGCAGCTCACAAGATTCAACAATGATAGCACAATTACGAGAAGACGACCATCTAGCTACTGCTATGGAACCATAGTCCAGGGGTGAACTACTCACACATCACTCCGGAGGCGACCATGGCGGTGAAGAGTCCTCCGGGAGATGATTCCCCTCTCCGGCAGGGTGCTGGAGGCGATCTCCTGAATCCCCCGAGATGGGATTGGCGGCGGCGGCGTCTCTTGAAGGTTTTCCGTATCGTGGCTCTCGGTACTGGAGTTATTATCGACGAAGGCTTAAGTAGGCGGAAGAGGTAGGTTTAGGGGCGACGCGAGGGGCCCACACAACAGGGCCGTGCGGCCAGGGCTTGGGCCGCGCCGCCCTAGTGTGGCGTCGCCTCGTCGCCCCACTTCGTATCTCCCCCGGTGTTCTGGAAGTTTCGTGGAAAAATAAGATCCTGGGCGTTGATTTCGTCCAATTCCGAGAATATTTCCTTACTAGGATTTCTGAAACCAAAAACAGCAGAAAACAGCAACTGGCTCTTCGGCATCTTGTTAATAGGTTAGTGCCGGAAAATGCATAAATATGATATAAAGTATGTATAAAACATGTGAGTATCATCATAAAAGTAGCATGGAACATAAGAAATTATCGATACGTTGGAGACGTATCAGACGCTCGACCGCCGTCGGATCTAGTTCTAATCGTGCGGCCCGCATTTGATCTTACCGGTTCGGGCGTTATGACCCACTGACGCGTGGGACCTAGCGTCAGACGGCCCGCTGCGTGCGAGACGCGCTAGCTGGGCCGGCCCAGTTCTTTTTCTCCATTTCTGGCCCATTCTCCTTCCCGCGCTAGCCCAATAATTCAAATTCGAATAGTTTGATTTTATTCAAATTGCTTACTGGTGCCAATTTCAAAATTTAATAACTTCAAATCTACAAATCAAATTTGATGAATTTCATATCTTTGGAAATCTTATGAAATTATCTAAACAACTACACTGGCCTCAACCCTAGATTCATTGTAGAATTAATGTAGTAAAAATAACAAGGCATGGCCTTTTCAAACTTCAAACATTTATTAAAAATCAACCATAAATGCTTTTGAGTTGATTCCAACTCTCAAAAATCACAATTCATATTGTCTATCTGAATATGTAAAAAAAACATGACATAATTACTTCATAGGATCATGGTCTAGATTAAATAGTGGCTATATGGCTATTTCTAGTCCATTTAAATTGTCAAAACTATTTATTAAATCATATGAGAGGTATTTCTCTCATTTAAATCATTGTCTCAAGTAATCCAACATGAGGTAGGGACCTTGGTATATATTATCTCATGTGATATTATTTGGTGATATTAAGTTGTTAATGAGATAGTATTAAATTGCATGAGGTATATTACCTCATTTAAATCATTTTCCCAAACGATGATTATGAAGTGTTGACCTTGGTCAACATGGGTTCATACATTATTATTTGAGGAGATTAAATGTTAACAAGATTCAATGTGAGGAAATTATTTCTCCAAAGAACTAAATAGAAACCCTAATCAATATTTGTAATAAGAGGAAATTATTTTTCTTAAAAAGAAAACAAAGTCAACCAACATGTTAACAATGTGGTGATACTAGAATAGCTTGTGTGAACCATTTGTGTGCTTAGTGTAGCCCTTAAGAATTGTTTGGTGATTGTATACCTCGTATCCGTGTATAGACGCTTGTACCGAGGAATACCAGGAGGAGGAGGTCTACTTCCAGGAAGAAGAAGACCACTTTGATCAGTACACCAACCAAGGCAAGCTAATATTCTTGCAAGTTGCCCTAGTGCAAAGCTCTACAAGAGCAAGGCACCATCACCTTCTACTTTATGCTTAATGATCCTATCCCAAGTTTTTACCTTACAAGTTTTTGACTTTGGTTTATCAAAGTATATTTTTGATTCATGATTCACTTGTTCTAACTATGGAGTAGTACAAGAGCATCACACTTAGCCTAGAAAGCTATAAGCTAGTTAGAACCCCTCATGACTAGTTGCTAGTGCTAAAAGCTAAAAGTGACTACTCTAGATGGGAACATGTGAAAACCAATGACTTTGAAAACCTTGGAATGATGAGTCATTCTATTGAAAGATTTTAAAGGTGAATGTGACTTATGAATGACATGGTGAACTTTACAAAATCTGATGGTTGGGTTCGGATGCGATACCATTCCAATTTTTGAGTACCCCCACAATACCTGATTATGGGTATGACTTAACTGGAAGTTTATGTGTCTTAGTATGGGTTCCCTCTAAACAAGCGTCATAGGGGTTATGCTGAGGCTGCCTCCGTTGAAAGTGAAATGATGTGAAATGACGTGAAATGAGGTGAATGTCCAGCCCAAGCCCTGTGCAGTTCCCAGGTTGACGGCTTGTCTTCACTGGGAGGCCAAACTCATGGGGAGAGGTGCCTATACTAGGATATGTAAGTGAAAGGTTATGGTTGATGATCCGCATACTGAGTATGATTATTCAGGGTTATCCCTGACGGATGTAATCAAAAGTTGTGGCACAAGTGTACAACCTCTGCAGAGTGTAAACCTATTCGAATAGCCGTGTCCACGGTTACGGACGATTGGAATGGCCATATTGTTCCGTTGTCAGATGTTTTCTTAAAAAGGAATGATGAATTGAATGGTGAACTTGACTTGATCACAACTGAGTTGTGGGAATGACACTAATGTTCCCACTTGAGTTAGTTAGCAACTGAAGAGTCTTTTACTAAATGCTTATGAATTAAAATTAGCTTTATGCAAATAAACCTAGAGCTTAGCACCCTCTTAATAAAATTGATGGTACTTACACTAGTATTAGTTTGCGAGTACTTTAAAAGTACTCATGGTTGTGTCCCTGGCTATTCAAATGGCCAGACTATGAAGAGGAGTACCAGAACCAAGATGGTGGACAGCAGGACGTCTATGACAACTAGGACTACTCCTGACGTCAATAGTTGCCTGTGGAACAGAGGGACCATGACCGCTACTTCGCTTCTGTTATGTGTTTTGTATCTGGATCTCTAGATCCACTATGTTGTAAGACTGGATCATGTGATCCTCTTTTTGTAAGACGATTATGGTATGTGATGAATGATGTGTTGTGATATCAATCTATTATGTCTCGCAAAAACAATATTCCTGGGATTGCGATGTACGGCATAATAGGCATCTGGACTTAAAAATCCGGGCGTTGACACCCTTTAGCCTGGCGATTTAACTAGCCAGTTATTCTAGGATGATCTACTGGTGCATCTTGCGGGCACTGGCTTGGTACTCTGGTGTCTAAGTATAAGCTCTTCCTTCGCTGGCAGGCTGTTGTTTACCCATCTCTAGGTATCTGGTTACCCATGACCCCGTCAGAGGCGCACGCGGGCGTGAAAAGTTAAAGTGGTCACAGGATCTTCGTCTGGTGCATCTTGTGCCTACTACTCGTTAACCGGTGGCTAGGGACGTGGTGATGCGTTGCACTTTCCTAACCGGCTTCTCCTGTATGCGAGGCAGGACACAGTGGCATCATTTGGTACCCAAAAAGGTAGAAAAAAACTAGTCTCGCGGTTGTCCACTTGGATGGCCAAGTCTTCGGATGACTTGCTAGTGAAGCATTGCCAGGAATCTAGAGAGGCACTGTCCCATCGCATGACAGTTCTGTCAGGATTCTGCCCATTTAAACTGGTGCATCTATAAGTCTAATCGTCTGTTTGCGTGATCACCTTGATCGATGTGGTTACTAGGGCCGTGATGATGAAGTTGCCTCAGAAACTGCAGGTCTTATGCGTGTAGTGGGTGGTTTTAATGCCCACATCCCATCAATCCGGTTCATGTGGGGCATGGTGTGGTGCGATGGTTCTCAAACTCCGTCGAGCCCACAACACCTTTTATTTAATTTCCTAGCTTCCGAGTGATTGGGAACTAGCTTCTTCTTCATCCATCAACCTTCCTCTCTTTCCTCTTCTTCTTTGCCTCCAATGCTTCTCCTTCTACTTAATGGCGAAAAAGTGTCAAGGGTCGGTAGTGGCACCTACGGCCCTGACCGGTTTGGAGATTGAAGGGCCACTAACCCACTCCTCAATAGTGTCTTGGCGCATACCTGATGATGAACATGGAACCCATCATCCAACTGGGGAACACGTCCTCTTCACCTTCTTCCTGATGCATCATGAATGTCCTAAGCGTTCCAGTCAACTCCTTCTTTCAGGAGATTTTGTCTTGGTAAGGCATTCAGTGCACCATCTGACTCCTACCAGCATATTCGGGCATCGTGTTTTGCAAGCATTTTTGAGGTATATTTATAACCCACAAGTATAGGGGATCAATTGTAGTGCCATCCAAATATAAAAGGTTATCGAATCCACGTGGAGCTGAAGGTATTGGTTATCAAATTCAACAAAGAAAACAGTAAAACATGCAAGGATTTGTACTTTCTAGTGGAGCTGAAGGTATTGGTTATCGAATCCACGTGGAGCTGAAGGTATTGGTTATCAAATGCTCTTTTCTGAGAAAGCTCAATCCTCTCTTCGGCAAGAGGACAAGCTTTGGTGTGTTATTATATGATATAATTAGCGTTCCCAAAGATGACATAGACTTCATGGCATAAAGATTTCTAGTACAACATGATAAATATTTTGTCAAGTTTTATTGTTATAGAATGGAGTCTAAAATAGGTACAGCCATAAGTATGATCAACCACACCTCTAATGATTGGTTCTAAAGATATTTACATGTTCCAACCAAGGATTCATTAGGACATAAATTTCCAACCACTGCCTTAATTAAGTTCTGAGGTTCCCAATCATATAAACCCTCCTAATGCAACTTTAAAGATCTAGACAAGGTTTCTATCATCTCCTGTCATACATACTCCTTTTTATTACACTAAGATGCAGCTCTATGGGCCCATATAGGTGAAGTAACACAAAATCAACATTCGTATGTGACCATCATAGAAACACATAAAAGTACAAAACTTGACCAAATATTCATGACATATTTTATAGAAATCATAGCCAATCCATCTTATCCCTCCGGAACATGGAGAACTAGGGTTGGACTTATATACTATTTTGGTACAAGGAGGGAGATGAATGAATGAGGTGACTGTCGAGGAGGATGTCAATGGCGATTCGTACGACGTACTTAGGCAACTCTCGACTGGGATCCTCAGAGCTTGGGATAGTTGGGGTGGGGCTTTGTGTTGTTTTGCTCGTTCCAACTTTGTTAGTTAGATGTGATTTGAATTAATGAGCTAATGATCTGCTCGTGGGACTCCCTAGATTGCTTGTTTAGCTCTATAAGGATATTAATCTAAAATTATTGTTTGGCTTTGTTTGTTAGTGTAACGAGCCGAGCTAAACGAGTCAAGCAGACGAGCGCTCATTCGGTTCATTGATATTCTAATTAAAGGTTATGATTCAGTTGATAGGTCATGTTTTGTTATATGTGTGATATATGTATATCGGGCATAAATGCATCTAGGCAGATTGTCACACACAGTTGGGTGGAATTTCTTCAAGTAGCGATTCATTGATGACTCGGGGTAGGAGATTTCCTTCCTAAGTCTCCACAAGATAAGAGTTGCTAGGTACAATCATCACAACTCGAATTCGTTTCTTACTTTCTTCTCAATTAACAAGGTTACCATTTGCCGAACTACTATGTTTGAGAGTCTATCGAAAGTATAACTTTGTAGACTAAGTCGCTGATTTGGAAGTACTTTAGCCGGACCCATTTTGTTGTAAGTTTTCTCTTCCCGCAACTTCTCTTTCTCGATGTCCTTTAAGGCCATCAAGAATTTGTCGGTCACTTTATCAATGATGTCGAACATCAAGTGTTTTGGCTTCAAAGAGTTGCCTAGGTCCTCATCCTCATACTGCCGCCCCGTTGCGATGTGCTCCACCATGATAGGATCCTTTCATGACTCCAACTTCACGCGCTACCACATGGTGCCGCCACACCAGTCCTTCACTTCCACGCATACAACTCTCCCTTGAAGGGCGGCTCCTACACGCGCCTCTCCGCGCCATAGAATTGGATGTGGTTGTTCTACGGCGCTGGGAGTTCTTTGGATTTGCATCATAGCAAGAAAATGTCTGCTACAAACATTATGTGGATTTGCATCATAGGAGGAACTTTTTTGCTACAACCGTTTTGCACCATACATTAGGTGGATTTGCATCATAGGAAGAAATTGTTTGTTGCCGAAAGCGAGCGACGTTGCTACCAAAAGCGGGCGGCATTGCTACCCACAATGCTCGACAATGCTATCGGCAGTGAGCATCATGTTTGGGGACTTTGTTGCGGGATTTGCTACATACTCATTTTTGGGTAAATTGTTGTTTCTGAAATGTTGCAATGCATTTTGCATGTTTTAAACCCACTGGGAGGAAAATACTACTATGATGCCACAGTAGTACAATTTTTTTGCTACGAGGTCTCTGGTGAGTTCTATGTTCGACGGGTGTTTTTCTTTTGTTTTTTTGAATCATTTTGTAGTACATAGAAGCAAAAGCGGAAGCCTTTTTCTTCAAATAAGCATTTACAGGATTTAGGTGGGAATTAGCTTTGTTACAATAGCATAATATTTTGCTCCGATCAAAACATTGTTTGCTTCATACTAACATTTGCGGGATTATGGGGCTAACTGAACACGTGTCGCCTTCTAGATCCCACGAAGTGTCTGATCTCCGGAACGCCCAGTACTCCCCTTCAATCTGTTATCATCAATCCTGTTGTATATCTATCTAGCAATGGCACCCTGGTCTAACTGAGATGTGATAAATCGTTTATATTTTTGCATAGTACACGATCCAACAAAACTGCAAGTGCATCAACGTGCCCAGATTATGTATTTATTCCAAAAAAGGAAGAACCACCACTTCTTACATACCGCTCCACCATAATACATAATAGTTCACTCCATACTATGCATCACGACTTAACTTAGTTCACTACATGCATCATGATTTAACTTAGTTCAGTACTCCATCATCACTTTATCCATTACATCAGTTACTCATAAGTTTTAAAACAAAAGGCCTCATGGCCCGGCTTTATAAATAAATGGAGTGAAATCCATTGCATCAATTACTCACAAGTCAACACGGTTACTGCATGTAGTCCATCAAGGACCAATCAACCCTCACCTGGAACTTCCCATCACCACACCAAGTTTCCCCTTGATCTGCACCAGTGCGGGATGGAGTGAAATCAATGGTTTGTTCTCCCAGAACACCACCAGCCTTATTATGAATGTGAAACACCAACTTTCTGCTCAATAGACACAGAGTCATGACACGGCGACGGAGTGTGATAGCTCCACTTTCATCACATGTCACCACACCATCCGCCTCGCTATCATGAATCACAATACTTTGGTCGATGCCCGAGATGCCAACAGTAATGGTTCCATAGAATTGCCCCTCAAGAAGCTTGATTTCAAAGGTGCCCTCGACTGAGTTTAGAACAGTTGCAAATCTCACCTCCACACTGCTGAGCCAGCTATCAAGGGTGTCACTTGTAACCACCAAATCGTTCTCCCTAGACAGTACTCGCCCATCGATGCTAAGTAGACCCTTGCTAAATTGCCTATCTGGATACACTCCATCTTCCTTGATCTTAAGATCTATCTCTAGATAGATAAAATCAACCAAGACAAGGCCTCGTCCTGGGCCAGTTAAAACCAACACTTCATCCTGTGAAAAGAATTGCACCAAAGATAAGAGTATATTCTGAACTGCTGATTTAAAGCGTCAAAGAAGAGATACAGAAGATGACTATGTCGATGAACAACGGCCATTTTTATGATGACTCCATTTGGATGTTTCATAACAGTTGATATCAAATGCATTGCGGAATAAAATAAAAACCAATTGGATTGAACTTTTGGAGTAAGAAGGTACCTTTAGCTTGATGGGCTGGCAATCATCTCTACCATGTTGGAAGAGATAAATGCACTTGTAGTCGATGCTGTCTCTGGCAATGACAGTGCCATAGATATTGAGAGGGAAGCCTACGTCTGATGAGACTATGCCGACCGAGAGGATGTTTGCAGAGTCTTCTAGCCCAAACTCATCTTCGTACTTACTATCTGTATATCGCATTGGAGGGACAGGCGCTGCGATGGCAAAACAAAAAAGATAAACTGTCATATATGAAAAGGGAAAAAAATCTACCAAATTATGTCACCTCAATAAATTTTCTGAAATTATTATTTACTTTCCATTGCTATCCAACTGACTTAACCCATCTAATATTCTTTTTTCACCTCCGATATAATTTGAAGAGAAAATTTGCTATATATACTAAATTAGTGTAAGGCATTTGCTCCAATACAACCTCCTTCACTCTAGATTGCTTTATACCCCTTCATCATTAATACTAGACGGGTATACGTAGCCCTGCACTATGATCTATCTAAATTGTACGAATATGCTGCATACTTATGGATACGAGTATGTATGTATGCCGGCTCATCGGTGGCGAGTCTTCCACGTGGTCGCGGTCGTGGCCGGCGGACAGGAGGGATGACAAGGCGGTGCTGTCCGGCCACGAGGCACTGCGAGGCGGCTCTGGCCAACACGAGCCTCAACGGTGCAGGCTGGACGGTGACGCCATGAACGGCCAAACAATCAAGGGAAATTTAGCCGGACCATCCGACTCAGTGAGAACAAGCCTAGCCGGACCGTCTGGCACCCTTTTGACATCCTCGCCGGACACACGCCATATAGTCTTGCGATACCCGCGTTGGAATATCTTTCCGGGGCAGTTGCGAGGTTGACCAGCGGCAGGGGTGATCGCGAGGTTAGCTGGTGACGGCAGTGATCGGCGCTAACACGTACATCAAGATGGATCCCATTGTACCCCTCGCGTTGAATAGAGGTTGAAGAGTACGGTATGCTTATACATGGGCATACAGAGTTTCGGATTTGGGTTTGAACATGGGCTTAAATGGTACAGGTTATGTTTGGTTGAGTTTGAGGGAGGAGTTTCTACTAAAGCAAGCTAATGTAAACTTCAACAAAAAGCGCTCATTCATGTTGTGAGGTGATATATGAATCCAATCCAAACATGATCTAGACTAGGACAAAACCCGTGCTTCGCTACGGCCTAACCATAGACCTGAATATAAAATAACTAGCACAATCGCGGGTTATCTTATATTGAAAATTGTAGCTATTGTGATAAATGGAAATACGTTATTATAGAAACTGCGAGCTTAGTTATATATATTCATTTGGACATCTTTCTAAACATTTTACTGCTGCGGTTTTCGATGTTACCCAATTTTTAATTTAGGTGTGCACGGACTTGGGATAATGTGATGAACGACGCTGGCGGGGCATCCAACTTACACTCTTGTCAATGAGGGTTTTGAACATGATCGTATCCGACACGTGGAAATCAAAGAACATAAGCACCACTTTAGTAAAATTCTCATGGGTACAACCCTGTTAGCGTTGCGTAAACCACGGTGGCAGCCCTTTTTCCCTCCCCTGCCGCGAGCTCCACAATCGGACTTTCTTCGCCAGCTCGGACGACGAGGCCCCTTGCTTGCACTGGCTCGCGCTCGTCCGCCAAGGCAAGTGGAGCGACTACCCCGAGATGTCATATTTTTGGACGTCGTACTCGCCGCCCTTGCGTCGAGCACGCTGCTGCCAGATGGGTTGAACCCCAGGCGACCCACCCGCTGGGCGCGATATTGACCTTGACCTCCCGCCGCGCCCGACACCAAACCAAAGTTTCCAGAAATCCGAGTCATCCGGGTCGAGGAACGGGGTCGCGGGTCGCCACGTCGGGGAACAAGTTTCGAGAAGGGCATACATCTCCGGTACGCTAATTCGGGCCGTGGATCGGGATCCACTTCATTTTAGGTCGCTGAGCCTGGTTCAATAAGATGGGCGGTCGGTTGACTTCTGTACTCACACATCTCATTGGATCAGATAATTATTTTTTCACGAAAAGATAAAACTCAGTAACTAATAAGATTATTGTGGAGCCCATGGGTCAGCCGGTAGCCCAGTACTAAGCTGACCACGTGAGTTGATTCACTACTCACGCATTCTTGTTTCCTCCCCAGGAAGACGAAGCAGCGAGAAAATCCCCAAATTCCTTTGTCTATTCCAGTCCAGCGGGGCCTCAGCCGGTCGAAATTAAACCTCCCCTACACAAGCGACCAGGCGGCGACGACGCCGACGGATGAACGAACCAGGGCAGGCCGTAGTTCGGCCTTTGGTGGCGTCGTGACACTAAGACCATCCGGTCAGCCGTAGCCCGCCAGCGTACAAATCAGTGGCAGTACAGAGATAGAGCATACGGCGCACGGGCAGATCGACTCGTGGATGCACTGCGATGGGATGCCTATCCCTGGTATGCACTCATCTACTTGCAATCTTGGGTACAGCAGTCAGCAGCCATCGAAGGGGATCCTGACCCGGCCATCGAATGCTGTCGACCTGCTCTCGACCCCGACCCTGGAATGGTTCGGCCGCGCTGGATGCGGCTACTCGCATGGAGCTTGCCACAATGGTTATGGCCTTATGGGCCGTGGCCATGCGGGAGAGGCCACGCGTGCCAACGGACGCTGCCACAGGAGGTCCAAACCGCGCACCTGGCGGCCGCTCTTGTGGGGGAAGCCGCGCCGTTGGCCGCCCCGCGCGCGCTGGACGCTGACCTGGGTGGGGTTGATCTCCGGCGGGGACTAATGAGGTTGAGAGGAGGGCGATACAGGGCCACGCATCCGTCCGCGAGCGAGGCCGCCGCCTGCCTCGACCTCCCTTCGCTTCTAGCAGTCCACGCTGCTACACCTCTCCTTTTTTGGGGTGTCGGTAACCGCCATTCGCCTGCGAACGAGCGTCGGATGCAGGGAGGGTATTTGTTGGTCTATTGTCCAAACGAACCAGGCTTCCGTCGGGAGGATGCGCGTAGAGTCAACACCCCTAGCCTAGGCGGAGCAGGAAGCTAGGGGCACGCGCCACGACGGAGAAACGAAACGTTTTTTCACTTGCGGATGGCAATGGTGGGTAATTTCTCTTTAAGTTTATGGGTAAATCGGTCAAAAAGCGAGGACGTACCACGGTTGCATTGCAATTTAATAGTAAAGAAGATAAATGAATTCAGAAGATTCGTATTTTAGCGCCACTAATGAAACGCCCTACGGTGGTAATCTGAATTAAGTTCATGTTCATACTGAGCCAAAATAAAATAATAATGGATGAAGGTAGAGGCCACACTTGCACTTCCCAATAATGTTATGACCGAAACAAAACAGTCACGGATGAAGAGATACTCACACTTTTCATTGATGTCGAAGACAGAGAAGTCTCTAAGAAAAAACCGGGTGTAGACCTTGTGCCCCACCTTGGGGTCGTACTCGAGTATTGAGTCCCTGACTTCTTTGTGCGCCTTGGCTCTCCGCTCATTCTCTGCTTCCTTTTGCTCCTTCTCCTCTTTATTTCGGCGTTGCCTCTCCATCTCCTCCTTCGCCCAGCCCACCCATGTAGCCTCATGGTAACCAAAGGGTTTGAAGCCCTCCACCTCAAACTTGTCCTCCAACTTCTCTACAGACGACTTGCCGTAAACATGAGGCTCAAGATCCTCCACATCAAACTCGTAATCCAACTCCTCTACAGACGCCATGATGATGAAGCTAATGCCGATGAACCCAAGTCGCTGCCGCCTGCCGGGGCAGATGATGCTAACCCTGCCGCGCCGCTGTAGAGGCCTGTTTGTTGGTTCTTAATTTCTTATCGAGTTGCTGCTATGGGCTGGGCCAAGGCAGCCTATGAGTTGTAAAAGAAAGGCTCCAACCCCCTCCACCTCAAACTCGTCCTCCAGCTTCTTTACGGCCGCCTTACCGTAAACAAAAGGCTCAAGATCCTCCACATCAAACGCGTACTCCAGCTCCTCCACCAGACACCATGACGAAGCTAGCGCCGAAGAACCCAAGTCGCCGCCGGCGCTAGCTGATGATGCTAACCCTACAGCGCCGCTGTCGATCGAAGCCTGCCTGACCCGTTTCCTCTTATTTGTTGGTTCTTATCGTGATGCCGCTATGGGCTGCAGGGCCAAGGCAGCCTACGCAACCTCTCTTGTTACAAGCTGACAGGTCTCCGTTGCCAACACAGAAAAGCCCGTTTCCAATACGAAAAAATACAAGTACTTGGGCTAAAAGTCGAATCCGAAAATTTAGAGGACACCTAGCTTTCCGCTTCGCTCTCTCATCCCTCGTCCCACAATCGTTTACTATACGTTCTGGTGGTCTTGCGGTGCCCTTATCTGGTTGAACAATTAATATACAGTGCATGCATGTGTAGGCTACAGCTTCTGATGAATATCTACACCTACATGCACGGTGGTGTCGATCGAGCATGCACCAGGAAGCTGGCCCTGCCGGAGCTCAATGCCATGTGCCCACCAACACTGGACCGGATTGGAGATCGCATATGGGAGACCTGAACCTGACCTCAAGCTGGGCTGCGCTGCTGTGTCAATTAAGGGAGAAGAAACTGCACTGCACTGCATGCGCGGGTCTTCTACTGACAGACAGAGATAAGATTGGCCATGCATTGTGCCACTTGCTAATCCAACTAGAAAATACCCCGCACGTTGTTGCGGAAGTTTTTGCATTTCAAAAATAGTGCGAAAGAAGTATGTGCATAGAGAGGAGAAAATGAAGATGAAATTGAAGTTAAGATCTTGACGCTTACATTTTTGATGCGTGGAAACACAATTAGGCATATGCAAACGTAATAAAATCTATCACTAAAATAACGTCCCACACCCGGTAGTCTGTTCAGGCTTTTAAATCGTTGCGGTTTACACTGTATAATATATAGAATGAGCAGTGTGTACATTTGGTCTTGAAGCAAGTGTACTTCTGCCAATAATGTTTCTTTGAAGATCGCAAATTTGTCCTAAACTACTATTCACACTCACAGTCTCACATAAAAAAGGGTTATATTTCAGATTAGGTCTTTAAGAGAACAACGGATCCAATAGCCCGCCGATACATAAAGAATAATTAGGCGATTAGCTAAACTTGTAAACTCAATAATAGCTCCTGCATGATTCTTTTCAAAGTCCACACACCTTCCACCAAATAAGGTTTAAATTCTTATACATAATTCTGATACATTATACACCACTGTTGTAAAAATATCTAGGAAAGCAAGAGTATTATATCATCAGCCTCTGTAATTGACGCCTTGAAATAGTCTCAGCAGAAGTTTCTAGAAACACATCTTCATTGATTCCTTAGAGGATCACTTCTCCAGTTGCAGGCCACAATTTGCCTTTTAATGTTAACAAACTGCACAACTTCAAAAAGTACATTTTTGTAGTAATTGAATTGAATTTACAACCAGTGTATGCTAAAATAGAGCAAATAATATTATGTCAAGTAATAACAACATCAAAACTCCTGAGAACAAAAAAAATATTGATACATGCTCATGTGGGTGAAGAGCTTTTATCTCACTACGGGAAAATCAGGCGCTGCCGTGCAGCCAAACTTTGCCGTGAGCTGCCGCACGGCAAAGATTTCTTTGCCGTGCGTAGCAAGAAGAGCGCACGGCAACGAAAAAATGCACGGCAAAGTATGAGCGCAGCGCACGGCAAAGAAACGTATCACGGCAAAGAAAGATATGGCGCACGGCAAAGAAATTTCTCACGGCAAAGAATGGGAGCAGCGCACGGCAAAGATTTTCGGACGGCAAAGACCCTGCAAGCCGCACGGCAAAGAAAGAGCGCACGGCAAAGGCCTGGGCACTGCCGTGCAGCCAAACTTTGCCGTGCAGACAGACAAGTTGCACGGCAAAAGGTCCTTTGCCGTGCGCTTCTCCCTTTGCCGTGCGCCAATCTACATTTTTTTTGTTTTTCTAACTATTTTATTTCATCTACTACTTATATTTATTTTGTTAATTAGTTTTTCTTTTTGATGACTATTTATTACACTATGTGAAATACAAAATTAGTCTCCATGCTCATCCCCCACATATATCAGGGTTCCGTGTTCGCGGCCGTCCCCCTCCTTCCCCCCAAAACAGCGGGACGGCGGGTCTACCCCCTAGATTTCTCCACGCGACGTTCCACCAATATACCTTTTCATAGTTTTAGGTTTGTTTAGTCCATGGACATATGGAAAACCATGTGTGGTACCCTTTGGCACAGTCTAGCCCCCGATATACCCGCGGCGGGACACTTCACCGTACACGTCCAGAATCATAAGTGTTATCGCCCGAAGGTGAGGAATGTCAGACCGGGGATCCATGCCATGCACCATTTGGTGAATTACACCTAGCATCACACTTTGAAACATAGAATAGGTCCACATGCAAGGTTTGGTGGGGTTCCGGTGCTCCGGCGGTCGTTATCCCCCTCCTCCCCCCAAAACAGCGGAACGTGTGCCCCGGCGGGTCTACCCCCCTAGATTTCTCCGCGCAAGGGTGCACCAATGTAACTTTTCATTCTTTTAGGTTTGTTTAGTACATATACACATGGAGAACCAAAGATTGGGACCCTTTGGCACATATACCAGCAGCTAGAGCCATTATCACACGATCGACGGTGTGCCTGGTCTACTGGTTAGGGTTAGGTGTAGGGTTAGGGCTAGGGTTTAGGGGCTAGGGCTAGGGTTTAGGTTAAAGGGTAAGTATTTATGGTTAGGTATAGGTTTAGGGTTTAGGGTTAGGGTTAGGGTTTATGATGCATGGTTCTGCAGCTCCGGCGTCTTGTGGTTGGGTTGTAGTGCGGTTTTGGGCGCTCTCCTCCGATGTTTAGGGTTTAGGGTTTAGGGGAGCTACTTTTGCACCATTAGACCTTGCACCACACTTTGACACATATCATAGGTCCACATGCAAGGTTTGGTGGGGTTCCGGTGCTCCGGCGGTCGTTATCCCCCTCCTCCCCAAAACAATGGAACGTGTGCCCTGCCGGGTCTACCCCCTAGATTTCTCCGCGCGAGGGTGCACCAATGTAACTTCTCATTATTTTAGGTTTGTTTAGTACATATACACATGGAGAACCAAAGATTGGGACCCTTTGGCACATATACCAGCTAGAGCCATTATCACACGATCGACGGTGTGCTCGATCTCATCGTTAGGGTTAGGTGTAGGGTTAGGGCTAGGGTTTAGGGGCTAGGGCTAGGGTTTAGGTTAAAGGGTAAGTATTTATGGTTAGGTTTAGGTTTTTGGTTTAGGGTTAGGGTTAGGGTTTATGATGCATGCTTCTGCGACTCAGGCGTCGTGGTTTAGGGATTTAGAGGGGTTTAGGGCTCGAAGCCTCCCAGTTTAGGGTTTAGGGTTTAGGGGAGCTACTTTTGCACCATTAGACCTTGCACCACACTTTGACACATATCATAGGTCCACATGCAAGGTTTGGTGGGGTTCCGGTGCTCCGGCGGTCGTTATCCCCTCCTCCCCAAAACAGTGAACGTGTGCCCCGGCGGGTCTACCCCCTAGATTTCTCCGCGAGGGTGCACCAATGTAACTTTTCATAGGTTTAGGTTTGTTTAGTCCATGTACAAATGGAAAACCATGTGTGGCACCCTTTGGCACAGTCTAGCCCCGATATACCGCGGCGGGACACTTGAGCGTACACGTGCGGGGAATCTGTTAAGTGTTATCGCCGAAGGTGAGGAATGTCAGACCGGGATCCATGCCATGCACCATTTTGTGAATCACACCTTGCATCACACTTTGACACATAGAATAGGTCCACATGCAAGGTTTGGTGGGGTTCCGGTGCTCCGGCGGTCGTTATCCCCTCCTCCCCCAAAACAATGAACGTGTGCCCCGGCGGGTCTACCCCCCTAGATTTCTCCGCGCGAGGGTGCACCAATGTAACTTTTCATTCCTTTATGTTTGTTTAGTACATATACACATGGAGAACCAAAGATTGGGACCCTTTGGCACATATACCAGCAGCTAGAGCCATTATCACACGATCGTCTGTGTGCAGGGTCTACTGGTTAGGGTTAGGTGTAGGGTTAGGGCTAGGGTTTAGGGGCTAGGGCTAGGGTTTAGGTTAAAGGGTAAGTATTTATTGTTAGGTTTAGGTTTAGGGTTTAGGGTTAGGGTTAGGGTTTATGATGCATGCTTCTGCAGCTCCGGCGTCGTGGTTTAGGGATTTAGAGGGGTTTAGGGCTCGAAGCCTCCCCAGTTTAGGGTTTAGGGTTTAGGGGAGCTACTTTTGCACCATTAGACCTTGCACCACACTTTGACACATATCATAGGTCCACATGCAAGGTTTGGTGGGGTTCCGGTGCTCCGGCGGTCGTTATCCCCCTCCTCCCCCAAAACAGCGGGAACGTGTGCCCCGGCGGGTCTACCCCCCTAGATTTCTCCGCGCGAGGGTGCACCAATGTAACTTTTCATAGGTTTAGGTTTGTTTAGTCCATGGACATATGGAAAACCATGTGTGGCACCCTTTGGCACAGTCTAGCCCCGATATACCCGCGGCGGGACACTTCAGCGTACACGTCCGGTGAATACTGTAAGTGTTATCGCCCGAAGGTGAGGAATGTCAGACCGGGGATCCATGCCATGCACCATTTTGTGAATCACACCTTGCATCACACTTTGACACATAGAATAGGTCCACATGCAAGGTTTGGTGGGGTTCCGGTGCTCCGGCGGTCGTTATCCCCCTCCTCCCCCCAAAACAGCGGAACGTGTGCCCCGGCGGGTCTACCCCCCTAGATTTCTCCGCGCGAGGGTGCACCAATGTAACTTTTCATTCCTTTATGTTTGTTTAGTACATATACACATGGAGAACCAAAGATTGGGACCCTTTGGCACATATACCAGCAGCTAGAGCCATTATCACACGATCGACGGTGGGCCCGGTCTCCTGGTTAGGGTTAGGTGTAGGGTTAGGGCTAGGGTTTAGGGGCTAGGGCTAGGGTTTAGGTTAAAGGGTAAGTATTTATTGTTAGGTTTAGGTTTAGGGTTTAGGGTTAGGGTTAGGGTTTATGATGCATGCTTCTGCAGCTCCGGCGTCGTGGTTTAGGGATTTAGAGGGGTTTAGGGCTCGAAGCCTCCCCAGTTTAGGGTTTAGGGTTTAGGGGAGCTACTTTTGCACCATTACACCTAGCAGCACACTTTGACACATATCATAGGTCCACATGCAAGATTTGGTGGGGTTCTGGTGTTCCGGCGGTCGTTCTCCCCTCCTCCCCCCAAAACAGTAAACGGGTGCCCCACGGGTCTACCCCTAGATTTCTCCGCGCCGGTGCAACTATGTACATTTTCATTCTTTTAGGTAAGGATTTATGGTTAGGTATAGGTTTAGGGTTTAGGGTTAGGGTTAGGGTTTATGATGCATGGTTTTGCAGCTCCGGTGTTTCAAAGACGCATAGTCATCGATCATCGCATGCCGGCCTGGCATGACAGGATACGATCTACTGAGGAGGGTCAAGGTAAAGATATTTGCATAGCCTTTATTCTTGCTCTGCTAATTTGAGCATGCATTCATTCATTTCATAGCATGGTACACATTTTCCTCCTTCTCTTCACGATCGAGTCTTATTTACGGCTTTCTCTCAAGTTAGTAGTTGTATTCTATATATGTAACCTCCTACAATGGTTTTGAGTGAACCAAAGCATACTATCTAGCCTCAAATACCTTATATCAATGTCAGCACTAAAGGGTACAAAATCATCCTAGCAACCTTATAAATGAAATGATAAAAAAAAAAAAATCGTTGTCTTGTGCGCAGCGCACGGCAAAGAAGCTTACCGCACGGCAAAGGCCGCCCTGCGCACGGCAAAGGGGCGCCGCACGGCAAAGGCTCTTTGCCGCACGGCAAAGAACCCCGCACGGCAACGATTGCGGATAAGAAAACCTGGTCGGGACGCGCCTGAGCCACAAAAACGCGCGCCCTCTCTCGTCCCCCTTCTCTGCGTCGTCCGCCGCCTCGTCCGCCGCCTCGCCGCCGCCTCGCCCGCCGCCTCGCCTTCGCGGCCTCGTCCATCCACCTCGCCGCCTCGCCCGCCTAGACCCCATCCACCTCGCTCGCCGCCTCGCCCGCGCGCCCCGCGCACACCGCCCCTCCCAGCCGTCGCAGCCGGCACCGCCACCTCCCGCCACCGGCCGCCCTGTCCTGCTGCTCGCCCCGAGCTCGCCCGTGGCCTCGCCCCTTCTACTCGCCCCGACCCGCCTGCCCCGTCCGCCGTCGCCGCCTCGGCCAGTCTCCCGCGCGACAGTATGGCTCCCGGCCTTCTCTTTTTTTGCCTATTTTAGCCTATCATTGGATTGAGGGTCGAGCAGCGAGAATGGTGTGGTCTGCTGCGTGCGCAGCATCTGATATTGAGAAGAGAGAAGAGAATAGAGAGATTTAGTATGCGGACAATAGTGTTATATTAATTCGGTAGTTGCAAGAAATTAATATCTTTGCGAGATTTAGTATCATGGCAAAGTTTTAAATCGAGAGAGTCTGAGCGATGAGACATCCAAATCGAATATCTAATAGGAGTATATATATTTTCCGTAGCAACGCACGGGTATTGTGCTAGTTGATATAGGGTAGTTATAAAATAATTAGCATGCAAATAGGAGGGAGTGGTGCTAGTCGATGATAGCGAACGGGGGTTAATAGAAAGTTAGAGTTGTGGAGGCGATGTTGTATGTCGCGGAGTGTTGGCCAACGAAGAGATGACATATGAAGTGTTGGATTGGTTGATGCGTAAGAAGTAATACAGGCGTTGGAGTGGGAGACTTGAGATTGCTTTGCGGTTGGATGCTTCCGTCCTATCCTATCCCATATGAAGCGATAGAAATCAACCAATGACTATTTTTAAAAAGTCGTGTTCACTTGCATGACTATTTTATTTCCTCGGTATGCAGGTGATGCTTCGAGGTGGACACGGGGGGCAGCGTCGCAGGGGTGTTTGACGGGGGGCAGCGTCCCGGATCTTCTTCGGCGATTCTCTCACGCGTCTAGGGTATAAATCTCCCTCCCACCTTTACATGTACCTAGGTTTTCTTTTTGTCTAGATCACCAAGTCCTGTCGCGATACCTAGGCGTCTCTTCCCGACCGTAAGGGTTACGCGGATAAATATGCATTAGTGGTCTCGCATATTATGAACCGTAACTCTTACGGCATTTATCGGGACAGCCGGCGGATGCGTAGTTGGGTACGTTCTCCCAGCTCTACCCCGATCCGAGACAGGATTTCGGTAGCGCCTCCCCGTTGTTCTCCGGATGCACACCCTCTCGGCTTTTTGCCGAGACGTGTATCGGGAGAGCAGCGGGGAGGTGCTGCCGAAATTCTGTCTCGGATCGGGGTAGAGCTGGGAGAACGTACTCAATCTACGGATCCGGCGGCTGCTAGGAGCCCACCTAGTAGAGTTTCAGGTTGATGCACGCGTAAAAAAATAAAGATATGATGCATTTATTTCCTATTTGATATATAAATGCTATGTTCGTCTGTTTTGTTGCTGATTAGAGGATGGATAATCGTGGCTGGATGTACGATGGCAGAATCAGTCAGTGCAACTATACTGATGAATGGGGAGAAAAGACCGAGCAGTTTGTGGATAGGGCGTTTGCCATCCCTACCAGACCTATAAGTGTTTGGTGCCCTTGTAGTAAGTGCGCTAACCGAAAGGCACAGGACAAGGAAACTATGAGTATGCACCTGATCAAGTTTGGGTTCACACCGTCCTACAGGATTTGGACTTACCATGGAGAAAAGGCAAAGAAACGTGCTAGGAAGGAGGTGCGGCAGATTCAACCTAGGGGGGAATATGACACTGGTTTTGATAGGTGCTTAGAAAACTTGGCTAATGGTAATGTGCCTGAAAGCTCTCATGTAGAGGTGGAGACACCTCAGGATGCGGAGACAAGTGAGGACCCGGAGGAAAACACAAAGGAGTACTATGAGGCTCTGTTTGCTTCGCAGAAACCCCTACATGAAAATACAGAGGTTACCCAACTAGATGCCATCGCTCGCCTTATGGCCTTGAAGTGCCATAGGAACTTGTGCAGAGATGGGTTCGATGAACTTCTGGTCATTGTAGGCAGCCTTACGCCGAAAGGGCACCTCTTGCCGCAAAACTTCTACTATTCGACCAAATTGCTCAAAGGTGACCTTAAGATGTCATCTCAGCAGATACACGCTTGTCCAAAGGGATGCATGCTATTCAGAGGAGCACGCTGACACAAATTATTGCATCAAATGCAATTCCTCTAGGTACTTTGAGGTAGACCGCAATGGTGATGGTCGAAGAGGCAGACCACGGTTGCCAAGAATATCCTCCGCTATCTTCCAGTTCTACCGAGGATCCAGCGGCTCTTCATGACCGAGGATACCGCCCAGCAGATGAGGTGGGCCGTGGAAGGAAACAGATACACCGACAAGATGATACATCCGTCGGATGGTACTGCATGGAAGAACTTTGTCAAGAAATTTCCACTGAAAGCAGTGTGACCCGAGGAGCGTAGCGATTGCGATATCAACTCGATGGGTTCAATCCATATGGTATGTCGGCTGCAGATACGATTGTTGGCCGGTTGTTTGTTATTCCCATGAACCTCCCCACGGCATCCGCATGAGATCGAGAGAACATGTTTGTGTCGATGATAATCCCAGGGCCCAAATACCCGGGCAAGAACATGAATGTGTACTGGAACCGCTGGTGGATGACTTGGTTCGTGGCTGGGAAGGTCGCGGGATCCGAACATATGACGCATCAAAGAAGGAGTACTTCGATATGTATGTGTGGTACCACACGTCCTGCATGACCTGCCGCACGTGCTTTGTTGCGGGTGGTGTACACATGGGAAGTGGCCTTGCCCACAGTGCAGACAGGCCGTGACTTTCTTCTGGCTAAACAAGGGAGGCAAGTATTCATGCTTTGATGAAGCTCGACAGTTCCTTGAGCGGAGGCATGCATACAGGAGTGATGTAAAGAGTTTCAAGAAAGGCCGTGTTGTCCGTGGCCCGAAGCCAATTCCGAAGACCGGAACGGAAATCAAGGCCGAGTTAGATGCTCTTCAGCCTAGCCCTGATGGGAATGGTTTCTTAGGATATGGGGAGACACACCAATGGACTCACAAGCCGTGCTTATGGAAGCTCCCTTACTTTGAGTTTCTCGAGCTCCCGCATAACATTGATGTAATGCACACCGAGAAGAATATCAGTGAAGCCATTTGGAGCACGATTGTGGACACTGAGAAGACGAAGGATAACATAAAGGCTCGAATTGATCAAGAAAGGTGGTGTGATAGGCCAGAGTTGAACATGCAGCCACCTAATGGTGCCAAAAAAACTTGGACTAAGCCACACGCTCCGTTACTGCCTCACAAAGGCCCAAAAAAGGGAGGTCTTCCAATGGATGAAGGACTCCTTGTTTTTCCCCGATGGGTTCGCAGCCAAGCTGGATGAGGGGCCTGAACATTGAAACGCTGCGAGTACAAGGACCTGAAGAGTCATGACTACCACATATGGCTTGAGCGGATAATGCCGGTGATGATTCGAGGCTATGTCCCCGAGAAGACTTGGCGAGTGCTAGCGAGGTTGAGTTTTTTCTTCCGCCGATTTGTGCTAGGGAGTTAGACACTAAAGTGATTGAGAAGCTGGATGAAGAGGCACCCGTGTTGCTTTGCGATCTGGAGAAGATCTTTCCTCCGAGGTTTTTAATCCGATGCAACACATGATCCTGCACCTCGCGGAGGAGTGCTTAAAGGGGGGCCCGAATTGGGGCCGTTGGCGCTTTGGTCCCGAGAGAGAAACACAAAAGCTTCGTCAAATGACTGGCAATAAATGCAAGATCGAAGCATCCATAGCCGAGGCAGTCCCCGAACGTGGAGGTGGCAAACTTCACCACTAAGCACTATGATCCCAACATTCCCACAAAGCACAACCCGGTCCTCCGTTACAATGCCGCCAACAATGAAGAAGTACCCAAGCTTAGCATCTTCGTGGGGCTTGGTGGCAAGTCAAGTGGCTCGAAGCCGTACATGAACGGACCTACCCGAGCGGACCTTGATCCACTCGTATGTCTTAAACACCATGGTCGAAGTGAAGCCGTACATCGAGTAAGTGCGAACCATTTAATTATTCGCAAACATTCACTCGTATGTTCGTGGCTAACTCTTCCTCTTTTCATCGGTATAGGAAATTCAAGGCTATACATTGGAAGAATACCCACAGGAGCCTACCCGGAAGAATCCAAGCAAATTTTCGATAAGGGAGGCGGTTTCGGTTTCAGTAGCTGGTTTTGTAATTTGGTACTATTCTATCCAAATTAGCTAGCACTTCCTACATTTATCGGTCATTTCTCGTTCTAAACTTCTTGTGCTAAACTTGTAGGCAAGAACTGACAAAGAGATGAAGTCAGAGCTAAGAAAAATTGCTAGGGGCTTTGACCATTCCGTAGAAGCGTTCAACTCCTATGACGTGAACGGGTATCGCTTCCACTCCATCAATACACAACAAGCCGGCCCATTACGCGAAGACAATAAATAGTGGGGTGGTATGTCAAGGTGATGATGGGCTCCATTACTATGGAAGAGTCGAGGGTATATACGAGCTGAATTACGGGTTTCACAAAGGGCTAAATCCCGTCGTCTTCAAATGCCATTGGTTTGACCCACGTCGGGTGAGACGGGATCCTGAAATTGGGTTGGTCGAAGTTGAAAGGAACTCCGTTTATAAGGGAGAGGATGTGTACATCTTGGCAACCCAGGCCTTTCAAGTATTCTATCTCCCGTACGTGTGCGAAACCCGACAAAACGTCTACATGGATGGGATGTTGTGATGACGGTGCCTTCACGCAATAGGCCGCCCCGCCAAACAAGGACGATTACCGCCGCGTAGACCCCACAACAAGGAGTGTCGAGTTTTATCAGGAAGAAGGGCTCCCCGGCCATTTCACAATCGGCTTGCCGACTATCGATGACATGGTCGTAGACGATGAACAAGAAGACGCGGGCATGGATGGAGACAATGCGAGAAGATGAAGCCGAGGATGTCTGTGCCCCGGAAGACCTGAGTTTGCTCGAGGCGTTCAAAGCAGGGATTGACCTCGATGCAGATGGACCACCTCCAGGTTTCATTGATGATTATTGGTTCGCCGAGCCTGATGACGATGAGGAGACACGCGGTCCAATCACGGATGGCGACACAGGCTGCGATCTATGTAGTAGTAATTGTGAGGCTAGCCTATTTGTAATAACTCCGTGTAATAGAGATTGTCTAGCTAGGTTATTTGTAAGAACTCCGTGCTATGTTTGAGAGAACTCTATGGTAGCTATTTGTTGCTTCCACTAATTAATTAATGTTCATCCTTTTGCATTATTTGTTGCTTTCATTAATGTTCATCTACTTATATTTACGTTGCTTTCACTAATATTTATCTCTTTACAATATTGCGTACTAATAAACCTCTCTCTTCATTTGTGTTTGCAGGTGATTGAAGCATGCCGCCAAAAAAAGGGGTGGCGGTCTTAAAAGAAGCTCAAGGACTTGGTAGGTGCAGGGACTTCGAGGCGGGGCCGAGCTACTACCCCCCCTCCTAGCCCCCCTCCTGTCGCTCCCACAGGGCGGCCGCGTAGGAAGAATGCGACGCGGGTACTCACTCCTAGTCCTAGCCCCCCTCCCGCAGCCGATGATGATGACGAGGAGGAGGACCGGGGAGCACTACGGGGGTGGGGAGGACCAGGAGGAGGAGGTGGGTGGGGAGGACTGGAGGAGGAGGGGGTGGGGAGGACCAGGAGGAGGAGGGGGACGAGGAGGACCTCTCGGAGGATGAGGGGTTGGGGAACTTAGTGTTCGATCTGATCCAAGCCTAGAGTGGTGTGAGCCGGAGGATTACCGGTACGTTCCAGCTTTGGAGAGGCTGAGGCCACGTGATAGGAAGCCATATCGGCGTGGGATAACACAGCTCCCTCGGCCGAGGAGCTGGCGCTACAGGCACGTTGTTCTTGTGCCCTATGGAAGGAGGTACATGTTATTTTTTGGCATTTCGTTATCGCAATTTTGTCATTATCAAAATTATTATCACATACATATTGATGTTGTCGTTTCATGGTGCAGCTCGTTCCAGTTTGAAGACCCGACGCAGAGACCGCCACGTGGGTACTCGAACATCCTTGGGGGCCTACTTAGGTGCTATTTCCACAGGATAGTCAACTTGCCTACCGGTGGCTGCGACGTAGCTTGGAGGTGGGCGCACTACAGCCTCGCGGAAGATCCTCTTGGCCGCGGCACCGGCGGATATGGTTGTTGCCAAATTCTGGGTACGTGACTTTTGACTTCTTACCATTCATACACTCTCCTTGGTTCACAATAATTGCACTAATGCCCCTTGTTTTACCTATGTGCATGGTTGCAGAAATACTTCAAGAGGGCCGAGGGCAAGGAGAATGCGTGCGATGATGTCCTACACCAGCTTGCAAGGAAGAGGGTGACTGGCATGCACTACGAGGCACGTGTTCAGTGCGTCCGCGACTGGCACGCCGACCGCTTCGTCCACATGAGTAAGGAGGACGCTCGCGACACGCTCATGCAGCCGTGGCAGTACTTGCAGTATTTGCATTTATGTGTTATTGATTTCTTTATCGCCATGTAGTTTATTTTACCATAATGGGTTTATCTTGTGCATGTAGAACCCTCCTCAGTACGTCGGCAACGACGATAGGTGCTTTCGTGCGATGGTCATGTGGTGGACATGCCCCCAGTACCTCAAGAAGCACGAGGAGGGCAAGGCGAAGCGGCAGAGATGCGAGGTGGATCGCATATCCAAGGCAGCATCCCCATCTCTCTTCACTGCAGAAGGAGGTGAGCAAATTAATGGTTCCTTCATTCTTTGAATTCATGTTATATATTTGTTAACTCCGCAAGGGTGTGTCACTTCACTCAATTACATGTTCTCTTTTGCAGGAAGTCGGGACAGAGCGAAGCCTAACGTCTTTGCCGTGCTAAAGAAGATGAAGCAAAGGAAGACGCCTGATCCTGAGACGGGGTCCGTGTGGGTTAACCCGCAATCCGAGACCCAGTGCACGGCGTATGTCTCCAAGTTCAAGCAGAAGCACGGCGAGGACGCCAATCCAGAGGCCGAGGACTTTGACCCTGAGGTCGCGGTGCTTGCGGGAGAAGGCTTGAAGCATGGCCGCCTATGGTTTGGTGACGGGTGCGTCGACCCAGCGAGGGTTCCCTCTCTCCGCCAGATCCGTCGTGGTCGTAAGAGCGGCCAGCCTGAGGTAGAGCCCGGCCACGGGCTTCGGATCTAGGCATCGAGCGGTTACGGGTATGTTCTTCCTCGGGTCTCTACATTTCCTTTACATGCTTTCCATTGAAATGTTAATGACATCGCGGCAACACAACGTAGGAGGAGATGGCAGCGAAGGAGCAGGCGGCCCAGGAGCACGCACGGAACATGGAGCGGCAGATTCTGGAGTACCAGCAGCGGCAGACACGGATGATGCGGCCAGATGCAACAAAGAAGCAGCAGATGATGCAGCAGCAGCAGGCACAGATGAGCTGGCTCATGAGCCAGACGGCTCTGTCTTCTCCACCGGGGAGTCTTCCTCCTCCACCTTACTCCATGTGGATGCCGCCACCGCCCACTCAGACCCCGGGGACACCTATCACCGTCAACAACATGAACATCATCCGGAGCATGAACCTCGGTGAGTCCTCCTACGCTTGTGCCCAACCCGCTACTTGTGCTTGTTCAAGTGTTCAATATGCAAATGCATGTTAATTCCATCAACCTGCTTATAGATTTTATGTCACAAGGCAATGACAATGAGGCCGGCGGAAGCGGAGGAGGACAATAAGGTTGATGGCATGGTCTTGATGGATTTGTGGACTTTCCCGTTATGGATTGTACTTGTACTTGATGTGTGTTGATGTATTTGTGGACATTGCACTTGTACTTGATGTATTTGTGGACATTGCACTTGTTATGCATAAACTATGTGTGCTCGATGTATTTGTGGTGTTGTTCATGTGTTTGGTGATGCTATGGTGAATATATATGTTGTATATGTTATATATATGTGAAATGCAATTTTGAAATGCAGGGAATAAAGAAAAACAGAAAAAAAATGAAAAAACCAGGGGCCTTTGCCGTGTGTATGCACACGGCAAAGGACATTTGGTCACTTTGCCGTGTGCATACACACGGCAAAGGCGCCACGTGGCGCAAGCTTTGTGCTCCTGGGAAGCCAGTGTGTCCTCTGGAGAATCCTTTGCCGTGCGTGCTGGGGAGTGGGCGCACGGCAAAGAGGAGAAGCACGGCAACGAGCGGGCGCACGGCAACGTCGGGCGCACGGCAGCGTCGGGCGCACGGCAGCGTTTGGTGGCACGGCAGCGTCGGGGCGCACGGCAACGTCTGGGCGCACGGCAGCCTCCAGGACGCACGGCAGAGACGGCGCGCACGGCAAAGGAGTGGGCGCACGGCAACGAGCGCGCGCACGGCAAACGCTCGGTCGCACGGCAACGAGAGCGCGCACGGCAACGAGCCTTTGCCGTGCGGTTTGGTCAGGCGCACGGCAATGTCTTCTTTGCCGTCGAGGGCGTTGCCGTGCAGACGCTGCCGTGCGCCGACGCACGGCAAATCCTTTGCCGTGCAAATAGGCCCCTTTGCCGTGCGATTGGTCGCACGGCAACGTAGTGTTTTCCCGTAGTGTCTGTAAACCAATGCCAAAATTTGATTGGTCGTAGAAGAATCTGCCTATACTCCCTTAACTTGAGCACAACACACCGTTTGTTTACCTTGTATGAAAATAAAAGTGCAAACATATAGTCATATAGTTAGCACCAATAATCATTCATACCAATCTGGTAACTTCAAGGACTGCAGCCTACTGTTTGTACCTGTAGCCTGCAGGTAAGAGAAGAAATGCAATAAGCCTATAATTAATTGGAAACCCTCATAAGATTCAACTACTAAGTGATTTTTTTTTCTTTGACAGATACACACTAAGTGAACCCGGACCAAAAAGGATAACTCTTTTTACTTTAAAAGTTGTCTACTGCAGGAAGGCGCAAGACCTCAACAGATGCTCGCTTTGGAATTTCATCAAGCACTTACCAAGCTGAAAACATGAAGAGAAAGATAGGAGGAGAAGGCATATCTGGAGATTACCAACCATAGGAGCAGGACCACGCCAGATTCCAGACGAATTTGCTCTTATCTCCATTACTTCAGTTCAAGAGGAAGGTTTATGATCCAATCAGAAGTACAGGCCATTGAGCAGGACCTTCTTGGATCTTCTTGCTGTGGCAATCTACCATGAGCACATGCTACTTGAGTCATTCACGGTAGGATGAAACAGACGGTAGCATTTGCGTTGGGACTGGAGGCAGGTGTCAAAGTGAAGGTCGGAAAGGTAGTCTTATAGGTTGAAGAGAGAAGAAGAGAAGACACAAAGCAAGTAGAGAAAGGTAACGGCAAGGAGGGGAAGAGGCACAGGCGAAGACTTGTGAATAGAAGCAGAAATAAATTTGAAATTGATGAGCAGGACTGAGTGGCCTGGAAGGTTATGCGCTGGAAGATTCTTAAGCAGAGGAAATGAAAAATTAAGTAACAGAAATTGCTTGCATACTTAGAGAAGAAATAAGTTAGTGGTGGGCCTGCTGATGTGGCATAGTTGCATGTTAAGAGAAATAGGATAGTGGGGATGAACTTCTTAGTTATATAGGATTCAATTCCCCGGCCCTCTCTTCTTCCATCTGTGTTACTATGTATCAGCAAGAACTAGTAGCTTAATTAACTTGGTTATGGCACAAAGAAGCCATGACATGCATGCTTATTGGTCGCCCTTTTGACTACTCTACCAATTCTTTTATTTAGGAGACATGCATCATACTACTCAACATCACGCTCATTCCATATTTCCATTTTCCATCTGAACATTCATGCATGCACCGAGCTAGCCAGGCCACAAGTTCACCTGCTAGCGGCATATAAATCATCCACACATATATGTTATGTGTGTATATGTACGTACAAATTAAGCTCAAGGTACGAATATGTATTTGTACCCACTTCTTCTTTGCTTCTTTATATGGTCTCAATCGTACGTATATGTGTACTCACAATTGTACCAGTATACGTATGCACGATATATATATGTAGATACAGTTGGCCCTCCTTGCTTGGACTACATTTACATCGGTACGTTATTTCTATGAGCAGAAACTAGCATGGATCTTCTTTGCAGCTGGTGCGTCGACATCGACGGCGAGCTTCTTGCTGCCACCATCGCGGCCAGGGTGTAGCCCGAAATGGATGTTAGGGTAATGTGCCCACTGCATTGCACGGAAAATAAGTGTGAAGCAATGCGAATTAGCTAAGTAATCACATCATGCATACAGCTTCCCTAGGAAAATTTCTTCATTTCCTCACACATATATAACAAAACTATGTCAAAAATCATATGCATGCATGGTTACGTACGTTCTTTGCCGCTGTGCTGAAGGCTTCCCGGTGGCTAATGTCGGGGTTGTTTGCTTTGATCCTTCGAATCTCTTCCCTGGTCGATCATCAGAAATTAGGTTTTGCACACAATGGGAATGAATGTTTCTGTGAAGACCACTACTAGTAAATTTGTTTCCAACGAGAAATATATATGCTTACTTGATGAATCTGTTATACGCAGATGGAACACGCTGCCTCTTCTCCGGGGCTGCTGGATCATTGCAAAGATTTTTTTTTGATTAATATTAATCATTGCATGCATGCATTATAGGCACAGATGTAGCATATATATCTCATGTTTATGTCTAAGACCAAATAATAATCTTATTAATTAGTTCACTCGTGCGTATGCATGCCACTTACGGCGTGCGTGCAGCGTTTGTTCGTGCAGCAGGTCGTTCTGCTGAGAGAACATCATCATGGGCAGCCGGAGTTTGTTCGTCGACGAAGAAGAACCACCCAACTGATCATCTGAATGGGCAACGCCAGCTGCTTGATCACTCATGAAGCCATTGATGCTCACCCTGCTCACATTCTCCTGGTGGTATTATGCAAGAGTAAGATTTTTTTTTTTTGAGGAATAAGAGTAAGATATTATCTCTCTATCCGAAAAGAATGTCGCAGATTAATCTAAATTTAGATGTATTTATACAATTGTATAGACACAAGAGGTTAATTTGAAGTTATTAATTTGCACCGCGCATAGGGAGAGGTGTGGTTATTTTGTACTAAGTGTGCATACTATTCAAAGAAGACATGGATGTGACTTATGAGTGCACTGTGTGCCGTGTAGCCTTTTTTATGCTACAGAAAGAAAGCTATAGGAGCATGGCGGGCATGCATTCATTGATACATCGCAATTAGTATATGTTTGTCTTGTTTGATGATTACTCGTACTAGCTAGGACGATTGATATATGGATGACAATATATGTGCTTGGTCAATTCCAAGCTATGAATAGTCCTTTTAGATCCGGAGCTCCTAGAGCTAGGTTAACAATATACAATTTAAAATTCAAAATATTCTGAAAAATATATACAAGTACATATAGATCTCCATTATGTGGTACTAATATTCATGTACATGTCTTTTAGCTATGATTGAAAAATGTGGCAAGCAAATATGAGTTTTATTCATTTTAAAAATATTCAGATCACTAGAGCCTCGGAGCCAAAACGCCACACTCAAGATAATTATCACGATAGCAACTAAGTATTGAAATGCATACACTGAGCTGATGATCTCTCTTTTAGAAGAGTGGATATGGAAGGTATATTAAGTATAGTGGCATTAGGGGATTGATTGTGCAATTGAGCTATACTTTCTACAGATTAAAGTTAAATCTCTCGATCTGTTACATCGGATTGGATGGCTAAGATAGTTTGTTGCAAACCCCTAACTCTTGCTTTTTTTAGTATAGACGATTTTATGTAAGTTAATACGCAATTAGCATATGGTTTAGATGTATGTATATACATGAGTTGTCCATGATGAACCTGAAGATGGTGATCTTGTGTTGCAGGAGGGACTTGTGAGTGCATCACTCCTCTCAGGTTCACTGACAGTAGATTTGTGCAGTGCCCACACCGAACGGTTACTATGGTAAGCATGCTGTTCCCCGGGACACTCACCTGCATACAAATAAATAAGAAAGACCAAATTAACCAATGGTTAACTAACCACAATTAGTCAGTAGACATCAATTCCAAGAAATGAGTACAAGCCCAGAAAGGCAGAAACCCAGGCCATGTTCAAGCAGCAAAAGGACATATTCAGACATGGGTGAGGAAATCAAAGATCAAGGTAGATTGGAAAGGTATGTGGTTCGATTCAGACCAGGTATAGCTTTGTTTCTTGCATCTCTCACTTTGCTGCATGTTTCTACTTTAACCAGCTGCAGCAGCTGCATGCATGCTCCTCCAATATATGACTTTTATCGGAGGCTGGCCTGAACTATATATATTGGATCCCCTTTTTCTTTCACCTTTTGGTAGCACACCAATGGCTGACAACATCTGAGATATTGAGAATCATGGCTGGTCACTCTCATTCTTTTTCATCTCCTTCTTGGCACACACTCCCATAAGAAAAATAATTGATAAACAAGCCCATGCATGTCCCGTACTACCAATGATTATGTATGTGTGTGTTTTAGCCCATGCACATACACACACAAATGGCCAAGAGGGATAAACTGCATAATGTGCCAGCATAATTAACCCTGTCATGCATGTCTGTTAGTGGTATGGTAAACTACATGTGTACATTTCATGAGCGCAACTGAGATGTACTTTGAGTGTGTGTTTGTCCCCTACACTAAGGAAAAGATGCAGCAGACAGTGACACTTCATGCAGAGCCCACTTCACACACTCTCACATGCGTGGACAAGATCCAGCATATATACTCTGCAGACTCTCATAAATATAAGCTGTAGTGGGAGGCTCCAGCTGAACAATTTCTCTTGAGTTTATCTCACAGTTACTAGTTTTAAAGGTAACTTGCCATGTAATTAAATTATGCGAGTAGACTTGATTAATTACTGGAAAGTTATTGCATTTTTATCCATGATTAGAGGGTTCTATGCTACTGATCTTTGCAAGGAAATCCTTGATAATTTCATTCTGTACCTAGGTGGCAAGTAACAAATTGGAATTCTGTTCACTGCTTACCAACTGGTTGATTATGTACGTGCTAGTTCTTTGATTAATTAGCTTCGTGCGATCATTTGTTAATTAGCTGTGAGATCGTACATGAAATGACTGGCTGTACCGGTTAACTATTTATTTCGTTCATGTCAGCTTAAATAAATCATAAAAGAAGTTGCAAGGACATGCCTCACATCAACTAACTAGGTAGTTTGATCGATGCATGATCCTGCTAAAGGTAAACATAAGGATCTTAAAGCTAAACAGTGATGACCAGTTAACATTAGGATCTTCATACCCGCAAAAAAAAACACATCAAGATCTTCATGGAAAAGTTGATAAAGATGTAATACTTCCCAACAGTTTATGCAGTTACTGTGGGTGGAAGGACTGGGGGCATGCTTGGGTAGTAATATTTGATTGAGCGAGTAGTCATCGCCAAAAAATCCAACTACGAATTTTCCTGCCTAATGAGTTTTTCATGAAATAATTAAAAGGAAAAAATCAAGATGATTAATCATCACGAGAACAAAAAAAGAGGAGGGAGTTACCTGGCGCTCAAATGAACTCAAAAGTCATTTATGCTGATGAATGTTATGAAATTAAAAGAAGAGCAGGGGTATTTTGACTGATAAGTGATAAGTATAGCTTATCATGCAAGATCAAAAAAGTATCTTTAGAAATTTTATTTTTACTCAAATTCAAATGGTTTTCATTTCTTGTCAGAGTCTCCATCTGAATATTGTTAAAGATCATTTGCACTACATGAAACTAACAAAACAATTCAGCAGGAAAACTAGGACGATGAGTTTTAATTAATTCCATGAGAGGCTTCAAAACAGCAGAATAATTTTTATTATTCCATGTTAATGTCAACTCAAATGATACATGTAAAATCTACAACCAGTTCAGAGTATAGAACCTAAATTGCGTATTATGCAGGTATCACTTTATTTGAACATGACACCTATTGATTTCTTGGAAATATCTTGTCAAAATAAAATGTGTTAAACATGCATGGTACTTACTAATCCTCTTGAGATCTAGGACCATGTTAGGGTATAAATGTGAGGATATGCAAGCATGTAACTTATCATGGGACCAAAGCGAAGTCAGAGAAAGGAATTAAAGCCTTTCAGCTAAAATTGTAGAAGAAGAAGGGATCAATCAACAAACTTAACTTCATTAACACTATATTATTTAAGTAACATAAATTTTGGCACATGCATATGTGTATAATATTTTGGTTGTGTTTGATTGAGGCAGTACTGTTCTCCATTATTTCAAGTGTATTAAAACCCAGTGATTTACACATGGTGTATAAACGAGAAAGATGCTGAATTATGTATGCTTCAGGCAAATATAATAGAAAGAAGGCCAATTTTTTCTCTGAAAGTACAAAACTGGGAAATAGTTCTGTGAATTTTCCAGAAATGCACCAGCCAACCTCAAATGAAATGTTCTTTTGGAACTGAAGTTAATATTTCAAAAAGGTATTCTGGCAAAAGAAACGAGAAATGATTCATGTTTTTTTGACTGGATATTTCCGTTACTTCTTTGGTTGAGACACTATGCCAACCAAATTAGCAAGAACAAAAAGGAACATCAACCCTCTTTAATCAGGTACTAGCGAATCTAGGAAAATTGACCAAATCCATCGATTGATCAACCTGGTGAAAATCTCTGTTGAAGGCAGATCTAGATAGGGGGGAGAGAGAGAGAGAGAGAGAGAGAGAGAGAGAGAGAGAGAGAGAGAGAGAGAGAGAGAGAGAGAGAGAGAGAGAGAGAGATCATGTATGCAGGTAAAAACACGCATATATCTTACCGCAAGCACTGTGTTGCAGAAGTTGCAGTGCACGTAGCACACTTGATCTGCCGGTGCGATCTGCCCGGCCGACATTCCTTCAGATGGATTCCACCGCCGTCGTCGATCGGCCTCGCCACTCTCTCTGTGCAAAGAACAGTCTACGAGAAACCAACGAGAAGACGAAAGGCTAGAGAGAGATGTGGAGACGAGGCTAGCTAGGTATACATGTACTACTACTTATATTCTGCAGGTTCTCTCTCCCTCTCTCTAGTCTCTCTCTGTTTGTGTGTGTAGGTTTGATCGATAGAGAGAGATATGTATGTGAAGGGAGGAAGGAGAAATTGAGCTGTCCAGCTTTCCTCTTTCCTGGTTTTCTGGTGTGCTAGCTCAGAGAGAGAGAGAGAGAGAGAGAGAGAGAGAGAGAGAGAGAGAGAGAGAGAGAGAGAGAGAGAGATATGGGGGTTGGAGGATGATGCCTCGTTTCCAAAAAAAAAAGAGAAATGGTGTTTGTGGTATGATTGCAACAATGAGTGGGTGGCAGATGCCCCTCGCTCCCTTCCTTCATCCATCATGCCTATCTACCAACATGGACCGATGGCGCCAGTGTGCACTTACCAAATTGCTCAGTCACCAACAAGCACCCTATCAGCAATTATTTACAATATTTTTGATCCAAGGCCAGTGGGATTGTACATCCACTTCCTCCCCCAAGTTTCTCTCCATAAGAAAATATCGAATACCATGGCATGTGTTCTTTTTTAAAGAAGATAGACATTAATTGATAAACACAGCTAATATATACCAAGGATAAAAAAACGTGCTAAATAAAATAGCGTGGTCTTTTTCTAAATGCTATGCAAGTTATAATGTGCTAATAGCACGCTATTTTTCAAAATAGTGTTTCGCAAAAAATTGAAAATTGACAAGTATAGCATGTATATCAAGGATTCAATAACCTAAAAATTGGTTGTTGCGTGTTGCGCAAGAGGTGGTAGCCTAGAGGCAAAGAACGGCGTCAGATCGAGCTCCTGGTCGAGACGCACGTCCTCCTGGTGATTCTGGTCGGGACGTGTTATGCGGAGGCGGCCGGGCAGAGGTGGTGGAGAGTGGCGTTGTTGTTGTAGCCGCCACCGCCGCGGCGTTTGGGGAGTCGAAAGTGGCGATTGTTGGTTGCCGACCTGGCGTTGAGTTGAGCTAGGTTGGAATCGGGGACTCCTAGGCTGCCGCTAGTTCCATAACTTTTTAGCGCGCTATAACGCTATAACGTTACAACAAATAGCGAGCTTAGCGCCGCTAATAGTGAGATTAGTGCCATAGCGAGCAAATTATTCATAGCGTAGCGTTCACCTTCTAAATACGCTATAGCACTGCTATAACGTCGAAATAGCGTGCTATTTTTTCCATGATATATAGCAAATGGGTTCTCACAATTTCCTAAAAGTTAATAACTACTCCCTCCGATTCATAATTTTTTTCTCGTGCTTTTTATTGACGACAAGAATTATGAAGTGGAGAGAGTATAACAGATGTTAATATTTCGTGGGATGTTTGGTTAACTAGAAAGAGAAGATGACACTTTCTCATCGGAGGCAACCTATCAAGTTACTTAGGATAAGTTTTGCAGTCAACGTACTGAATTACCCCCCCCCCCCCCCCCCCCGAATTAACTTTTGATATTTGATGGCATTACAATTGTAAAAAAACTAGAAAAAATCCTGATGGTGGTACAACATTGTACGATGTGGCAAGAGAAGGATCGGAGAACACTTATATTATGTGGCACATAATAAAAATCAGGGGTAGCAAATATATATTAATATGATTTTTTGCAAATTTACTTTCCCCCCAATGACACAACATATTAACCGAAACTTTATATATTTCCTTATCAGAATTTATTACACAAAAAATTATAAAAGAGGTGAGTGTATAATTCTCAAAAAGGTGAGGTTGTAGGTACAACCCATCTTAGACAAACTCTTCTCCTAGATCTTTGGAAGAAAAGAAAAAACATTGTTCACCTTAGTTCACATTTTCTCCATGACTAATCATATATGAACATCATCAAACATTTTTCATATCTCTCAGCGTTATCGTTTGTGCTCACACTTTGTTGACATATGTATGTATGGCTAGCTAGCCTCTGTGTAGTCTAGTGTGGCGTAGTGTATGTGCCAAATTCATGGTGAGAAAGAAAGATAAAGATAAACCGATGTCCATCCAAATGATCTGATGGATGGATGGATGCCCATGCGGTGTAGATTGAAGTCCCTTTCCGCCTCTCCACGATGGGCCCGTACACTTGCTCGATCAATATGCCATAACCTCATCCGCCAATACCAGCTAGCTGCAACTTTGATGCAGGCACATAATATATGTGTACCGCAGGAATTTGTTTAAAATTAAAATTAATTAATCAATTGATCAATATTGGGCATGCGAAAAAGTGATACACCCTTTGTTTGCAAATATATATGATTCTCACGTTTGACGATCTTTGATATTCTCGCTGTTCAAACATATAATTAAACTCTCGATTTTAGGTCCTGTGTACGCTTTTTTATCTTTTCTTTTTTTGCTTGTGTTTATTGAAATATGATGATTATAACTATAGAAGCATACTGAAGAAAGGGTGCTATAAAAGGAGGAAATGCACTTTTACATGGGAACGACATAGCGCTAGCATAAGGGTGCAGCGAGTGAGAATCAAATTAATTAATTAATTCGCATATGACATACTGATGTCTGGTCGATCGTGTGCAGAACTTGTGGCCGTGACTAAGTAATTGATGTACGTACATTAATGATCAAGACAGCTCAGAGAAATAGATTTTGCATAGATGCAGTCCAACACTGACAATTAATCTTTTGTCCAAAAAAAATCTCTCTCGGCCAAAAGAAGAAAGATTGGTTGGAGAAGGAACAACCCAACGAAGACTTTGGAGCCCCTCTCATAACCAAAAACGGCAAGTGATCTAGCCTGATCTTCACAAGACGTTCGTACATGCAACCCTGTCGATCAATCTCTTGTCATAACCATGACCTATCATCCACGGCGCCTGTCCAGTCCCTTTTTCAAGTTTGACAAAACACCACTATGAAATGATTCCTATCCCCATGAATTACTCCGCGATTTCTTCGTGGTTGTGTAATTCGTCGTCTAATTTATTTTGTATGGTTGTGATTTGCGTGATTCCGTTCTAGTTCAAGACGGTGTCGACATTTATTCCGCCCACTTGTCACACTTTGTTAGCCAGTAAATTAACTTGATGTGATTTTTCTCATAGCGTCACGGGTGCGCCGCCGTAAACTGATGGCGTGATCAAGTGGTAAATCGATTAATGGGTGAATTGGATGGCTTTTGCTTTCCTTTTATACAAACGAAGACTGGTCTCTCTCAACTTAATCGTGCAAACTAAAATCAATGTTGCTCTCACCGTACAATTCCTCCAGAGGTTAAGTTCAGACTGATGATGACATGCACACTAAGCAAAGCTTTCCGTGTTGTCCATTCTCCAAATTTCCATTCTATGAATAGTGAAGAAGAGATGCTATGAAAGGAACATAATAATAGTAGAATAAATAATTCAGCCTTTAAAATTATGGCATCCACAATCACCAGTAGGCCACTCAGTCATCCTCAAGCCAGTTTGATAATACCTGGGAGGTCTCACCTCTTATGTGTTTAAAAATGTATGCATTTTACCAGACATTGTTTATCGCGGGCTGTAAATATTGGTCTTTTATGGCATTGTAATTGTTGGATTTTTTAGAAATGGAGACATAGCATCAGCCTCTGAATCGATTGACGCATGCTTCTTTTCGTTACCAATAATAGTTGGATTATATCTAGTTTTTTTGCGGAAAGGATTATATGTAGCTTTGATGATGGATTATCACTAGCACATAGCATATTGATCGCCTTTCTTCCAAGCACGCGGCAGCGGCACGCCGCGCCAGGGAGGCCCCCCGACGACTCTCCCTCGCGCCCCTCCCCTCCTACACCCCCTTCCCGCCGCCACCCGCCGAAAGCGTCGCTGGACAAAGTCCTGGTGGCGCAGCGGCGGCGGACTTCCTCGTCTGCTGGTCCGGCATCGGTGGCACCCGCTCGCTGGCCAACCTTGCAGCGATGGCGCGGTGCCGACAACCAGGAGCACGACATGCAGGTGACGGCGGCGGCCAGCGATGCATCGTGGTTCATGTGGGTCCGATCTGGGCCTAGATGGGCTCGGATGGGTCTCTGATCTATCCTCACGCTTCGTTGTTCGACGTTATACCTGGCCATGGGAAGCCTGCACCGGTCGGCTGTTGGAGATATGCCCAAGAGGAAATAATAAATTAGTTATTGTTATATCTTAGTGTTCATGATAAATGTTTACATCCCATGCTATAATTGTATTAACCGAAACATTGATACATGTGTGTTATGTAAAAAACAAGGAGTCCCTAGTAAGCCTCTTGTATAATTAGCTTGTTGATTGATACATGATCATGGTTTCGTGATCATGAACATTGGATGTTATTAATAACAAGGTTATGTCATTGGATGAATGATATAACGGACACACACCCAAATAAGCGTAGCATGAGATCAAGTCATTAAGTTCAACTTGCTATAAGCTTTCGATACATAGTTACCTAGTCCTTCGACCATGAGATCATGTAAATCACTTACACCGGAAGGATGCTTTGATTACATCAAACGCCATTGCGTAAATGGGTGTCTATAAGGATGGGATTAAGTGTTCAGAAAGTGTGAGTTGAGGCATATGGATCAAGAGTGGGATTTGTCCATCCCGATGACGGATAGATATACTTTGGGCCCTCTCGGTGGAATGTCATCTAATTAGCCTGCAAGCATGTGACTGGATCACAAGAGTTGACATACCACGGTACGAGTAAAGAGTACTTGTCGGTAACGAGGTCGAACTAGGTATGGAGATACCGATGATCAAACCTCGGACAAGTAAAGTGTTGTGGGTATACTTCATGGGTGTACCATCGACAGTGCCTAGATCCGGCAAGCCCGGGTGGCCCATAGACGGTGATGTGGCATGTGGCCCATCGGGCGGCCCAGTTGCTGTTGATCATGAAGGATGAAGTCCAGCCCAGGATCAGTAAGCCGGATCCGAACCTACCTTCGGAGGAAGCCGGATCCAGGGAGGCCCATGAGGAACCCGGATCCAGTACGACGTATATGGAAGGTGGATCCTTGACGTACACGGCAAGACATTGTACCGCAGTTAGGCAATCTGTAATCCGGCTAGGACTCTCCATGTAAACCCTAGATCTGTGAGCCTTTATAAGCCAGATCCCGGGAGCCCTAGAGGCACAACCACAACTCATTGTAACAACGCGAAAGTGCCCAGATAATTCCAGACAAGCAGCAGTAGGCCTTGCCATCGTGCAGGTGGTCCGAAGCTGGGTAAATCGCGTACCACCGTCCCGAGGACACTCCGCCCTATGGCCCCTACTTCTTCTCCCCCTCGTGAGGATCCCTCCTCCGAGGTACCGTCGAATAGGCAACGATAGTTGGCGCCCACCGTGGGGCCTGCGGCGTCTGGAGGCCGGAACCGGGAGGGTTCTACCTTCGGAGGCATCGGCGACACCATCGCCGTGGGGCGCGTCAAGTACGCCGGAAACTTCCCGATCGTCCCTGAGGATGAGTGCTGGATTCCGGCTAAGACAACCCCGTCAAGCTCTCCATCATCCCGATTGGCGGGATACACATCTTCATCGGCGAGACCGTCGATTCCGACGGGAACGCACTGGTAAGTAACGTTGACGCGACCGTCGCTGAGCAGGACGCAGTCGCGAAGATCCGATCTGAGTCGCAGGAATTTCCTAAGGAAGATTCCGCCTTGGATCTGGAAAAATCAAAGCCCACCCAATCCACCCCTGAGCAGGAAATAAAGGTGGAAGACCAATGCAGATCCGCCTGGGTCTCCCAGGTGTTAGAGAAGCAAAGGTGTCACTTCGTGCAATTCATAGCCCATACCGCCGGAGCCGCCCCTCAGATATCCGGAGCTGACCCCGTGCAGGTTGAGGAACCGGAAAATAACGTTGCTCCGGATCAGCAAGAAGCTGTCGGAGAAAGCAACGATCCGGGTGAAGAATCGATCCTGGGCAACCTTAGCCCAATTTTCGGGGATACCCCCTCCATGGATACTGACGAGTTCGATCGCAAGGTGAAGGAAATTCGGATACGGTGAGCAGCCGGAAGTAGATTCCGCCCAGCCAAAGCAGGTTCTCGCAACCTTAGCAGCACTGGATCAGCAGGAATCGGCAGACGAGCACACCACCTCCGACCCACAGCCATCCCATGCAGGTACTCCGCTATCGCGGGAACGACCGCGTCAGGAAATCCTGTCCCCAGAAGAGTTAGTTGCGCAGGCAGGCATCGATGCAATAGCGTACTCGGTGATCCTCAACAAACCAATAACTCCCGAGGAAGCTGCAGACCCGGAGGCTCTAGAAGCCAAGAGGCAAGAGATGTTGGCAACTGCCCAGAAAATCGCTCGAACCGCAGCAGCAATTCTGGATGAAAGGAACGAAGCCGCGCAGTTCGTGGAAGGTTTCCAACAGCAAGAGCTGGAGGTTGACCAGCAACTCGCAAAAGTCAAGGAGATCCAACAGCACTGGAAGGACAAGGTCACCGAGCTTCAGCAGGAGGTCGATCAAATCAGGCGGGAGGCTATACCCCCTCGCAAGATCACTTTCGCGACCCCCACTGAGCAACAGCCACTTGCAACCCCAAAGGACAACATGAAAAAGGCTGCGGAGATCTTGAAAAAGAAGGACGAGGAGATTGACATCGATTATGTTCGTACGCTCGTTGCCTCAGCAATGAAGCAACATAGTAAGGCAGATACTTCGCGCAGGTTGGAATCCAATCCGGATCACTGTGTCTCTACCGCGCAGAAGGACGCCAACGTCAATCGCCATCCCGATGATGAATCGCGCACCGGATCCTCGGAGCGCAGAAGAAAAACCAGGGAGCACCCAAATCCGATCCCCGTACCATCAAAGATGCCTCCGTCAGATCCGAAGAAGGGAAAGGATGTAATGTACGCTGGTAGGAACAAGTACCGGAACCCGTCACCTCCGCCTAACGGGTACCCGCATCCCCCGCCTCCTCGCCGCCGCAGTCCAGTCGGAAACACCAGACCCCATGGGACCGGTGGAATCAACATCCGCGACATGTCGCCGACGAGAACCAGGGAGCGTACGCCGGAACCACGTCGGAACCAGAACAACGATCATGAACCCGAGCCCCGAAGGAGCCGGAACAACGATTGCGAGCCTGAGCCCAGGAGGAGCCGGAACGCGGAACGTGAGCCTGAGCCCCGCCGAAGCCGGAACGACGGAGGAGACTATCACCAAGGTGAAGGTAGCCACCGGAGCCGGAGTGAGCCGCGGGAAGACCACCGGGAAACCGAGGGCGGAAGCAAAAAATCTCACAGGCCCCCTCGCAGATCTCCTTCACCACCACCAAGTGGCGGAGGCGGAGGCGGTGGCCGGAGATCTCACTCCCGCTCAAAAACCCCGGGCGGCGGCCCACGTGATGCCCGAGAACGCCTCAATGAGTACAAAACTGATTACATTGGCCCAAAGTGCTTCGGCAGGATGATTCGAGAGGAACCAAAGCCAAGGATGAACCTCAAGCTACCCGGAAACCTGAAGAATTATGATGGCACGGAAAGGCCGGATACCTGGATGGAGGATTACTATAATGCAGTAACCTTTGCCGGAGGAACCCCTAATATCGCCTGCCGCATGCTTCAACTGTACCTTGTAGGTCCAGCCCGGATCTGGCTCAGTGACCTCGAGAAGAACTCCATCTTTTGCTGGTTTGACCTGAAGAACGCCTTCGAGAAACACTTCAGGGGCACCTACAAGAGACCTGCCACGACAAGCGACCTACAGGCATGTATCCATAAGAAGGGTGAAACATCAAGGAGCTTCCTCACCCGATGGTTGCAAACCAGGAACGAGTGCGAGAACGTCGATAACCGCACAACAATGCACGCCTTTATTGGTGGCTTGCAGCGAGGAGGACTGCTGCGGCACAAGCTAACCTGCTTGGTCAATGCAAATAAACTGACATTGGATGACATGATCACCATCGCCAGCGATCATACTGCCGCCGATGACGACGCAGGCGGAGATCTAGCAGCCACATCAATTCCCCTGCATCAGCAAAAGAAGAACCGTGATAACGGTAGCAGCAGCGGCACCAAGCGGAAAAATCCCCCTGATGACCAAAGGAGTGGCGGATCCGACTTGATCGCCATGGCCTTCCAGCGTGGAGGTCAAGGAGGCGGAAGAGGCCGCGGCCGCGGAGGCGGAGCTGGAAGGGGCCAGCAGCGTGGTGATGAGGTCACCGCTGCCGGAACCCGCGCCCCCCAAACTTATGAAGAATACAGAGACATGCCTTGCCTAGCCCATCTGGATCCGGCTACAGGGAAGTCCACTCACACCAACCGCAACTGCAAGTGGGTCAACGATCTCAAATCTGACCCGGAAGCAGGATACAAGCTAGCCCGGAAGCACCGCCCACGCGGCAAAGGAGGCAAGGGCAAGAACAAGGACAAGGATGAAGACAGTTCCGAGGCGATGGATGAGGACGATGCTTCGCCGGATCCCAAAGCCGGATCCGCAGCTAAACCCAACCCCTTCGATAAAAAGAGTACGGGCGCGTACCACACCTTCCTTGGAACTCCAACAGTCCGTGCAAGCAAATCAGCTCTCCGGATCCAGAACGCCACAGTTCCCGCTGTGTCGCAGTATGTCAGGTGGTCGGAAACTCCGTGTACGTTTGATAGGAAGGATCATCCTACTGTCATTCCGAAAGAGTGCTATGCCTTGGTTGTAAGTCCCCGCATCGACGGGTATGATTTCTCCAAGTGCCTCATGGACGGCGGAGCCAGCCTGAACATCATGTACCTGGAAACTTTGGAGCGGATGAACCTTACCAAGGAACAGCTCAAGCATAGCACCACCGAATTCCACGGTGTGGTTCCGGGTAAAAAAAGCAAATTCCTTGGGCAGCATCAGGCTTCCCGTGGCCTTTGGCGATGCAAATAACTTTTGCCAAGAGATGATCACGTTTGAGGTCGTGCCCTTCAAGAGATCCTACCATGTCATCTTCGGCAGGCCCACCTACCACAAGTTTCACGCAAGAGCGTGCTACATCTACAACAAGCTCAAGATCCCGGGTCCAAAAGGTATGATTACCGTATCCGGAGACTACAAGAAGGCTCATGAATGCGAGTTAGGCGAAGCCGCCTTCGCAGAGTCTGTGATATCTGGAGAGGAGCTGCAGGGCTACAGAGCCGCGGGGAATCCGACTGAGATGCAGACCACCAAGAAGCAGATCTCCGAACAGAAGACCTCTTTCAAGGCCGCGATCGAAACCAAGAAGCATGACCTCATCGTAGGAGATGGCTCCAAGCAGGTTTCAGTCGGAGCCAACATGGACCCCAAATAGGAAGACGCGCTCGTCGAGTTCCTCCGCGCTAACATGGATATCTTCGCATGGCAGCCTTCTGACATGTCCGGAGTACCTAGGGAAGTCGCCGAGCACTACCTCAACATAAATCCGGGGGCTAAACCGGTGAAGCAAGCTATGCGACGCTTTGGAGATAAAAAGCGCCGCGCCATAGGAATGGAACTAGCTAAGTTACTAGAGGCAGGTTTTGTAGTAGAAGTTATCCATACTGATTGGGTCGCAAATCCCGTCCTTGTACCCAAAAAGAACACTGAAATACTAAGAATGTGCATCGATTACTCCGGCTTGAACAAGCATTGTCCGAAGGATCCGTTCCCCTTGTCGTGCATTGACCAAGTCATTGATTCGATGGCAGGGCAGAACTTCTGTGTTTTCTTGACGCATATTCCGGGTATCATCAGATCCGGATGAAGAAGTCCGACCAAAAGGCGGCCTCGTTCATCACCCCCTTTGGCACTTACTGCTATGTTACCATGCCCTTTGGTTTGAAAAATGCAGGTGCCACCTACCAACGTACGATGCAGCGGTGCCTGAAGGACCAAATTGGCCGGAACGTGCACGCCTACGTCGACGACATCGCGGTCATGACCCGGAAAGGATCCGACTTGATCAGCGCGACCTCACAGAAACCTTCGAAAATCTCCGTCGGTACAAGATGATGTTGAATCCGCTGAAGTGCGTCTTTGGCGTGCCAGCCGGAAAACTCCTTGGCTTCATAGTCTCTCACAGAGGCATTGAGGTTAACCCGGAAAAAATCAAGGCAATCATGTGTATCAAAAGGCCAACTTGTCTCAAAGATGTGCAACGACTAACTGGTTGTGTCGCAGCGATCAGTAGGTTTGTTAGCCGTCTTGGCGAGAAGGCGCTACCTTTGTACAAGCTGCTGAAGAAAAAACAGACAAATTCGCCTGGGACGATGTAGCAGATGCAGCACTTCAGGGGCTGAAGGAAATACTCACCTCCCCACCTATCTTGGCAGCTCCAGTAGAGTCAGAGCCCATGCTCATTTACCTGGCAGCTACCAACAGAGTCATCAGTCTCGTCATCATGGTAGAGCGAAAGGAAGAATGTCATGAATAAGGAGTCCAAAGGCCTGTCTATTATATTAGCGAGGTACTGACGGAATCCAAGCAAAGATATCCTCACTTTCAGAAGCTAGCCTACGGCGTGTTCCTAGGTAGCAGGAAGCTGAGACACTACTTCCAAGAGCACCGAGTAACAGTTGTGAGCAAGGCTCCACTGTCGACGATTCTCAACAACGCTGACGCAACAGGACGCACAGCAAAATGGGGCATCGAATTATCCGCCTTCGACATCGCTTACAAAGCCAGGATTGCGGTTAAATCCCAAGTCTTGGCAGATTTCGTCGCAGATTGGACAGAGGCTCCGGATGCAAATCTGGAGCCGGAACCAGAAACATGGGTCATGCACTCCGATGGATCCAAGCAGCATCAAGGCTCAGGAGCCGGAGTCACCCTGAAGTCCCCTACCGAAGAAGAACTGCAGTACGTTTTGCAGATTCACTTCGAAGCTACAAACAACATGGCGGCTCTACTACACGGTCTACGCATCGCTAAGGAAATTGGGATCAAGCACATTATATGCTGCGGAGATTCCGACCTGGTGGCACAACAAGTAGCCGGAACCTGGAACACCAGAAACTCCGTCATGGTGGCTTAAAGAGACGAAGTTGACGAGATCACCAAATGTTTCCTCGGATACGAAGTCAAGTACGTCAGAAGAGATGATAACCCAGCGGCAGATATGCTATACAAGCTCGGATCCGGCAGAAAACCAATTCCGCCTGGTATTTTCCTGGGGCACTTACGGATACCCTCAGTCAAGGGCGCTAACCCGGAAAACCCAGAGGTGGCAGTATCTCCGGGAAAGGAAGTGATGATCATCATTCTGGCCTGGACGCAGCCTTTCCTGGATTACCTCATTGATCAGAAGTTGCCAGAGGATGAGGTCCTCGCGCGACAGATCATCAGACGAGCCAGGTCCTATACAATAGTTGACGGACAGCTCTACAAACGAAGTGCAACTGGAGTATTTCTCAAATGAGTCTCCAATCAAGACGGCATTGAAATCCTCAGAGAGATCCACGCTGGGGATTGCGGGCATCATGCCGCCCCCAGGTCCCTCGTTGCCAAGGCTTTCCGGCTTGGATTTTACTGGTTCACGGCTAAAGAAGATGCTGACAAGTTGGTAAAAACCTACCGAGGTTGCCAGTACTACGCTACTCAACCAAACGCTCCAGCCCAAGAGTTGAAGACCATCCCTATCACCTGGCCGTTCGCGGTCTGGGGGCTTGATATGGTTGGAAAGTTAAAGAAATCATCTCCTGACGGTTTTGAGTACCTCCTGGTCGCTATTGATAAGTTCAGTAAATGGATCGAGGCAAAGCCAGTGAGAAAAGTCAATGGTGCTACGGCACTCAAATTTGTCTGCAGCCTTGTGACGAGATTCGGCATCCCGCACAGCATAATCACAGATAATGGCACAAACTTCGCCCAAGGAGAATTGAAGGATTATTGCCATGACGTTGGGATCCGACTAGACCTGGCATCAGTGGCTCATCCACAGTCCAATGGTCAGGTCGAAAGAGCCAACGGACTCCTCCTATCCGGAATAAAACCACGCCTTGAAGAGCCGCTGCGCCGCGCAGCCGGAGCTTGGGCTGAGGAGTTAGACTCCGCCCTGTGGAGTCTACGAACTACCCCCAACAGGTCAACAGGATTCACTCCGTTTTTCCTGGTATACGGATCCGAAGCTGTGCTCCCCTCCGACATCATCCACGATTCACCGCGAGTCTCCTCCTATAATGAAGAAACTGCTGACGAGGCCAGACAGCTATCTGTGGACCTGATCGAAGAAGCTCGGAACTTAGCAGACCAACGTTCCACCATTTACCAGCAGAAGCTCCGACGCTACCATAGTCGTCGAGTTCGGAATCGCTCGTTCATGGCTGGGGACCTGGTCCTCCGCCTTCGTCAGGTGAAAGATCACAAGTTGCAATCTCCATGGGAAGGACCCTTCGTCGTTAGCAAAGTGCTTCACAACGGATCGTACTACCTTGTCGATTTCCGAGAGCTAAAGGATAGACCTGCTAATTGGTACCGGAAACGCAAGTGGGAGGATCTGGATGACATTTACGATGAAACAGAACGTCCTTGGAACATTGCACAGCTACGTCCTTTCCACACTTAGCATAGAATTACATACTTTGTAACAGTTATACATGATCAATGAAATAAAGCTTTTGGTTCACTCTTTGAGTCTTTTACCTCCTTTACTTGTTCATTTTTAGATCATGTATGTTTTCCGACTAAAACCGCAGAGCTGGATATTTCCGCCTAGGCATGTATGAAAGTTGTGATTTTCAAAATCGTCCTTTAGGACGTAAGCTTAAGTTTTCTGGTGGAAATATCTTCTGTTGCAAACTCATGGATTCCTGGTAGCGACTTCCGGCACTTGGGCTGGGGGCTTGTTTCCGCGGTTCTTGACGGATTGCCATTGGGCTTCGTCGCTGCTGGCGAGCGTTTCCGGCTAAAAGTTTTCCGGCTCATGGAAGGTCAAATGGGCAAGCCGGAAAATATAAAATCAGCACTTGCTTTCAATAAACGAAACATGCAAATAATCTTAAAGGATAGCAGGATAAGTCGTTTCCGCCCATGCGAAACTGTTTCGTCCCTAGCTACTTAAAAATTTAAGTTATCTTACAAACCCACTCTGGGGCCAAAATAATACAGCAGTTTGATTGTTTCACAGGATTTCTATTCGGAAGAATGATCCTCATCAGACGCTACGTAGGCGGAGCCATCGCCAGAGTCGTCGCCGGAGTTGTCTTCGTCATGATCCGCGCTTCACCCGGAGCCCTCTCCCATAAGATCTTCGGGGCAGTCATCTTCATCGTCATCCTCCGCGTCAGAGAATCCCCCGGGAAGATCGTGCTTGTTGTACCAGAACGAGTGGTTCACTCGTCCGACAAATAGCCGGTCATACCCCTGGGTCTCCACGAGAAGGATCCTCATGTTGGTGCCCTTGGGGGCTCCACGTGCAACATCAGCAAAGCTCATGGTTGGGAAGTGTGCCTTGCACGTCGCCAACACGAGGGAAGCGACTCCGCGGGCGGAAGACTCCTGCCAGTCCTTGATGAGTTCCAGCACCTGCTTGATCAGCTTGGTCATGGTGTCAATCACCTTGGTTCCGGCTCTCTTCAGGGACAGCGATTTGGCGACCCCACGACAAGCCTCGAAAAGGTTATCAATGGAGCTCTGCGCCTCTTCATACGCTTCAGTCCTTTTGAGAGTTGCATCTTTTGACCACTCAAAGCCAAGGCTCGCTGCGAAAAAATGTGATTAGTTTTTTCCGCGAACAGAAGCAAAAATCTAAGGAAGTCGGAGTCAAAAAGAAACACAAAGAGGTCCTTACGGAAGATCATCTTGTCAATAGCCTCCGCCTCTGCCTCGTAATTCTTGTTCTTTGCTGCCAAGGTCTGGATCCTTTGCTGGCTTTTCTTAAGTTTTTCCGCAAGATCCGATAGTTCCTAGGTATGCTTCTCCAAGAGCTCTTTCTTCTTCTTGGTTTCCTCCTCGGAGGATTCCTTCAGGAACTTCTTGAGGGATTCATTTTCCGCCTCAAGAACTTCGACCTTGGCGGCAAGGGTGTCGATGGTGGGGCGCTTGGCAATTTCTTCTGTGACTCGGAAATACAACAACATAGTTAGTCCAGATAGTATAGTTACATTGACGATCCTGGGCGCTCACTCGGAGTTATTACCTTCATAACCCTTAAGGCGGGTTTCCAGCTGCGCGATGGCTTTCTGACTATCCGCGTCCCTGGTGAAAGGATCGTATGCCGCACCTAGAGGGGGGGTGAATAGGTGCTAACCAATTTTTAGTTCTTTTTCAATTTAGGCTTGACACAAAGGTAAATTCTCTAGATATGCAACTAAGTGAATTTACCTATATGACAAGGTTATCAACTAAGCAAGATATAGCTACGCAATATATAGGAGATAGAATGGGATAGAGGTAACCGAGAGTGGAGCACGCGATGACACGGAGATGATTCCCGTAGTTCCCTTCCTTTGCAAGAAGGTACGTCTACGTTTGGAGGAGTGTGGTTGCTACGCAAGCCAAACCAACAGCCACGAAGGCTTCACTTAGATCTCCTGTGAGCAACGCCACGAAGGCCTAGCCCACTTCCACTAAGGGATTTCCTCGAGGCGGAAACCGGGCCTTTACAATGTTCTTGGGGCACACATCCACAACCGAATTGGAGGCTCCCAAATCTGTAACAATACAACAATCAACAACAACACATCAACACAAATCAACTAGGGAACCAAATAGGAACACTAGCATGAGATCCCTCAAACAAATGAGGGGGAAATGAAAAACGCTTCGGTGAGGATGTAGATCGGTGGCTTCTCCTTCGAATCTCCAAAGATCAAGAGCTTTGGTTGGGGGAGGAAGGAGATCTTGCAAATCTTGTGTTCTTGAGGTGGCTCTAATGGTGGTGAAGCTTGGCAGATATTTCTTGCAATGATTGAGCAAAGGGGGAAGGAAGAAGAAGAGGGGTATAAATACCCCTCGCCAAAATCCAGCCGTTGAGCCTTCCGGGGGGCCGGATAATCCGGCCTAAGTTAGGGCCGGATAATCCGCCACCCCCCCGGATAATCCGGTCTCCTGGTACAAAACCAGGACAATGTCCGGGCAATTGTCCGGTCCCTATACTGAGCTGCTTTTCCTCAAGTCCTTAGCCGTTTTCGAGGGGGCCGGATATTCTTGAAATGTCCGGCCCGGATTATCCGGCCCTGGGACAAAACCGGGACAATATCCGGGCAAATGTCCGGCCCCTATACTGAGCTTCATTTCCCCAAGTCCTTAGCCGAAATTCTGGGGGCCGGATATTTTGGAAATATCCGGCCCGGATTATCCGGCCTGATGAACATTTTTGCAAATGCTTTTTGACAGCACTGACCACATCCAACACACATACAAATGTATCTATGTAATCCCTGTACCACTTAAACAACCATTAGTGTATCACATACATTGACATCAAACACTCAAAACATAATATGAGAGATGTTCTTTCAATCTCCCCCTTTTTGGTGTTTGATGACAATATACGGATTTGCAAGAGAATAACTATAGAGGCAAGCATGATGGCAAAAACATAGAGGCACTCCCCCTACATGTGTGCATATAAGTAATTTGCATTTGAATACAAATACACAACACATAGGATTGAGGTGCCTCAACACTAGAGATATCCATCATGAGCTCTAACAAGAGACATATACATATATGAAGTTGAGATAGGATGCTAGAAGTCATACCCATGTGTAGATATATGATACGGAGATATAGCATCACACATGATATAATAGTCTTGATCTCAACATACAGAAATCCGAAAACCATAACAATGTCTCACACCACATAGCACATAGTTTTAAACGGAACACAACCAAAGCAAATAGTTCAAATAAGAGGGAACACAAGCAATAAAGGAATGATAAACGCATATGCTTGTGCCCAAACCATGCAAATCCCCGAGAGAGTTCCTAATAGAACGCTTCTCCCCCTTTGGCATCGAGACGCCAAAAAGGGGACAAGCGCGATGCTACTCGCCCCATGGGGATCACTCGGAGGCATCTTCATCATCGGACTCGTGCGCCTCTTCTTCTTCTTCTTCTTCATCAGTGTCAGGTGCATCCGGAGAGCGGCGAGTGAGACTGGACCTTTGAATGCAACTATCAAGATCACTCCACGGAACCTGTGCAGAATGCCACCCACTGTAACCTGGGTGAGCTGGAGGCTGAGGAGGGGGTCCTTGCTCACCACTGAGCTTGTGCAGAATAACCGCCTGAGTATGCTTAATCCCAGCCTGCTTAATCTCAGGCCGCGAAGTTCTCCTTATGGATCTCAATGTTCATGCAAAGGATGTAACGCTGAAACCAACTGAGCCTGTTCACTTGTTTCTTCATAGCAGGGAGGTCAGGATGGCGAGCAGGAGCAAATCCACTAGAACGAGCATCACCCATGAAGGAGTCAGGTGGAGGTACAGCAGAAGAGACAGGCTTAAGCTTGTAGGCCTTCTTGATAGAGTGCTTCATCAAAGGGTACCCGCTCAAGTCTTCACCACTCACGCCCGCAGTGTTGTTGATGAGGAGCTGGATGTAGGGCGCATAAGGTATAGTGGTGCGGGAGACCATGGCATCATGAATCTCATGGAAGATGTAGTCCCTGATATCAATAGTGTAGTTACGTTCCTCATTCTCATCACGAGCACACCGAAAGCTGAGGAACATGAGATCCACAAGAGTTCCCCGAATAGCATCATTGTTACCACCACTAGGAGCGATGGTGGACCGAAAGAACCTGAGTAACTGACTATAAATGCTAAGCAGCCCCTTGGTCTCTCCCACTTTTCCAGCAGATGTATAGAGATCAAACAGTGCATTCTTATCTGCCTTCTGAGGTCCATGGAGACGACGGCCTCCTTCTGCAGGAACTCCAAGAATAGCAGCAAAACGGCGCAAGGTGGCAGTACAGTGAGTGGAGCCAGACATCCATTCCATAGTACGGTCATCATCTTTCTGGATGGCCAATGTAGCAAAGAACTGCTTCACCAACTCTGGACTATAGTCACATTGAATCTTCATCAAATCCTTCAAGCCCATCCTACCAGCCACCCAGATGGCATCCGCAAAGTGATTGTTGATCGCGTAACGTCCACATCGATAGCTTGCATGGGACGTACTTTCTTCATGGGCTCATAGATATCCTTATAGATGAACTCCTGTTCCATGCACCAGTATTTTCTGCCCTCTGTCTCTTCATCCCTTGGGAGGTCTTCATACCAGTTCTTCATGCGGATAGCAGAATAAGAAATAGGGTCCATGGTCTTGTAGTTTTCCCTTGATGCCTTGTTCTTGTGCCTAGATGAGGTTGACTTGCGAGGAGCGTTGGACACGAACTCATCACTTGACCGATCAGCCCTTGGGCGTCTCCGAGAAGTACCCCGAGAAGTACGACCTGTGAATAGCAAAGATGGATAGCAAAGAGAAGATAATGCTCATAAGTCATGTATGATACAGTAATGCACTCTAGAAACATACTATAAGCTGGTACAAGTCTAAAACAAGATAGATTGTATCAAAACTGCAGTGGCGATGAAGCTCCAGGCCGGATAATCCGGTGCCCCAAGGGGGCGGATAATCCGGCCAGACCGGATAATCCGGTCCTCGCGGGGGCCGGATAATCCGGCCCTGCGAATCTAGCAGATTTTGCAATCAACAACTTGTCTTGGAACAGATCGGCCTTATAGCATGCAAGAGGAGTACACTACAAGCAATTTGGAACAACTAGACACCAAATCCACCAAGAAAATAGCACATACAAATCACAACACCTAGGGTTAGGGATTGTGAGTCATACCCGCATCCATTGCGAAAGCCGCTTGGAGGAGAAGGTAGCTAGGAGGGAGGGGCACCCGATCCACCCAAAAACTCCGGGAGGGAGTGGACGGGGCGACTCCGGCGAGGAGGAGAAGCTCCGGCGATCTTGAGAGGAGAGAGAGGAGGGAGAGGCGCGTGGGGGGTGGTCTGAACCGTTTGCCCCCCGCGGCCTCGTCCTCAGCCCTTTCAAGATCAGCCCAGGCCGGATAATCCGGCCCTAGTTTAGGGCGGATAATCCGGCCGGGCCGGATTTTCCGGGTCGCCTGGGGGGCGGATTATCCGGTGTTCTGGAAAATTCCAGAACATCGTCAATCCCGCCTATCTTTAGTTGGTTATTTGCGAACCCATATGTGGTGCAATAAACTATCACCTCACATATAAGATGCATATTTACCAATAAGATGGGGCAACCTAGATCATCCGAGCGAGAAACCTCAACCTCCAAGTTTTTTACCAAACATGACAAATGAGCAAGATGGAAATGGCTTATAGATGAGTGTAGGCTTAGGTTTAGAAGACCCAAACTGTTAATGGTACATGATCACTCAAGTTTGCAAGATATGAGCAAATAAGGCCAAACTAGAGTGATTTCCCATAAGAACAAGGAGTTGTCAAATAAAAAGCGATAAGATCCAAATAACTCCAACTCTTCACAAAGAAGAGTGTGGTGACCTAGGCCACCATATATGAGTGTTGTGGCATGGCACCGCGAAGACATATCTTGGGTCCAAGCCACTACTCATCATTGACGCTCACATATCAACATATGATATTAAGAGAATGATTTCTTAATGTTGGCATTATGGGGGGAGGGATAGCTCAATAATTTAAACCGCACTCCCCCTATTTCCATGCCCACATCTAAACCAAATAAAGTTTTGAGACAAAGGTGTGTTTGCAAGATGGTCAAGCTATACTCCTTGAATCAATGATGTTTAGCTCATTCCTCAAATAAGTGAACCTTGCTTCATCAAGAGGCTTCGTGAATATATCGGCAAGTTGATCTTTGGTTGGAACATAGATAAGCTCAATATCACCACGGGCAACATGATCCCTAATGAAATGATTCCGGATATCAATATGCTTCGTTCTTGAATGTTGCACCGGATTATAGGCAATCTTGATGGCACTTTCATTGTCACACAATAGAGGCACTTTGTCACAAATGACACCGTATTCCTTTAAAGTTTGCCTCATCCATAACAATTGAGTGCATCCACTTGCGGTGGCAACATATTCGGCTTCGGCGGTGGAGAGAGATATACAATTTTGCTTCTTAGAAGACCAACACACCAAGGACCTACCAAGGAATTGGCAAGCCCCGGAAGTTGATTTCCTATCATCCTTGTCACCCGCCCAATCCGCATCGGTATATCCATTGAGAATAAAACTTGAGCCTTTGGGGTACCAAATACCATATCTTGGGGTATCAACCAAATATCGAAAGATTCTTTTGAGAGCCATCATGTGGCTCTCCTTAGGAGAAGCTTGATACCTTGCACACACACCAACACTCAACACTATGTCCGGTCTAGATGCACAAAGGTAAAGCAAGGATCCAATCATGGAGCGATATACCTTTTGATCCACCTCTTTACCATTGGGATCTAGTGGAAGATGACATTTGGTAACCATAGGAGTGGCCACAGCTTTCATCTCGGTCATCTTGAACCTCTTGAGCATGTCTTGGAGATATTTTGCTTGGTTGATGAAGGTTCCTTCCCTCAATTGCTTGATTTCAAAACCAAGGAAGAACTTCATCTCTCCCATCATAGACATCTCAAACCTATCGGTCATAAGCTTTGAGAATTCATCATTGAAAGCTTTCTTAGTAGAGCCAAATATAATATCATCAACATATAATTGGCAAACGAAAAGCTCCCCATTGACCCTCTTAGTAAAAAGAGTGGGGTCGATTAGCCCAACATCAAACCCACGGTCTACCAACAATTCCTTAAGGTGCTCGTACCAAGCTCTAGGAGCTTGTTTGAGACCATAAAGTGCTTTATCAAGCTTGTAGACATGGTTAGGAAAGTTGAAATCCTCGAACCCCGGGGGTTTCTTAACATAAACCTCTTCATGCAAAGGACCATTAAGAAATGCACTTTTCACATCCATTTGTTGTAACTTAAAGTTATGATGCGATGCATAAGCAAGAAGGATACGGATGGACTCAAGGCGAGCCACGGGAGCATAGGTCTCTCCAAAGTCAATTCCTTCAACTTGAGAGAAACCTTGAGCTACCAATCTTGCCTTGTTCCGCACAATATTTCCAAACTCATCTTGCTTGTTCTTGAATATCCATTTAGTGCCTATAACATTGCGGCACTCCTTTGGCTTCTTTACTAAGGTCCACACTTTGTTGCGCTTGAAGTTGTTGAGTTCCTCGTGCATAGCTTCCACCCAATCCGAATCTTCAAGGGCTTCAAACACTTTCTTGGGTTCCACTACGGAGATATAAGCATGATGATTGCTAAAGTTAGCCAATTGCCTTCTTGTGGAAACCTTTGCTCGAACATCACCAAGGACCTTGTCATGTGTGTGTCCACGAATTTCAAGTGTCCTATCTCTTCTTGCTAAACGACGGGCCTCGATCTCTGATGGCGTGTAACTCACACGTTCGTTGGGAACCCCAAGAGGAAGGTATGATGCGCACAGCAGCAAGTTTTCCCTCAGAAAGAAACCAAGGTTTATCGAACCAGGAGGAGCCAAGAAGCACGTTGAAGGTTGATGGCGGCGGGATGTAGTGCGGCGCAACACCGAGATTCGGCGCCAACGTGGAACTGCACAACACAAACCAAGTACTTTGCCCCAACGAAACAGTGAGGTTGTCAATCTCACCGGCTTGCTGTAACAAAGGATTAACCGTATTGTGTGGAAGATGATTGTTTGCGAGAAAAACGATAAAACAAGTATTGCAGTAGATTGTATGCGATGTAAAGAATAGGACCGGGGTCCACAGTTCACTAGAGGTGTCTCTCCCATAAGATAAAAGCATGTTGGGTGAACAAATTACAGTCGGGCAATTGACAAATAGAGAGAGCATAACAATGCACATACATGTCATGATAAATATAGTGAGATTTAATTGGGCATTACGACAAAGTACATAGACCGCTATCCAGCATGCATCTATGCCTAAAAAGTCCACCTTCAGGTTATCATCCGAACCCCCTCCAGTATTAAGTTGCTAACAACAGACAATTGCATTAAGTATTGCGCGTAATGTAATCAATAACTACATCCTTAGACATAGCATCAATGTTTTATCCCTAGTGGCAACAGCACATCCATAATCTTAGAACTTTCTCACATCCTTTGTCCCAGATTCACGGAGACATGAACCCACTATCGAGCATAAATACTCCCTCTTGGAGTTACTAGCATCAACTTGGCCAGAGCCTCTACTAATAACGGAGAGCATGCAAGATCATAAACAACACATAGGTAATAACTTGATAATTAACATAACATAGTATTCTCTATCCATCGGATCCCGACAAACACAACATATAGTATTACAGATAGATGATCTTGATCATGTTAGGCAGCTCACAAGATCCAACAATGAAGCACAATGAGGAGAAGACAACCATCTAGCTACTGCTATGGACCCATAGTCCAGGGATGAACTACTCACTCATCACTCCGGAGGCGACCATGGCGGCGTAGAGTCCTCCGGGAGATGAATCCCCTCTCCGGCAGGGTGCCGGAGGAGATCTCCAGAATCCCCCGAGATGGGATTGGCGGCGGCGGCGTCTCAGTAAGGTTTTCCGTATCGTGGCTCTCGGTACTGGGGGTTTCGCGACGAAGGCTATTTGTAGGCGGAAGGGCAGGTCAGGGGGCCACACGAGGGGCCCACACTATAGGTCGGCGCGGCCAAGGCCTGGGCCGCGCCGCCCTATGGTTTGGCCACCTCGTGGCCCCACTTCGTCTCCTCTTCGGTCTTCTGGAAGCTTCGTGGCAAAATAGGACCACAGGCGTTGATTTCGTCCAATTCCGAGAATATTTCTTTACTAGGATTTCTGAAACCAAAAACAGCAGAAACAAAGAATCGGCACTTCGGCATCTTGTTAATAGGTTAGTTCCAGAAAATGCACGAATATGACATAAAGTGTGCATAAAACATGTAGATATCATCAATAATGTGGCATGGAACACAAGAAATTATCGATACGTCGGAGACGTATCAGCATCCCCAAGCTTAGTTCTGCTCGTCCCGAGCAGGTAAACGATAAACAAAGATAATTTCTGGAGTGACATGCCATCATAACCTTGATCATACTATTTGTAAAGCATATGTAGTGAATGCAGCGATCAAAACAATGTATATGACATGAGTAAACAAGTGAATCATATAGCAAAGACTTTTCATGAATAGTACTTCAAGACAAGCATCAATAAGTCTTGCATAAGAGTTAACTCATAAAGCAATAATTCATAGTAGAAGCATTGAAGCAACACAAAGGAAGATTAAGTTTCAGCGGTTGCTTTCAACTTATAACATGTATATCTCATGGATATTGTCAACATAGAGTAATATAACAAGTGCAATATGCAAGTATGTAGGAATCAATGCACAGTTCACACAAGTGTTTGCTTCTTGAGATGGAGAGAAATAGGTGAACTGACTCAACATAAAAGTAAAAAGAATGGTCCTTCAAAGAGGAAAAGCATCGACTGCTTTATTTGTGCTAGAGCTTTGATTTTGAAAACAAGAAACAATTTTGTCAACGGTAGTAATAAAGCATATGTATCATGTAAATTATATCTTACAAGTTGCAAGCCTCATGCATAGTATACTAATAGTGCCTGCACCTTGTCCTAATTAGCTTGGACTACCGGGATCATCGCAATGCACATGTTTTAACCAAGTGTCACAAAGGGGTACCTCTATGCCGCCTGTACAAAGGTCTAAGGAGAAAGCTCGCATCGGATTTCTCGCTATTGATTATTCTCAACTTAGACATCCATACTGGGATAACATAGACAACAGATAATGGACTCCTCTTTTATGCATAAGCATGTAACAACAATTAATTTTCTCATATGAGATTGAGGATATATGTCCAAAACTGAAACTTCCACCATGGATCATGGCTTTAGTTAGCGGCCCAATGTTCTTCTCTAACAATATGCATGCTTAACCATAAGGTGGTAGATCTCTCTTACTTCAGACAAGACGGACATGCATAGCAACTCACATGATATTCAACAAAGAATAGTTGATGGCGTCCCCAGAAACATGGTTATCGCACAACAAGCAACTTAATAAGAGATAAAGTGCATAAGTACATATTCAATACCACAATAGTTTTTAAGCTATTTGTCCCATGAGCTATATATTGTAAAGGCGAATGATGGAATTTTAAAGGTAGCACTCAAGCAATTTACTTTGGAATGGCGGAGAAATACCATGTAGTAGGTAGGTATGGTGGACACAAATGGCATAGTGGTTGGCTCAAGGATTTTGGATGCATGAGAAGTATTCCCTCTCGATACAAGGTTTGGGCTAGCAAGGTTATTTGAAACAAACACAAGGATGAACCGGTGCAGCAAAACTCACATAAAAGACATATTGAAAACATTATAAGACTCTACACCGTCTTCCTTGTTGTTCAAAACTCAATACTAGAAATTATCTAGACTTTAGAGAAACCAAATATGCAAACCAAATTTTAGCATGCTCTATGTATTTCTTCATTAATGGGTGCAAAGTATATGATGCAAGAGCTTAAACATGAGCACAACAATTGCCAAGTATCACATTATTCAAGAAATTTTAGAATTACTACATGTTTCATTTTCCAATTCCAACCATATAACAATTTAACGAAGAAGAAACTTCGCCATGAATATTATGAGTAGAGCCTAAGGACATACTTGTCCATATGCTACAGCGGAGCGTGTCTCTCTCCCATATAGTGAATGCTAGGATCCATTTTATTCAAACAAAACAAAAACAAAAACAAAAACAAACCGACGCTCCAAGCAAAGCACATGAGATGTGACGGAATAAAAATATAGTTTCAGGGGAGGAACCTGATAATGTTGTCGATGAAGAAGGGGATGCCTTGGGCATCCCCAAGCTTAGACGCTTGAGTCTTCTTAGAATATGCAGGGGTGAACCACCGGGGCATCCCCAAGCTTAGAGCTTTCACTCTCCTTGATCATATTGCATCATACTCCTCTCTTGATCCTTGAAAACTTCCTCCACACCAAACTTAGAACAACTCATTAGAGGGTTAGTGCACAATAAAAATTAACATGTTCAGAGGTGACACAATCATTCTTAACACTTCTGGACATTGCATAAAGCTACTGGACATTAATGTTTCAAAGAAATTCATCCAACATAGCAAAAGAGGCAATGCGAAATAAAAGGCAGAATCTGTCAAAACAGAACAGTTCGTATTGACGAATTTTAAAATGGCACCAGACTTGCTCAAATGAAAATGCCCAAATTGAATGAAAGTTGCGTACATATCTGAGGATCACGCACGTAAATTGGCATATTTTTCTGAGCTACCTACAGAGAGGCAGGTCGAAATTCGTGACAGCAAAGAAATCTGAAACTGCGCAGTAATCCAAATCTAGTATGAACTTTTCTATCAAAGACTTTACTTGGCACAACAAAACACAAAACTAAGATAAGGAGAGGTTGCTACAGTAGTAAACAACTTCCAAGACACAAAATAAAAACCAAGTACTGTAGTAAAAACCATGGGTTGTCTCCCATAAGCGCTTTTCTTTAACGCCTTTCAGTTAGGCGCAGAAAGTGTAAATCAAGTAACATCAAGAGACGAAGCATCAACATCATAATTTGTTCTAATAATAGAATCATAAGGTAACTTCATTCTCTTTCTAGGGAAGTGTTCCATACCTTTCTTGAGAGGAAATTGATATTTAATATTACCTTCCTTCATATCAATAGTAGCACCAACGGTTCGTAGAAAAGGTCTTCCCAATATAATGGGGCAAGATGCATTGCATTCAATATCCAAGACAACAAAATCAACGGGGACAAGGTTATTGTTAACCATAATATGAACATTATCAACTCTCCCCAAAGGTTTCTTTTTAGCATTATCAGCGAGATTAACATCCAAATAACAATTCTTCAATGGTGGCAAGTCAAGCATATCATAGGACTTTCTTAGGCATAACAGAAATACTTGCACCAAGATCACATAAAGCATTACAATCAAAATCATTGACCCTCATTTTAATGATGGGTTCCCAACCATCCTCTAGCTTTCTAGGAATAGAAGTTTCAAGTTTTAGTTTCTCTTCTCGAGCTTTTATGAGAGCATTTGTAATATGTTTTGTGAAAGCCAAGTTTACAGCACTAGCATTAGGACTTTTAGCAAGTTTTTGCAAGAACTTTATAACTTCAGAGATGTGGCAATCATCAAAATCTAAATCATTATGAGCTACAGCAATGGGATCATCATCCCCAAGGTTGGAAAAAATTTCAGCAGTTTTATCACAAGCAGTTTTAGCAGTTTTAGCAGTAGTAAATAAAGCAAACTAGATAAAGTAAATGCGAGTAACTAATTTTTTTGTGTTTTTGATATAGTAAACAAGATAGCAAATAAAGTAAAACTAGCAACTAATTTTTTTGTATTTTGGTTTAGTGCAGCAAACAAAGTAGTAAATAAAACTAAGCAAGACAAAAACAAAGTAAAGAGATTGAGAAGTGGAGACTCCCCTTGCAGCGTGTCTTGATCTCCCCGGCAACGGCGCCAGAAAAAGAGCTTGATGGCGTGTAACTCACACGTTCGTTGGGAACCCCAAGAGGAAGGTATGATGCGCACTGCAGCAAGTTTTCCCTCAGAAAGAAACCAAGGTTTATCGAACCAGGAGGAGCCAAGAAGCACGTTGAAGGTTGATGGCGGCGGGATGTAGTGCGGCGCAACACCAGAGATTCCGGCGCCAACGTGGAACCTGCACAACACAAACCAAGTACTTTGCCCCAACGAAACAGTGAGGTTGCCAATCTCACCGGCTTGCTGTAACAAAGGATTAACCGTATTGTGTGGAAGATGATTGTTTGCAGAAAACAGTAAAACAAGTATTGCAGTAGATTGTATGCGATGTAAAGAATAGGACCGGGGTCCACAGTTCACTAGAGGTGTCTCTCCCATAAGATAAAAGCATGTTGGGTGAACAAATTACAGTCGGGCAATTGAAAAATAGAGAGAGCATAACAATGCACATACATGTCATGATAAATATAGTGAGATTTAATTGGGCATTACGACAAAGTACATAGACCGCTATCCAGCATGCATCTATGCCTAAAAAGTCCACCTTCAGGTTATCATCCGAACCCCCTCCAGTATTAAGTTGCTAACAACAGACAATTGCATTAAGTATTGCGCGTAATGTAATCAATAACTACATCCTTAGACATAGCATCAATGTTTTATCCCTAGTGGCAACAGCACATCCATAATCTTAGAACTTTGTGTCACTGTCCCAGATTCATGGAGACATGAACCCACTATCGAGCATAAATACTCCCTCTTGGAGTTACTAGCATCAACTTGGCCAGAGCCTCTACTAATAACAGAGAGCATGCAAGATCATAAACAACACATAGGTAATAACTTGATAATTAACATAACATAGTATTCTCTATCCATCGGATCCCGACAAACACAACATATAGTATTACAGATAGATGATCTTGATCATGTTAGGCAGCTCACAAGATCCAACAATGAAGCACAATGAGGAGAAGACAACCATCTAGCTACTGCTATGGACCCATAGTCCAGGGATGAACTACTCACTCATCACTCCGGAGGCGACCATGGCGGCGTAGAGTCCTCCGGGAGATGAATCCCCTCTCCGGCAGGGTGCCGGAGGAGATCTCCAGAATCCCCCGAGATGGGATTGGCGGCGGCGGCGTCTCAGTAAGGTTTTCCGTATCGTGGCTCTCGGTACTGGGGGTTTCGCGACGAAGGCTATTTGTATGCGGAAGGGCAGGTCAGGGGGCCACACGAGGGGCCCACACTATAGGTCGGCGCGGCCAAGGCCTGGGCCGCGCCGCCCTATGGTTTGGCCACCTCGTGGCCCCACTTCGTCTCCTCTTCGGTCTTCTGGAAGCTTCGTGGCAAAATAGGACCCTGGGCGTTGATTTCGTCCAATTCCGAGAATATTTCTTTACTAGGATTTCTGAAACCAAAAACAGCAGAAAACAGCAACTGGCACTTCGGCATCTTGTTAATAGGTTAGTTCCAGAAAATGCACGAATATGACATAAAGTGTGCATAAAACATGTAGATATCATCAATAATGTGGCATGGAACACAAGAAATTATCGATACGTCGGAGACGTATCAATCTCCTCCTTGGTTCTTCTTGGCCTTGGAGGTGTCACTTGATCAACTTGATCATTTGGGTCCCCGTCTTGACCTTCAACTTGAGCTTCCTCAATTACTTGAGGTTGCTCATCCTCATGTGCTTGATCTTGGACATTATCCGGTGAGAGGAGAATGTTGAAAGGATATTCATCGGATCCATCATGAATCCGTGGTTGATCTTGTTCTTGATCTTGTCCTTGATCTTGTCCTTGATCTTGCACACAAGAGGGAGGGTTTTGTTCTTGTTCTTGGGTTGGTGCATCATTTGCTTCAAGAGATGGGGTTTGTTGATGTTGAGAGGATGAGGGCTCCACCGTGGTAGAGCATAGTTCTTCCCGAGACGCCACACCGTGTCCCTCAATGGGGCGGAAAAATCCCACACCCATTCTTACTATGGCATCTTGAGGTATTTCATCACCTGCACATACATCAACTTGCCCCACTTGGGAGCCATCATTTTCTTCGAACTTCACACTACAAGATTCAATGATAATCCCGGAGGATACATCAAAGACTCTATAAGTGTGAGATTCGGCACCGTAACCAACAAATATACCCTCCAAAGCTTTAGGAGCGAATTTAGACAAACGTACTCCTTTGATTTTGTAGAAACACTTACAACCGAACACCTTGAAGTATGAGATATTTGGCTTGTTGCCGGTGAGTATTTCATATGGAGTCTTGTTCAAACCCTTGCGGAGGTAGAGCCGGTTAGAAGAGTGACAATCGGTGGAGATGGCTTCGGCCCAAAAGTTATAGCGGGACTTATACTCCGCCATCATAGATCTTGCCATATCCATAAGAGTCCGGTTCTTCCTCTCCGCAACACCATTTTGTTGAGGGGTGTAAGCAGCGGAATATTGATGACGTATCCCCTCATCACTAAGAAAATCATTGAGTGTATAGTTCTTGAACTCGGAGCCGTTGTCACTTCTTATTGCCATAATGAGGAGGTTGTGTTGGTGTTGCACCTCGGTAGCAAAGTCAATGAATATTTGTTGAGTCTCATCTTTCGTCTTGAGAAAGTAGACCCAAGTGTATCTTGAGTAATCATCAACAATCACCAAGCAATGTTTCTTCGCACCAAGACTTGCATGAGTAACGGGACCAAAAAGATCCACATGAAGGAGCTCCAAGCTCCTCTTGGAAGAGATGATAGTCTTGCTTGGATGCGGAGAGTCATGCATTTTGCCTTCAACACAAGCCCTGCAAACACGATCTTTGGCAAAAGAAACATTTTCCATTAATCCCACAATATGGTTCCCCTTGTGAAGACTTTGCAAAGTTCTCATGTTGACATGGGCTAGGCGGCGATGCCACAACCAACCCACATCCGCCTTTCCGAATAGGCACATCGCATTTGAAGTGGTGGTCCCCGAAAAGTCCACCACATACAAGTTATGTTCGCGATACCCAACGAAAGCGACTTTTAGAGTCTTGCTCCACAAGAGGACCACAATATCATTATCAATAAAGACGGCGAAACCCATCTTGCCAAGGGCGGAAACGGAAAGCAAATTGTAACCAAGTGTTTTGACAAGCATGACATCCACAAGAGTAATGTTGTGTGCAACCACAACCTTGCCAAAACCCAATACCTCGGATGTAGAATTATCGCCAAAGGAGACGGTGATATCATTTATATTGGGCCTCAACTCCTTGACGAGGTTCTTGCCTCCGGTCATATGACTTGTACATCCACTATCAAGTACCCATTTTGAACCTCCGGCGGCATAGTCCTACATGAGATCAATTCTTGGATTTAGGTACCCATTTCACAATGGGTCCTATTTTGTTAGCGACAAGGGTCTTTGGGACCCAGATAGACCAAGCAACATAACCATCATATGGGCCAACATACTTAGCATAAACATCACCATAATAATCTTTAAATAAAACATAGTGAGGGTTAGCATTTCCTGCATCATCACCATCATTAATGGTTTTGCCCTTAGGAGCTTCACCATTAGTGATATATTTCTTCTTCTCTTGTGCGGGCTTGGCCTTTTGCTTGTTTGCCTTCTTTGCCTTGACCCCATAACCAAGGCCCTCCTTCCCATTGTTTGATCTTTGCTTACTCAAAAGATCATCCAAAGAAAGTTTACTTTGGGGAGAGGAGGCCTTAGCAAGTTCATCCTTCAACCTAGTATTTTCCTCAATAACATTTGCATGATCACATGAAGGAGTAGAGGAACTAGGCACATCATATGAAGCAAGCCTAATTTGAAGTTGCTCAAACGACTTGGATAGGAGAGTGTATTCACTCTTCAAAGCTTTGTGAGCTTTGTCTAGTTCATCTAGATCCTTCACAAGTTTCTCATGATCAACCCCAAATTGGGCCTTTTCCTTTTTAAGCACTTTATTCTTAGCCCTAGCAAGATCTCTAGCTTTAGTGAGCTTGTTAATTTTATCTTGAGGCTCTTCAATATTTTCTAGCCTCTCTTCAAGAGAAGCTATGGTTTCTTGACTTTCCTCAAGAGCATTTTTAAGAGCATGGATTTCAAGAGAGTCTTCTCTCTCTATTTGACCCTTTTTCTCAAGAGTATGATTTTGTTGAGCTATACGAGCCATGAGATTTGAAACATGCTTTTTAGTGTTACCTTGTAGGTTGAGAATGAATTCATCAAACTCTAGCATTTCTTGTTTCACTTTTAGACTAGCATCATCAACCCCTAGATCACTAGATATGTGAGGCATAGAGAGGCTAGGAGATGATACCTCGGAGGATTTAGCCATGAGACAACTTTCTTCCTCCACATGAATGACCTCATTGGGGGATTCACTTGGTGATGAAGAGTTAGTGGAGAGGGAGGCAAGAGCGACCAATCCATTAGAGGTTGCATCATCTTCATCATCAACATCATCATCTCCGGAGGTATATTCTTCTTGAGTTGATAGCACAATAGATGTGTCCAAGGAGGACCTTGCCATGAAGCAATGTGCATTCTTGATATGAGGATTCTCATTGGGGGACTCAAAGAGAGATGAAGAGGGAATGTTGGTAGTGGCAATGGCGGCCACTTCCTTTGAGCTTTCTTCTCCTTCATCACCACTAGAACTTTCAACTTCATCGGAAGAATATTCTTCCCTTGTTACTAGCACAACTCTTGAGGGCCTCTTGCCCTTCTTGGTCTTGTTGTTGTAGAATTTCTTGTTGGGGGCTTTTGAATATTTGCCCTTTGTGTCTTTGCTCTTGTCCTTGGGAATGAGCCTTCCATTATGAAGCTCCCTATTCTCATAGGGGCATTCGGCAATGAAGTGGCGCTTGTCATCACAAT